>NC_135041.1:13642505-14310630 GCF_051020975.1 Osmia lignaria lignaria
AATAGAAACATGATTATATTACTAGGACAAAATTTTAATTATGAAAATGAACTGTGAATTCTCGTACGTACCGGCATATCCATGAACGCTACAAAAGATGATCCACGAAACAGACAATGCAAATATTTGCCTGTGAAATCCTGCATAGAAACTTGCCTCCAGTCTGTCGTAAGGATGATCATCGTAATACATCCATCGAGGGAAAACAATGACGAACAATCCGGAAAAGACTGCGACCAACCAACCAAAAATCACATACATCTAAAGAAGAATGAAATTTAAGTGAATTTAAGTCAGATTTAAAATGAGATTTGTATATGTACGAGGAAATACTTACACGGTGAATTTTCAAAACTCTCAATCGGTATTTGTATAAAATATAACCGACAGCCAATCCAATGATGTAAGAGCCGTATCTACTGTAAACCTTTGTGTAAATTTGTACGTAAACATCCGCCACAGCCTGGATACTGATAAAAAAATAAAAATAGAACGATTAGTACAGACGATATGCAATTTGTTTGCTTAACACTTTGATGGTAATTCTTTCATTTATTTCTGTTTAAAATACGTGGCCATCAAAGTGCTAAAATATTTTTAATGTCAAGCGAGTGCATGTTTGTGAAAAGGTAAATGGAATAGCAAGCAATGAATAAGCAGATTAGGCGAAGGATGTAGTGATAATTGATGAAATAAATCAGACGCAAATGTGGTGAAAGTAAAATACGGATAGAATGATAGGAAAAGATGATACTACGTAAATTATCTACACTCACTCCTTGTAATAGAGCATAGTTCCAGTGAGCTCGAGACTGAATGTTATTAAAAACGGTATAAGGATTGATGCAACTATGCCAAACGCGAACACTAGCCAGAAGAAGATTTTTCGCGTGAACTTGAGCATAGGGTACAAGAAAATCGGCGACAGCCAAACCAGTTGCATATCGGTTGCCAAATACCAAGACTGAGACATGCACTAAAAACAGAATTAAGAAACAAAGTAAAATTATTCAACAGAAATAGTGATACATGTGTACAGTAAATCATCCCAAAAGTTAAACAGTATTATAAATCATAAAAACAGTGGAGAACAGAGAATGGCAATGATAGAAAAATTAATTTAAATAAGCGAATTGAAAGAAGATTATGAGATTTCATAGCTCTGTCTGACTAATATCATTTATACTACTGCTGCTGCATTTCTTAAGTAGTAATCACTACGAAAGCGCCGACTTGTCATACGAATCAGCCTCATTTTATTACACTTACCATTCTATCTAGATTAACGTAATTGTTCACGTAGAGTAGATTCGTCCACCAGTTTTCTCGACAATAATCCCTGTTAGCGCCAACCCATTGATCCCAATGTGGGCCAGAGCCAAATTTATAGAAGATAGTAGTGTAGAAACCGATCATCATAGCATATGCTGGTGTTAATCGTAGGTAACGATGAAGATATAGACCAATCACGTTGAATTGCCTTTTTATGTCCTTCTCGTTCTTCATCATTTCCGTGTATGCCATTAAGACTCCGCTTATGAGAAAGAACGTGTCGGTGACAATGTTTGCGTTTAGCACGAACATGTTGGCCCAGTTCGTGTGCATCTATCAAGGGAAAATATAGATACGTAAAGATATATAGATTGCAAGCTTCGAAATTTCTGAATTCTCAGTTTCCTCTTACCTGTGATATCTCGTTCAGGTTCATCTTAACACCGACAACCTCGGTGTAATGAGTGTGACCATAAATGATCCAGCAAATGCTGATGTAACGAAGTCCATCCAAACATTTGATCGAATCTGTACGCCTGTCCGTTTTCAATAGATTCTTTCCATTCGTGTAGATCGAGAACGAACTGAGAAGAATATCTTTCCTATCTGTATAAATATAATACTTGTTATAACATTTAACGTTTAAGCGTACCAAATATCGTTTTACTAAACCATTAACATCAGAAGAGATTATTTTGTAAAATAAATGAAAACGTTTGAATTGGAAATTTACGAAGATGCATGCAGGAAAAATTATGTATTATGTACCCGGTAGAATGTTCATTTACGTAAGAGAACAAACAACCCACCTCGGTTTAACGTACTCAAATGGCCTTGTTTAGCGATGTCGTAACTGGTGCTAGCGATAATTATCACCAGGAATATCGCGAGGACCGATCTGAAATTTCATATCAATCACGTTAACCAGTTTCGCACAAACGGATTATATAAATATTATAAATTTTTATAATTTATGGTTAAGTACATCGTAAAATATGATATTTCTAATTGAACAATTTCTATAAGATAAAGTGGCGATAGATTGAACCTTGCCCTCGAAGTTTCAAGTAAACAACTACGCATTCAGTATTGCAATCTGATAAATTTACTTACATATAAATCCTGTCGGTTACGTCAATAACAGGTTGATCCGTTTCTGCGGTCCGGCACGATACGTTTACAACCATGTCCACGCGATCCTCCACCTTCAAAGGGTCGAGGGCGAGCTCAAGGGCTTCTTGTATATCCGTGTGGTTGCAACTAGATGGAACACACCACATCCACTCGTAGAACACCGTACGACCAGATTTCCATTTTCCGTACCCCTGAATCGACGAAAGCCAAGTTTCTGAGATTGTTTGTTGGGGAAAATTAGGATAATTAAGAAAATGACCGCGATTCGAATGATGATATTCTTCGCGTCAATCGTAATTCCATGAAACGATGAAATAAAAATGATATTCCTACTTGGAACAAAAAATCATACGTTCTAAATACGTTTTTTTTTTCATCGCAAACAAATAAAAGCAAACGATAAAATTAGCAATCAGGAATGTTATTTTTATTGCCAAGTAATCTGTACCAGTTTCCTTTACGTGTATAATTATACGACGATTCAATTAATGAATTTCGTGTTAATGAAGTACAGATAGCAGGCAATAAACAAAACTAATCGTTACGAAGATGAACGTTAATTGGAAAAGGGAGATTTCGAGTGAAATATAAGTTGAAATTAGTTGATTTCTGGATTTTTGGTTCAAAGATAAGCAATCTTGATGCGATACGCGTCGAATGACTCGGTAAAGATAATCATTAATAAGATCAGCCGATGATAATTTTTTCGAGCAATGACCGATAAAGTGTTCAATCGATTCGGGTTCAAGCACATTATCAGGAAGAAAAAAAGTCCCGTTATCATTTAATTTTCAAAATGTCTCTTTCTTTATCCTTTGCTCTTTTATCATTGCATTTATCACGTTTCAAAATAATTTATCTATCGCCTCACGATATAATGTTTCATGGTACCGATGATGTTAATTAGGTTAATGAATGAATTAATAGAGATTCACTCACCGACGCAATGGCAGCATTGACAAGGAGATCACCCATATCAGGCTCCCGTGGTTTACCATTGTCCTTAGCGATTTCGAAATTCACCTTGGCACTGCAGGCCTTTCCGGTGAATCCGTGTCCGCTTTTCACCAGCAAACACCCGTCGTAATTGCCTAGTTGCTGGTAATTGCCCGTGATTACACCCGGTGGAATTTTCACGGACGCGTCGTACACTGGAATTCAGAGGAAGATCTTTACACTCTTCTCCTTATTTTTTATCAATTACTAGCAATGAGAATAATTTTGAAATTTCAAATTCCGAGCTACCACAGTTGCATTATTAAAATATAAATTTCGAGTTAGCATTATTCTCATATTTCCATTAATTATTCGAGAGTCCCCCAGTCGATAATTGCAAAAGATTCGTGGAATCGGGTGATATGTTGGGAAAGGGTAGAAAAACGATTTCCATCGATATTTGAGGATCGCGGGATCCGCGAACACGTGCCGGTCTCTTTGGCATTTAATAATCGCTAGTGGTTTATCAGAAATCCACTGGAACCGGTTAACGTCAGGCGTCAAGGAGTTCTTCTGTCCTCAATCTTCTCGATGATTTTGAAAAAAAAAAAAAGAAAAAAGAAAGAAAGAGGAAAATTCTACTTTTACTGTGTAAACAACGAGGTGACTGAACTCGATTCACTCGTTCACACGTTCCCTATCGAGCGGGTCACCGATGGCCCACGGGGTTTAACTTTGTTCTTCGAAAATTAACGCGATATGGATTATGGTAAAAAATGAATCAACGATACTCTTCGTGAACTCAAATTCTTCGAATTTAGAGTTCAGTGTACTGATAAGATAAACGAATAATAAAAAACAACTATTCTTACGGTAAAACAGAAGTCAATCATTAAACTTACGACCGAAGATTTTCCTCGTTCTCTTTTCCTCTTCTTATCATTTTCAATTCTTTACAAAATCATTTTATTATCGGTTTCATAATTTTCAGTGGATTTTCGATTCATATTAATTATTGAATAAAACACATTTTTATTAGGCTGATTGTTAATCTCTTAAATGGGAATTAATTTTAATTAATAAGAATAAACGAATAATAAAAAACAACTATTCTTACGGTAAAACAGAAGTCAATCATTAAACTTACGACCGAAAATTTTCCTCGTTCTCTTTTCCTCTTCTTATCATTTTCAATTCTTTACAAAATCATTTTATTATCTGTTTCATAATTTTCAATGGATTTTCGATTCATATTAATTATTGAATAAAACACTTTTCTATTAGGCTGATTGTTAATCTCTTAAATGGGAATTAATTTTAATTAATAAGAATATCACACGGGAAAGAAAGAAAAATTTATCATGCTTTCACGGTTGCCATGTATATAACATCAGAAATCGAGTTTGTATCGCAATAATTTATCGAGGGCGACGTATTTAGGTGAACGAGAATCGCAATAAAAATTGAACGAGATGCAAAACGTGGGATGACCCGTGCGATACTGCGTACCTTGACTTCGAAACGTGATTGGAAATTAGCAAATATCGAATATACTATTTCCATTGTAAAACGTGATGCAAATATTAATATTTCATGAACTAAATAGGAAAAGATAGATGTTTAAAAAAATAGAATTGTTATAAATAGAAGGAATCGTCCACATCGATGTTGATTAGCGATACGATACGATAGTGCAGCGGCTCAATGTCGCTCGTTCAATGCACGCTGCAACTGCACATACGGAAGTGCACCACCGAGAGGCGCGAGATATAACAGGCGGATGGGAAGTGCGCGGTGAACTGCGTGAATTGTGAAACGGGTCGGCAGATAAGGGATTAATGGGGAAAAAAAGTAGCAGCCGTTGCGATAGCTCGGATTTTTCATTGATTCGAGATAGCTAGGATGCATTGGTAAACAATCAACCGATCTGGTACTTTGCTGATTCCGCTAGTTTCGCGGTTGGTACCCTGCGAAAGGAAGTGATCAACGATATCGTCGATTGGAAATATTATAACTCACCGGATGACCTAATATATCTATTTGACGAGGCGCATCGATACACGACCGCGGCCGTGTAAACACGATCGGTTACATAAACGCCGGCTTTGCTTCTAGATATTGCGCAAAACTGTAAACGTCAATAGTGCAAAACGCGAGAAACGAACAATGCGAATAAATGATCTGTCGTTGAAAATTTTCAGTATCGACTGGCAACAGATCACGTCGTCATTATATCGTGGAAACGATTCGTGGAATCGGATGTCTTTTACCTCTCTCAGGACCTTGAGATCGTTGACTCGATAGGTCTGGGTTAGGTTAGATAATCTCAACTGTACACTGGTCGCAATTTTTATTGTTTCGTATTACACTCGTCAGATTTTTCTTTTACCGATCTCTAAGTGGCACGCGGCAAACAATTTCCTCGAGATCGTTTAACTGCGCCATCGATCAGGATGAAGGAAGCTGCCTTCTCCTACGCGCATCTAGCTTATATAATTCACAACCGCGTTAATATTCTCTCGAAATTCAGATAAGGTAAAAAATACGTGATCTCATGCAGGTTCATCGATTACAAGGCTTCTTTCTAAATCACAATTCGAAGATTAATGACATTCGTCTTCCTATGTTCTCTCGTTAAGCATTCAATTCTCGGCATTCTGTTTCGGAATAAAAATGTTGCATTCGACCAGCCTTGAACTGCACGCGATCACGCGTGCAGCTTGTTTCTCGATCTTTTTATTCCCGTTCCTTTTCAATCGGTTCCTGAATCCATCTCTGAATAAACGATTCGTGGAAATGAAAAAATACAAAGAAAGGATACCGCGTAAAAAACAAGGAGAAATCAGAAGATCGATGGGAATCTTTCGAGCACGTTGATCGGCACAATGGAAATCACTATCGTGACTCGTTCGAATTAAAATCGTCAAGGACATTTCGTCCATATTAATAATACATCGAATAATTTAAGCAGGGAAAGTGAAATAACGTTACGAAAACGGTGCTTGTTTGCGATCAATGGAAAAAACAGTAACAATTGCGTTACGATGTATCATCGAAACGATAGTTATTTAGTTGTGGCGCCAGAAATTGATAAGAGGATGCAGAATCAGAAAGAAACACGTCAAAACGTTTGTCAGACTGCGGCGTTGCACATTGGATAACGATATCGAAATTAGCAAAAAAATCCGTTAAACCGACGTTAATGAATAGCATCGTTAGAATTAATGAAAGACTAAACGTCGACGATAATTTCACTGATTGTCATACACGGTGAACAAGTAACATTGAAATTAAACGGATATTCTTCGCTAATTTTCCCACCGTTTTACCATTTTTACCATTTCTTTTTCTTTTTCTGGTCTGGTGATCGGAAAGAGGAAAGATCGTTCGATCATCGATCAGCGAGCAAAAAGACCGACTTCGATACACAAGGACGGTCAACGGCACAGACGTTATTCCTTATTGACCCAGTTCGTGCCTGTCTCATGACGCACATACCGATACAACGCAACGGCGTGCATCGTACGAACTTTTCGCCTTTCGCGATTCACGTTTCTCGGTATCGTTATTTGTATCTGGCATTTCCTCGTCACCTCGGTATCAGTGTCATTTTCATTCGAATCAAGGAACGCGTGCGAAAGGACGATGGAAAATGTCAGATGAAATGTTGTTGCCAATACCTGGGGTGCTTGACCGGTTCTAGGAATTTCTTCCCTGTAATTTCCTGAAAGCTCCGCGGCAAGGTACGATTAATTGGAAATATCTCGAGGAAATGTTCAATCAATAGAGAATTATTGTTATTTATACTTTTCTGATAGTTTGTATAAATGTCTAACCCAAAGACCAAGGAGAACACCCGGCCTAGAATAATCAAAAGCCACCGAAATCGGCAGAATTGATATTCAAACAAAGATGAATAAAGCTTATTTCGTTGTAAAGTTTCGAAACGATTTGTCGAAACGCTAAGATAAATGAAAGGTCGTACGGTGGAAAAATGTGTCGAGATAAGAGGGTGTAGCTTAGAGTGGTGTGTTTTGTTGCATCTTACAAGTGCTGCTATTTGTTTTCAATCGAAGTTCTGGGGAAACCGACGCGACGTTATTCCTGGATATGATGAAAACGAAGATAAATGTACAAATAATAATTATTCAACTATGATAATGTTATTCAACGATTAGATTTCCTTGTTTATTTTCTTCTACTATTACGCACAATTATCCAATGCGTTCGATTGAATTTTCAAATGTTAATATTTCTCACAGCATCCAACCGAAGAATATCAAAGAAATCGTGGAGGTGTTCAGGTATATAGGTTTATCTGTCTGCAAACTTGTCCGACATGCAAAACAGCTCGCGAAACATGTGTCACGGACACGGTTTGCAAAATTCGCCCGGGGGTTATCCTCGTCGCTCTTCCGACAGGCTCGTTCGGTCCCCTTGTCACGTGGCCAACAATTAATTTATAAACAAAAACCACGTTATGACGTAATGTTAATCTCTATAGATTTCTTTCAATGTCACTGATATTGCTTCATCGAAACTTGCGATTCCGAATATGTATGACCAACAATGTGCATACGTCGCGTCGTCCAAGGACGATTTTCTTAACACTTTCGTGTATCCGTGACTTTAATATGTACTTTAACATCATTTTACGACCTATATTGCAAATACATGTTTCCATGTCGTCTGCAAAATATTGCTAAAATTTTATTAATAATTGAAAATAATTAGCCTAGTAGGCTAAGGTACAGATCATTGGCGACCCTCGTTAAGAAGATAGAGTGACAAATTTTTGTAAGTCACACGATAAAATGTGCAACAGAATATCAATGCGAACTATTATGCAATGATGTGATCTTCGGCGAACATTATCAGTCGAGTACGCGTAAATTTCCCGTTTATCTTGGTATTAATGGATTTACGGGTCACCGGAGTGCGGTGTAATTAAAAGCGCGAACAAATAAGAGAAAGAAATATTATTTCTCATTGCGCGACCCATTGTTTAGTTCACGGCGTAATTTTCTTACGTCGTATCGACACTTTCATTAATATGATTAGAGACAATATTGTGATCAACAATCACCACGTTTTATTTTCGATTGGTTACTTTGCACAACGTTTCGAACAATTTCAGAAATTTAATAGTAACAAATTGTTCTTGCAATTCTTTGTAAAGATAACGAATTTCTTAAAGTTCCACGAATGGGCACCTTCGTAGCATTGAAATTTAATTTATAATACTAAGAAACCATTCTTATAGTGTCTTTAGAAAATGTCTTCGTGAAAGTTCCAGAAGCTTTCGAAAAAAGAAAAGGGACAGAAATGTGCGAAATTCCACAAAGTTGCACGAATGACATTTTCCACGATAAATTGCCCGTTCATAACATTGAAGCTTGACCTTAAGCTGACGCAAGTAGACATCAGCAAAGGATGTAATCGCAGCAAGTATAACAAATAGCGTTCATTGTTAAATCACGTAATTCCCAGAAGGAAAGTCGGTTAATTTTCGTGACGACGATAAATCGTCAATCATTTTTTAACTCGTTACTTATCAACACCAGCATTTCCGTAATTTTTCTATTAATCAACGATGATTAACCGGAAATACCATAAAATATGTATTTTTTGTAAACAATAGAGAAAGTTCGATGAAATTCAATGAAAACTATCAATTATTACCGAACAGAACTTCTCTTCAATAAAATCGCAGAAACTTCGACGGTTACGAAACGTTTTCTAAATGTTTCTTATCGAAGTTTGATAAATTTCATATTGCGATAGGTTATGGATCGAGCTTATTATTATATTAATATCACTAGGTTAATTAAAAATGGTTTGAACCAATTAGTTTTTTATCAAAGTATTATAGTTTTACAAATTGATTTTCTATCTAAACAGTTAATTCTCTATTACAAAATCATTGATGAATAATTTTATTGTCTCCCCTCATCATCATTATTATTATTATTATCTATTTGAAAAGAAAAATCTTTGTAGCGATGTCATTGAAGTCTCTGAGATAAATGTAAAAATTGTTGCCTAGTTTTAGGGGCATGAGCCCGAAACCAATTTAGCCCACGACTATTTCTATTTTCTTTCATCCAATTGCATTGCCTTTCTCATATAATTACTTAATCACATGTAACTCATAACAATGCAATTGTTTTGCAAGTGCAAGTGACACATCTAATTAAAGTGCATCAAAAGTCCAGGAGTTGGACTTGTATCAAAAGTGCACAATTGTGTTATCAAAAGTTAAGATTAACTGTATTTTATAAAACAGTTAATTTTGCCCGATATATTTGCACTAATTCTGGACATTGATAACAACTAGAATACAAGAATTGTAAAATAAGCTTGGCAGAAAATTTGTCAAATTGTTAATCAACGAGTTAACAAACACAAATTGATCCTAAAAATTTGGCAATATTTCGCATAACTCTGGATATTGCTTCATGCTCGTTTCTGGGACTCTTCTTACATCTTTGCTAAAATTTATTACAATCTCCATATTCCATATAATTATTCTCGATTATGAAATTTCATGAAATTCATTTTCGATCTCGTAGGTCATACCGCTTTACATTTATCTGCAAATATTCCCAGCTTTCTGTCGTCTTATCGAAAGAATTCAATTCGTCGACATGTGATTCTTCGACGGTAAATATAGACCGGTGATTGTATATCATAAGGTGACTCTTGTAATTTTATGAATCTTATTCTTGATTCATTCTAGAAATTACTTAATTGAACATTACCGAAGATCAGTTCCTTGTTTACTATGAACAAAGGGGAAATTGAAGACGATGGCGATTGATCAATCAGTTTCGCATGAAAGAAAGATTGTAATTGCAATCGTATCTTCATTTTCCACCCTAACTCATCAAATAATTAAATTTCTATGTTCACACGGGTGATTTTTAAACTATACGAATTGTTCAGCTTCGCAAACTCTTGGACAGCATAAATTTCATTTGTCCGAGATGACTCAATCTCTGCCAGCGGCAATGTCTGTACGTTTTTAGGACACGCATACAATTTTCGGCTCCTTTTCATAGATTGCTCAATTGGTTTCGCAGGTCAGCGAACCGTCGCCGAATTTCTTCGGCATAGAAATGAAGCAATAGAAATCGCCGCAAGAATACCGTTTGATCGATCTAACTATTTAGAATTCGTGAATATTAGCCAATCGTTCGTCGACTTTCGGTTATCGTCTGAATAGATATCGCTGGAAATCTTTGTTTCGCTCGAACAGAAAACGAAGGTGAAGGAAGAATTCCGAAAGAAACCGTCCTGCATTAATTGCTGGAAAATATTATTATCTGAAGTTAATGCAACCAGGGGAACGAAAATATTTTTCTCAGGGAAAATGGTAAGGCAACGATTACGTTTTATCGTCTTGGATTATGCGCAAATGATTATACCTCCCGTTTTATTGTGGATTTCCGGCTAAGACGTTGCTAAATGGTGAAACGATTGATCCAAGAATCTTGAACAATGAATAGTGTTAATGTTCAATGACCTGTCGTATTCAACTTAGACCTTTCTCAAATTACTTTGGTAATTTGACAGATTTTCTGCTAAGACATTTTGGTTTAGGCTAATTTCTGTTTAAGTAAACGAATATGTTGGCAAAAACGCGAGAAGAAAACTTATGCACATATTTATGATTATTTTAATTAATTGCTATCGAAATTTTGTGTTTTATCATTGAAACCTTATACGAATCAAAAATAACTTAGCGGAGCATGTTGATAAACATACCTCATATGAAAAATTAAGAATTTATTTAATTACAAAATGAAACTTTAACGCTCTTAAAATCTTTGCTGAATTTTTATTTTAGAAGATAGACATAAACTTGCATAAAGTTTATACATGTACATACGTAAAATGAACAATCTGTCGTTAAAGATACGAACGATATCTCGAATCTCTTTCAATGCGGCACATTTTGAAATTCATGATAAATTATCGGGAGGTCATTGGAACGAACGAATTTTACTGAGTATTGAACTTGACATTTTTGCACGATCGATTATCTTTAAAAAAAAGTTATCAGTTCTTATCAGTTCTTAAATTTTAATATTGACACGTTGACCGACACTGAGAATAATGAATCATGTGTGTAGGATAGTTTAATTTTTCAAATATATTAAATTGTGGATAAATTTGAAAACGAAGAATGTTTCGAAACACCATAACAATAATATCAATTAGTAAATTCACTTAAGCGAACATGCGTGTCAATCATACTGACGAAATGTATGGTAATCTACATAATTAATGAGTTCGTATAGGGTGTCTCGATATTAAAAAAGTACAACCGATAAAGTTCACCAACCAGAAAGAAAGAAAGAAAAGAAACTGTATCGAAACTAATTGCTAAGCAGATATAGAAGATTTTTCTTAGAATAAAAATCGATATCTCGGTGAACTTGGTCGTGTTATTTATAAATTGTGTTCAAACTATTGGTCGTTCATCCCGATCGAGGCGCGAACGACGGTGGTGTTCCGATGATTTTCTTTTTGCATTACATTTGCTACCGATTCAATGTAAACAGAATTAATCCAGAATTAAGATACATCGATTTCGAAATCACGTACTTCGCTAATTGCGAATGATTGATAGCTGAAACATCGATTGATTTGAAAATCGGAGGCATTGGAGGATTGATACTTGAAATCGTTAAAGAATTGAAACCTGAAAACTCGAATGTCGTGGATTCCATTGTATGATGAAACTTAATTTCCTTTGTTGAGAAACACTGAACTGTAGCGAGGGATTTTCTTGCTGACGTTATCAAATTCTCTTGGAATTTTCTCGAGTTCGATCCCGATGACGAGAGACAATGCCGTCGATGATCTCGGGTCTGCAGCATGTTCACAATGCACCTCGTTGCCCGATAATTCGGTCAACAAACCCATCCTATGAACCCTACCAGCATATGCAAACGCGATGCATCTCCTGCCTTTTTATTTTTTTTATCTGTCCCCTGTGTGCGTGTTTTTTCCGCGATACGAAGATCGAAGCCGACCTTCTTCTCAGGAAACACTTCGCCACATTTCTCTTCGACTCTATCCATCCACGTTACCTTCTTCCAAAATGGCGGGGTTTCTTCGACCGGCGCCAACGTTCACCAATTATTTTCCATTTAAAAAATCGACCAACCAAAAAACTATCTTTTCATACTTTCTACTTTTCTTTTCCTAATAAACCTCCATAGCAATCAATGCCTCGATTAATTAATAACTTTGACACTGTTTCTTAAAAAATCCTCAGTCGTAGAGAATCACTTGAAATCAAAGAAAATTTTAGCTACTCCCTTCGGATAAAATCAGTGCGCGGTGCAACGATTATCATTCTTATCTATCGCTATCGATAGATGCTGGTAGATACGAATCGTTGTTCCACTTGATTTCCAGCATCTCTTTCAGACGATCGATCATTTTAGTAATGCCCAAATTGTAAGAAGAAGCTCTCGATAGATATAGGAACCGTGTCCTAACGTTAATTAAGAAGAAAATAGAAAAGGGTGACAAAAATACTTACTTTGAAGAGCCCAAGGTGCATATCGAGCAAGTTCCTTCAAATAAATCTCGCTGTCCTTAAGGCATTCGACGGATGCTCCATCGGAGGGTGCGAAAGGTTTCGCGAGTAGATCGAATAACACGGTTTCCGGTTTGTCAGCTGTCATTTCCGGCACAACTAGTCCAAGTAACATAAGAATTGAGAGACATGGACATAGGTAAGAGAGATGCCGGTGAAAAAGGATGGAACGCAACATCGTGAGCGAGGGTAATTAAGGTTGGCACACACGTGCCTTTTCGGCCGAAGCACGTGGCGTGCACTGTCACGTGTACACTCGTGACTTAAGTTGATGTTGTACGCGGTAAAAGGAGCGTAACAGACGTCAAAACGTGAACTGTACGTTCTGTCAATCGACGGTGCATTTATATATTGCCTCGAGGCGCTGAGAGGGGTAGGGTCCTCGATGGGCACGTTATCGATGCGACGAGGATTACGCGCGCGTAATGTGTCTCTCCTCCTTCTCCTCCTTCTTTGAACTGAGAAAATGAGAGAGAGGAGAGTGGGAGAGCGGTATCCGTGGTAGGAATTCGACTCGATCAGAGAAACCAAGTCGAATGTGAGATGATGAGTGGGCCAGCCACGCGCTTCTCCAAGACATCACTGTCCAAGAATTTGCCCTCGTGGCACCGGCTTTATCGCGCGGGTGCCAATGTCGTAGAAAAAGGGCAAACCCAAGTGTGCGCTCGCTTCTCTTACGTACGAAGGCAGCAGATTCTAAGTTAGGCTCTCCCTAGGATCTCCTAAAACCAAAGGCAAATGGATCTACGTTAAGTTTTGCCCAAGTTATTGAAAAACCAAAACCAAAGGGTAAAAGTGCTCCTCCCTTCACACCTTGCACCGAGGTGTATCCCAAATTTCAAGATCCGTTCATGATGTAAGTTGCAATGTGCATAAACTGGTACCAATCTGCACAAGAATCCGTCATGAGCCCTCATCTTAATGCAATTTCATAAAACTTGGGACTGATGCATCGTAACTGCCCACCATCTTGGATGTCTGTTTTATCGGCCGAGATGGGGTGCAGGATAAAAAGTAAAGACAAATAATTTGTGATAAATTCGATATTGTTTAACTGATTCATCGTTCGGTTGAAAATCAACATACACTCTTAATTTTAATTATATTTAATCATTTTCTTCTTGTACTCTTACGTCAGACGCTTGAAACGGGCAACTTCCATCACGCTCCAAATTTGTCCAGCGTCGAATTCGAGCTGTAAGAATGAAATAAATGAAAAGAAAGAATTTAAGAAGTGGTTGGTGAATCGCCTCGATTGAAAGGAATAGCGGAACCACAAAATGGCTATAACTCGACGACAAGGGCAAGTGGGTCGTACGTTTATGTGAACCTTTTTTTATTGTTCCTTTTTAGTACCGAATGCTGCATCGAAGTGGGACCCCAGCAATAAAAGAATAAAATTTCCAGTACATTACACACATTTCGTGCACGTTGCGTTTGGAATTTGGGCATCATTTTAATACCACTTTCCGATCTATAGCCCCATCCAACCACTCCTTTCATAATTTTCTTGAAAATTAAAACTGAAATCTATCGAAGGATGAAATGTGTTAAAAAGAAAAGCTGCACACCGATACATAGGTGGTTAACAATGAAAGGTCGGCCATGAAATCAAGGGGTGGAGACGTCTATTGATAAACGCTTGATTTTTTTAATGCCAAGTTCCATCACAATAGATGGAGGAAAGTTTGAGTCGGCTATGGAAAGGAAACGAGAGGGAAACGTAAGAAAATTGTAGTGGCATTACGTAAACTCGTAGAACAGGCACGTGTTGACCGCGTAATTGCCGCATCCAATTAGAGGAAAATATGGTGAAAAATACGCGACAGGTTCATTGACCGAAATCACGTGTACTCGTTACACCTGCTACGTTTCAATGATAAAGTCAACGAGTTACTATCAGTAAAATGTCGATTGTCCGAACAGCATTACAGTATCAAGTTAATTACATTGAAAAATAATATTTGAAGTAATGATCTGAATATTGGAAAACGACAATAGAAAAATCATTATTAAAATAATTCATTTTCAATACGTAAATGACGTCGTTCACTACAAATGGTTTCAAAGCGAGAGGCAATGACGTTTGTAATGACCGTGTCTTATCTACGTCAGTATGAATTATCTTGGAAAAACGTTTCTTAGAAATATTATTATCATTCCTCGTCATCTATTCTTCAATGAGTAGGGTTGCAAAAGGGTTCATGAATAACGGTGGTTTCACTGTAATTAGTTCGAATGATCTATGTTTACCAAGTCGATTTAGAAAATCAGTTAACTGACGCATGAAGTAGATAAATAAACGAGGTAATAAATCCCCTTCGGGTCTTTAGTAAGTCATAGAGGACATTGTTCTGGAAATTATCTCGTCATCGATGGAGATAAACTCGTGCAAAAATTTAACGACATTCGAAGAATTAGAATTTCACGATACATTGACATGTACATTATTCAATTCCCTCGGAAAGAAAAAAAAAAAAATGTGAAGATTTGAAAATAATTCTGTAATCAAATAAGACAATGTATGATTCAATTTATAATCTTATTCAAATAATACCGAGATCTGGTCGATCAGAGTTTCTCGTTGCCTCATTAACGATACAGATTTCGGCTACTTGGATGAGAAAGTTGAAAACGGGTCGATCTTTCGACGGTGAAGGCACATTAAAAGTTGAAACACCAGGCACCGGGGATTAATTTATAATCGAGCAACGAAAGAAGTCAATGATCTCTTCAATGCAGAATTCCAGTTACCAGTTATGCCTTTTGTCTACTTTTAAAAATAAACTTGTCGATCGTAGGTGTATTTTTTCGGATTAAATTTATCGACCAGTCAAAAGAGAGAGGGGCAGAGAATTTCGCTTGATTCGATAAGCGATCAAGCTTGGAATCCCCGTTTTGTAACGTGTCATCTGAAATTCAATTTACATAATTAGTATGATAGAAACTTTAATTCACTTCATTTCGAAAAATTTGTATTTTTTAATAATTGAGATATATCATACAAAAATGTAAAATGTCTCACTTTAAAAATAGTAAATCAGAAATTAAAATCAATTCTTCTATTGAAATTGATTCATCTATACTCATACTTGCACGTGTTCAAAGTAGACTTCTTGTTCAAATCTTGCATAAGAAAATTCCATTCCGCATTTTCAAGTTATTTTTAGATCGAGAAATCGTCCTCTTTTTCGGTAATAGCATGAATTACAGGGCAGAGCCTGTCTTCTCAGTGTACGTACACAATATCTTTCGGGGTTCAATGATTCATCGAGTAATACGCGACCTCGGTACCGATACGTCATTGTTAATTAATATTATTTACATTTGACGCTAATATATTATACGAATCGTTTCGGGTAATGACGTCGTATTAAAAATGAACAACGAATAATGCGATTATTTTCCTTTTACAATTATTATGTACAATTTGTAACAAATGGCAAACGATTAGTTAAAATTATAGGATAAAGTTTTGTTTTATTTGGAACCTTCGTTCTGAAAAAAGCAACTTTACTTCACAAACATCTTCCCTTTTAATGAATTGTCCGCTAGTCCCGCCAGGGTTATTCTTGAAATTCTGAAATATTCATTATTTGATACAATTACTCATTTTTTATAAAATCTAATTAATGATGACAACGAAAGTAGATATTCTTCATTTACCAACGTGAGATATTAGGTAAAATTTTCTTTTCACAATTATAATTTTAAAGAAAAACTAATTTTATCTCTTATCTGTAATTCACAATGTGTAAGGAAATTATATTTATAATGTTGCAAAATAGTGTTTACAAAGTTGGAGATTAGTCGTGCTATGAAAGATCATTGGCGCCTGTAATACTGCAAAAATGTACGCGGTGAATTGGGTTGCCACTCTACAGGGGCTAGTACCTTGAAAATTATGATTGTGGTAACAAGAAAAGGATTTTACTCTGTTTTAAAGATACGATAAAAAGAAATGTATAACAAATGACTACTGACCAATGAAAATTCATAAATTATCTATTTTATAAAAATAAAATTTAAGACGAAAGTCTCGGAAGGGGAAATTTTCCAAAACAAGTCATTGCTGCATCAAAAATATATTTTAAGACTAATGTGATCTAGTGTTTTCATAAATGCAAAGATATACAATATAAATTAGACATAATATTGCTACAAAATAAAATGTCTCTATAAAAGATATACTTTTTAAAGTAAAATGATTAGTATATGCAACTGGAGTGTAATTTGATCTCACTGAGATCATTAATAACTACTCCACTGTAATGTATCACCATCCTATTTTGGATAAAATGTTCTTAGCATCTTCAAATACTTTTTTTGGTGACTGCATACTATTTACTTTATAAACTATGCCTTGTTTTTCAAAGAATTCAATTATAGGCATGGTATTTGTAATATAAGTTTCATGCCTTTTCACTAATATTTCTTCATTATCATCAGTTCTTCCACTTCCTGCAGCTCCACGTTTTAAACACCGCTGAGTACATACTTCCTTAGTGCATTCACAGAATAATACTCCCTTTATTATACATTTATCAGACATTGTCTATTAACATAAGAAAAATATCTATTATATAACTCTTTCTTTTGAATAATGATTCTTAACAATTTGAACAGTATTTATACCATATTCCAACCATCGATGTTGTCTTGATTTCGTGGAAAGCCATCGATCAAAAATCTTTTATGTACATTATCAGACATTTGCATTGCACGATCCAGAAGACTACAGGTAATCGCAACAGGTACGATCGTTCCATTTGTAATATGATTTTCAATAAGTTCCCCATACTGTGAGCCCGGCTTTGCGCGTTCTTCTCTTAGCAGATCACCAGCTGACAAGTGCACATAACCATAATTTTCTGTTATGTATCGACACAGTGTGCCTTTACCCGCACCTGGTCCTCCCAAAACAAATAAAACTTCGGGTTTTTGGATTGCTGACATCGTAAAAAGTCGCAGTCCAGATACAAATACCTTAAACATAAAATACCACAATGCTCCGTTATATATCTATGGTTATATCAATGTTCCTGTATTTCTTGGTTATATACACGCTTATCATAACCCTTCTTCAAATATTGAGGTTATGGCGCGTTTTTTTTTTTTAACACTTTCAAATAGCATTAGACACTAATACGAATCGATTCCTAACTGAATATAATAATGTTTTACTTATAATATAGACCAAATAATGGTTTAAAATTTGATCAAAAAATTAAAAATTAATTTATCAAGAGTTTAATAAAATAGATAATGCATATATCAGTATGTACATATTACAAGCATGTGCAATTACAATTTAATCTAAAAGAAATTGATATTATTTCAATCATTTAAAATTTCAACATAAAATAAAGCAAATATTTCATATTTGATTTCTATTAAATACTTACTTAATAAAATATATATTTAAATAAGAAAGATATTTTCAAACACGATGCTCCAATAATTTCGAACACTGTTAAACAACTTCTTTATCGTTTAATTCTTTATGACAGTCATATATATACATATATATGTATACCGCAGTTCACCAGAGTCCATAACTGCGAAAAGACCAATTTTCGTTCTTCGCGCTTCTCCAGTACGCATCTTCGCTCTGATTGGCGATACTCCCAAACGAAGTGGAAAGCGATTAGCAGAGAGCTCGCTGCGTTCCCCCACCATCTTCCAACCTGCGCGTCGCAGTTATGGACTCTGGTGAACTGCAGTATATATAATTTTGTGAATCGCTGTGTCATAATTATTGTCTGCGCATTGCGCATGTCAAATTGAAATCATTATGCAACAACTGCATGCCGTAACTGCATGCATGCAGTTTTGCTACAAGCATGACAACTTAACCTTGTAACTTAGTTTTCCGGATTAATTACATAATGTATCATAATGCTAACAAACTTTATGTTACAATGACTTAAAAAGAACGAAATAGAAATATTGATGTCATAAACGCATAACGGCATTAGAACTTTTATATTTAGAACAAAATAAATTAAATCGGAACAAATTGAGGTTATATAGGATTCATGAATATCATTTATGACTGATAGAAAGCTCGAATAATGATAACAGTGTGGTGGTGTCAACACTTATTTCGTACTGGAAAATGTTTAACATCTTATATTCAATCTAGTCAAAGCAGATGTGTCATTAATCAATTATATTCATGCAATAAAATTCATGTTTCATCTTTTACACAGGAGAAACAGAATGCCGAAAATTATAAAATATCCACGCAAAACGTGCTAAAGCCTGTTAAACTTTTATTAGATGAAAAAGATGAAACAACACACTTAAAAGCAGCAAATGTACAGTCACAACAGAAAAATGCGACATTTGCTGCAAAAATAATTAATAATTCTCCACCTCAAATACGACCATACTTGAAGTTAATAAGAATGGATAAACCAATAGGTGAAATAGTCATTGTTATAATTATATTGTAATTGTAAATGCAATAAGAATATTTATGTTAATGATTAATAATTTGTATACCTAGGATCTTGGCTATTGTTCTGGCCCTGTGGTTGGAGTATAGCCATGGCAGCACCACCAGGTGCACTACCAGATCTACAACTTCTAGCTCTTTTTGGAGCAGGTGCATTCATTATGCGTGGTGCAGGATGCGTCATAAATGATATGTGGGATCAAGATATTGATGGAATGGTAATAATTGACATGAATAGTGTTTCAAAATTGGATATTATAAGAGCTTTTTAATATTAGGTAACTAGAACAAAAGATAGACCATTGGTTACTGGAGAAATTTCACCTCTACAATCACTGATTTTTCTTGGAAGCCAATTAACTTTGGGATTACTTGTATTGTTACAACTCAATTTATATAGTATTATATTGGGTGCAAGTTCACTAGGTATTTGTTACTTATACAAAGAAGGAGATTAGAAACTTATCTTATTAATATTTATATTTGACATTTTGTTAGATACTTTTATAAAAGAGTTAAACTTTTTATTACAGTTTTAGTAATATTATACCCTGTCATGAAAAGAGTAACCTATTGGCCACAATTAATACTGGGAATGACTTTTAATTGGGGTGCTCTTTTGGGTTGGTCTGCTGTGTACGGATCATGCGATTGGCTTATATGTTTACCTCTTTATATCTCTGGAGTTTGTTGGACACTTTTATATGATACTATATATGCACACCAGGTAAATTTGAACTGCATTTCCCCTTCACATATAATGCGATATTTTTTTATTAGTTATTTATACAATATAGGATAAAATGGATGACATTATAATAGGCATAAAGTCAACAGCTTTAAAGTTTGGCAACAAGACAAAAACTTACTTAAGTGGCTTTAGTGCTGTCATGATTACAGGTTTAATTTTATCAGGTGTATTAGTTTCTCAAACTTGGCCATATTATACAGCTGTAGGATTAGTTGGTACTCATCTTACTAATCAGGTACAAATTAAAAGTTTAAAGGAAAATACAATTAATATGTATTTATCCTTGAATTTTACAAAATTTATTTTTTTCTTTTTAGATTTATAATTTAAATATTAATAATCCTGCAGACTGTGCTAAAAGATTCATCTCCAATCACAGAATAGGAATGATTCTATTTGCAGGAATCGTTTTAGGAAATTTCTTGAAGGATTCTGAGCATAAAAAGGATGCCAGTGTTGCCCAGAAATTGCGCAAAGAATCTACTACTACTGAACAACAGCAGCATTAGTTGCAGTATTTCAATGAATAATAACTGTAACTTTTTTGATTATCTGTATAACAGTATACATGATAAGCAAGAGAAAGATGTAAATGACTGGCAGGTTCCAGTGAATTACGAAACTTAGTTCCAATCGTGTGCCATTAAATAATTTCAGTTTTTAATTTTGTACAGTACCGCTATCGAAATTGTGAGAACTATAGGTCGCACCTTGAAAAATTGTAAGTAGACAGTTTTCATTTACAATAACTTTACAAAGGTACACCAAAGATTACACCATTGTATATAACGATTAAGTTTACAATTTTAAACTTAAAGTATTGATCATAACAAAAAAGAATAGTACAAAGCAACACATTTTCTGTTATTTCAATGTTTGTTCTGATTTTGAAATAAACAAACATTTATTAAAAATTATATGAAAAATACATAGCAAATGATTAACATTTTTGTACTGTATCAAGATTTTCACTACACCTCATTGGACTATCATTATTTATTATCTCTGATTCACTGTTTAACAAACTATTTGTACATATTTTAGACATTTCCAAATGGTTAGCAGCATTTTGACACTCTAACATTTTCACGTTATATTGTTCTTGAGTTAATAAGGATTCCTTCATTTTATCCAAAAGTTTTATATTTGGAAGCACTATAGCTAAGTATCCTCCTTTGTGTGGAGGTTCCAATAAAAGTTTTGGATTGTTTAATAATGCTTCATTTACTTCCACCAATTTTCCAATTATACAACATTTTATTTTATATGTTTGTCCATTTGAACAAGTAATTATACAAATGTTGGAATTAGTTTGCAGGGGTTGTGCACCAT
Source organism: Osmia lignaria lignaria (assembly GCF_051020975.1). NCBI lineage: Eukaryota > Metazoa > Arthropoda > Insecta > Hymenoptera > Megachilidae > Osmia > Osmia lignaria. Next base: position 13,664,004 of record NC_135041.1, read on the forward strand.
GCTTACTTTTACCTGACACTTTATTTAAAACTCTATCTAGTTTATCACTAACTTTAAAGTCTATTTTTGTTATTTGTGTGTCACTTCTAAAAACTACATGACTTGGAGCCAGAGTAAGCATACAAATACGATTACTATGCATTAAAATACAAATATCATCTCCAAGACATTGTACATTTAATTTATAGTAGGGAGTAAAATATCTATCTGTAATTGTAGGAAAAGATCCATCATATTTTACTCCTTGTAACATGTCTGTAATATCATCATCTGGAGGAAATGGGAATAGACTATCATCCTCATCATTATCTAATAATGCTGTTCCTTCATCCTCATTGTCTGTTAAATTTGCATTTTCTTGACATCCAGAATTCTTATCTATATTATTTTCTTCTAAAATGTCTGTCACATTACATGAAACTTTATCTATGTCATCAGAAGATTTTGCCCTTTTTGTAACTGGTTCATTGTTGTCTGATAGAACATTCATTGTTAACTAAAAAAAATGTTATTATTGACAAATTTAAATACAATGAAGATTTATTTCTGGTTACTGAATACTTATTCACAATGGATCTTACATTGTTGTTTTATATATCAGCATTTGTTTCTCAATATAATTTTACAATTGTAATTAATAAAATCAACACTGCAATAAGGAAACAATAAATTTGTAGGTTGAGTTCACGTTTACTTGGAAGCATGTATGATGTATACAAAATACTTAATATATATATATGTATATGTAATTGGACAATATAAAGTAATTATAAGAATAGTTATTTGTTATAATAATTAGATTTACAACTAGGTTTTAAAGGCGTATTTTAATTTTACAAGAAAAATGATCACCTATGATTCCCTAAACTTACAGACATTCTATTGGTCAGATATATATTTATATAGAACGGTAGAAGCAAATACTAAAGTGACACTGAACCATTGCTAAGGAAGTCATATCTATAAAAGCAAAGTCAAAGAACGTTATGCAAAATCTAATAAAACTAGCCGTCTATGATTATTCTTTTGTACCGTGGTCTACTTTGATTCTTTTGAAAACAAATTGAAAATACTGTAAAAGTTCCTATTTTTGTATCTGTGGTTATGTTCACCAATGATTTGAATAATTCTAATATACATATACATATGCTTTAAAATGATAAACTGTGCCGAGTTCTCAGATATTTTGTAAATGACTTGGCAAAATTCAGCACTATTTTTATATATCTACCACGTCACCCAGCTGGATGGGAAAAGACATTAACGGTAAAATATGTGTTCATTGAAATTTTTAATTTTCTAATTTGAGGAAAACATGTCAGAACGAAAAGTGGATGCAGAAATTGTGCAGAAGCAGTGTATAAACGATACAAGCCTCGTTGATGAAGCCGAAATTATTGATGTATCTGCTTTTGACTTTGATGACACTGGTAGCTGGTAAGTGACTTTATTGTAAGTTTCAATTACTATAGTATCTTACAATTAGAGTTAATTTTAGTCTTTAACAATCATTTCAATTGCTAAGGAATTTTAATTTCTGAAGGTCTCAGTTTTCCATGTTGTTTAATGATACAAATAATTTTTCAAAAATATATTATTAAAAAGATGATTCATAGAGTTTTAATTATCCATTATATGTATTGTTGTTTTTTACTAGGTTGTATATACCAACGCGATATCAAACAGAATCCACAGTTCAGGATTTGTATACCTGGTTAAGAAGTGAACCAGAATTAAACTTATCAGGTATTTAAAATATCAGTCAGTTATCATTGATGTTTTATATAATGTTGTATTTAAATTTAAATGTTTTGTCTAGCTAATAGGAAGTCTGTGGATACAAGAACTTTTACAAGATCTAAGAAACGGTCTACTAAAACTTGTTTTGAATCTATTTTTGAAACTTTATCTTCACCTGTAGCAAATATATGGAAAACTTCAAATTTTTCAAATGTAGAAGAAGATGTAAGTATTATATTGTAGTTCTCTATTAAATTGTTATAAATATATTTTCAATGTACTATTTATTTATGTCTACTTTTTTTTATTTAAAGTTAAATAAATATTCAGACCTACCTACTGCCAACAAAGATGAAGCTGTGCCTCCTATGTTAAAAATGGCACCTATAACAAATGTTAGCCTTCTTAATGATGAAGCAGTAGTAACATCAGGCCAAGAAAGTATGGAAGTGTTTTTAAATATGTCTCATTCGAAAGGAATTGATTCATTTATTAATTTAATGGAACCTGGTCTTAGTGATCCACTGATGAACGTTTCTCAACCCTCTATTTTTTATTCATCTATCACCTCATTGTCTAGAGATGATTCCTTACATAATGCAGATTGTGGTAGAGAAGAAGAATTTTCAAATTCAATTCATATGTATAACAAGGAGATTGACAAACACAAAGATGCTAAAAATTCAAATATGAATGAAACTTTTTCTAAAGATAATGAAAGCTACTGCCTAAGTCCAACAGACGAAACGTTTACAAATGGATCTGCTGTAATGAACAAAGTGGAATTGAATCAAACATATGATACAGAAGCAGTTTCTGCTGAAATTGTAGAACTAAATTCAGATAAAGATAAATCCAGTACAAATAGTTTGTCTTCCATACTCGTAAATAAAGATGATGGAAATGCAAAATTCTTACAACCAAGAGGTACTGAAAAGAAAGATTCGTCTAGTTTGAATACTACATATCCATCAAATGCTCAGAAAGTTGGTAATCCGCTTGCTTTAGATAGTACATATTCTCCAATAAAAGTTGAAAACGTACCTGCAGGCGTGACTTCAACTTTTAGAAGTGATATAAAAAGAGATAAAGGTCAACCATTTAGCTTAGAAACAAATGCATCTTGCAGTACTTCAAAAAATGCAATAGAATCTTCCGCGGGTTTGGCGAATTCTACCTTTTCATTGGACAATGATGTTTTGGACTCTCCATTCAAATTGCCTCCTGGCTATCAATCAACCCCTATAAGTATGGATACATTAAATTCAACATATAAAGCAAGTAACAAACAATTAGAATCATGTCGAGTATATAATACAACTTGGAGTTCAAATTTTAAAGCACCTACATCATTGAGGAAAGAGTTGTTAGCAGAAATACACAGAAGTGGAGATCATAGGCTTGATTGTACATATAATCACACAAGTAAAGAACACCAAAGTAAAAATTCTAAAACAGCAATTGTCGAGAAGATTCCTAGCCAAAATGTTAAAAGTGATATTCCAATAGAGAATAAATATAACACATATAAAAAGGAATCATCATCAGTAGATAAAATTAAACCTCAAACTGAAATAAACGAGACAAAGACATGTGTTCACAAATTGCAGGAGAAGAAGTATTACACTTTTACAAAGAAAAATAGTGCTCATGGTGGAAAGACCGATATGGAAAACGCTGAATCGTTGGAAAATATGGATTCTACGTTTGTGAAACCACTTCCGAAGTTACAGAAACAAAAGCAGCATATTCCGCGAATGCTTTCGAAATTACCGCAGTTCCTTCAAAAATCTAATCCGAATCTTGTATCTAATTCTTTGAAAACCGTTAATATGACGGGATATACAAATGCATCCACTTTTGGATACATGAAAGGTTCACAGCCAAATATTGTAAGAGACGTTGAAAAGAGTCTAACAAATAAATTATATTCTCTGGGAAAAATGAAAAGTGGTTCTGAGCAAAGACTGTTGGAATTGAATTCTGGTGTGGGAGAGCTTCAATTATTAGGTGCTGGAGGATCTACAGAGAGTATTGAAAGTACCCAAAGTGCTCACAGTGCACCCGATTTAGATGATAGACTCAGTACATGTTCAGATAGCAGTCACAATTCGTGCACAACACAACCAATGAATATTGAACAATTACAACAGATAGTACGAATGCAAGAAGAAAGTAAGTTATATTTTATATTAATATAATATTAGTTTTCACATCTAACTGTGATTATTAGGTTTGAGACAAGATACAAGACCTCAGTTAAAGCGAGTGCTAGAAAATACATGGATAGATATGAAAACAGATTTACATTCTGCTATAGTTAAGAATGGAGTTGATGGTTGTGAAGGTGATGATTTGCCACTTAGTATAGATTTCACTTTTAAAACGAGTTCTCCAATATTAAGTCCAACTAGATCTAGTCAGTCAATAAATACTGATGGTAAGCCTACAATCTATAACATTACATACATGACACGACATAACAATACATTTTCTCTTATATATATTACTGTATTTTGAAGGCCAATCTACAGAAACTGTAATAAAACAACAAAATGATACAGAGGTGGTGAAAAAAGTCGAGGTAAGTGTTGTTTGTTTTACATATATAAACATTATTTAAAAAATGATATAAAAACGATTCAACTGTGTATTAAACACTAAATGTCAGGCGTTTAATAAACCAATGATGAAAGTTGAAAACAAAACAAGACTGCGACAACCAACGAATTGGAATAGTGGAAATAGGCCTCCAAATGTTATGAGCGCTATTCCTAGACCACCATCACGCATACCAGCTCCCCGGTTTGCCAAGCCAATTGTAAAGAACATTCAAGGTGATATAAAACGAGGATACATGTAAAATTTCAGGGAGTACTAAAAATCAAAGTATGCGTTCTTGAATACCATCCTTAATCTAATCTGTATTCATAATAATAATTTGTATAGAAAATATTTTAATTTATGGTCTTGGAGGGATAGATGAAGATTCTTACCTAATATGATAAAAAAGTTCAGTATTAAATTTCCAAGGAAATAAAAGGGTGTAATTAATACCGAGTTCTTAACTTTTTCCAACTTGTTAGTTCGTGTTTCTCTAAAAGATCTGTTATAAAACTACTACAGTGTAACGTTTTAGAGTAGGTTTGGAAATTTAATTATTAGTTACCTATTGAAAATTTTGTGATTTTTGGGTCTTTAATGTTTTAATTAAGACAGGATGTAAGATTATTTAAACCAAAAATTCCCCTCCAAATCATTTTTATTTTTATTTTTTTATAACTATTATTTTTACTGTGTTTATGTTTCTATTTTAATTGAAGGCTTTTAATCCATTGCCAGATTACAAATTGCTATATTTGCAACAAAGGAAGTCCCTATTATACATATGAAAATATGCAGGTAATTTTTTATAAAAATGTTGATAATATGACACGAAATTGTGTATCAACAAGAAAGTATATGCTTGATAAAGGGCTAATGATTTAATGTATGTGGCCTATACAGAGTTAGGTACACAACACTTTATGGTATATTATTAATTACCTTCAAGCAATAATTTCTTGCTGATTTGCAAAAACTATACTTTTAACTATTATTTTGATATCAACTTCTACAATTTTATGTTTTCAATTATGTGAATACTAAAAATTGTTTATAAAATCATTCACATATCATAGAAAGATTGATGTCAATCGTAATATTAAAAACATAAATTTTTAATAATTCCATTTAAATGGTAAAACAACTTTGTATTTGCCGAAAAATGATAAATTATACATCATATAAAATTAAGAGATGTCCTATGGTACACTCTATAATGGCCTTCCATTGCATAATAAAAAAAGTATAAAACCAAAAAAATGTAGTTCAAAATAAAAGACTGGAAAATTTATGCAAGGATAAACTGAGTAAATTTCTGTTTGTTTCTTAAATAAAAGAATCTTTAGTGAATCTATAGTAAATACATAGAAAGATAGTATAACATTTTTTTATATTTCCAAACATGATAATCAGCTTCTTACCTTTTAATAATAAAGAGCTTTCTATACTGTGTGAACGGGAAAACCTGTAAAATATATATAAAGAAAAGGGTAGATAAATTATTTATCATGTATCTTCTATATTTTATTTCCGTACTGAAATTTAATTTTTTCCCTCTAAATTAAAGAACTAATAATCATAACATATCACAGTGTATAGATATTTATAAAATTATATTAGTTAAAAAATATGTTTATACTAAATTCAGGTTACACAATTATTTCAGTTGTTAATAAAATGGTATATTAAATATAGAAACTTTATGAACAGAAATAAATGGGGCATTGATAAAGAGTCTCTCAAAATATGAACAAAAATTAGTTGTTATTGTGTTGTAGATATTGAAAATAAATTTTACAACCTATCAATTTTCAATATTTTTTAAACATATATATTTAGAAAAAATTGTTGGCTCTTTAAAAATGTCCTACATGTATACAAGAATATGTAATACATCTCTTCCTACTTTCTTATAGCAAGAACTTATGTTAGTTATCTTTGTACTTGATACTCTATTCAACATTCCTCTACTGTAATTCTTTGCTTGAAGAAACAACAGCAAGAGGAATAATGAAGTGCTCATATAGTAATACACTTTTCAGGATATTATTGGTTTTGAGCACACCGTTGCAACTTGTCCATTTGTCATTGAATTTTAATGCTACATATTTTATGATAAATCGTTGCGCTGGTTGCGTTATGTTTGAATTTGTAATAATATGTGCATGAATTTACTTATTACTTATAACATGTACACCACAGAGTAAACTTGACTATAATTCATTAAATGCCAATAATTCTATTTGATTGATCTGGTAATTATATATTGATGGATAAGAGATTAGGAAATAAAAAAATGAAGAAATCTAGTTTTACATGATCAGAGTTTTTAAATATTTTTAAACATTATAAAACTATTAACAAAAATAAAGCAATAGCAAGAATAATAACAAATTTAAATACAAATACAGAAAAGATAAAAATAATATTCTTGAATTACAGTTTCTTCGTTTTATTAAATGCATATTTATGAAAAGAAATTTTGAAATGTATTCATGTTGTAAATAATAAATATAAAGTGATAGTCATGTTATATTCTTTATTTATATCTTTAAATGTTAGACCTTAAGTGCCTTTATTGTATTATGACAAAAAATGTCTTTTTATACATTCAAACTAATGAAACTAGATATCTGCTCATTAATTATACTGTTCAGTATTGGTGTAAAAATTAAATGTGATCTTTTTCTAATTAAAGCTTATAGTAATAAATATTTTACAACTGCAAAATAAATATTTTATGTAAAACCACTTTCCAAATTTTGTATATTATAAAACTACTTTATTTAAAATTAAAATTACATTTTATTTTGATTTCTTTCTTATCCCAAAACACTCTTTGCTGATTTCTGAAATTATAGCTTTCATTACATAAATTGTAGGTTTTGAACTAACATATACAAATTTTACAATCTGCATTTATTTTAAAGTGATCATTAAAAATATAAACTAATAACAAATTAATTACAGTTTTTGTTTATTTTCTAATGCATGCACACACACTCACACACATATTAAAGTGGTATCAATATGTATTTAAATACTAGCTAGTGCTTACATTATTAAAATCAAAAATAAATTGATTATGAAATGTTACACTTACAAAACATCCAATTGATATCTTAGACAATATTAATACTGTTTAATCATATAGCACTAATTAATTTCTTTCTTTCAATAAATTATTTTTAGCTTTAAATAGCACCGTTCTTATGAACAAAATGAAATTTCAGAAATATAATACTTCCATAGTTACGAATTTTTAGTATTTTCGTAGATGTTTCTTAATCTTTTGTATAATTAATTGTACATTTTAAAAACTTAAAAAATACTTATTTTATTGCAATCAATGGAAAGAAAAATCATTTATATATGTGTGTGTATATACATATTCAATGTATTGAATTTAAGGTTTAGTTAGAAAAATTTAATTTTTATACAACTTTTAAATGTAAAGAGATTCCAATGTGTAATTAATATTATGTAAAGGCACAATATTAACATATTTTTGGTATATCTTCCATTGTCAATTGTAACAGTAATTCTTTTGAAATAATTGCATTTATATTAATAATAATCATAATAACAATAGGTGTACTGTAATAAAAAGTTCGACGTATCTTCTATACACTATAAATAGAAAAATTCCTTCTCATTTTCTTGGGCAGTAAATTGTGCAGTACTTTAATACCGTTAATATGCACTCTTTGTGATAAGTTTGATATGGAGTACTATTTATGTAAACATACTTTATAACAGTATCAAATCATAAGTCTTTTAGAAACTGAACAGTGATTTAATTTGCATCTTTTGTTATTATGTTCCATGATTACTGATCGTATATGGTATTATTTGTCATTGAACATTCATATGCAATGCATTATTATCATTACTATTCTTAATACAGTTTTATATTTATAGTACAAAACGAAATATATAATACAATTAGTGTTAACAACAATGCAATTGTAGCTGTTGTCTTGACATATGAATCTGATTACCACGTGTATGTTTAACGTTTAAAAATGTTATTCGTATATAAGAAAAGTGAACACACGATTTATACTGATTCTTCTTCTATCCAGTTCCAATATAATAATTACTACGAATATATTTATAAAAAGAAATCACTGCAATCTATTGATTGTCTGTTGCAGATTTTTCTGACCAATATAGTTTACTATCCATAAATGTGTAATAAACTGTGCACTTAATTATTATATTATATTCTTATTCGCAAGCTAACTTACTATCAAAGCTGCTTAAAGCAATCGCAAATGCTTGCAGCGTGCACAATGGAAATCTGTAATCCATTGTAAAAACATCTTCTGCTACACGACCAAATTGCATGACAACATAATCAACTGTAACATAATATTAAAAATTAATTTTCACAATTGACTACCTACATACCTATTGAAATATAGAATACAAACCGTCGCTATCATGTACGACTTGAAAATTCTTTACAGAAGCCTGCGTTACTCGTCCATGAAAATTAAGTACGTATGATTGCGTGTCATCATTCCACACAGGAGTCTTATTATGTAATTCTATTAAGTTATCCATATTTTTTGTTTTCCAACGTTCTATAAAAAAATAATTTGAAATAATGCCACAGTCCTCTCAATATTACAACAAGGATTTGTTCAGTAAAATAGTAATAACAATATACCAAGTAATGTTTCTGATTCATCTCTCGGACAAATTTCAACCCTTTTTTGATCCGACGTCATTCCAGGAATGATAACAGTCATTTTACGCGGCCCTTTGAATCCTAAAACGTTTGTGTCGTATATTACTGCGGCTAATTCTTGTCTTGGGTTAAAGCGATCGTCACGTTTATCATCCTTTATTAGTGAATATCCGTTATCGTAAACGGTAAACTGTGTCCCCAAAAGATTTGATCTTAATTTTCCAATATAAGACTCTCCTCCTCGTGAAAGATCCGTAGGATCAGTGGAAATTAAATAATTACTCGTTGTACTTTTTTTTCTTTTGCGCCCAGCTAATAGAAATATCTGTAAATATAAAACCGACTATCATTTCTATCTTTTAACAAAACACCAAACGATTATATAGAATCAATGCATACTTTTTTCCCATAATCTCGTTCTAAGTGTAAAAAATAGGTTGGGTAGAGACCACGATCCATACCCTTTCTATCACGTGTTATTCTACACTTGTAATGCATTTTTTTATTTGCTGGTTGTAACACAAAATGCTCGATATTTCCTTCCACGTTTCCTTCGAGTTCCGGACTCTGCACAAAGGGTATAAATTTAACATTTTAAGTAATTAATAAACAATTTGTCCTTATGATCACTACTTGCTTACTGAGGAATTATTTTCTCTGTTAATAAGCATACTAGCTCCATCCGATGGTGCTACTCTAAGGGGTGAAGAACATGGTAGAGATTCTGAAGGTGAGTGTATATCTATAGGTGATGATTCTTCATCTGCACAATCAGTAGCTTCCATAGTTTGATAGAAACCTCCCTCTGTGCTCACTTCTGTATTAAAACAAATACATGTATATTTCTGTTACAAGTATAAAGTTTTAATCAATATACCATTAATTCTTGTTTCTATATCCTTATTTTCTGAAAATGTACTTAAATCAGGATTTGTCTGTGATATGCTAAATTGCAATGGCCCATCATATCCTAAAATAAATCAAATTTTTACATATGTTACAAAATGTTGTGATGTTCTAATATCCTTATTTTTTATATCCTTTCTTAAGGTACCTCGAAGTTCTTTATTTGGATTCATCCATTTTGTAGAATGGCTTGTAAGCTGAGTACATGATATATTAGATGCTTGTACCATTCCTCCAGCACCACTTTGTCGTTTTTGTTTCATCTTTTGTGCAATTAGTTGCCTCTGTAACACAAGTTCTAGATTAAAATTTACATACAAGTACATTAGTATACTTCTTAAAAAAAAGTATATTACTTTGATTATGACATTTAAATTTAATGATTTAAAGTTGACCTACTTTTTTTATTCTTATGTATATATGCACTACAATGAAATTAGTTATGAACTATCACAAAAGATTAATACAAATTGTTAAATTTGTAAATTTATAAATTTATAAGCTCAGTTGTTCTTCTAAATATTAATGAATATCAAATATTCTTAAATTATTATATGCACAACCGTATATCACACGTATACCTGTTGTTCAAGTTTCTGTTGTCTTAAATCTAAAGATGTCATACTGCCAATATGTATTAACGAGAACTGTCATATACAATTGATTTCCAGATTAATTAAACTTGTCAGAAAACCAGTTTGTTTACCCCAAACATGTACCGTCGCCCATGGCTACCTAGGCAACCGAATGATAGAGAATTGTAATATATTTTTAAGGCGTAACCGCATTAGAAGAAACTGTGAGCTTTAATTTTAAAATTGAATAATGATTTCAATAATAATTTTAATAATACTTTGCTTAAAGTTTGCAGAATTCTATACCTCGTCTGTCACGGTAGAATATATGTATAAGAATTGTATAATACAAGTTGGTATAGCAGGATGTGACCCGAAAATGAGGGTATTATTATTTCAAAAGATATACTTCCTAATCCCCCTGTGGCTGGGGGGTTTAGAATACAGCCACGGTATCCCCTGCCTGTCGTAAGAGGCGACTAAAAGGGGGCGCAAGAGAAAGACAGGAAAGAAGAATAAAAAGTATGGAAATAATGTAAGGAAAGAAAATGTAACGAGCAAAGGAAAAATGTAACACGAAAAGCAGAATAATGTAAATTGAAAAAGGCGCGGGAAAGTTTCGAGAAGGGAATACTAGCGCCACCAACCGAGAAACAGCGGAAACTACACAACAACTTACCGATTACAGTATGATAAGTCGGTAAGTAGTTTCCAGAAAATAACAATGTCCGCTTCTCGCGTTGAAGAACTAATCAGCTACTTTAAATCACATAATAAAATTAGAGAACAACAAAGTCATTCGGCCAAAGTGCACAGCGTGGGATGGAGCTGCGATGGAAAACTTTTGGCCTCAGGTTCCTTTGACAAATCTGTTTGCATTTTCTCTCTTGGACCTGATCGTTTGGTACATAAATATAACCTTAAATACCGGCATTTTCTATTATTTGCTGTTGTATATTCTATAGATTTTAGTTAACTTATAGTTTCATTATATATTTATTTACGTACTTTATTAAAATATCTATTAAATTTAACGTTATCATTCTAAAAAATCTGTTGCAGAAGCAAGAGACAACTTTTAGAGGGCACGGTGGTAGTGTAGATCAATTGTGCTGGCATGCCTTTTATCCAGAATTATTGTCCACTGCAAGTGGAGATAAAACAGTTCGTATATGGGATACAAGAACTCAAAAATGTACAGCAAATATCAGTACAAGAGGGGAGAACATTAATATATCATGGTCACCCGATGGAAACACAATAGCAGTAGGCAATAAAGAAGATCTGGTGACTTTTATTGATGCAAGGGTAATGAAAATTCGTGCTGAAGAACAATTTAATTTTGAAGTGAATGAAATATCATGGAATAAGGATTCTGATACATTTTATCTTACTAATGGCCAAGGTTGTGTACACATTCTTAGCTATCCAGACTTAGAATTATTACATGTAATTAAAGCACATCCAGGAACATGTATTTGCATAGAATTTGATCCAACTGGAAGATATTTTGCAACTGGTTCAGCAGATGCATTAGTTTCTTTATGGGATGCAGATGAATTATGTTGTTTAAGAACATTTTCAAGACTAGAGTGGCCAGTGAGAACTATATCGTTCTCTTATGATGGACAGTTATTAGCTGCAGCATCTGAAGACTTAGTTATTGATATAGGTGAAGTTGAAACTGGAGAAAAAATTGCAGATATACCTGTGGAAGCAGCAACTTTCACAGTTGCATGGCATCCAAAACAATATTTATTAGCCTATGCTTGTGATGACAAAGATACTTATGACAGAAAACGCGATGCTGGTAGTCTAAAAGTATTTGGATTTGCCAGTGATTAAAACATTATTTTTAAACTTTTTTATTAAAATATACGATTATGTAAAAAAACTATACAACTTGCTTTCTGCACCTCTCCTAATATATTTTAGGATCATAATTTATAAATAACTGAATAATTTATCATTCTGTCTTAATTTTCGAGTTGTCTTAAATAATCTTTCCCTCAAACTGTTTTTATGTGAAATGAAACTGTTTGCGCAGCCAAATCGAATTTGACAAGTTTTCAGAAATTTAGCCACTTATGTCTTCTGTTAAATATATGAAATTGTATGTATGTACAGTTGTGAATACACCTTGATATATAGTATTACATACATATAATACAAGTCTCATGTCAGTAACAAAATTCATTCGTATTTCAGTGTTGATACTTTGTTGACATGGTTACCAGAATTCATTTATTGCTTGACCTTCTTAACTCCCAGACTATTGAACCTTTTAAAAAATTATAATAACTCTTTGTCTTCATGATGTCATGTTTACAAAATCATGAGATTAATTGCGAGTGTCAGTACACACTGACATTCATGGATAATGTTGTTGAAAAAACGTTTTCTGAAATAAAAGATAGTTTTACTCGTGTACCTAGTATTCATGAAGTGGATGAAGAGGACACGGATGAAGAACATGCTTCTGAACATGAATCAGAAACTTGTAAAGATGTTCAACAAATTACAGATATAACAGAAGCTGTAGATGAGGATTCCATGTATAGTAATGAATCGTTTTGTTCTGATGAATCTTGTGATGAATCTGAGGGTACCAATGTCAGTCCAAGATCTTTAAATGATTCACATTTTTCGTCCCAAATTAATGATAGCAAATGTGATAAGGATGATAACGAAGACAAAGATAAACAATCTGAAAATGTAACACAGAACAATGATATAAATTTAACTTGTAAAAATTCAATATGTGAAGATGGTTCTATAGCACTTAAACAAGCAAAAAGTAAAAGAAAAAACATGAGTTTTACAGATGACGAACTGCGGAAGATTGAATGGGAAAATCAACTACTTTTAAAAAGGATAATGGCTCAACAAAGACCAAAAGACAAAGTATTTCATGAAAATATACAACAACCACGAGTAAGCAGCTCTGCAATAAATAGAAGGAAATTACAGAGAAAAATAGAGAATGAAAATATAGTATGTATAAATATTTAAATATAGCAGAGATCATAATGGAAACATCTGATTATACATATAGTTGTCATAATTTATATTATTAAAATATTTTCAGTTACTGCTTCAAAGGATACAACAGGCTAAATCGTGTGTTACGAATACCATGACAAAACCCGGTTACAGACAGACAATTTTATAAAATATAACAAACAATTTTTATGTTTTACACTAATCAAAATGAAAGTATTTGGTAATTTTTTGCTTTTTAAATCAAGAACTTGTAGTACAAACCTTGTGGTTGTGATTTACATATGAATATGTAACTTTTCGTAAATATGAAGTTTTGTAAAATGTCTAGTACATAAAGACAAATAAATATACAATATTCTTTTTATAATAATATGAGCATCTACCAGTTATCTAAATTTTAATAATTATTTAAATTTATACAAGCAATTAAATACCTTATATATTATTATGTATAAAGATTATTTATAAAAGTAAGAAATTAAAACACAGCAATTACCAGTCTTGAAGAGTAGGTACACATTTTTATTTTGTTTTGTATACATCACAACTTTGTAAAATGTTTTGAAAACTTACCGAAGAAATTTCTACAAGTCAAGACTATAAAAATCACAGTTCTCACTCGTTCCAAATAACTTAATTGTTATCTTTTGTGTAACATCAAGACCAACATCCTTTGAGTATTGTAATCATTTTTCATGTACGTGTAAAAAGTACAAAAAAATGATGATGATACAGAACCAAGGAACAAAAACTTATAAAGTAGGAGTTTTTGTATTCACGCATTAACATGGGTTCCTTTGCTTTTTGGTTGTGAAATCTTATTTCAAATTCAGGTATACGACTTTGGTTGGTCATCTAGACTCGATATTATTTAAACAAAAAATGTGATTTTTTTCAATAGCAGAAATTTCAGCCGTAACATAAACATAGGCCAACAAATGATAACATAAATATTTAACGAGTACAAACAAATTTTGTCCGAACTTACGCGATATTATTATGCGAGGTACTATTTAACAACATATCACAATACGCGAAACATCAATAATAATAAAAACCAGCTAGTTGTTTTTAAGCACTATCGATCACAAAAGTGTGACTAATAAATATATCATTACTTTTCATTGAAGAAAAGGAAATTCTCAATCAGGTCTAGATATCACAAGACAAATATCGAAAATTTTTGGGAACGAGATTAATCTTCGTGCTTCTTCTTCCAACATTCTGAAGATGACGGTGTCCATATTGTACTGAGTGAACGAAATGGATCGAAACCCGATCTTTCCTGAAATAAATAATTAAAATATATAAAACATTAATTCTTAGAAAAGAAAAAATTTTCATATTTGTTTGCACAATTTAAAATTACTTGTGTATCTGATTCTGTTGGTAATGATGGTAACTGGGAAATCATGGGAGGAGTGGCTGCACCCCATGGACCTGCAGCCCATACCCCTCCTGTATTTACACCCCAAACACCGCTTCGTTCTTCACCTACTGCTGTTCTGGTATACAAAGGTTCCCAATTTGTTTCTACTGATGCCCAATTGTCTGAAATGTTCAATTTATTATACATTTTTTTATTATACAACATTTTATAGAAAATGATAATACCTTTTAACGTATCCGTCAGTATCAAAGGTTTTTCCGGCGGTTTTGACGATTCCAACTGAAATCCACTTGTGTTATCAGATAACAATTTAAGCATGGAATTATTATCTTCCCATAACTGACACCTTGTATCTTCCTCAGGACTTTCTAATTCCATCAGTGGTTCATCTGTTTCTGGAAGATCATCGTACGGTACCAATTCTCGTTCAAACTGGAAAGTATCATTTACATTAAGATACATGGAAATGAATTACATTTTCGTATGTGTAAAGGTTTAGTTACCGGTGATTCCGTAAAAGCATTTATGAAATAACTATTCGAGTGCTGTGTGTTATTCTGTATCTTCAAAGAATCCTGACCGAGCGGTTTTTCTTTTTCGACAGATTGAATACAGAGAGGCGGAGATTTCGGTATCATCGTATATTCCTTCGTATTTTGTATCAATTCTTGACCCGATTGCTGTTTCATATAATCTACGTCTTTGGTGTCGTTATTAAAGACCATTGATAAATTATGCGTATTTGTTTGGGTTTTATGTAATTTGTTCAAGCCTGAGAATGGCGAAATACTTTCTTGATTCCGTGCCACAACATCACTAAATCTAGCCCTATTTTCACCCCAGCATGCTGGCGGTGGTGGTAACGGAGTAGAAACTGTTCCTAGTGTCCGAGTCGGATCTTCCCTTTGGCTAGTATTTCCGTTTAACGATGCTGCTGTAAGAAAATTAAATAAAAATTTAATATTCAAATTCAGAGATGAATATAAATGATAAGATGATATACTTTTTATATGTCCTTTATCAATGCCTCGACGTTTCTGAGATCCTTTATCTTTTCTAGGAGGATTTTTATTTTGCCTAGGTATCTTAAACGATGACTCAACAGTGCGAGATGTGTGAATATGATGTTTTATGGTAGATCTTGTATTTGTTTTCCATCTGTTTGGATTATTATGTCTGTCTTTATCGTACTCATCATCATCGCAATCACCTTCATAATTATCTCTATAATCTACGCATGGCACAGGAGCAATCGATTGAGGCTTGGTCTTCTTATTTACAGGTTTTCTTTGTAACTTCTCTGATTTCCCACATGATTGATCAAAATTCTGTAACTTAAATTCTGTTAAGATATATTCATTTAAAATACTTAAATAAATAATTATCATTATTCTTACCTTACACGGTGGTGGATCATCTTGAACAGAACTTTCTGTTGTCGTAGACGACGTTTCTTCTTCGGAAAGATGAATGTTATTTCTTTGACTACTATTCGATTCAAATTTTTTAAAGGATACGTGATTGTTATTGCTACTTGTAACTGTTGTTTGTTTCCTTTTATTATCTAATTTACTAGCCCGTGTATTATTCAAAAGTCCTGTCGTGTCAACCTGAACTTCATGATCAACCAATTTTGTTTCCTCTTTAACGATTCCTCCTTGATTAGATTTCCCTTTTCTATTCGTAACCGGGCTTGTTTTTGCGAATGCATTTACAGTATACTTCTTCTCCTGAGTTCCCTGAATATCTGGAAATACGTTTTCCCCTACACAGTTATCCGTCTGAATCTCTTGTACATTGTTTTGTTTTTTATTATTCTTCTTCTTGGCACCAAGCGTAATATTGCTTATAATATTACTATTATCTAAGGTCGATTCCTCGTATCGTTTAAACGACAGTAAATTCTTCGTCTCGGTATCTAACTTAAATCTGCGTTCTTCATCTGCAGACCAATCAGGAATTTTTAGTCCTTTTTGTACATTATCTTTATCTTTAAATTTTTTAACGTTCATCAGTGCCCAATCTGGATAAGTCTCTTCTTTCTTCATTATCTTTTGCTTATCGTCATTTATTAATTTCTCCTTTACGGAAGTCGATTCTTGCGTTGAATGTACAGGCATGTGCGATAATAATCTTAAGTCTAAAGGAGGTTGAACTGGACTTTCTCTTGAGAAGCTAGCTATGGCTCCTCTTAATATCCGATCTGCTTCGAGAAACGAAATAGCGAGAATACATATTAACAGTATGGATGAAAGACTTATGGCTGCCCAGTGCACAACATATTCCCAAGACGGTCTTGTAAGCGCAGCTGTACAAGCTTCCAAAGAATGTGGAGGAAGTGTTGCGAGTAAATTAAGTATTACCATACCGTTTTCGATGTCACTATCAGAACCTAAACTGGTTGATATTAAAAGTTTTCTTTCGACACGTGACAAAGTAAAGTCTGGCGTGAATGCTATTTCAACTTTCTTCGTCGCGTTTGGGTTCAATTTAAACGACATACAGTTTAACACTTTGAAACCATAACCCTCGCACCGTAATCCATTAATATAAAAATCGTACACCTCTATGGGCAACTCTCCTGTATTTCTTGCCATGAAAGATCTTTTCACCGTCAGATTTGGAACTGGATTTCGTTTAAGTTGTTCTCCTGTTATTAAAAAAGAAAAAAGAAAAATGAAAATGTGCTATAATTTTGTTTTGTTATACTCATTCTTATTAGTATATAACTCATTGATATTATTTGATCATTTTAAATGAAGCATTTTCAATAATCTCTCCAGTTTATTTAAACGATAGGACGAAAGTGAAGAAACGTACATACGTTCACAATCTTTGAGATGTTTATCCGCAAGTTCAAATAATAATGGTGTAGTAGAACCTGGTTTTCGATTCCCAAATCTAAATTGTGCATTCGTTCCTTGACCTATCACACGCAATACTTCCAAAATAGTCATATTGTTTCTAGAAAAATTGAAACAAAAAATTTAGAAGCAATATATCTTAATTGAAACTTTTCGCACGCACAAAATTTACCTTATATACAAAAGTGCGGATGATAAAGATGGTGAGAAAGGAGTGTATGATACTCGAATTGTTCTCGATTCCAAAGGTTTTAAATATAAAGGAATCGACTGTGGTATTACCGTGACATCCCATTCTTTTTCAAATTTTTCTCGGTCTACACTACTTTCTTCTAATTTAAATTCCTCCGCAATTGTTGATCCACATTCCACGCACGTGAATTTGAACCTGCCCATAACATTATATGAACATTATTTATATATGCATCGTTATTCCAAATAATATTTGTTAATTTGTGAAAAATGTACGTACTTGGCAGGTAATGAATGATAAAGTCTTGCTCCTTGTGGATAATTCCAATCCATAACTAACTGTATTATTAAAGGACTGGTACTTGGATTGTATACTTTAATCGTACTATACGATGTATTTCCAACTTGTGTTAATGGAAACATTAGAGCAACTTTGTTTTTGTTATTACCAAAACCAGTCAATAAACTGGGCCAATGTGGTTTTATATTTAAATAAAATTTGTGCCCCCGAACTTCAGTTGTATCTAGACGCATCGTAATATTGTCCCAAGAACGACCGCCTGTTGAATTAAGAAAACGTGTGTATCTTGTATTTAATAAATTTAAATCAGAATCTCTTGTATGCGAAGGAAGAGCTAAAGTGTTCAACCATTGCCTGCCAGCTGTAATATAACAAAAAAATATTTATTTAACAATATACATAAAACACAAGATTAATAAGTAATAGTAATTAAGAATTTACCATTACTGTCCAGTGACAGGCCTAAGTAACAATAATGCTTACAAGCCATTGATGGCTCAATTCTTATTGACCCAATATAATTTTCACCTTTTGTTATAACAGGCATTGATGCTTCTTCTAAAGGAATATATTTTATTCTATTATCTTTGTTGACAGGCGCAATTTGAGTTACCTGCATGGGTCTTACAAATGTCGAATATACTTTTAGTTGTTGCACGCAAATTGACCCCTGCACATTAATTGTTATATCAATAAATATTATCTTTCTTATCATTGATGTAATTACTTACGGGAAAACAATCCGTAAAAATAAGTTTCTTTAAAGATATCCTTCCATGTGCAACTCGCATATAAACCGGTAAAGTAAATCTTTCGTAAGTTGTTCTAACAAATACATCACCTACGATCGTGGCTTCTTCAACCATTGGAGTTTTTACTTTAATTTTAAAAATAGCTAAATAGCCAGGTTTTATGTATTGCTGAAATTAATATATATATATATTTTTTTTTTTAAATTTTATTTTACAATATGCGATTTATGCGAAATATTACATACTTACATTGCCTGTATGACTGCATACAGTTATATTACGAAGCTCTTTATCTAAAAAATCAGCTGGACCTCTTTGGCAACCCATAAGTTCTAGCACCGCACCGGGCATATTAACTCCCCATCCATGCAAATCTATATTAATTGGATTTTGATTTTCCAATGCAAAGATAGCTTCGTTTTCAGTTCCGCTTCCTACAGTACCAAAGTTCATTGTGCCCTCGTCACTTTCTCTTTCTTCAGGAACAATTTTTCTTACTTTTCCATCGTAACTCAATAATGGAACTTCGGTTACGGAAACATTCGAATGTATTAAAATTGACGATTCCATTTTTACGTTATCAGTTTTCCTATCTTTTGCGAGTTGTAAAGAAAATATATTGACCTTTTGTTCTGGCTTTATTACTCTCGGGATAAAATTTTTTATCTGTAAAATTTAATATCACTTTGTTCTTTTACAAGATATCGAGTATTCTCTTAAGGATATTAGCAGCAAATCCACGTACCGTAAAAAGTGATTTTACATGCGACGACATTGTGACATTTGTGATAGCTAACGGCAATTTAAATTTATTGACAACGCTAAAATTTCGTGCTTGATTAGATTGGAGAGAACAATAATGTGTAATTGATGCGTTTACTTCTAATCCACCCTGTAGAACTTGTGCTATCCATGGTATTGTTAGTTTTTGACTAGATCCACCGGGACCTATCGCTTTTATCACTAATTTCCCTTTAAAATGTTGTAGTTCTAAACCAGTCTTCCCTAAATAACAGGTATATATTGTTGAATAATATAAAAATATATCAGAAAAAATATAGAGTTTAACCACATACAGTCATAAATTAATGCTCCGATGGCTATCGGTATATCCGTATCCCCTGGAATTACCGCTTGTTCAAAATGAAGTTTCAATGCTTTAGAAACAGGAGTGCTAATAATATTCTGTAAAAATATACAATAAGTATTCTATTAACAGAGGATAATATATTTCAACCACCCACCATAATTTTAATCGGTTTTTTTGCCGAGTTCTTTAAAGCAATGGGATACTGAATGGGAGGTTGTAATGAACCTCCCATGCCTAAATTAATTACACCAGAGCTTCCACCCCAATGAAGACCAGCCCCATTTTTCACTTCAACTTCGACTGTTACAACAAGTACCTCTGATGTATTATTTACTTTAAGTCTGTAATGTGAAGAGACGTTTATAAAACCGAATTTATTTTTATTGTTAAATAAAACGCCACGAAGGTACAAACCTAATGTATGCAGTATGATTTTTTTCTGTGTAAGCATTAAAATGTAATCTTATGATAGGCTTGGTTTGATATGGTGGGATTTCCCATAATTCACGTGAACCTTCAGCCTCTCCTGATGGCAATTCCAATTGAAACTCTCCACCGCTACTATATACTTCTAAAACCTGTTAAAATCCAAGGAAGATATAGATAATACACGTAGATAATAGAAAATTAATACTCCCATTACATACTTGTAAAGCTTCTGCATGTGGATTGTGCATATATATAAGTGGAGTAAATGTTGCATTTAAAGGTAATTTAACACCCACTACAGGTCTGAGTCGATATGGACTACTGACGCTTATTCCCTTTACCTATTAAAAAACACAGCTGTACTTTTAATATAGAAAAATATATCGAAAATTCAGAATTATAAATATAATAAGTTTGTTACTTGGTACTTCACAGTTCCATCTGCAGTATGTATAAAAAGATGTGTATCGATATCTCCTTCGTCACGACCGAGAAAAATAACATCAAATGTTGTGTTCCCCAATGGTGGAATCACCTATAGAAATCAAACTGTGATAACTTAACATTCATGATACTGTATCTAGAAATGTATTGTCTTTCTTTTTATATATATGTATAACAAGTTATCATGAAAAACTTACTTTATTTCGAAAGAATGATGCATGGAAATGACGTGTATTTCCAGAAATTGATAAAAGATGGATTGTTTTGTTATGATCTCTATTAAACAAGATCACAGTTTCTTGGTGGGGTATACCAAGTTGTCTAAGCAAAACAAGATTCTCATTGTACATAGATTCGCTTAGAATCAAAAAATTAATTATCATAACATAGTTACCTCTCCTTGAAATCCAAAACATGTGGTTTGAAATGAACATAAGATAATGAATCTTGTATTTTATCTTCATCTGATGTTGTATCCCTTGAAAAATAATTTTAGAAGTTTAGTACATTCGTTTATAATTGTCAGATGTACTTCTAATAGTGGAAATTGAAAATAGGAAAGGTACAAGAAAAATTAGTTTGAAGTAATCACAGTTAGTAAGCAGTGTTTAGAATTTGATAGTTGTTTAAATATTGTACAATGATGAAATGATTAAATGGTTAAAATACTTGTTAAAACATTAAATCCTTTATATATATTATACTCTATAATATATTACACTAAAAAATTTATATTTACCACATCTATACCTACATAGTTTTTGTATCATTATATTAAAATAATCAGTTATTGAATTAGTATCTTTGTTCTAAATAGATATTATATATTTATGCTACATATAATCAAATCATCAGTAGAAGACTACAATATAATATATAAATATTTTAAAAGTAAAGAAGAAAATTTATAATAAAAACCTTTCCTACTTCCACTCACCATTATTTTAATGAGTATTATGCTTACCCAGCCCCATGTACTGTATTAGCAAAATCCTAGAAAATAGAAACATAATAAATTATATGATACTGATACAAATAATTTATGCTTCAAGCTTTTCTAAAACATATTAACGTCATTTCATCTATCAAGAAGTAAAATTATATTAACAACAATATACCCCTGATATTTATTATTATTAAAATATTCTTCCAGAAGTAATAATGCACCAACCTTATGCATAGACATTGGTATATTGTCCAAAAGGTATTGAACATCATTGTCATCCTGTACAAAGGCTGTAATAAATTTAATGATATTAATTACTATTACAAATATCACTGTTAGCAATTATTTGTTACTGTCGTTAGTCATAAACAACATGATCACTATATTTCACTTGTACATTAACAAAGATCTTTATAAATATCAATGTACTATTAATATGATAAAATTATGATGAATATGTTGAAAATTATTTTAAACTTATAGTGATATCTCAAAATTTTATTTATTTAAGTACAATATAACACAATACAACACAGAAGATAGAAAAAAAACATTGTATGAAACTTTCATTTAAAATATAAATTTATTTCATCTGAATAAATGCAATACAAAAATGATGGGTTAATATAATGTATATTTTTTCAAGCATACAAATACAAACTTTTGTTTTTCTTTAAAAATAAGGATTACACGACCTTTGAATAAAATGAAGAAAACATTACATAAAAATAATGTTAATAATGTGGGTTAAATAGAAGTGTACTTTTTTAAAATGTATATTATTGTGGGTAAATGAAGGTAATTAAAATAGTGTAAATATATGCTTACCATTATTGTGCCCGTGTAAGGACGGTCGAATTTGTGACGTCAGCTCGAAAAATGTTAACAAGAGGAGGTAATAAAGTACTTTTAACTCAGTCATAATAATAGTCTCACTGTGTTGTTTGCTGTTTTGTCTTTAGCAGAAATGAAAATCCGCTTTCGGCCATACTTTTGCCACTATCGAATTCTGAAGTATCGATTCCACTTCCGTCCGATTTGAAACCCTTCCACAAGTGAATTTCGTGCAACCAATCTGACGAGGATAGATTATATGTAGTTCTTGTATCTTTTATTATTATGTCAATATACTGTTGATATTTAAAACTCCTTTATCTATCCACTAATTGCATATTTAATTTTTTCTCTAGAAATAGTTCCCTTCTCTGGAATATAATGAAATTGTTACTTTTCCACTTAGTTCAATTTTCTGAACGATTATCATTGCAGACTTAAAAAGTAAAGTTGCTTTTTTGATTGAAGCGATATATGACTATTGTTTTTACTATTTTACTATAGGAAAATTTCCAATTTTACTAGTCTATTCGAATGTTCTATTATATACCGAATAAGAATGTAAGCGCCATCTGCTCACTGGTCATTGTACATACATAGTACATGCATATGTACATACACGGTTACCATACCAGTGACTACAGATCCAACAAGACTGGACATCTTGAAATTGTTCCTTGACGAGCGCAATTTGCTAAATAACTCCGAAAGGAAATAGGGTAAATTAAATAATAACTCAGCTGCTTTTTTTAAATGATTTATTTGAGAGGGTGCATGAAGTGAATACACGTTTGTTTTACAATTATTTTAATAATGTTTCGGTCTCGTACTAGTTTTGTACTAGATCGATACCCGATCAGCTGTGACATTTCGCTTCACTGCTTATCGATCGATCATCCAGCAGTTGGTAAAGTCGAGGAGGACAAGAAGGGCGGCCCAGGCCTCTCCTAGCAAGGATTTGGCGGCCTCGCCAGGTCGAGGCTGCCATTAGACTGCCATTAGACATTAGACCTCCTCCCTTAAGACGTGGGAGGCTCCGACGTTGGAGCCTCTCTGCAACGTCAGTGAAGGTCACCGTGGTGGTTTTAATGGGTAAAAATCCCGCACTACTCATCGCCCCTCCATCTAGGGTGTGATGGGTGTCATTTCGAAGATTTCCACCACGTAAAAAAAAAAATTTCCTTACTTTCCCTTCCTAAAATTTCTTTCTAACTTTATATGCATCTCTTACATCTTTCTATACGGTACATACCTGAATTCTTTACATCTATGCATCCCTGATAATAAATTGCAGACCCCCTAGCGGCAAAAATGCGAACTAAATTTTCGATGTCGAATCAGCGCCATCTGGTGGTCGAAAAAGGAACTAAACCATGCCGAAATTTTGGCCCCCTGGCGGCAAAAATGCGAACTAAATTTTCGATGTCGAATCAGCGCCATCTGGTGGCCGAAAAAGGAACTAAACCATGCTGGAATTTTGGCCCTCTGGCGGCAAAAATGCGAACTAAATTTTCGATGTCGAATCAGCGCCATCTGGTGTCCGAAAAAGGAACCAAACCATGTCGAGATTTTGTCCCTCTGGTGGCAAAAATGTGAACTAAATTTTCGATGTAGAATCAGCGCCATCTGGTGGCAGAAAAAGGAACTAAACCAGGCTGGTATTTTGGCCCTCTGGTGGCAAAAATGTGAACTAAATTTTCGACATCGAATCAGCGCCCTCTGCTGGCAAAAAAGGGAACTAAACTTTGTAGAAATTTAAATTTAAAATTATTTTTCTCGAGACTTTACTTACCTTTACTTACCTTTACTGGAACTAGTCAGTGGCGATAAGTATATTATTTATAATATATTGTTATATAATATATTAATATAGTCCATAACTGCGACGCGCAGGTTGGAAGATGGTGGGGGAACGCAGCGAGCTCTCTGCTAATCGCTTTCCACTTCGTTTGGGAGTATCGCCAATCAGGGCGAAGATGCGTACTGGAGATGCGCGAAGAACGAAAACTGGTCTTTTCGCAGTTATGGACTGTGGTGAACTGCGGTATATAGTCACTGCTATACCTGGCCATAACCTTAAAAGTAAACAAATGTATATAAAATATAGTATGATAATTTGTCATATTTAATTTCTGTTTAACATATATAAATATTGTAAACATTAGTAGTCATTATATTTTGTTGGTTATCGATATTAAGATTACAACATGCGAAATACTGGTATGTAACATATCTGTGTCCTTTTACCATCATTAAATTTGATATGAAACTGCCCTGCAGATGTGTTACTTAATATTTATTGCAAATAAAACAGGTAAAAGGGGTGACAAAAAGAAGCTTTCATGGATCTATAGGAAAAAGATAAGATTTCAAAAGTCTAAGAGAGGTACAGAAATTACAAATAATAATGGAGAGGAAGATAAAATACCTAGAATTATTGTGCGTAATGTACCATTTAAGGTTGGTCTATTTCTTTTTATTATTATCTAATTCAAAGTACTCTGTTTGCATTAATATACTTATCTTTATTGATTTATGGTACTAGGCAACTATAGAAGATGTACAAAAATTATATGAACCATTTGGTCAAATATCAGATATAAACTTTCCAAAACGTGCAGATGGTATACCAGTTGGATGTTGTTTTATTCAATTTAAACAATTAGAACAGGCATCAAAAGCAATATTTAATACAAATAAAAAGGAATTCCTTGGTAATTCATTAGTTTCGTAGTTTTAAACATAATGAAGATTAATAATAATTATTTGATGGTAATAAAATACTAAAAATCTATTTTTAGGTAGGATAATAAGTAGTAGTTGGGCCATTCCAAAATCTAAATATTCTGAAAAGCTAAAAAATGAATCTATAGTGAACCTAGATAATGGTAAGGTAGATGACAACAACATAACCAAAGATAATGCATTAAACAATGATAATGAAAATCAAGATTTTGATAAAAGTGACGATTTTGATAAAAAGGAAAAATTAACTCAAATAAGAAAAGAAAGGAGAAAGTTGTTGAAAGAAAAAAATCGAAAGAAAAGGGCAAGAATTATAGTAAGAAATTTATCATTCCAGGTAAGATACATTTATGCTTATCAATGAATTTTTTTTATGATTTAAAAGCTTTATTTATTTTATATCTTTAGGTAACTGAAGAAAATTTAAAAGATCATTTCTCTCAATACGGAACAATTGAAGAAGTACAAATTTTGAAAAAAGAGGATGGTAAACATGTGGGTTGTGCATTTTTACAATTTAATCATGTACAAAGTGCAGCTAAAGCTATACATTATGCCAATTTGCAACCACTTCTTGATAGGCCTATTGTAGTTGATTGGGCTGTACCTAAAAACAAATTTTGTAAAAATTCTGAAAATGAAACAAACGGTGCGGTGGAAGTAAAAATAGAAAAAGACAGTGATGCTGAAGATACAGATCTGGCTGTTACAACTGGTGATGGATTATGTAGGTAAGTACATATTTCAGTTATTGTTAACTTATTTATTAATTCAGAATTAATACATGTACTCATATATTAATTTTGTATGACTGTAGTGAAGATGAAATAACAGATGCACATGACTCAGATAGCGATGATTTAGTAGAAGCAGAAGTTAAATCAGAATGTGAAAATGAGGCTTTAGATCAAGAATTGTCTGAAGTTGATGAAAAAGATAAAGTAAATGAGAAGGAAGAAATAAAACGTCCACGTTATGAATCTCATGATGTTTCTGAAGGAAAAACTGTATTCCTCAAAAACGTACCATTTTCTATAAAGAATGAAGAATTGAAAAAATACATGGAACAGTTTGGACCAATTTATTATGCCCTTGTATGTATAGATCCGCTTACCGAGTATTCAAAGGGTACAGCATTTGTTAAATTTAAGGTAAATTTTTACGGGTATTTAATATTTGATAGCAAACTTTAGAACTATTTTTAATTCAAGTTCAATTTCAGAATGTTGAAGATGCTGAAAAGTGTCTATCCGCAGGAACTGAATTACAAATGGAAGATCAAATAATTGAAGCACAAAGAGCATTAGATAAAAATGAAATCGAAAATAAAGCAAATTCGAAGCATCAACGACAAAAGGATTCTAGAAACTTATATCTTGTGAAAGAAGGAGGTAACATTAAAGAAAAAGTTAATAATTAAACTTTTCTAAGGATTACTCATTGTATAAATATTTACTTTTTAGTTGTATTAGCCGGAAGTCCCTCTTCTGTCGGAGTTTCTGCCGCAGATATGGCAAAACGATTACAAATAGAACAATGGAAATCACAGATATTGCGGAATTTGAATATGTTTGTATCCAGAGTACGTTTAGTTATTCATAATTTACCAGCTACATTAAATGATGATAAGCTCAGAAAAATAGTTGAACAACATAGTCCTCCGAACGCAACAATTAAAGAGGTATATTTAAATTTTAATATCACTAATGGTACAATTTTTCCTGAAAAATAATTTAAATTAATTTTATAAAGGTACGAATTATGCGAGATCTTAAAAATGTAGATATGAAAGGTGTAGGAAAGTCGAAGGAATATGGATTTGTTGCGTTTACAAGACACGAAGATGCACTTGAAACTTTAAGAAATATAAATAACAACCCAAATATATTTACCCCAAAACGAGTACGTAATATATTATAAATCAAGGTACAATTAAATAAATTCATGTTTCTACATATACTTTTATTTATTCAGAGACCAATAGTATCTTTCTCAATTGAAAATCGAGTCTTGGTAAATGCTAAACAGAAGAGACTTCAAAAGAGCCGAGAGAATAATCCCCTTTGTTCGGAAAATAATAATAATAAAAGAAAAGGGGAAAAAGCAGATGCGGAAGTTACAATAAAAAAATTAAAAGTTGGAAATGTAGATAAATCTGACAAAAAATCGTATGTTGGAATGATTGGAAAACCTGGTGAAAATAAGTTACGATCGAAATTTAATATAAAAAATCAAGCAATTTTACATAATCAAACTCTAAAGAAAGAAAAGAAGATGAAGAAATCTTCTAAGAAGTTAGACATAAAAAGAAGAGCAAATATTGCGAATAGAAATGAAATTAAAGTAAGTATTCATTTGTGGATATTAGTATATTAATACGATTTTAATCATATTTGTCTTTGCAGCCTAAACAGGGAACAAAGGTACACGCAGATGATGTGAACTTGGATAAACTTGTGCATAAATACAAGAATACATTGAAATCAATAGAGCTGAGAAAGTCAAAGTGGTATGAATCATAATGTCAAATCATTTTGAATGGTGTAAAAACGAATGAATTTTAATATAATGTATAACATAATGAAACTATTTAATAAAAATATTGTATTAACAAGTTTTGTGTCTTTATTATGATGTTAACCTTATAAAATATTTGAAAGAACCGTCAGTCTTACATTCTAAGCAACGAGTAGATAGTTCACCAATAAGAATTATTGGTATGAAGTAGGCAATAAAAGCGCACAGTGGAAGGGATTTAAGTGAAAGATTGAATTCGACATTTAGAGCTAGCCTTTTTTTCCTTTATTTTAGCCGATTATACTAAGTGTTTTGCATTTTAAGGAAAAAGTGAATCTGGAATGCAAAGGAATTTATGCAACGTGTATCAAAATAACGAAAAATTATGTTAAAGAACGAGTTTAATCAAATTCGACGACTATTCCCCTCCTTGGAACAGTCTCCCCCCTCAAATAATCAGTCTGAGTTGACGTTAAAAACGTATAATAGTTGGCGGGAACTCTTGAAGAATAAAAGGATATCTTGTACTCTTGTTCTTCTCATTCAAAAGTTGTTCGTCGTGCACGGTGTATACAAAGTCAGTACGATTAATTAAGTAAAACGAAATGATAACTAAAATAGGTAATTTATCTAAACCAATTTGTTAGCTTGTTGGTATAAGTGACTGTGATTTCTTTGTGTTATGTTCAAATTATTATTTTAATACAGCAACAGACTATATTCATATAACACTGAATTTTAAGAGAATTTTACTATACTTTGGTAAGTTTTAAAGAAGTTAGCTTTGATCTGCACAATGAACTTAAATATTATCTAACTCTAATTTTCAATAAAAAGAAAATACAAACTAGAAAGTTTCCGGCAATTATACTTGACTTTTCACAGAACCTTCAGAGTAAGAGCAGTAAATTATAGTTTCCACTGAAATGCCAGACGACCGCTATTAAATGAAATAATCCTGACCTGTTTTTCTTTCGTTCGAATAAAAATAACTAAATATCGCTTACGTACATTCACATGTTTTCGAGATAATTACTGAAATTGTTATAAAAGTAATACATAATCCAAGGTTTTACATTCACAATAAGCCATTTTTTTATATTACAGGATGAAAATGAACATCTTGAATTACGAATTTATCGGATTACGGAGGCATATCATTAAGCAATCAAGTAACATTATTAGAACATTAGAAACTTTGGCAACCGAAGTGGAAGGACAAGATTGGTCTCAATGTCGTCCTTACTCTGCAATTCCTGGACCAAGACCCATTCCATTCTTTGGCAACACGTGGCGATTTATACCTTTCATAGGTATTTTTGATCGACTGTAATTTTATTATTTCCGTCACACAATTCGACGTAATAAATCTATTCTATACAGTGTTAAGAATTTATAATGACCTCTAAAATCCGTAACTTTTGAGGATTAGAAGAAAGAAAGTAAAGGGAGTCTCAAGAATATTTTATAGAAAGAATATTGCGCGATCATAGTATATTTAAATAAATTGTGCAATCACTTTTTTCAGAAATAACTGGGAAAGTAGTATTTAAAGATATTTTATGGATATTCAATTTGCAATTTTGTAGCCTGAATGCTGTGCGCTTACTTTCAAACACGTCGGATTGCCATACATTAGGGGCAGTGCAAAAATTCGATTGGCTAATTCGTTAAAAGACCATAATATCTTGGAAACTATTTGAATATTCTAAACGTTACACCTACGTACCAAAATTACAAGACTAATTTATTCCAGGTGACTACAAAATTCATGCAGTGGATCAAGTATCGAAAAAATTGCACAATGAGTATGGAGATATTGTGAAAATCGAGGGTTTACTAGGCAGACCGGATATGGTTTTCATTTACGACGCAAATGAAATCGAGCGTATCTTTAGGCAAGAAGAAAGAATGCCATACAGGCCTTCTATGCCTTCATTAAATTATTACAAGCATGTCCTTAGGAAAGAATTCTTCAATGAACACGCTGGCGTAATAGCCGTGTAAGTTTTGCATGAATATTGATGAAGGGGAGCAACTTTATAAGCGATTAAAGAAAGAAAAAACTAGAACTTATAAATTACGTTTCATGAGGGATATAGTTCTTTTTAATTCAATCGTAAAATTGTACATCATTTATTTACTATTTCAGACGATTCAGCTGAGAGAAAGGAAAAGGGAACACTAACATAAAATGAAATTGCACCTCGTTGCTGTCATCTCGCGAAAGTATAAGCTTTCATTGTAATTGCTACAGCATGTTCCTTTTGTAATCTAACGCATAATACTTAATGCCTGAAACGAGTGAAGCATGTGACATGTTTGCTTTCACACATGAGTCATCCACAGCTTCATAATGTTTGCAGGCTTCATTACACGTTATAATGGTCAAATATTTGAATTACAAACCTTCTAACGTTGTTGCTTAACCTTCCATTTAACAAACCACGTGTATCGCAAATATTTGCCATGCAGGTTGAAGATGTACTTCTGAATGCGTTAGAATTACACTACTTTTCCTTTACGCATGCTCTTTAACGTCTAACATTTTATCAACAATACCTTGATCAACAATCAATGATTTATTATTTGAAAAGAGCGCGTTAAGAAGTTAAGAGGCTCTTTTAAATTAATTGTATGCAATTCGATCTATACGTAGCATGAATAATAAAATGTATAACTCGGTTCCAGAAATTATTCTTGTCACAAGGAGCGGATGAGGAATAAATTTCGTGAAGAATTTTGCTTAAATAAGGGTGAAATATTTCCCTACGCGTGTCGCATCGTGTTACTGTTTAGAAAGTAAACCTTGCATAATCAGATATGGGTGCACCTTATGGCATCACTTCCTGCATGACAACTTGGCCTGCAATTGCAGTCGGATGACATACTTTCCTAATACCCGCATGACCAAAATGCTAATTATCGTCACAGTTTGATTTTGATACAATGATTTCAACTTCCGTTTGTGAGATGCTGGTTGATCAATAATTTATAACAGCGAAGAAGCTATCAGATATTTCATATTTTATCTTTTACATCACAATTTTCCATTTAATGTAACTTGAGAAATGTACTCGTGAATGTCAAGATCAGAATCGTTAAAGATACCTGTTCGCAGCGCATTAAGTTTACTAATGCACTGTTACTGTATCTGGTTATTAATGATTGCCAAGAAGAAACGGCAGTCTCCTAATAAGAAATGAATCAAAACCAGTGTGACCACTTTCCCATTCATTATTCTGGAGGTGGGCAAAGTAATAAGATATTTGTATTTATAGCAAGTGTTTCCATTATTTTGTAGATTAAAGAAAAATTGAGATACTAAATCAAAGAAATGATTACAGACATGGTGAAAGTTGGTACAATTTCCGGAGTAAAGTACAAAAAGTAATGCTGCAACCACAAACTGCAAGAATGTATGTTAACTCTATCGAGGAGGCGAGTACTGCGTTCCTTAAAAGGTATGGTGAAATGATCCTCTTTCAAACGTCGCTCGTGTATCTTACCTTTCACCCGTTTACACTGTCCTTATTTTTTCCGATACCATTTGTGTAACGTTACTAAGGCGTTTATGTTGGCTTCTAGAATTAGAAAAATACGAGACAAGAACGACGAGGTGCCTGATGATTTTCTCAACGAGATCCATAAATGGTCCCTCGAGTGTAAGTGAAGAAACGTAACACTCCCTAATATAATACCTGTTTTCTTCCGTAACATAAAATAGACCCTTCTTATATATTTTTGTACATTAAATATACAGTTTTCAAATTTGTATTCAACTAAAATTATAAAACAGAAAAAAAGGTTCCAAGCAGCGATCGCGTTATTTAGATTTTATGTCGAACAGACCCAGGTACTTTTGGACAATGTTTTTTCAATGACCCCTTGGATTCAAACGGTTAAGACGATGACGGAGCAAATATCTTCAATTGAGTACCTACTATTTATTCTATTCACTAATTCTTCACTCTCGTTGGTAAGCGAAAGCCGTCCTAAATTCGGATCTCTGAAAGGTATTCGATTTCTTTCTAAATTGCTGTTCCACGAACGATGGAAATAACGGTACCGCAAGTAGTTGGATTGTAATGTGCCCCAAAGTGCTTTGACACAGATGTGCAATACCCTTCACATTATTATTTATTAACTTGGGAGTAAATATTGCTAAATTAAATAAATCATTTGAATGATTAAGCAAGACCTTCAACGATTAAAAAAAATTTCTATTAATTCACACATTTCATACGAGTGCAGTAGATAGGATTTTATGATAAGAAAATCTGTACCATTTTTTTCACAGCCATAGCAAGTGTAGCCTTGGACGTTCGCCTGGGCTGCTTGGATGACAACGCTAATATCGAAACGCAGCAATTAATAGATTCTGTTACTACATTTTTTAAGAATGTAGGAGTATTGGAACTGAAGATACCTTTCTGGAAATTATTCAGTACACCCACGTGGTTAAAATATGTGAACGATTTGGATACTATTGTTAGGTGAAATAAAATTCTTGATAAAAATAGGATCCAATATGTAACTATAATCAGTTTCTTTTGTTAAAATGATTACAATTTTTTAGAATAACGTCAAAGTACACGGCGGCCGCTCTTTCGAGAATACAAGAAGGAAAAAATTCTGGCAAAGAAGCATCTCTGTTGGAAAAAGTTTTAGCTTCAGAAAATAATACCAAATTAGCCACTGTACTTTCTCTTGATTTATTTCTAGTTGGGATTGATACTGTAAGTGCTTCGAATAGGAAGTATATTACAATATTAAATTCTATGAATAAATAATGTTCATTTCATTTATAGACATCTAGTGCGGTAGCATCAACTCTGTATCAATTAGCTTTACATCCGGAAAAGCAAGATCTTGCCTACAAAGAAGTATGTAACATTTTTCCAAGTAAAGATACACTGATCGAAGGAAAGCACTTGGAACAACTGAAGTACTTGAAGGCCTGCATCAAAGAAACTCTGAGGTTCAAGCGAAAATCTCTAATCCCTTAAATTCTCTTAATCTTAAAAGCAGTAAATTCTTCAAACTATAATGTTTAGATGTACAGTTAACATAACTTCGTTTTAGAATAATGCATATGCACTTTTTATTAGAATGTATCCAGTTGTTATCGGTAATGGCCGATGCATGACCAAAGATACAATAATCAGAGGATATCGTGTACCTAAAGGAGTAAGAACATTCTTTATTTTTCTTATAATTTTACGAATATTGTTGTAGCAGTATGTGATTGTAATATTTGTACCTTTAGGTGCAAGTGGTCTTCCAACATTACGTAATAAGCAATCTTGATAAGTATTTTCCACGAAGCAAAGAATACTTGCCAGAAAGATGGTTGCAAAGCGATGGGGTACGTCATAGTTTCGCGTCTCTTCCTTTTGGGTATGGAAGAAGAATGTGTCTCGGTCGACGTTTCGCTGAACTCGAAATGCTCGTCGTTATTAGCAAGGTAAATAATTCACGGATACAGGATGTGGTACCTTTCACTACATAATTAATTTTAATTATGTAGATTTAATGACAATGTAATAGAAGAAATGTCAGCTTTAAATTTAAATAACCGGAAAGCGGTATTATACAATTTCTGTAATCTTGACACTTTTCGAGAAACGCGTAAAATTGATAATAACACTCTGTAGAGTTTTATTGCGACAGCCCAATCTTAACTACGGTCCCCGTTAGTTTGTCAGCGGTTACAGTAAATGCCCACGAACAATAAACCTCGTGCACACCTGGCTAGTCTTTCACTGTTTATTACAAGGAACAGTGTACCTCTTTAAGGTGTCATTAATCTGTCACCTTGATGTCGTAGGATCCTCACAGCTACCTGAGTAATACAGTTACCTGAGAACTCCAGTGCGCACTCCTAACTCTTACTTAATTCTTTTTATCAACTCTTCCTTCTGAATATTATTTGTATATCAAAAATATTGAATTATAAAAGTTTTACTTTCACGCGGAATTAAAAGTAAACGCAGGAAGAAATTGCAGTTACTTTCACTAGCAATTGCTTTTTACTTGGAAATAATAGAAAGGCGGTAATAAAAGCGTACCATTTCAAAAGAAATGTCGCGTCGCGTCGTTTAAACACGGTTCTATAATTCCTCGAATTTTATTACACTCGTAATAAAATTCGTTGACAATTGGGACCTTGGTGATTTGAAGGATTCTAGGTACGGATTGTCTTCAACTACCTGAAATTTTATTGCGAGAAGAACAGAATATTCTAGAATTCTTCAATTTCTCTAACATGTATCAAAAGAGCGACAATTAATTCTTTGCAATAATTGTTATTTGTTTCAGATTTTGCAATACTATAAGATAGAATATCATCACGAAAAACTGGAATATTACATCAATCCTATGTACACGCCAAAAGGACCTCTAAACTTGAAATTCATCGACAGATAATAAATATCTGCTACGATTGTATATAAAAAATAAAGGGGTAAACTCGCAGTCAGTATCAATACAAGGTTCTTGAAATATTTTCGACTATCAGAAAACTTCTTATTTATTTGGTGTTATCTTGGCAGTAATTTGAATTTCAGCTCCCCATCAGGAGCGTACATAAATGTAACTTTGTAATTTAGCGGCTCATGGTGGTACTCCAATTTATAAGATCGTATTAGCTGAAAAATAACAACATAGAAAACGTGAAATTTTATTCATTTTATTATGTATTAAAAATGGCATTCGTTGGATACCTTAGCAAGCAAGACTTGCATTTCTAAATCGGCGAATCTTCTACCTAAACACATACGCGCACCATGACCGTAAGGTAACGATGCAAAAGGATGTAGCTTCTCGTTGGAAGATTGCTTAAACCATCTCTCTGGTTTAAATGTTTTTGCATCTGTTACATATTCTTCCATGTTTCCCGTTATCACTGTAGGAAACACTACTTGTACCTTTAATAAGTAAATTGTATGCATGTATAACTATTATTGTAAGCATGCACTCTAGTAAATCTTAAAGAGATAAAATAAGTAGTTTATAATGCACTGTTACAAAATAGTTACTTACTCCCTTTGGTACTCTATAGCCAGAAATTGTGGTGTCATTTTGTAATGTTCTTCCATTCCCAATTACTGTAGAATACACCCTGAAACAAATGAAGATTATATTAGCAACAAGTTAAGATTATGTATAACTTTAACTAAGTGCTTATATAAATATATTAATTAATATACCTGAAAACTTCCCTGATAAAAGCTTTTGTGTATACTGCTCTATCCAGATGGCTGTTAGTAAGGGGAACAGATGGATCAGGAAGAATATCTACTAATTCTTGATGAACTTTCTCCTGTTCTTCAGGTCTGGTTGCCAATTGATATAATATTGAACAAACAGCCATTGAAATCTATTAACATAATGTTGTAAGGTAACCTGCTATCCTTTACTAATAACTAATTGAAGAAAAATATTTGTTTTCATATACCGTATCTATTCCAACCAAAATCAAATCTAATGCAAGTATATAAGCCATTTTAGGGTCAGTTTCTTTGGCTAAGATTCTTTCTATTAAAGACAGATCAGCTTCATTCACTGATTTCTTCGTTTTCAGCCTCTCCACTGCTGCATCAATGTATTTCATGCACACCCTGAAGAACACAATATTGTTAATCATTATCACCACATTACCATCATATTGATAACAATGATAGAAAGTGTCTGGAAGCTCGACTCACTCAACAAAATAATTCATATTGCGTACGTATCTCGACCAAAGTGGAGTTGGCACGTATCTCCAGTAAGGAGCTTTTAATTCAAGCACAGCTACATTTCTTAAAGCAAATTTTGCCCCATCTATGATCTTCTGAGGTTCTGAATCTGGAGTCAAGTTTCCTCCTAAGCATCCTAATCTCACATCAAGTGCTACCCTACCTATACCTGTACAAGAATTCATTAAGAAAAATGAATTACAGGTAATGTTGTTCAAAATATTTTTGAGCAAAAGAGAAATGGAAGAGAAGAAAAGAGGATTTCAGAAATTTAAAATTACATTATAATTTATACTTACATTCTAAAGCCCACTTGTGTATTTCATTATCAAAATCTGCTGGTAATTCTCCATCTTCTCCTTTGATTTCTTCCATTCTGAAAAAATAATGAACAATTATATTGTGTTCCACTCTACTGAATTGTTTGATGACTAAAAATATAGATGGCTCTAAGTTCAAAGCTCCAAGTTATTTTCATTGAATTCAGATATGTCTAAAGTTCAACATGCCACGCGATGGCTAAAATACTTCAATATCCAAGGACAGTTGTAATTACCTTTTTATAAAGTCGGACGTGACCACTTCAATGGGCGTTATATACTTTCTTACCGTTTGTGGCTGAAGAACTGGTTTTTGGATCCGTGTACGAAATTCTCGCCACGGTTCACCGTGTCTGAACAAATGCAAATATTTTATTATCTCATCCTAATCGCGAATATAAAATTGGATATAAAGGTCAAGAATATTAATGACTGACGACAGCCTTCCAATTTAACCGGACTAACTGAATGGATTTATGGAAGAAGGATCCGGCGGAACTGATAATTCGCATATATACATTTAATATTAACACATCCCATATTAACATATTAAATGTTAATATATTCAAGATCGACGACGCACCGCATGCGTCGGATGCTATTTATTCTATGGCGCGCTATAAACGTTTTGTAAGAAAATTAATATTGTTAATCATTACTCAACGTTTACATTATCATAACTTATTTCTAATTCTTTTTTTAGATAATAATATACGTACACTCCAACGACGCCAGGCAAATCTCCAAAGAAATCCTTTCTTACGACGCTTTTATAATGAACCAAACACGGCATCGACGGTCTGAAAGGTGTCGGTCCTTCCTGTCTGTAGATTTTCTCTATCTCGTCAGCATCATAGACAAACAACAAATCTGGTCTACCAATCAAACCAGTCAAACGGACTATTTTCCCATACTCGTCATGAAATATCTGCGATACTTTAGCCATGTCGGAGATTTGGTACTGGCCGATAACTGGAAACAAACGCCACGTATTTCCAAGAATCGGAATTGGTCTCGGTCCTGGGATCTCTTCGTAGGGCCTCGCTTGGATCGCGGCATCGTGATCAACCGTGCAATCTCTGGTCGCGGAGGTCACTGTACCTGCAGGTAACACACAATAGAAAACGTACGTAGGATGCATTCGGAATTGACAATGAAGGTAAATGGGTAACTCACGCACCAAGGTGGATCCGTCGCGCGGAGGTCGAATAGTGTAAAAATATTTGCGACTTTCGATTGTAGAATATTATTTAAAACGATACTTTTTTTTTTTGCAGGATTGACAATTTAGGAAATATTGAAATGGAAATGATAATTTCTTTTAAGTTTCTTATTACCTGAACACAAAGATCGACGAAGAATATCCTGACTTTGCGAAAGTCGACGTATCATGTTGAATTGTAGGTGGCAATTCATTCTACGGAGAGTATAATAAATTATTAAAGTATAAATAAGAAAGATCATAATTAAAAATTGTAAGTATCTTAGATTTATGTAAACTAAAAATTTATTAATCCCCAGTTCGCGTGGAACGTTTCCGGCCAGGTCTAATTTACCCACGGTTCTCTATAATTAACGATGTCCTTACCTGGGATTCATTGAAAATTTTCCGGTCCGTTTCCCTGGGCTTTTCCTTTCGGTTTCCCGTTATCGAGAAACGTGGTCACCGCAGGTAATACTTCCAAATCGACTCTGCATTCTATCACAATTCTAACGTTTCTAAGCAATCACCAGCTATCTTCTTTATTGCCCGCAATCGCGTGGAGTCTTGGGAATGGAACAATGAAGAAAGAAACAGCCCGGATGCACTGTTTCAAAGAGACTCTTGGTAAATCGAGACTGCACGAAGTAATCGAGGTGAAATCCCCACTTCGAAATCTCCCTCCATGGGTCACCTTCAGTGTATGAAAGTACTTTGGCTGAAAGAAAATCTATCATGATGTTCGAGATATACTTTCACGTTTAATTCGAAGAAAGTTTCTTATATGTCGACACGGTATGAAATTCGTCGAAGATTGAATGGTATTTTTGTATGCGGTAACCGATGGAAAGTCTAAAAGGCAAAATAGAGTATTCGTTAGTTTCAAGAATTGTTTTTAAGAAACTTAATGCTATGATTTTTACAAAATTATTATTTCTAGGATTCCCTATAATTGTGGAGATATTTTTGCAACTTGACTTAAAATGATTGTAAATATTTTAAAAAATTACCATGTTTGTTAGGACAAACGTTATACCACAATCTATTGAAGAGAACATGAGTATCTGGTATTCAAATGCAAGAAGAAAACTATTGACATAGTTGATAGGTATACATGCATTCTTTTACTATGGAAGTGAATCAATTAATAATTAATTGAATTCATTAAAAACATTGTGACTACTATGTAGGTGAAAATGAATTAACTTCTCATGTAATTATTTAACAGCATAGAAATGTCCTTGCGCTTTTATTGAATTAGGTAATTGGGTGATACGCTCAGTAACTTTATTCATATAATTATCTATTATTTATGAAGTGTGAATTTTGAAACCGGTTTTGCTTCTTATCACCTATCCGTGACCTATTTTAAACAAAACATTGCATAACTATAGGAGTATTTGTGTACATATGGAAATACATACAGACATTCTTGACATCTACGCCGGAAACTATTAATAGGTTTCTTTCAGACACACCAATATTAATTGTAAATCAAGCAGAAGGTTTTTTCCTCGTACTAGAAAGTGCAAAATAAATCCTTGGATATTAATGAGAATAGGACAGGTAGACGTTTCTGGAAATTTACTGTACTCTTCAGAGAGGGTCATTTTAATCTAGACGGAAAATTCAGCGACCCTGATTATCCCTGTGGCCCCGTGAGGTTCATACTTAGAATTTTCACGGTAACTGTTATTTATGCAGCTTACAAAT
Source organism: Osmia lignaria lignaria (assembly GCF_051020975.1). Taxonomy (NCBI): domain Eukaryota; kingdom Metazoa; phylum Arthropoda; class Insecta; order Hymenoptera; family Megachilidae; genus Osmia; species Osmia lignaria. Next base: position 13,703,008 of record NC_135041.1, read on the forward strand.
ACAATTTAAATATTATAAAATTTCCATTTTATTTTTTGTAACGCATTCAGGATTCTTAAAATATAATATTCAAAAATATCTATTTCAGATATTCCATGATACGTTTACTATTCAAAGTCGCTGAAAACCATGAACAATTGCAATACCGTCAGTAAACCTCAATAAATCCAGGTAAGGTACCCGGCGAATCCTTCAGCAACTGAACCGTACCGAGCCTTCCTTCTAAGAAGCAATAAAATAATATACCTCACGTACCACCAGGATTCTCCCTGTTTGTCTCCTACTTGGTGTCAAAGAGTAGGGGTAGTTACCCCACGCCAAAACTATATTAAGATGTCCTGAAGGGTTGCCGAGGCATTTGTAGTACTTGTTCCGAACGATTATCCACGTAAGCGAGATACGCGAGTGACAATTTACTTTACAAACAGCATGAGTGTAACACGCCAAGGACTTTGTTTGTAAACACGTGTCTTATCGAAAGTGTCCGTTTATACATCTGCGTATAGAATCAAGCGAGTGAAATTAATTTGTTTTATTAATTATACGAATCAAAATGGTTGTGCCGACGATTTGGATTAGAAACAATATGCTGTTCTCCGGCGAACAATATGTAAGTTATTTTTATTCTTCTTCTTTTCATTCTGAAAGATTTTCAATTTATTTTGGAATATTCTTCTTACTTTACTTACTTTTTTTTTACTCCAATGTCACGTTCACCAGATTCTCATTGTTATTGTCAAATTCGTGTTCTGATACGGTTTCTCTTCGAAAGTGTAATAGCGGAGATTCTATAATATTAATTTTAATCGTTATTCAGCAGGAAAGACAACTTACCGATGCAGAATTGAAGGTTCAACGATCTCTTGAGAAACTCTCTGTTCCGGATTGGTACTTGAATAAACGTTCGACTTCGCCGAAAATAGTAAACGTCGATCCGATTGAACTTCGTCCGCCATCCTGGAAATGTCCTCTGCCTAAGAATTCTTCGATTAATTCTACATCTTCCGATTTATCAGGTAAATATTGTTAAATATTAACTACGGTATATTTGTTCATAAAACTTGAACGTTTCAAATAACATTTAATCTTTAATTTTAGATACACCAACAAAAGCTTCCAAGAATAACAACGAAAAATCGACGAGCAATAATTCATCTGATCAACCGAAGCCTCCAGAATCCAAACAACGAAAATCATCGTCAAAATCTCCACATACGAAAGAAGAAATATTCGACACATGGGTTCCAGAAGTGAATCTACCAGTGGACATCAGTAAGACGTTTCCAAAAGTGTCACCGTCGAGGAAGATTCATAATATTAACATTGTTTTTCCACCGGGGCCGAAGGTGGACATTTTCGACAATCAGGATTGCAAAACAATTTCAAATAATTACTCCAATTGCAATACTATCCGCGTACAGGAGCAATCAGCTGATTTCAGTAGGAAGAACGAAGAGTCGCCTTGTAGAAAGAAAAATAATGTTCAAGAGGTCGTGGAAACGCCTGTGAAAACTCCGACCACCAGAGGAAGCTACAGATTTCGTACCACGTCTACTCCAAAATTCACTCCAGCAAACTTGTTCTCATCCACCGTCATCGAGGACAGTCCAAAACCGAAGAAGAACCTTTCTAAGAATATCCTAGAAAAATCCTCCATCTTTGAGAAGAGTTTCGGGAGCAACGATCATTCAGATTTCTCCATTGATCATTGTCGAAAACCGAAGAAGCTGTCTCAGGATCTCCTGGAAAAGACATTTGTTTTTGATCGATCGTTTCAGAGCATCGAAGATTTATCGACGAACATCAGTAGAGACAGCTGTATATTCGAGAAGAACATACGTTCCATCGAACCCATCTTCTTCGAGAAGGACGACGGGGCTCTGTCTACGTTAAAGTCTTCCTCCATGGTCCGTGACATGGTGAGAAAGCTAGAGGTGTCCAAAAACTCCTCCCAGACTCCCCAGAAGACGTCAACGTTCACCTGGAACAAACAAGCACCTATTCAAATTAGAAAATCTACCTTTCAACTAAAAACCCCAAGTATGTTCCAGGAGAAGAGATTCAATCTTGCTTCCAGAAATCCTCGAGAAGAGAAACCGTGTCTCGAGACTCAGTCACCTTGCACCAGGTTCCTGAACTCCAACAGAAAGTCTACAGAATTGGAGAACGTGGTGAGGAGCAAACATTTGACCAGAGAGAAGGGTGTCGTGCAAGGACTCATCGGCGTTCTAGCCGAGAAGGTGAATCAATCGACTTTACCTCGCCAGAAGCAGGTAGCAGAGGTGAACAGGAACTTTGTGAAAAAGGTGGTAAGCGCATTGGAAAACGCAGATAGATCAAAGAACGAACAGGTGCCTAAGACCAGAATGATCTCTGCGAACGAGGACACAGGAAGTGGCAGCGACTCTGAATTTAAATCCTACACAACATCAGTTTCTCTTAAGGATACAGACAGTAGTGATTCGGATCAGAGGACACCCAGTCCGAAAAGCGACGAGGACAACAGATTTGATTATAGTTACATGACGACAACTAGCATTCATCAGGACGATGATTCTGTCTACTGGATACCCGTGTCTAGGTGCAAACTTCCAAGAACCAGCTCTCTAATCAGCATAATGTCCAGGTTGTCCGGGAATGGACACTCTCCCTGCGTCAGTCCCATAAGAAGCGAGCACGAGGAACAGCAGACATGGGGTGTCACCTACAGGAGGACCAGCAGTTTGTCCAAGAAGCTGTTCAGGATTGATGAGACTGTTGTGATTGATTCTGGATACTCTGACAAGTCGGACAGATCTGGAATCAGCTCGAGATACGAGGATAGTAATTGGTCAGAGGACAATCAATATGATTCTGGGTCGGAATGCAAGTACACGAAGGTGAAGAGGTCCAGAAGGAAGTCTATAGTTAACAACTTCCACTTTTAATTAATATATAGAGATTTGTTATTTGATAGAATTGAGCGAGGAGTGAGAAAAATGTAGGATGTTTATGGTACTTGATTTAATAGCGAAGGATTTTGTAAATTATTTTGTGGGGTAGAAATATTTCAGAGATAGTGGATATTTGTATAGATCCTTGCTTCGATGCTCGAATGGATAGTTAACTGAAAATTAGTATGATTTACTTTCTAGTATTTCTGAATATCCTAAAATTTCAAGCTCGAAGCAAGTCGAATAATATTCAATATTTTTCGAATATTTCCAATTGGTTAATAAACAATTAATTTCGAAATTCGTCGCTTCTTTAAATTTATATTGATACAAATTGTAATTATTAATTAGAGTATAAATGTAATCTTGATTATTTTATTTTGTAAAATTCACATTGTATGCGAGCGTGTGTGATTGTGTGAAGAAATAGCGTTAATTAACGAACAATTTATCCGTGTTCGGCAAAACATGGTATTGTTCATCAGGTGTAAAATCGGTTCAAGTTTTAGATGGAAAAAGTCTATAACTCTGGTGATTCGAGGAAATGCCTAGAATTTGGAAACATAGTATCTAGCTGCTATTTAGAAATAAATAGTTTCAAGCGAAGAAGCTAATATTCCGTAATGAAAATATTGTTGCGTTTAAATTAATTTGTTGATCCTCATTGCAATTTCCATGTATTAGAAACTCTATTAAAGTTTGAATAAAATGAAGAATTTGAAATTGTAAAAGATGATTGTATAAAATAAATTTTAATGTTGACTTATTTGCTTTGCAGTAGATAAATGAATACAAATGGAGAGAAAATTTTGTACTGTTTAGTTGTAAAATGATATCTTAGCAGGATCAACTTCCTGCAATTAAATCTTTATATACAAAAATATTTTTATTTGCAATTCTAAATGAATGTAACTTGTTTCTTCTTTAAACGATTGTAATGATATTGTTCAATAAATAAGATATGACACTGAGAACGGTTTTTTTTTCTTTTTTGCAAGATTATTATAGGATATAACGGAAAATTGTCAGAGATATTTTTGTATCAATCGTAGAATCGCGTGCTATTTAACGGATGCGTGACAAATTCGTGTGTCGAATTATTAATTGACGATTGAAATTCCAGGCGATCAACTATTATCGATGTAACTCGCGTATGATGACACACGAGACTCCTGTGAATAAATAATCCAAAAATATTCACTTTTCTTCTTTGTTTAGATCAGTTTAACAAAATAGAAAGAAATTTCAATACCGATACTCGAATCGCAATGAATTAATCCATTTCAAACGAAGTATACATTCGAGATCGACCTCTGCTTATATTTATCATTTCATAGGATGACAATTGCCAAATTAGTAATCTCATCATTACAGTTTCAAACGTCAACGTAAACGCGTCAATTAGAAAGTGAAGAATTGACATATATAGAAAATTTCTAGTGAGAGTTCGAAAATAAAAATCAATTATAAATATGGCACTCAGATTAACAAACAGTCGTTCAAAATCCGCATCAGATATTCTAGAGGAAACTACGAGAAATAAAAAGAAATTTGAACAACATTACTTCACTGAAAATCGTTACAGAACATTCACGTTAAAAGGCTTCGAAGAAGAGAAGACAAGTTTCGTTGAAAAGGAACAATCTACACCGAAATCTACACAAAACTTTGTGAAAAAATTAATAGCTTCTTTGGAGAAGAAAAACGAAGCCTGTAAAGCAGATGATGAGTTCTTCGCTAAATATTATACAAGAAACGATTGTCCCAATAAAACAGATAATTGTCGAAAAGAAAATTTAACAATTGAAAATAAGATTCCTGTTCCGGGAAAAAGTGTAACAGGTAACAATAATTGCGTAAACAAAACACCATTGAGAAATTTAAACAGAAACGAGTGTAAAATAAATGATCAAAAATTGTATTGTAATCGGTATCACACTTTTCAATCGGTATACGAGTCCAATGTACGAAAAAATGAAGAAAAGAAGTATGGTTTTTCTTCATTCGATCGAAATCGGTATCGAGTTGAACGAAAACAAATGGAGATTGTTAAGAAAGAAGAAGAAAATACAGAAAGAAGGACAAAGTTCGTTCGAAGTAAATCTTTCAAAGATTTTTTTGGATCTATGTTGAAATGGCGAAGATCTAGAAATAAGAAACCTCAACATTTTATGTCTTGCGATCATTTAATCGAACAATCGAAGAATTTGAATTCCAGAAATGGACAAATATTATCCAGAAGTTCTTCTTCTTTACAAGCTACGGTACTTCAAGATTGTGATGATAAAAATATTATACGGGTAAATAAATATTTCTTTTTATTCATAATAATAAACTGTATTGTTGTTGATTTTACTAATTAAATGAAATATGTAGAATAAGGAGCGAAGAGCGACTATTCGTCCAATTTATGGTGGGAGAAGAAATGAACAACTATTGGAAATATTGTCAAAGAAAAAAGAAGATCTTGAAAATACAGAACACCTTCTGAAGCCTTCTGCGATCAAAGATATAGCAAAGTGTTTCAATCAACTGCCGAATAAATCATTGATCAACAACCAGCTTAATGAAAGAAGAAAACTACATGTTAAAAAACATTGATAACATAGTTAATAGAACTCTATTTGTTTATAGACTATCTTAAAATTTTATTTTATCGTTCAACTTTGACTTTAATAAAATTAAAATTACAAAGAATAAATGTAAGACATTCATTTCTGTCCTCAACCCATTTCCTGGTTCGATTGTCAACGCTAAATATCCGATCACGCGATATCGCGTGGTAATTCGTCGAAGTTCAAACGTTGCGGCACACAGTAAGGTATTTTAGAATAGATGTCTCTGTATGTCAGAATGTTCAATGGTTTAATAAATATAGGTGTTGTAATGGAATACAATTTTCCGTCGTTATATGTCAAACTTTCTGATACTTTATTAAAATAAATCATTACCCGTGCGTAACAATCATCATTGTCTCTGAAAATACGCACAGAATTTTCACGGACTATGCAGGAATTTCCGTGTGTCTTATCTGAATACGAGGAAATAAATCCTCTTCTTTATAAGCCTATCACCTCGACTCAACGAATCAAGGTATTCTTTCGAACTGTCAACATATTCTTATTATAATTATTACAAATGTTTTGAAATTGGCATTTTTATACATTTTTTAATTATTTTCCAGTATACATGTTTCAACACATCACCCAATTATATCATATTAGGCTCAACCAGTGGCAGTATTTACCTGTTTTTAAGGAAACCATGCACATTTGTACAGTTGATACCTTTATCGGTACATAAACTTTTCTTAATTTACTGCAGTAAGAAACTAACTAATTTGTTTGATTACTTTAGCACCACAGTTATTATGAAAATGGTTCATCATATTGAATTTTATATTAGGAAGGATCAGTTTCTCATGTTCTCATATCACCTGATGAAAAAACAATTGCTTTGACAACAACTCGTGGGACAGTTTGTCTGGTAGCTTTGAAGCCAACACCAAAATTATTAGCCATATCAACAGAACATATTCAAGAACAAATTAATTGCCTGTGTTGGAATGATAATAGTTCTGAAATATATATCGGAGATGGCAATGGTAAAGTTTCTGTGATGGTGATGTCCATTTTTATGGTAAGGCTTCATTTTTTATAGTTAAAATATTTCTAATTTTTAATAATAAAGATGCATACACTTCAGGTTAATGGAATGTTTCAATCACCAGCTTGTACATTGATGAACCTGGATTCTGCTGTTGTGCAGCTTAACTTTTGTTCACCTTTACTGTTAGTGTCAACACTGACGCGCTGTTACATATGTGATACAGTACAAGAACAATATAAGCAAGTAGGAAATAAGACAAGAAATGGAGAGTTTGGTGCTTGCTTTTATAAAACATACCTTACTGATAAAAGTACCTTAGTTACCCCAAAGGAAGAAAGATTAGTAAATAGGAAAGGTTCTTTTAATTTTATTCCCGAGGGTAACAGTAACATAGAAGAAGGAAATTTTCCTCAAATCTTTTGTGCTCGACCAAGTTCTAGGCTTTGGGAAGTATCTGCAAATGGAACTGTTATGAAAACTCATCAGTTTAAAGAAGCACTAGCTACTCCACCAGTAACAATATGCCGGCCAAACATGAGAAAATCCATGTACCAGAAACCAACAGAACAAGCCTGGATGCCACAATCCATTAATTTTTCTCATTTATTCACCATTGCAGAAAAATATTTATTTTCATATACTTCTACTGGTATATATATAATTGATCCTATAACTGCAACTGTAATCTTATGGAGCAATGAATTTTCAAACATAAGCGTTGCAGAAACAGTAGAAAACGAAATATATTTGATGACTTTTGATGGAAACTTTCATTGTTTAATTTTGTCTGTCTTAGATGCTTTGATACTATGGTTGTATAATAGAAAAAGGTATCACGAATGTTTAGAGGTATGCTTTCTATATAAAACACAATTAAAACAATTAATAAATAGCACAGAGATTAATGCTATTTGTAATATAGAGAACAAACTACAGATACTTAGAGATGATGAATTGTCAACGTTATTACATCCATTGATAATTTTACTAGAATCTAATTCCAAAACAAGTCCAAAGAAATTGGATTCAGGCATCGTAGTCGTTAATTGTGGAAATTCAAACTTGAAAGAGGAGGAAAGTTTCAGGCATAATTCTTTACCTTATTGTCTTTCACAAAACAATGAAAGTCCTTGTGAAACTGAATTATCAGAGGGAAAAGAAACGTTAACTAATTTACTGGAAGATTCTACCAATGAAGTAACAAAAATTAAAGATGCAAATTACAATACAGAGAATGTACAAAAGAGTAACAATGAGGAAAGAGCAAAAATTAATGAGGAATTATACTCAAATAAAACTATAACACAAAGGATACAAGCAGATTTAGAAAGTATATATGCGTTAATTGATAATATTAAACCTTCTATGGATGAAGAACAGTTAGAGAAAATAATTTTGGAAATAGATTGGAAAATGAACGTTCTCAAAGATTCATATGAAATTTTGACTGAATTAAAAGGTTTCGTTTATGAAGTATTAAGAAGTGTAGAATTATATTATTTCAATGCTCTATTAGAAAACATTTCAGTACAACTAATACAGCCAAGTGATAATGAAACTATTATAAAACAGATAATGAAAGCTTTTATTAATATAAATGCACAAAACTATAAAAAGTGTACCTGTGGTAGTCCATGCCCAACAGATGAGTTAGTTGAACCAAAGTTCCTGGGGATTGGTAGATACCTTCTTAAAAAGATTATAGATGAAAATAAAGAACAGTGTATAATATTATGTAACAAAGTACCTTATATGTGGCGAGAATATTTACCAATCTATGTGAACCAGCACGGTGTACTGATGAATGATTTACTACGTCAGTGCCTTCAGATTAAAGATAATAATTTACTTTCCACCCTTTTACCATTATTAGATGGAAAACACTGGAATCTTGTAGCAACATATGCAAAGGAAATGCAGGAAGGGCAATGCTTATTTTGTGGTAAATCTATAAGAAAAGGAAACAATGAAATATTAATAAACTGGACTGCTGTGATACATGAAATTATGAAGAAACAGGGACCTGATGTTGCCATGACACTATTAATAAAGTTGGAAAAAGCCATCCCAAATATTTCTGTCGATAAAAGGTGAGTTTTATTTTTTCAACCATTTGAGTTGCGACGAAATAATTATTAAATAATCTGAATTTGTTTCAGTATATTTCAATCGCTAATATTTACAAAAATCTTATATCACCATGGAATGAAACATGCTATCAATTTTAATAAAAATACTTTAGAATCATCTGAATATAATACAATATGTTCCACAAAGGTAACTAATGTCTTTAGTAATTTTTAATGCACGTACTTATATGTTGCATACATATTTTTTATCTTTTACAGATACGAGATCAGTTAGTAGAAGTTATTGAAAAAGATTTAAGTAAACCAGTTAATAAGAATATATTTGGAAATGGTGCTCATCACTGGGGAATGCATTATCAAAATAAATTACATACATGTCCTTGCTGCACCTTATCTCTTCAAACGCCGGTTCTGTTAGGTAACAATGGGATCGCAATATTTGATTGCGGCCACTCTTATCACGTAAATTGTATGATAGAAAAGAAACTTACAGCCTGTAATTTGCATTCTTGAGTAAACATGCATCAGAAACAGTAAATCTCGTAAAAGATATTAACGTACAAGTGCAGTTCTTTATATAAATTTCTGAAGAGGAATTGCGCCTTGCTCATCTAGTCTCTATAAATTGTTCGTACGTGTATATGTAAATTTATTGTCTTTATACAAATTGTTATCACAGACTTCACGATTTAACACAAATAAATATTTATGCTTCAGTCTTTTGTAATATGATTGAATTTCAACTAATTAGAACGTTATACAATTTTGTTTTTATAGAAAAAACAAGTAATAGAAATTACAACAAACTCACGTTTGCAATGTAAAAAAAGTACAAAGTTATAATACAAATAAAAATGAAATCGAAAATCTGTGTTTGGTCATTTTCAAAATAGATCACTTAATTACTAACAACTAAAATAACATAATACTCCAAATAAAATAACTATCATTTACTAATTTTCTTACAGTTTAAAAATAATTTCATTATTTTCTAAAAACTAATGCCATTTTATATCCGTACATGTATGGTAATTTGTACTTTGGTTGATCAATAATTACACATGTAATATATTTTAATTAAACAATAAATTCTAATTTCAGTTTAACACTTACCTTATTATATTTTTATTGTCTCGGAAACATTTATGCAACTTGAGGCATTCGTTTAAAAAGAAGAAAGGATTACAAGCAATTTTGCAAATTATAATTCAGCAATGCCCCAAACTACATAAAATTGTCAAAATATTGTATAATATAACTTTCTCTTTTCACGCTAAACGAATTTTGTTACGCAGACTGAAAGTGTTAGAATTTTCAATATTTCTTAATTAAATTAAAAGCACATTCTCGTGTTACTATATTAAAATATTGATTTTCTGATTAACGACCATCCGACTAGGTAGATAAGTAGCCTCTTTCATCGCTCTACACCTTATATCTATTACAAAAATTTACAATTTTAATTATTCATCATTCTTAGCATTTGCAATACAACTAATCTCAATAATAGAAAAAAAAAAATCAAGAAAATTTTAAGTAGCATTAATATCATAAATTTCCGTAATATTCAGAGTTGTTTTCTTCTTATTCATTAATTATTCTATTAGATTCATAGCTCCGGTGAGGCTTATGGCAGTGTTAAACCGGAAGTCGATAAGAGGAGCCATAGTCGAGTAATCGTACGAGAACTAAAAATTGATTTCCTTGAAAAGTGTAGCCTCGTACGAAACAAATGCTGTTCTATACATTTGACTTATTCTTTTACGTAGTCTATTTACATTATACACCCTATACATGTCACAGAAAAACTGGTGATCCAAGACGAATCAATTAGGTCTGCATTCTAATGATTTACACTTACCCCTTACCTCCGTAAACATTTCTCTTCAGACTTATGTGTATATTTAACAATTATAAAAGAAACGACATGCTGCTATGAGAAAAAAGAGGAATTTCCTGTATATGGCGTGTGTGTGTCATCGAGAAATATATAAATTCTTAAACGCTGTTATCCACTAAAAAAATACGCATTTATAATACATTGTCCACGATTTTTGACTACGATAATTCTTAACCCTCGCACGACGATTGCAGGGTCATTTTGACCTAGCTACAAAAATAAAATATGCAAAATGTAAAAAGTTGATTTTAAAGCTCATGCAGAAAATATAATATTTACACGTGAGAGTGTATTTTAAATTTCCTGTTAAACCCACGACATGTTTTAATTATGGGTCAAAATGACCATAATCCAGAACGTCCATTTTCTGAAGATTAACCCATTAATGCCTAGAAAATATTTTCAAGATAACACTTTCTGTCATAAAGAAAAATAAATGCAAATATGTAGATAATACTTATGCTGACGCTCACGCGATATCGCGTGCGCGATGGCAATTGTGATCATAAAAGACACAGCAGAACCTTTTGGGTATAATAATTTTGGGTATTAATGGGTTAACAATATCTGCTGCAAAACTTGCACAAATAAATGACCTCGAAATTGTGTAACAATAATTTCGACTGCTTAATAAGAGATCACAAAAAGAACAATTATTTTAATTTCATGGAATGTTTGCTGTACTATTAGCATATGTTTTATGTACAATTAAATGTTTCTCTTTAGGTGCTTATCGAGATCACAGAACATGATTCGTAGTTATCATATATGATACTTCAATATATATGTTACTTGTATGACTATTACACACTTTACTTAATTATATTTGATTGACAAATTTTATATAATGCAAAAGATATGTATAATAATAATTATACGAGCATGTACTAGTAACTTCTTTCTAAGCACTTTTCAGTGCATCAAAAAATCGTAATTCATTTTATGTATAATACATATTAAACATTAAATTTCATCTCTTTGAGATACGTTTACAGATACGTTTAAAAGATTGCGAATTGGTGTTTGGAATGTTATAAATTCGTAACTTGAAATTAATGGATATACACTTTTAGGGCACCTAGTATTTGAGCGTACGGCAATTTTCTTTTTTGCTTTTTAATACTGTGCCTTGAATAGCATAGAATTCTAAATAGAATGAAACAAAGATAAGATAGAATTCTTATGCATTTCACTGCATAATTTCTAAATGCGCTATAATTATACTTACAAAAGTGTCTAATGTTCTTTGATTTTCGTCATGGTTTCAAGTGATTGTTAATTATTCAATTTTTTTTATATATATTTGGTAATTGGCGAAACTATACGTTATATGTAATACTATTTAGTACAAAGCGCTTCGTGTGCGAAGAATTAGGTATGCATATAATTATAAAAATGATAAAGAACAAAATATAATTTCTATATAAAAAGAGCATCGGTTAAATAATATAAAACATTAAAAAATAAAGCTGCTGATAAAAACATGTTACAGCTCTTTGTACTATCAATTAAAAAAAAAAAAATACAGTTTAGAATTAATCATTCAAAACGCAATCATGATTAAAAAGAGAAATACATTCAAGATTTAATCAATGATATATAATAAAATATTTCTCTTTTATATTGCGTAAAGAAAGAAACAAAACTGAATTCTCCTAAAAGTTTTGAGTTGATGTGGCACAAATTTTTTGGTATTTTTATATTATCAAATCATATCAGATATTTGCTCAAATGTTGTATCTCCATAAAAAAGAAAGCAAAATTTCTTTTGGGCTCTCGTTTTAAATCGTTTACAAGGAGAGCGCACGACAATTCTCCCTAAAACTCAATAAAGGACAAGTACTTTTTTAATTTAAGAATTGAGCAAATTTTAAATCGCAGATTTGAGCTTTAGATGGATAATCCTAATATTTAGCACGCCAAAAAAGGTAGGAATTATTAAACGAATCTAAGACAGTGCAACGATGCACTATTTTGAAATCTATACAAAATTCTTTAAATTCTGGCCAAATGAAGAATCGTGGCTTCTTTTTAAAGAAAAATGCCATCTGTTAAACAATAATAAGAAATAGCCACCATATAAATTTCGATATTTTAGTTAATCGCAGTGAAAAAATTTTGTATCGAATAGTTTGTACATAAAAAATGACGTGTATGTGCATTTCGAAGATTTTTAACAGCTACGATTACATTAGATCTTTTAAAAACTACACTTATAGTCAAATTGTTGTTCATAAAAATGAATCTCATTGTACTTGATTTGCTTCTTTTTGAAACGTTGTTAATCCTTTGCAATCCTGAGTTCAAACACTTCTTTTTAAGAAAAGTAATTCTTACTAATGACCTGACATAAGATTAAAAATAATTAAGAACATGCTTAACTTCCATCAATCTGTTAACACGTTGAAAATGATTGTGTGTAAACACTAAAAATTCCACAATACAATGATAGAATTGTTTGAAAAATCGCAGGATACTATTTACAATCATTTAACAAAATAATAAAGGTACAAGTTAAAACGAATCGCAAAGGATTAAAAAATATAATAATTCAAATGATTAAACCATGAATTAGTCATACTTAATTCGGCAATATTTTACTACTATGTCTCATAGTAAACTACTTGTTACTTTAAAAACAAAAATGAAAGAAATGGCACATCAAAACATAATCGTTCAGGAGAACGTATGTGTGATATATCATGCAAACCGTTCCCTTGTATGTTACAACATAAAAAATTCCTTCGTTGGAGGATTAATTAGTCTTGTACTGTACTCTGTGAGAATTCTTCGTCCGTTTCCTGGTACTTGCTACTAATAGGTACCAGACGCTCAGCCCTTTGCGGTCCTCTTCCCTTTTCATTCTCTCTAAAAAATGACGCGTTTCGTTAAAAAAAAGAAAGAACATATTCAATCAAACGATAAAATAAATAATACACTACATGATTAATTGATCAATGTTAGACAACTAAAAGAAATAAAGGTGGGAACCGGAAAGGGTTCAGCTAAATAACGAACTATTTCATTACAATAAGAACTAATTATGTACAAGCTGGTCTCACAGAGCAATTATCACGTGTATCTTTTTAATATATCTTTATGTAGAAATTCTATCGAAAGGTGAAACCGTTCACGCTTATAAATGCGATAAAAATTCGTGGTACAAGCGAGAAAAATTATGATATTTTGTTAAAAATAAATCAAAATTAAAATACAATTTTGATTTATTTTTCTATACAATATCGTTATTTTCTGGCTTGTACTACCAATTTTATTGCAGCCTTATATTTTTAAATATTTTCTCCCTTGGAAGTAATAAATTGATCACTAGCTCGTTTCACATTATTTTCAACCCTTTCATGCGCGAGAAGTGCTCGCAATACCTTTTCGCAATTGTACTTTCAATACAAATAGAACAAACGTAAATATTAAATAAAAAAAAAAAAAGAAGAAGTGAAATTGAGAAAGAAATATCCTGTCTTCTTTCAATACGTCCCGTCATTATAATTACTATTCTTTCATTTCATTCATTTCAACGTAGTGCTAAGCCTCATGGGTCATTGGTGACCCACACAATATGAAATATATTAACTATAGATAGTTCTTTCATAGAGAAAGCTTGAATTGAAAGAAAAAGGGATGTTAACGCATTGATTGCCATGGGAATGTCATCAGTGACCAGCACCTTAAATTTAATATAATAAAATAATTGATAAAAGTAGAAAGAAAATTAATTAATCGCATTCTTAATAACTATTGCATTTAATGTACCTTTCGTGTGGCAATCAATGTGCTATACTTTAAAACATGCTAAGCATAAATATACAGTGATATCGTCTGAAACATGAAAGAATTTATGTGTATGTGTATGTTGTTCCATGAAATACATCATGTTTCTCTAATCCTTGTCCAATCAAGAACGTTACGAATTACATATTCTCAAAAATATGTATATCTAATACTATATAATATTTTTGTACATTTGGTTCTACAAAAGAAAATCCTCGTCAGGATTTAACTCTTGATTACACCAGGATCAAATTGTGTGTAATGCTCTGAGAGTTATCTAAGAAAAATGACTTTTTGCACAATGATACAGGAACTTTATGTTCTGTGAACATGTTAACGCTTTCGCAAATATATACTGTGCACTATTATAAACAACCTTCTTTGTATCAAATGATACTTGAAACAAATATAGAAAGAACAAGAATGATACTTGTAAATATAAAAACTAATTTCTCAAAGTTACCCAAGTCAACATATTTTCTGATTATATATTACATGCTTTTCTTCTCTTGAATCTTATAAAAAAAAAAAAAAAAAAAAAAACACTTGGATATTTTTGATACATTAGTTTTCAAGCACACGCCTGCTACATCGGAACGACCAAGTCTCTTTTACCAGACATTGTGTACCTTGAAATAAAACATACTTTTAAACAGGTTGAAACAATTATTTGATCGTATCCTTGGTACTACACTTTTGACCCCCTTAATGAACACCAAGTACAAGAAATTAAAACGAAGGCGATGAAGGGGATCGAAAGCGCACGGATGTGTCTGATTCTTAAAAAAATTGGTTGCACCTTTCGAGTATAGCCACGGGGATGTAGCACGAAAAACAAAAAAAGTAACATTTTTTTTTTTTTTTTTTTTCAGGAGATTATGTGTGCTGATGAATAAAGTAAAGACACGTTTATCACGTATATTTTTTTTCTTTCTTTTTTCTCATTTTTTTGAAAGCGTATATATGTATTATATTAAGATACAATCTTGCATCGTCACGGGGAGCCAGAAGATGATCGACGAGTCCACAGTGAAATCTTCATTGTCCGGATGACCTCTTCTTCAGCTTCAAACCGCAACTGAATACCACACCTTTTCGCCGTGCTTATTTCTTTCATCACTTGCCGTTTATTTTCATTGACAACACATACTTGTTACTCTCAAAAACTAAATGAGGGATATTTTGCCTTAAACATTACATATTTGTGTGTATATATATATATATATTATATATGTATTGCGTGTAGTGTACGCGTTTCGTATCCTTCTTTCTTTCTTTCTTGGATTAGTGTGAAGAACAGTGTACGTCGCGTAAAAAGAAAACAAAAAAAAAAAAAATATATCATTGATGGAGTTCAAAGAAACATAAATGAAACTGTTTGACAGCCTCGTGACGTGAGAATCCCCCATGAGAACCCCGTGATACCTTGCTCTAAATACTCCCAATAAAACTGTAGCGAAAAGTTTTTATAGAGAGACACTTTCCCAACCAATCTTTTCTATCTTTAGACGCTTTACAAACCCGATAAATGGTCTGTATTACATTTAAAAATAGATGTATTGTATATATAAATGAAACTTACGAGCATCCAGTTATAATAAGACGCGAATAAAATAAATTATAAATGAGAGCATGAACGAATGCTTTCTTTTTCTTACATCTATCAGGATTTACGTAAATTACTTGTATTATTGAAAGATGCTCTGAAACTTTGTACTTGTAATGACAAATTTATAGTTGATTCAACCCTTTGCAGTTTAATATCAAGTCTAATTACCACGTTAATTTTTTATATCAAATGACTTCGTTTTAATATATACTACCCTTACTTTTTTATAATAGTACAACATTAATATCAATAATATTTCATTTGCCTTTGACCATTAATAGAAAAAACTTTGAAAATAGATTCAGATTAAATTACAAAGTGTTGGATCATTAGAATGACTCGAATATCAATTAGTCTCATAAGAATTCCCGAAGAGTCCCCTTCAGATTGTTAAGTTCTGACATATAATATAAATGTGCTTTTATTCATCTATATGATCTATCAACCATATAAAATTTTATTAAAATCTGAAGGAGAGACTTGGACGGTTTTCTTTGCCAGCTTCAGAGCTTCAGAGCTTCATGTATTAACAAATGATCAGGAAAGTGTCCAGATACTCTTTAGATTCAGTTATAGAAGAGATAAACGTGCCGTCCTCTTGGATTCGTTTCGATGGGCTTGCAAGAAAATCAAACACGACGAGATCCAGCTAAACACTGCATACTACATCTTGCTGTTCTTCTTTCTCTGTGTGTCTCTATTGAGAATCCTTTGTTTCCTTTTTTTTTTTTTTTTTTTGATGTTGTTTCTCCCATTGTATAATCATTTTAATGTCTCGAACGATGCGAAGAATCTCCTCTTTCGTCACGACGATCTCTTTCACGTTCTCGTTCCCGTTCACGCTCCGGTTCTCGTTCTCTTTCCGATGGTCTCCGGCTTGACTCTCGTTCTCGATCTCTGTCTCGTTCACGCTCTCTGTAGCGATCGTCATAATACCTACACAAGTCACGTCAGCCAATTATCTTACTTTTTAGCGGTGTACAATTATTTTGTTTCTATTGTATTCTCTTTAACACTTTGACGGCCGTGAACTTCGTGGAATCTGCTTGATCTTGAATAGTAGGCCTTCTGCAACGTGGCTTCCTCTCTATTTATTGGGAAGAATCCACATTTACTTTTTAATATTCAAACAAAGCCTACCGATAAATTAACAGATTAATGAAAAGCTAAAAGACACGATAAAATGACCGTCAAAGTGTTAATATTTACATTTAGTTAAATCTTTACACGCTAAACTGTTTTTCTAATTAACGCTAACTTTCTCATTCACAATTTTCTTTTTTTTTAATAATATAATTACATTGTTGTTCGTCCGGTTTCTAATCTTCAAAATTACCAAGCATTACAAGAGAGAAGAGAAGAATATTACTGCGAAAGTAATCCAATAGAGTGTACATTTATTGAGCTTGAGACTACGATTGATGACTCTAAACGTGCAACAAAAATTATATTAATTATGATAAAAGTTGAAAGCTGATTCGAATTCTTAAATCCCTAACATCATTACAGTAACATTTGATTTATCCGATGTTTCATATTAACTCTGCTTTAATCTGTTCTTAAGGACTGAACAAGATAGAATTTTTTCATTTTATAAAAAAAAATCTACATGCATTCACTTTAATGGAAAAAAAAAGTATAAATTACCTAGACGCCTTGGAAGACGAGACGGGAGCCGTCTCTGGCGGTTCTTCTTTTACTCTTGGCCTGGCTGACTGACGTGTCGTACTAATGGAAAATTCATACTTTGTTATGATATATACGGTTACCAGGCTAAGTAACGTTGCTTTAGTTAAAACAAACTAATATTACACAAAGAAAATATTCAATTCTGTTTCTATATCGAGTCGTGATTTATCAACGACCAGTCATTCAATTAGCACTTTACTTATTCTACTGATATAACATGATTATGCAAATGATTGAATTGCTTTTGTTTTTCTAGTTTCTATGGTACATTATCCTATCTGATATACACTACATCAGTTTATATAGATTATGTGAGAGTACATGTGTATACTCACATATTCTTTCTTATAAAAGTCTATAATAATATATCGTTAACCTGTAACCATTATAAAATACTTAAAGGTAATATAATACAAAATTGATTGATATTGCGATGTCTCAACTCGTATTTACATGGTTTTAGGATTACGATATGCCTAACTGTAATAAAATATGTATAATACATGTACCACCTTCACACTAGAATTAAGATCACAATTTTATTACATGTATTAAATAAATATTCGATTACCTTAAAACTTAAGTATTCCTTTTTTTTTTTTCTTATCTGATCTTTCTCTGAATTATACATGTAATCATGTAATGAACGACATAAATATTATAATTATTCCATTTTACTTATCTTGTATGTACTTGTATTTCATTAAACACATATTATTGAATACTATGCATAAGAATTAATTATTTAATTTATGAATTTCTATTTACTACTGCTAATAGCAGATGACATAATGTTTAACACTTGGAATGAAAAATGTAACTAGATCAAAAATTAAATAATTAGTCCTCTTATCATATTTTAAATACATTTAATAAAGACTCCATTTGCAATATTATTATTAAATGAATTGTAGTAGACTTTCAGCAAACCTATGCTTGCACTGCTTTCAGAAATTGTACAATCATAAGTAATAAAAGATATGCACATTATTTTACACAACTTGATAATTACAATGATGATTAAAAAAAAAAAATTATAATTTCACAGAAAGAAACAAGAGGGAAAATGATACTGATGTAAAATATGATTAGTCTCAAGGTAGAAGCTACAATTTTTCTTTAAATTTTAAATACTTTGATTAAATTAGTTTTCATTGATCAGAAAAACTATATTACACAGCTTCAACCTTTTATTTTTTATTGGTGCAAATTAATACGATTCAGAGAACATTTTACGATATTAAGTGCATTC
Source organism: Osmia lignaria lignaria (assembly GCF_051020975.1). Classification (NCBI taxonomy): domain Eukaryota; kingdom Metazoa; phylum Arthropoda; class Insecta; order Hymenoptera; family Megachilidae; genus Osmia; species Osmia lignaria. Next base: position 13,721,879 of record NC_135041.1, read on the forward strand.
GCGCGCACACTTCATGTTGTGACAAAAATAATTTGCTGAAATATTGATAACATTGAATACAAGAGTTCATACTTCTTTCCTCCAGTTTACAATACAAAATGAAAATGCTAATATAACGCGTGTCAAATTATAAAATTACATTAACGGTTCATGTGTAGTAAAATTTTGAATAATTTACAATATAATTTACAACTCGCAAACCGAACTGTTATATTAATTATATCATTTTCATTACATAATTCTTATATAAATATTCCTAAAACGTTATACCATTTAAAAATTGAGATCGCAATATTATAAGTTTCTATAAGTATTGTAAAAAAAGTTATTTGTCTATTATTTTTTAAAATAATAATTGCTCAGTACTATGCTCGGTAATGGGCAAAATACTGATAAAAAATTTCTAGAAACAATTAATGTGTTAAATTATCGTATTTAACCCTGTTGCTGTTATATTCATAAAATCAATTACTTTTATACGACTAGAGTTAACACCTTTACAATCACTAACTCAGTCAAAATTGTTACAGATAAGAACGATATTCTGCAATAAGAAAATGTGTTCTTTCAATTATTTTACAGCGAAAGGGTTAATTAATTCTATCATATATTGGACTGCAAACTGTAAACATCTTATAAATTATTATTACACGATTCTATGAAAGTTATCTACTACTTTTATCTGTAATTTGATGAATATCTCTTAAATAATTAATTGATACAAACGATACGAAAATAAAAATAAAGTTACAGTAAATAATTTCAATTTCTAGAAACAGTTCATTTTGTCCCAACTGAATGTGTTCATTACCTAAGTAGACATTACCGTTTTACAATAAATTCGATTCATAAGTAAGTATTCACACTATAAATCAACGTATTCTCTTCTAAATATGCATTACATTATTACATACTTAAATTACTTGCATTTTTACAAAACTTTGAACTATTTATTGCTATATTAAATAGACATTCGACTGAAACAAAATTTTATCACTTGGGTTCAAATGTTCAAAGAGTAGCATACAATCAATGAACTTAGTCTATTTAAGTAATATCGTTTTTACAACGATATCATTTTATGATTAAGTTACTTTTGCGGTAGATGTAAAACTTTTTAAAGTACAAGATACTTTATCTGACTGTATTACAATATAAATTAATTGTAAATATAAACTTATAGTATGATTTTTAAATCACACGCATACGCGCTATGATTAACGAAGGCTATCAATGAAGCTGTGACTGTCGATAAATTCTTGACTGAATTGGATAAGGTAGATCCAATAGTGACAGTTAAAATAATTATGTGAGATGTTAGCTTACCTTTCTTCTCTGCTTCGCTCTCTATATTCGCGATCTCTTTCGCGTTCACGATCCCTCTCTCTGCTTCGTGATCTCTCTCGAGGATATGGTTCACTATAATAACGTTCTCTATCACGATCACGATCCCTCTCTCTTTCACGATCGCGTTCTCTGTCACGTTCTCTGTCTCGGTCCCTGCTTCTCTCCCTGTATTCTCTGTCACGACTCCTTGATCGCTCACGCCTTCTTCTGTGACTGCGTTCTCGATCGCGTGAACGTGATCGTTCTGAAAGAAGAATATTAGAACTACATTAGAAATAGAAAAAAAAAAAAAGAAACAGATTTACTGTAAATAAAAGAAGTTTACCTCTACGTGCGGATCCGTAACTTTTGGTTTCAACGCCGCGTAAAGTATCTTGAAGAGAACTGATTAATATTTTGCATCTATCATCTGCAGCAACTTTAGATTGTTTTATTAGAGAAATGGCTGTAACCAAGGTTTCTATAGCACTTGCATATTCCCCAGCTGCGGCATCTGAGACTGCTCGAGCAATTGCAGAGGAAGAAACTGTTCTATTTCTACCCATTATTTCTTCAAATTCTTGCTCCGTTAACGGAGGAGGTCCTTCTGGGCGATGGTCAGGTCCCGGCGCGCCATAAGGTGGCTATAAAATGCATGTTAAATTTTTAGCCTATCTAACATTTTTTAAATTAAAAAAAATCTTTGAAATCTTTTAATAAACTAAAGTAATAAATACAGAAGAATGTACAGTGTACCTGTGCTGCAGGTGGTCCATAACCATGAGGTGGTACATGGGGTGGTCCATGAGGTTGACCGTGTGGAGGTCCATGCGGAGGGCCATGAGGTGGACCATGAGGCGGTCCATGCGGTGGCCCATGAGGCGGGCCAGGAGGACCTGGTGGATGTTGTCCTGGATGCTGATGAGGTGGTCCTTGTGGGAAAAATGCTGGATTTACATGCGGTGCTGGTCCTCCAGGAGGTCCTTGCGGTGGTCCTTGTGGTGGTCCTCCATGTCCAGGTGGGGGTCCTCCTGGACCTGGTAACATTCCTGATCAATATCTATGTTAGCTTGCAAAAACATTTATAGCAAGCTTTCAAAACTACTTTTTCTCTGTAACTAAGTTGATATATATGTTTTTCTTTTTACTTAGGATATGCTTGCACAATGTTATAGCTTGTACTCAATTGATTTTTATGAATTCAGCTTCTTTCTTTATTCCACTAAAATATCATAACTTCATAACAAAAAATAACACATTACTTTTTATGTTATTTTTGTCTGAAACACCTTGTACCTTCATACTCCTAAGCATAAATTTCCCTCAATATCATGCATTATATGAAGAAACAAAGAATAATAATATTAAGGTTCATTGAACGTTCTAAATGTCTCACCACCCATAGAACCTGGAGGAGGTCCTCTCTGTGGTGGGCCTTGACCAGGTTGCGGGCCTTGCATATGTTGATGTTGAGGGAAACCTGGTGGTCCCTGAGGCCCGTGATGCATCCCTATGTACATTGAATAATTATATCAGTGAACTTCTTTTATAGTAATTTTAATACATGGTGCTTTATTATTTAAATGATCGATTAAAATGTGTGTTTTCTTTTATACTTGTTTTTTATCATCATTCTAATACATTTTACAATCATAATTTTCACACATCTATTCTATCATGCAGATTATAAACTGTGGAATGGGGAAATTATACAACAATAGTACACGAAATGCAGGAAAGGCAGAGAACATGAGTCCAAGATGTTTCAGAGTATTATCTATTGAGAAGTATGATACTGCACAAACCTGGTGGTCTATTCCATTCAGGACGTGGTTGAGCACCCCTTGGATCGCCAGGAGGACCACCAGGATGTCCCGGTGGACCGCGTGGAGGTCCTTGACCAGGGGGACCAGGTGGACCACCGTGAAATTGCTGAATGGAGACAAACAAAGATTCTATTTCAATCTACCGTAATTAAATTAAGAATGACTGTGTATGTTTCATAAATAGTAGCAAAATATCGATTGATCAGAGTAAATTAATTTTGTTCTATAAATTTTGTAATGAAATATTATAACTTATCAAGATATCAGAGCCAGTTATTGATTCATTAAAAATCTTTCATCAATATGCTGCAAAAAACTAATTAACCATTAAACAAATTGAAATTAAATAATTTAAGAAATTTCTGAAGAAGCTTTTCATGTTATACATACCTCATGCATTGCAACTATCATTTATTTAAAACAATTTCGAACAAAATATAAAAGATTGGTCAACATTAAAAGTAAATATAGAATAGAAAACTGATTTATTAAAAATTGAAATGATTAAGAAAATATCTGGAAATAAAATTTAATCAATATTCACTTCCTAAATAAAAAAAAATTGAGGATGCATAAATTGAAAGAGTTTTAATTTACTATTTATCAATCTTAATGATTACAAATTAAACATTTAAAAATAAATAAGTATTAATAAATTCAAAAAATGAATCATTCTTACAACGTGAAAAGCAGAAAAACAACACATTATGTTACCTGTGGTATATGGTAACTGGCTTCTGAAAGGTCTCTAGTGCAACTCTGTTTACGCGGAGCGTAAGACATGTAAGTGCAAAAAATATTCTTGTAACTTGTACCCTGATTATGTATCAATTTAAATAACATATGTTACCGATACCTTAAAAATCCATATTTATCAATTTTAACTGTAAGATTAACATTCCCTTGGTAATGTTATGATAAAAAAAAAAAAAAAAATTGTATTTCGTATAAGATTTTTAAAATATCTTGAAACATATATCATACGTTAAATTTTATATACAAAAACAAACCACATGCAACTACAGTTAAGATCATTGAAAACAGAAGTTATATACCATTCCCGGGGGCCGATGTTGACCGGGGCCTGGTCCAGGCGGTCCCTGTTGGGGTGGACCACCAGGTCCACTTGGACCTCTTGGTGGTCCAGGTGGACCATTAGGTCTTGGGCCATTCCACGGTCCTTGTTGATATCCCGGAGGTGGTGGACCTTGATTAGGATGCCCAGGTAAAGGATGATGCGGTCCTGGACCGGGCCCCATTGGTGGACCGTGCATGCGCGGCGGACCTTGTTGGCCGGGTCCACCAGGCCCTGGTGGACCCATACCTGGAGGTGGCATTCTCTGTGGTCTCACACCCTGTGGAGGACCCATCATCATCCTAGGACCATGATTTTGTTGCGAATGTTGAGGGTGTTGGGGATGTTGTGGATGCTGTTGATGAGGCGGCATTGGTGGCTGATGTTGATGTGGATTATGTGGGCGCTGACTCTGACTCTGCTGAGGAGCCGGAGCTGGACGTGTTTTACACTGAGACTCAAACTGTGAACACATACGAAATTTTTAGAGACATGTCCAGTTTAATTATAAATAATGTGTACCTTTCACAGAAAATTCATATACTTACTTGATTCAAAGCTTGTTTAGTAGGAAAAGTTACTACTGGATTCTGTCCATGTAATTCTTTTTTAGGTAATCTTTCCATACATATCCTCATACTTTGTTCTGAACCCAGAGATATTACACAAAAACCCTTAGATTGTCCATTTGCACGATTTTCAAAGAATTTTACTTCCACAAAATCAGATACACCAATGCTTTGTACTGCATCAGTTATATCTTGATCGCTTGTCCACTATAATATAAACATGTTATATTAATATCTGAATTTTTATTTCCTTCAAATCACTAAGCCAAGAACTAGTGGATATGCAAATATTAAATTACTTACCCAAGTCAAATTACCAACATATAATTGATGACGCCTCCCAATTTGATTTGGTTGAATGTTATTTCCAAGTTGATGATAGGGTGCACTACCATTTGTTTCTTCATTAGGTGAAGTAGTATCACCTCCACCATCTCCACTGTTTCCTGTAGAAACACCACCATTACCACCAGCAGGAGCTGCTATCACATCATCGTATAAATCAACGCCATCACCAGCAAATTCATCCTAAAAAAGATAACCAAATGTGTATTGTAAATACGCTAACATCAGAAGAATACAATACATTATTATTGAAGAATATATTATTTAAATTATCTAGCTCAATATCTTAAAATACTTTTTGTTCCTATAAAATATTAATGAATACTTGTACATATAACAAATGATTATAAAAAAATTTTATTAGAAAAAGTAAAATAAAAAATAAAAATAAAAATATTGAATTATTAATATTTGTAGAAATAAAATGCTCCATAGGCACTCATTAATTCCATAAACATGTGCAATGAAAAAATTCACTTCCTGAATAACCACGAATTGTTCCGCTGCAAATGAGCAAAATAAAAAAAATTTACATACAAAAGAAGCTACTAGTTATGAAAATAATAAACACGCTTTCAAAGAAAAACGGTGAATCGCATGCAGCAATAGAATATCTATTAAAATTAAACTGCTAAACGAAATGGACGAAAAAGTGCAACGACATTTGCCTTACCGCTAACACCATTTTGCTTTTCTTGCTGTGAATCTGTATTACACGTATTTGCTTTAGTATCCCGATGCAATGAACGTGCACACAAAGTACACTAATTATGTAACAGAATACAGAAAATGTTTATCAACTGTAATAATTGAATGGAACAGCTACTCGTCACGAATGAAATGTATTATGTTAAAACTGATGCCTCGCCTGAACGAGATTCGGACACCGCTTTGGAGCAATCGTTACCGTCTTTCCTCCATGACGCCGAACATACCGCTATACTATCGCATTTTTCTCACAGTTTCAAACATTTTTTATAGAAGCAGTCGATTAACAACAACGTGTACCCACCAACTTGTTACTTATTAACAAAGATAAAATCGAATTACCTGCGCGAAATCTTGCTCGAGATCGTCGGCGTACAAATCAATGTCACCGTCCGCCATTTTACGTACACCGACGCTCACTGCATTTGACGAAGGCGCCAAGCCTAAAGGAATGGTGTATTATAGGAGAAAACGTGTTAGCGAATTACGTTACGTTTTCGTCCCAAACGGACGTGACGTCACTGCGCCATCTTATTCTCTTTCGATAAACTATGAATTGAAGTGCAACCTGAAGTAGAGTTACCAACATACTCAGATAATAAAATTCAAAAAATTGAAGATTTTTCTTACTATTGAATAAAGAAAAACGTTAAATTTTATCATAAAGGTTATATTTCTTCGTGTTTTTAAAAATTTTGATTCTTTGTTCTTTTATGTGATTCTACTTAATCTTATAAATAAGTAGAAATAAATAAGCAATCGTTCACAATCTTGCCCTTTTAGCAACTTACGAAACAAAGTTTACCAGAAAAAAATTAATTTTCAACAAAAACACTCCAAATATGATTTATATTTCATTTAAATAAGTTAAAAAATTAAAGGATTTGAATTCTGTATTATAATTATTTATATAAATGGGTAATATTCATTTTTTAAAGAAAAATAAAGTAGGGAATTTTAGAATTGCATGATACTGGCACTTAATGCGAACAGAAAAGAATACAAGTGAGCTAATTTCGTATTGTACGATTTACTAAAACGAAACTACCGACACAACGACCGGTTCGTTGTTCGTGCAGTGGTTCGTGTCTTCTTTTGTGATCAGCTTCAATTCTGAAAGGTATATTTTCCGCGATTACCAACAATTTTATTCCTTCGTTTCAATATTTTCGAATAACATTTCTATCTAAATATAATTCCATTTCGTTTTTTGAAGTTTTCACGCATTTATAACCCTGAAAATTGTTACTTTTTTCTCCGTCCCATGTGCATGCTCTTTACACTTTAAAATTGGACTTTGCGATATCCTTTCTTTGATTTTCTGACCAGTTAATAATTTACCAAATAAAAAAAAACTAAAGAGTACGATAAACTTAATAATTGTATCTATCAATTGACGGACTAATGTAACTTCCGTTTTTTTTCATGATCTATGCGTTCCCTAGGAAATAACCTTTCTCCCTCGTGAACATGGTGACTTTCAAATGTCAGTTTAACATCGTACAGAAATCTAATTTGCTTGAATTTCTATATATATAAATGGCTTATTATAACATTTAAATTGTACATATGTGAGTTGAAATTTAAGAACATTTCAAAAGTCATAGCAGAAAGTATATCGTAACGTGCAATTAAATTTTTGCACGTTTGTAAATTGATCGATGATTTTGCTTTATGCTATATTATTCATTTTTGTAAAAGATTAATGTTTCGTTTTAATATTCTTATCTTTAATTTTACATATTGCGTATGTAAATTCAGTTGTATTATTTAATGCGCCGTTTTCTTTTACCTTTCCTCTTTTGGAAAAATTATAAATATTTCTTTTACATTATATTTTTCTTAACAAGTTAGCCACTTTTATGTTAATCTCAGATTTAAAAATAAGAAAAGTTTTTTTTGTATTTTATTAAATATTTCATTTTTTTCAATTACTGTTAAGAATAATTTCATAATAGTATTGCAAAAGTAATTAATAGGTCTAGTATACCATATGTTTATAATGCAAACATAGATATGCTCCTAAGTTTTATATTTTTGTAATTTACATAAATGAGTAAACTAAGAATATGTACATATGTTTAGATTTTAAAGTGTCTACGTAAAATTCATTCCCTATTTTACACATATATATGTTATAATACATCAAAGAAGTAATAAAAATAAAGTACATGATATGAACATTTACATTACAGTATTTATAATTTTGCTTTTTACCTTGTTACTACCACAAAATTTGATAATGATCTTCTTGAATATATAATTTTTTTATATAAAAAGAAACAAATCTGGATTATAGTACTATGACAACTGACCCAGAGCGTGCTGGCGATAAGAGTGATATGGAATCAGTTGAAGATGAAGATGATAACAACACTTCAGAGTTTACCTCCCAAATTTTACGTAGACCTGATGTGTTAGCAGTTCTGCAAGATCGTTTTTCTGCCCCAGGATTAGAGGTATTCAAATTTCACACTGTGAACTGTAAAACAATAATTGATAATTAATGGTTTCTATAGAATTAAAAGGAATATAACAATGTTACAAGTTGTATAACTCATATACCCTTGTATGACTTTATTGTTAGCAACATAATGTTATTTTTGCAATATTTAAACACATTATTTCTAATTTATGTTACTTTTAGCTCATAATTAATTGCATTCATATAATTTCCTTTTGTTATATAGCCAAATTTTATTTCATCCATTATGGTTTGATATAATTTTAGTTTATGCGTGTACCCAATATTGCTTGTTTAATCAGCTATTATTATAAGCTATATATGCATTGCTTGTGCATTGCCTTTTCAAATAGTCTATGTATTTAATGTTGCTCACTTCATAAAAATAGATATAATTACTATACATTGATAAATATAAAATTTGACAGAAAAAAAGGTTCTTCCCCTTGATACATCTATTATTGAGAATATTATTGAGAAAACAATTGTATTCTAAACAGTATTTTCAATTTCTAGCAAATGCAGAATCTCCCAGCTTCTGTAAAACGCAGAATTAAAGCTTTGAAACAATTGCAATTAGTTACTACCAATATTGAAGCAAAATTCTATGAGGAGGTACATGCCTTGGAATGTAAATATTACAAAATGTGTGCATCTCTTTATGAAAAGAGGAGTGAAATAGTATCTGGTGTTCATGAACCAACGGATGAGCAATGTGTATGGGAGAGTGATGATGATGAAGAGGGATTAACTAATGATTTAAAATCAAAAGTGAAACTTGAAGATGATAAAGAGCAAAAGAAAGAAGAGTATGTTTATTTTATTTCTATTAGACATTATATTTATTTCAATGTTCTGTTGTTTCTTTTTCAATTTTGGTTTATTTTGTAATAAACATTAGCTATATTAGCTACAATGAAAAAGTTTAATAACATTAAAAATTGGTAATTAATTTTAATTATTTTAGAGAACCAAATGAAGAGACTAAGGGCATCCCAGATTTTTGGCTAACAATATTTAAAAACGTTGGAACATTAGCTGATATGGTTCAAGAACATGATGAACCAATACTCAAACATTTGTATGATATTAAAGTAATATTTCTCGAATCTAATCCAATGGTAAGGTTGAGCAAAATTTTTGGAGGTTTTTGGAAAACGAAATCGCATTGAAGATAATAAAATTTTGTTTTCAGGGTTTTGTTCTTGAGTTCCATTTTGAACCGAACGAATACTTTACTAATTCGGTTTTAACAAAAGAATATATCATGAAATGTACTCCCGATAAAGATGATCCATTTAGTTTTGAAGGGCCTGAAATATATAAATGCAAGGTAAATATCTTTAATTTAAATGTATACATTGTTTGTTTATACATATTAACAAAGACATTGTTTAAATCATTTATTCACTTTTTTTTAAAGGGATGCGTAATTGATTGGAAAAAGGGAAAGAATGTCACAGTAAAAACTATTAAAAAGAATCAAAAACATAAGTCTCGAGGGTCCATGAGAACGGTAACAAAAACTGTTCAAAATGACTCATTTTTCAACTTTTTCAATCCACCAGTTGGTATGGTCAAATAATGATTTCTATATTATATATTTCTATTTTGTATGAAAATTGATTAATTTTGTATAATTCTAAATTATTCTTTCAGTGCCAGATGATGCAGAAGCAGAGTTAGATGACGAGACTCAAGCTTTGTTAACAAGTGACTTCGAAATTGGTCATTATATTAGAGAGCGTATAGTTCCTCGCGCTGTACTATACTATACAGGTATGCCTCCATTATTTTTTTTTTTTTTTAATAAAGTTGCATTACTTAATCATGAAACTGATTAATAAAAAAAAAATAAAAACAATTTTATAAGGAGAAGGCTTAGAAGACGAAGATGAAGACTACGAAGAAGAAGAAGGTGATGAAGACGATCCCGAAGATGAAGATGAAGATGACGAGGAATCTTCTCCGACTAATGCACCGTCAGGTGGGAAACTACAGGGAAATGAACCTAACGAGTGTAAACAACAGTAGAATTATATACAAATTATGATAAGAAAAATCGTTCATGCGTACAGTAAGCGACAACACACGAAATCTGACCGATAACTGCCTAGATAACCTGCACCTATGGCTCCGACCTAATCCTGTTCGTACCAGTCATCTAATCATATCATGTCTCCTATTCCAGATCAAGCCTAGAATCTTCGACATACCAGTGACAAAATTATGCGTACCTTCCCTTTATCCGATGTTGACGATGAATAGAAATACGGCTCTTTAACAGCTACGATTTAATAATGTCATAAGCATAAACGATTGCGCTCTCAGCTCTACATAATCATTGTCATTTTTAATTGCTTTATTTGATACTATTGTTACGTTTATACGCAAAAAGGAAGGTTAGTTGAATTTTTTTCAAAGCGCACGTTGATCTATGAACAAATTTTTGGGTATTGTTAAAGCATTTTTAATACAAAAATTAAGAAAACAGCAGACAGCACTTTGTTTTTTCTCGTCGTGTTATATACGTAGTGCCATTTCCCCCTTTTTACATAAACGTTCTCCTCATAGAGGTTCTTATAGTTTTCCTTATGTTACATCAAATAACATCCCTTTTATACAAATTTTATACTAAATTGTTTTTCCTCCAATTTGTTGTGGACTGAATTATACTGGACTTTGAAATCAACAAAGTTTTTCTATGTTACCTTTATGATAAACTTGATCAATTTTTGAATAATATTTTTATTGTGTACATGATAACAAAATATAAAGTTAACATGGTAAGTAAGAGATTTAAATTCATTCTAAGATTTCTTGTATTAAAATCAGAGCTTAATGAAAACAATAAGAATTAGTATAATTCAAAGAGCTGCAAATTGAATAAAATTAATATTGTATACAAAATAACTTTTATAACAGTAATATATACATAATTATATATGTTTATAAAATTACTGTTCAATATTAAACACAATAAAAAATCATTTAGTATAATCAAATTTTTCATTAATAGTGTACTTTTACTTTCTGAAATGAAAAAATGCATTGTGATATATATAGAATATTAATCAAATCAAATGATAACAAAATGTGATTATCAAATTAATGTTTTCTTCTTTATGCTGTTTTATCTGAAAAGAAAATTCGTTAGGGTTATGTTTATAGCGACATCTTTAAAAAATTGTTCAATACAAAAGTCAATGCCACTTGCTAGGCTTTGTGGTTAACAGCGTGTATAACCTAATCGAGAATGGAGGTAAAAGATAATTTTCACATTTACGTTGGATGTAAATCTGGAGCTTTCAAAGGTAATTATTAATATATTAATTTAAATTATCTTTGAACGGTTATGTCTTTCATCGTATTTATTACCTAACCTAACCTAAGAATACTAATGATCTACAAATTTGATTTTATACTTTTGTAAATAGGCATAAGAATTGAGCCAGAGAAAAATGTGACGCGGAACATTCAGAACTTGGTATTCATAAAGGATAACGATGAAGTTACAGCAATGTCATGGGGCGATGATGAGGAAAAAGAAGTTTTAATTGCATGTGGAACCAAAGAGATTGGAAGGTTATATATACTTCAATTCACCAGAGTCCATAACTGCGACGCGCAGTTTATACGGCCCTAATATACGGGGTAAAACAATAGTACGGATGAATAGGAAGGATGCAGAATGATAGACGTGAGTAAAACACGTGCTACCCGTTATACACCAAATAATGCACTGACGCGTAGACGCACCGCGAGGAGGCGACGCTGTGCGCAAGCGTATGGGAGTGGGAGTATCGCCAATCAGGGCGAAGATGCGCACGAAAGAACGAAAACTGGTCTTTTCACAGTCATGGACTCTGGTGGCGGTCAATATAAATAATAATTTACAAACTTATATAAGGCGAAACTAATTGTATCTCTTTTTGAAGGTAACTAATGAATTTCTTACAACTTTCAGTATAAAAGTTTACGACACGGACTATACAACATTTACATGTTCCTTTACTTGTGACGCTGGAAGAGGAAGAGTTAATGGTATATCACGATACGACGAGTAAGTGTTGTTTAAAAAATTTACTTAAATAATGCCATATAGCATTTCTTTTTTAACACGATATTTCACGACAGAGGGATTCTGACTGCTGTTGAATCTGGAGAAGTTAAATTGTACAAGTATAACGAAAAGGAGGAAATCCTTGTAAATGCTGGAGCAAATTTACGTAAAATGCGTCACTCGAAAATAAATAAAAAGATGATAGCTACTGGAGGTTTTGAACATTATCTAAAGCTGTTCGATTTAGAAAAACAGAAACAAGTATTCCAAGCAAAAAATGTACCTCCCGATTGGTTACAGTTAAGGGTTCCTGTTTGGATTTCCGATATGGACTTTATTCCTACAACAGAAAACATTGTTACTGTTGGTAGATATGGACATGTAAGACGTTCAATTACAGGGTGATTCTTTTGCAACGCGAACCAAAGGCGATGCCGACGGTCGCTTGAGAGCCGTTTTCTATTGATACGTACGCACCCACATAATCGTGCCGGAGACAGCTATGTGGATGCGGACATATGAAAAGAAAACGGTAGCATGTACAATGTATTATAAATATTTCTCATCGTCAATAACTTGCAGACATTAAGAATTTGTTAACATTTTTAAAGGTATCCGTGTATGATCCAAAAACACAAAGGAGGCCTGTTATACAATTACAATTAAAAGACGAAGCAATAACAACATTAAGTACAATGCCGAGAGAAAAGTAAGTATAACATATGATACGTATTGTTTTTCACATAAATATAAAAATCATACTGATATTACAGGCAAATCATAATAGGGACTGGAAAAGGTAAAATGAAACTTGTAGATTTAAGGAAACCATCTAAAGTATTAAACACGTACAAAGGATTTCTTGGTAGTGTAACCGGAATAGCCTGTAGCACAAGCGAGCCTTATGTTGTTAGCGTTAGTTTGGATCGATATTTACGGATACATCACATTGATACGAAACAATTACTGAGAAAGGTAAAAATGATTCAATAATAAAACTGTAACTACGTTACGAGCTTGAGCGATAATTACAATACAATGCGGTTAACGAGTTACTTTACTTGGCTTATGTTGTAGGTATATTTAACATCTAGGATATCTTCCATCTTGTTACATTCAGGATTTTCATTACCGAAAGAAAACAATGTTAATGAAGATTCACGAAAAAATACCAACGGTGTGGATGAATATTTAAAAGAAGAACATGACAACGTGCCAAGAGACCAAAATTCTGACACAGATTATGATATTTTATTTGATAAAATGCAAGTTGTTGGTGATAAGAAACATAAAGCATTGACTGAAAGGAAACGTACAAATTCGAGAAACGATTTAACAATAGATAATGAGATTGTAAGTAATATAATATTTTGGTCATTTTTGAAAAACGTGCAAAATATTTATATAATTACTCGTTTCATTTATAATTTAGATATTCCATAAATCTCCGTTAAACAAGAATGAGAAACTACCAAAAAGTTCCAAGAAACAGAAAACCACGAATCTAATTTAGCTGTAAATAAAATGAGCCGAAGTATCTTGTTCTGTATATGTACATAAGTAATATTATTTGTAAATTATAAATAAAATTGCAACACATTTTTATGATACTATTATGATGATCTTCTTTGCTTCACGCATGATTAAAACTTCTTTTATTTCATCGTTACCCAACAGGTCATATCGTTGTGACTTTGGCTCAATAATTCTTACACCAATTTACAAAAATGCCAATATAAGCAAAAAAGAAAGTTTCTGTTATGAAGTATTTTGTCACTCAGCAAATTATTCTTTTTCTTTTTCATTTGAAACTTACATGTATGTACAAGGGACAAATAATATGCTACTTGGTTATTGTACAATTTATTCTTAATACCTTGTTCTATATATTGTTTTGGTTCACAAAATACAGCGCGTATCAATTTCAATGGTTTCTCAACTATCAGCGGGATGTTTTCTTTAATATTAAGATTTTTGTTATTTTTGTGTTGTGCTGTCGATACAATTGTGACGATATTGAAATTGGACGCGCTGCACAGGATGATATAGGCTACTGTAATTTTTTATATCTAAAAACTAGAAAAAGTGAACGTGACAACTTGTAAAGTTGAAACACGTATTTTGTACTAAAAGGAAATAAATGTTCGCAGCTACAGCACACTAAACTCTTATTCGGCTATTATTTTATCAGCTGTACAAAAATCATTGTCCACTACGCCTCTTGTTAATTAATACTAACATAAATTTGCTTTATCCTGACTGCGCTCGTGTTTTTATTTTTTTTTTTTTCCTTTTTATCTGAAATGGAATATTTATTCTTATTCTCATAAACGTACCTAGGAATAAATTTACTAAATTACAGGCACTGTCCCCTTCAAGAATTAAGTGTTTTACCCACATTTCTACAGATAAAATGGAACTTTGTGCCAAAAAGGAAAGTACGTTTCCTTGGCACAGAGGCCATTTATATACAAATTTCCACATATAGATGTAACATGCAGAATTTATAATTCCATCTCTTTCGTGCAGTTAAGCGTAAAACAAAGTCTCTTTCGAGAAGAAACAGTTTTAATTGATCGTGTTTGTACAGGAATGCTTTCTGCCACTCTTATAATTTTTCGTTATTGAAACACTGTTATACAACGTTGAGTGGAGTTCACGTTTCACGTACATAGTTCTCAAATAAAATTCATTAAAATTTATCAGTGATTTTACTATTTATGTATGATTTTTATACAAACCTAACAGAAAATTAAAATCAGTATGATAAATAATTAATAAGAAATAATTTGCGTGGTTTTTTAAATTAACCATTTTCCTCCTCGTTTTTTTTTGTTTTTTGTTTTTTTTTTTTTTTGATTAACCATTCTTTACATACAACAATTAGTAACAATATAAAATATAATTAGAAAACGTTTCATTCGCATTTTACGTGCTGTTAGTTACATCCTCCTTAACGATTACATAATATTATACAAAATGTGGTCACAGATCATATAAAAGCTTTGCTTTTTCATTTTTCTCTATTCCAAAGGAAACTTTATCAACGTAACGTAGTTAATTTATAAAAACCTCACTGTAAAAAGCATATACAAACATGATAAAGGTACTCAAAGAAGCGATATTAAATAAAGTTATATCTATAAAAATCTAAAATAAATGTAAAATAAAACATGTTCAGAATTAAATTTGATTGTAAATAATTTGAAGAACATGCCATAGTAGATTCGTTTTGAAAAGTATCGATTTAAAAAAATTGGCGGCAGCGTATGTTGAAGGTAAAATTGTTTCCTTTTTTCATGTTTTGTAGGCCTTTTAATATTGAACAATATACTTTTTCGTTTTAAATAATTAAAAATACATAGATCAATAATGTTAAAATTTAAGGATACATCTTGAATTGGGATTCATTTAATTATTACTTTCCTGTACAGAAATGTCCTGGTTGCAGATGCATCATTTAACTTGCACGACAACACAATCAATTTCAAATATTCTAATTATTATTTCGTTTTTTCCTGTTCATTAGTTATTATATGCGTACTATTACCGTTTAGTAGCTATATATCAGAATCGGTTATTAATTTGCAAAATCAAAAGCACCGTATTTTTTTTTTTCTTTCCTTTTCTGTTCTTTCTTGTAAAATGTATCACATGCTGTGCAATTGTTTAAAACAGAATTATTTATTATGCGCGTCAGTTTCGAATATTGAAATCTCTAACGTGATAGTTCACGAACAAGAAACTATTCTTTTTTCTTTTTTTTTTTTCTTTTTTGTTGTTGTTTTTGTTTAGGATAAGCACACGAGATATACATATGTAGACATCTGCTTAAAACTGTAGCCTTTCCGTTTCTGTCAGGAAAAAGCGTGGAAGGCCTCTGTAAATGAGGTCCATATTTATTAATTATGGAGCACTCTTTCGATATACGTTAACGCTTCTTTCGTGTCCTGTTGATACTTCCCTTCGAGCTGTTTCAATGTAAATAAAGTATTACCTCTAATTTCTTTATCTGAAATAAAATACAAAGGTTCCATTCAAAGAGTGTAGTAAATGTAAAGGATGAAACAAATAGGCATTCGTTTCTTCTAAAAATTGTGAAAGATTTTCAACAGAGGATTGAAGAAAGGGCGTAGAGATATACCCTGAGCAGATAATGGCGTAGCAATCGTTTCTGGCAAGAAGCTCGAACGTCTATGCTGAATACCGTTTGTACCATAAAAAATTAAGCTTAATCAACTTTATAAAGTATGCAGCGACGCATCATCGTTAGTTGTCACGCGTCCAGTAAACCGTTTGCTATCTTCTCGCTCAGCGTGACTTAGTTATTTCTGATAACAGTTGTTCTTTTGACAAACTGATCGAACGAGCACAACAGAGTAATTTTTTCTTTTCCTTTTTTTTTCTGGTTTTTTCTTTCTTTTTTTTCGCAAATTCTTAACTGCAGGGGAATAGAAGCATTAAAAACAGACGAAAAATAATATGCTTATTCGTTCACTGTTTGCTGTTTGCTGTTTTTGCATTGAAAATTGTGACGTTAAAGTCGTATTATATTAATTCACAAATGCGTGCTTAACAGCACGTTAGAACAGCATTCCCTCATTCTCCTCCTGATACAGTTACTTCTCTCCATGCAGATTCTTGAGATTGATTTACTAAAGCAGACTGAGGCTCAGAAATATCTGACGTCGCGGGACTTAGCGGTGGACTAGGTGTTTCGATTACTACTTCAGATTCGTTTACTTCAGCTGTATCTTGTTCTGTAACTTCCGCTTCACCATCGGGAATAGAAGCTTCGGATTGCAGAGAACTCGGTGCCTTTGACGCAATTGAATCCTGTGCTCTTAAGGAAATAGAACTATCTTTATTGCTACTGCCATTTTCACCTGTAAATGAACATTTGTTTCTGTCATGTACATGTTTTTAGTTTAAAATATACAATTTACAAAAAATATTCTTACCGCAAGGCCTAAGAACGAGGTAGAATAGTAGATCGGATAGGGAAATTATACCAATCACTTTATCATCATCATCGACCACTACTAGCCTATGGACCTGAAAGATAGGAATAGAAGAAAAAATAATTTTCACGTAACAGTACTCTTTCCAAGTAAAAATAATAAACAATTAAAAAATTGTACTTCTGCTCTAACAATCTTTTCCATAACGGTAAACAGGGTTTCATCTAATTTACAACTTTGAACTCCTTCGAACCATTCATTACGGTGTTCATTTGCTTCGCGTAATGAAACATCTAAATTGTTATATGTTTTTTCTGCTGCTAAGTTCTAAAAGACCGTTAAGTATGATTAATAATCATTGAGAGTGGAAAATATGTAGACTTATCGTTAGACTTTGAAAATATACTTACGATAACATCAAACTTTGAATAAATGTTAACTAATTTTCCATCAGAATCAATAATTGGTAATGCTGAAACTCTCCTTTCAACAAATTTTTTTAATGCTAAAATTATGCTAGTTTCTTCTGTTGCTGTTTCTATATTTTCGAATGTACCTATCCTTAACTCCCTCAATGTTTTATTAGTGAAGGATGGTTTTGGTAGCTCGTGTATCTATTGTTAAATTAAAAGTAATATAATATATAAGTACTATCGATATAATTTCTCGTTCGTCTTACTTATACTTACATAAAGGAAGAGGAACCTAAGAATTCGTTTGTGTGTCAAAATATAGAGAACATTTCCAGTATCCGGATCTATCACAGGTAAACGATGAATTCTATTTTGAATTAATGTTTTAATGGCCTCGTACAAAGATGCATCTGGGCTAATGCTCACTAATGGATGAACCTGATCCTTTAAGACTTCTGCGATAATTAAAACCAAAAGTTTGATGGTTATATTATTAATATTTATGTTCAAACTGTTATGAAATAAAACTATTTACTTCTCCATGTATCTAACTCGTGTTCTTCCAATTCATCCATTGTTACAGACGGGCTGGTATAGTACATTTGTAAGATTTTTATAAAGTCCGTTATAGTTAACATTCCAACAAATTCTTGTCTTCCACTGTCCCATAAAGGTGCAGCTCTTACACCTGCGAGGAGAAAAGAATTGTTAGTGACAAAAAATAGACGAATCTTTGATCGAAAAGAAAGGAAAAAAAATAGAATAATTATTATTTACCATTGTAAACCAGGGCGAAGAAGGCCTTCTTGACAAGGAGGTGCGTGTCGAACACGACTAGTTTGGCACTGGTCGGTATTAGGTCGTAGCATTTGTGAAATTTAAAGAACTTGACGAAAATTTGTGATTCGTCCTCCTCTGAAAGTCCAAACAGTTCACAGTAGAGTAATGCTTTCTGGTTGCGACGAAGCATGCTTGACTGTTACGATGTCACAATGTTGTTTTACAGTTTTTAAAAGTTTCTCTTTGAATTATTGCACGCGAAAAAAATGACTTATCGGGATAAACGTAACTTGTACGATTACGAATTGACACTATGTACTTGCATATACCGCAAAACACTTTCATCTTAATACATCGCAAAATTCTATTGTCAACAGAAATCAAGAGGAGCTGACAATTATATAAGAACACTATAGGAGAAGAAGTGGCACAGTTTACGTAATTTTTTTTCATCAACAAGAATCACAGAAATAGATACAACATATACATAAATATAAGTAATCCTTGAATCAAGAATTCAAATCGTATAATTTTCGTTACCACGTTAGGATATCTTATTAGAATTGTTGTATCGCTATGAAGAAAGTTCGGTTTCTCAAATTTTTATTTTTCCACCCTGTACAATTCACGTTGAAAATTGAAATCAACGAGTAATAGTAGTTAACATTAAAATTGAACATTCAAGAAACATGATTCAATGTAGTGGTACTTGAAAATGATCTGAATATTGGAACACTTATTGCTTTATGACGGTGATTGGTGCTTCAAACTTTGAGTAACGTAATAATTAAAGTTAATATTTCCCGTCTTGTGTATTAATTATAATTAAAAAATTTGCAACTAAAGATAAAGAGCCCCCTCTCATCCTCCATTTCTTAACAGCTGAAATACACAAAGCTGTTTGCAATATCTCGTAATACGATGTCAAATTATACTGAATATAAAAGTAGACAAATTATAAATCACACAATTTGTAAATAAAATATTAAATTCACCAATTTTCAGAAAACAGCAATGAATAATTGCACTTTAATCGTGCATTCTAAATGGGTCAACTGCATATAACTGCACTAGTCGTGAGATTTCCATTCACACGAAACTTTCACGTTATAAAAAAATATCTATGCAATAAACTGATAGCAGCAACAAGCTTGCTGTTGAATAATCAACAAATTATTTTGGCAAATATTTGATGTAAGAAACTCAAGTGAAACGTAAAATTTCGGGAAACATTCGTTAAGGTTTCTACGCGATGATCATGAAGCTACTGACTGCTGAAGAGATTGTGCAGTACATTTAAGCCTTCGTTGCTCGAATGAGTACGCGTTACAAATATACCGACGAAGAGACAGTGATTATTACTACTGCAACGACGACGACGACGACGATGACGACGAAGAGCGTCGGTATGGTTTTTTTAAGTTTAGAAAAGAAAAAAGAAAAATCCTGAAATGAAACATTCGTTTTATATAAAATCCTATATTTTGTGTTGTGATTGCTATATATGGGAGCTATCGACAATTGGTATTGCAAATTTACTACACTGTAGCGTGAAATTAATTGATGTTTTTGCAAGAAATCAAGTGCCACGATATGAACCACAATCGAATTGAAACATAGTTATTTTTACTCTTCAGGTATGAAAGCAACTTGAACGATCATTGACCTAACACGCAACACGTATCACACGTACTGCGATCGTGAATCACGTTTTTTCTTTCTTCTTTTTTGTTATTTTTTTACTCGAGAAAATTAATCAGAACATTCACAAGTTCTTCTTCGTTGATTCTACCTTTGTTGGGCTGAGAAAATTGTGGTGATTTTCAGTTATCTGTTTACACAGAACCCTCCCTCATCGTTACGCTTTAATAAAATGATGTATATATTTTCTCTAGCTACTACAACACAATCGAGTCACGATTGCAATTAACGAATCTTGTTGTTGAATGTTCCCTTCTCCTCGCTAATGATATACCCCCGCGTTGTTCCTTTCCAATCGAGACCCTGATTTATTCAATGAATGATATTTTATGGGAAAATTGTTATCTTGTTATTTAATAAAATAACAAGCTTTCTCGGCAGTGAATATAATATGTAGGTATTTATTTAAGGAAAGGTCTTTATCAGTGAAAATGAAATGTAACGAGAACGAAAGTGTTAATTACATGATGGAATTGAATATTATTATTATATGATATATTAAAATTCTCGAGAATTTTGTTTGGTTTGAAAGATTTCAAAGTACCTTTCTTAAGAATCCAAGAAAGCTCGTCTTCGAGTGGTGGATTCTCCACTTCGAATTCCTTGATGAGATCTCTCGAATAAATAGGATCATCGTCTTGACTCCACCAGGCAGTACTGACTTGCCTCAAGGTAGCTACTCCTTTACAATTCGAATAATAATGCAGCGCCAACATTATTTTCCATCTTTGCTTCTCGTAAACGAACTTTTGGCCATATTACCGATCCTTTCCACGATGACATCGCCTCGAAACTCTTACGATAGCAATTCTTTTCACGATAAGATGTGCTTGCAACTTTTTATTTCACCGTTCATCATCCAACCATCATTATTCCCTTCAATAATTATCAAACTTCACTTGTGAACGATTTTAATCGTTTTACCTTTCATCACTATTTCGGTTTAATCTTAATTCATATTAGCAAACACTGTTTCTTTGCTCTTTCAATTTCCTATTGAAAAAAGTTTTCTCTATCACACGTTTTAATTGGGTCGTATAAATTTGAAACAGATTTTCGAGTTGTCATGTGAATAATGTTCATTCTAAAAACTCTTTTATACAAATTTTGTTGAAAATAAAGATAATTTAACTTTAATTAGTATTCAGTATTCGAATGCCATTTTTCAATTTAAATTTTCGGCTTGCTATCTTAATTTCTTCTTCCTCTTCCTGAATTTCCCTGAATTTGTGTAAGAAAAGATACTATAGTATCTTGAATTCTAATTAACCAATGATGTAATTTCATGAAAAGACCAATTGAAAAAATATTTTGAGTAATCTAAAGTTTGAGTTATCGATTATGAACTCTCATTTACGAAGACGAAAAGAAGAAACTCTGGACCGATAGAAATTTTTCAAATGACTGGACGAAAGAAAAGGGTACTTTAACTCGGAACCAAATAGAATTCATCTTACGTTTACGACACGACGAGGCAAAGGAAATTCACTAGGTACGGATTAAATCTGAGATCGAAATAGAGTTTGCTTGACGATGACACTTGAAACGTTGGCCGAATCTCGTGAAAAAAGCAGTCAACAAATCTCCGACTCCTACCTGCCAGACAAATTTATCCCTCCTTTCAACTTACCCTCCAAACATTCAAGGATTCATCGATCTTTTAATCAGTTTTTGCCGAATGTACAATTTTAAAGAGTGACAAACGATTTATCTGGATAATTAGGTATTTTTATCATCCCTTATTCCATCGTGGAGCAATGTCCTACGTTGTCAGTTTCAATTTGAAAATTGATTTCATTTAAATATACTCCTCTCGCTCTATTCGGATGTAATAAATTAAGATAAGTTGAAATTAAAATTTTAAAAAAATTGTAGATTTTACGAAACTGGAAATCATCGAAGCGTTATTAAAAAACTAAACGACTGGATTAATGATAAATAAAATAGCGAAAGAAAACTGAATATAACATTTGTCGAAGAATTTGCACGCCACTGCAAATATACAGTCTATAAATAGATGCATTTCTATTGCCAATTGGTGGATACATGACAGGTAATTGACAGTTGGCCCGGACGTAAGGTGGTCAGTCTAGCTACTCTGCCTCAAAATCAAGTATTTCTCATAATATAATAATTATCAGTCATAAATATTTACGTTCCTTCCTTATCAATTTTTCTTTTCTTTTCTTTTAATACACATTTTCCCGTGGAAAAAGTAAAATACAAATTTTACTTTTCTTTAATTTTATTTAATACAATGTTTATTGCAATCATTACTCACTCGTGCTGTGTATCGTTCAACGACTGAATATCATGAACTGGAATTTCAAAAACTTTGGAACGATTATGCGTATACTTTCTTCAATAATTCAATAAAGAATCATCATAATAAATAAATATTTTTTTTTTCTTTAAACTACCACCTATTACCGATTTAAAATGATTAAATTGATTAAATAACTAATTTGAAATTTCTTAATTGCACAATTAAACACACTGATGTGATCATGAATGATTAAAAAAAGTAAAGTATAATTTTGTATGAAACAGTTTTATTCTTTGTGCTGGAGGAGAAGGATCTTCCAAAGTTCTTCTGACGTTGAAACGAACCATCTTTTCACCGAAAGAAATGCTTTCACCTGACAACTCGAAATCTACAAACGGGGACCTTCTCTCTTTTAGATCCAAGTAATTGTCGCCGTTTGATCGATCGCGTCGCGAGCTTCCCTCAGATTCGTCCTCTTTTGCGAACCGAATAACCGAATAACCGAACCGTCTCTGACTACTCTCTGTATTCCTTCTGTTGCTACTCGACCGGCCACCACCTCGTCGACGATCATCGTCATCGTCATGGACGATTCGTGCCAAGAATAACTCTCTGCACGAAATCCAGGCTTCTTGCCAAGAAAAAAGTTTCCTCAAGATACGATCGGACATTTTCCCGCCTACTTTTTACCGACCGTGCATTGGTAGTTTACTTTTCGATTGAAAGATCGGTACAGGTAAATCGTACCTTTCAAATGATCCAACATGGAAATAGATAATAAGAGAAATTTATTGAAATTTCTTATAGAATCAAGTTGAAAGACGTTAAAGAGAAAAGCAATAGTAGCCTTGTAATAATTATTAATTATTAAGCAATCGAGCATCGAAACATTGTGTAAATGACATCGTCTGAAAAGGCTGTTAAGGAAAATGAAGGGTTATACGAAAGCTCGACGACGTTAAGCCTTTCTAAAGAAATTGGGGTGACAAATATTGATTCATCAACGTTTTCAAATATCCAAATAGGAGACATAATGAAACGATTTTCGGTCAACTTCTAATCGAGAAAATTTCTAATTGAAATTAAAATGAAAATTCTACATGGAGTTTTAAAATCAATAACTCATTGTCAGTGATAACTTGTAATAACTCAGGATAAATTGTAATAAACGTTAAATTTTAATTAACATTACGGCGTGGCGTACACCAAGCATCGAACATGTTTATTCTAAAATCGATCAGAATCCCATATATACATACATGTACCCTTATCGATTGTTTGGTATTAAGAATAAAACAGTCCAAGAATACTGCCAGTCAATCGATATGAACAACTACATATTGTATTATCAAGACTGTTATTATTATACATAGGTGGATATGAATGAAATGTTTTAAGAAATATTTCATTCTTATTAACAAGTATGTATACATCTACATACACCTATTCAATTTACCAATACGGTACAATAATTATAATTGTACATTATATCGGAAAATCTAATTGTAAGTGATCGTTCTTCTGCAATTTATTTTTAACATCCATATGAATATGAAAATATACCGAGCATATGCATACGTACTTTTCAGCTGGAAAAGAATTACTTAACATTTTCATCGAAATTTCTAATGGCAAATAAGGAAAATAATCAGTTCTTTACAATGGTCGTGACAAGTTCAAGTTCATCGATCTCGTTGTACACTACCGATAGATAATAGCAACTACAATATAAGACTCTACTTCAAGATCAATAATGTAGTATGTATGTATGTAAGTACAACGTTCAAGCGCAGTCAGTTGAGAAAATTCGAGTATCAGTCGATTTTCCAATGAAACCTAGACCTCGACCTATATAATCGAATTATAAATAAGCGTTCCCTTCCTGGTCAATGTTGCAGTAAATCCCGTGGAAATCCGTTGAAACGCGTGTAACTTTATATCTATAATATAATTTACGTGCTCTACTAAATTGTATAACGGATGATATCCACTATTTTCGATATTTAACCATTCTTTCTATACTCGTGTATTCAACTCGCTCACTAATTTCTAATCGAAAAGGTTTCCACGACAATCAAGGCGTTAATTACACATATGAATTGTGTATAGTACCATTTTTCGAAAGATAATGGAACGTTTTCCACTTGTACGATCGAGCTACTGAAACGTATTACAATACCTCAAGGGCAATTGTGGGTTGGAGGGATGAGAGATGGGGAAAGAAAAAATTCCATTAGCTCTGTTTGCCGAGTTTTCGTGTTTATCGGACGCGCGCAACTCATCCCCCATGACCTAGACCCATATAGAAATGTGCGAATGCGTGATAGAATGCGTCAGAGAATGCAATCTCATTTACCTTCCATCTAGCTTATCCCCTAATCTAACATCCTCTTTCATCCCCATTTACGGGACATTTTTCTAATTCAAACTCCTCCTCTGTTGAGGATAATTTAGATTTTCACAGTTTTTTTTTTCAGATCCTGTCTCTATCTTTGTCGAGGTTGAACGAGCGAGCTGGACTCCCGGGAATTCATCGATCGCAACACCATACACCCACGATACAGTAGGAAAGAGAAATACGGGGTGGATCCCGGTGGCACGATTTCAAGGGAAAATCTATAGACCAGGATCGTGCACGTAGGAAACACTTCCTGGTTTGATTTAAACCTGTTGGCTGATTCAACTCGGAATATAATTTAACACACTTGCCTCTTTGATGTACGACAGAATACCGTTTCTAGTAATCGACGACGACGATGACGTACGAACTATTGTTTCGAAATAATAGCGCATGTAATAATTTCCATAGGATTCCTTCTACCCGATTCGTTGATGCAATTATACGATCAATTTTATTTCTTGATACGAACAGCTAAGATTTATTGTAAAGGGTATCTATTATATATGTACACGGTTATTTCACGAATATCAATAAAATTTTCTATTCTATAACTCGTTCAGTATTTTCTTCTGTCCCTTATTTACGCAACGCCACTTATTTATAAATACATTACCTGCTTCATCGATTTTACCAGCGTTCCTATCTTTCTCCTAGAGCTTTCCTGAAAATCTTCTATCAGCTAAATGTACTCGATGGTGATTGTAATTGTGGTTGCGATCGCAACTATCACACGATCGTGCGAGTAAAATAAAAGTAGGTACATATCTGCTACTTAGAAATATTGACACAACATTATATATTATTACATTATATTTCGAAAATTCTAAATACTGTTTTTATCAACACATTGTGACATCGTTTCGTTCAATAATTTATCAATTTATTGTTAATCTTTTGCAACAACTTCACTTTAAAATGCAATTGATATAAAAATAAATGATTATATGAAATTATTGTCTGATAAAAGAGGGATTAAAATAGAAATATTTAGATAGAAGAAAAAAATAAAACTCACCGAGATCAGAGAGCGAAACTTTCTCCAGGAATGGGTCTACCACTGGTAACTGAAAAAAAAAGAAGCAGAAAACACAAATTAATAATGATTCATTGTAAACGTTAAATAAACCATATTATAATTACACGTGCAATATATTGTTTATTGTTTTAAATTACTTTATAATGAGTAGGAGAAATGAAAAAAGTAGAAAAAGACAAGCAAACGTTTGCTCGAGCTTGTAGGTAATATCTCTTTTTTCTGTTTTTCATGAAACAGAAATATAATAATAAGTACCAACGCCTTCTTCAACAGAGATTTCGGACTGAACGGTTGCCTCTTCTTCACGTTCGTCGTAATTTTCGTGTACCAACTTGACAAGATACCAGACGAACTGCTACTATGAGTGACGCTTGGTCCTTTAGTGACACTTCCGGTCGGTTCACTGGTTTGTCGACGAAACACCATTTTCACATAAACGTTCAATTTCAATGACAATTTCGCGATGACTAATTCAAGAAAATCCTCCAAACATTTTTCAAACACGATTTCACTCACTTCACATTACAATTAGACTTTTTATTAACTAGACGACTTTCGAAATCATCATCAAGAAGAAGAAGAAGAAGAATTAATTTAACCAAGTCACTCATAGCATGATCGTGTACTTCGATTTGTTGTAGGAAAATAATTAAACATTGAAATTAAGAGGCAGCGTATGAAGCACATTTTAACAAACGTATTTTTTTCCTCGATCACGAAAGATAACTCGTATAGCAAGAATTTCCATGAAAGAAAATGTAACGTTTCCAGTTTACTGAAATTTTATTCTATTATAATTAAAAGGAAAAACATACCGTAGAAATAAAATCACGATATTATCAGGGCAAACATTGAAAGACGTTTTATCGTTAACGTTAATCGATTATAATTGTCGTTGATCGAACAATCATCAAACGATCATCGAGAAAGTAGAATAATACAATAGAATGACAATAAGACGAGAGCATTTCGATTGCCACCACTTTCTTGAATGCACTGTGCCTCCTCTTTGAGAAATGGACGATTGATTCGAGTAGCACAGATGCCACATTGGCATTGAACGTCGATCACTACTCGAGATGAATACCAATGAGTTACACTACCACTACACTTTTAAATAAGTAAATATTAAAGGCTGTACATAGGTAAAGAATTTTCTTTATGCTTCCATTTACGATGTAAATCGGTGTTTATAATATTTATCGAAAAAATGACGAAACTACGTAAGATAAGAACAAGAGACACAATCGTACAAGAAGACGACACAGCGCAACACGGTTTCTGTGAATCACCAATCACGCTAGAGACGCCTCCGTTTCTTCCCATGGATGTAGCTCTTTTTTCTTTCCTTTTCTTTTCTTTTCTTTTTTTTGTTTCTTCTTTTTTTCTGTTTTTGCGACGAGCACAACATCAGCAACCAACTTGCTCGTTCCGTGCCAAGAATAGTGATACCGCGTGGATAACCATACAAAATACACGTAACAAGCACAATAAACGAACGCATAATGAAACGAGACACGACAGGCGCCAACCATCATGAACGATCTGCTCATTTCACCAACGAGCTTTCCTCCTTGAAGATTTTTTCAATCTTTTCTCTTCCAACAGAAATACCTTTCAATGTTATAGTCGACTTGTTGATAGAAAATTGCTTAATTTATAATTTTGCGTTCCAAGATTATTTTGCTACCTATTTCTTAAGGAAACACTGAAGAAAGTGCATTTCTACGTAGTCAATAATTCTGCAACTATTAATATCATTCATTGAACGCGAACTTGGCGTGTCTTCAAAGAATCTACATGGCGCTAACTGAACAGAAAATAGATCGTCTTTATCGAATCTTTGCCTTTACCAAATCAAACAGGGAAATATTATAATTTCAACGGTACAGGAAAAGAAAATTATTTTGATAGAACAGAAAATGGATTCTGTATCTTTAGAATTGCTATCTTCCTGTGAGAAAAAAAAAAGGAAAAATGAACCAGAACCAAAATTCATCGTAAAAAGCAGCTGTTGATTTGACAACTGGGATTACGCGCTATCGCATCTTTGTTGAGTCGAAGCTTAAAAAAGGAGCAAAGAAATTGATTCTAAAAATATTACCTACACAGATAGTTTCTGGCGTTTATTCAATCGGCTACTAGCCACACAAGTCGATGAAACGGTTATAAATTATCAGAAACATCAGAGGTGTGCCTACCGACATGATCTTGAATCAACTCTCGTTGCAACGTATCTACATATTTCGAAATGTTCCAATATTTTCAAATTTCACGAGTGTAATTCAATTCAATAAATTGATTAACGCGATAATTTTTCTTCAAGAAACAAATCATTAATCAGATGTAGAACAGAAGAATATTGTACGAGCATTTTAGCTCTCGTTGTCTAATAACTGTCCACGTACACGAACACAAACAGAACGTACGACTCGAGTCTGGATTTAAACGGGACACCTACGCGAAAATTCCATCAATGTACTCCAAGTCGTGTAAATGACACGAGAATCGTTATCTGCAGACACGACGTTTTAACATCATTCACGTATCATTTCTATTTCCCGATAACAAAAGATCCTAAGAGAAATTTGTCTCATCTTTAATTAATTATACATATATCATAATATAATGATATCCTGAAATAGAAAAATTACCAAATGACACATAATTAATGACCGTATCGTTATGCAAAATTCCAGTCTGTACGAATGACCGATAATCTTATAATAGGAAAATTGATATCCGTCGAAATTTACATCAGCCGCGCCGCAAAGTAAAACGCTACTCGATGACACTGCTATTCTTACAACAGAAATCATCATCGACAATCTAATTATACTCGCGGGAGGAAAATGTTTACAAACCAGTCAGAGTAAATATTATCAGTGGCTCGAAGATAAACGGGCGGAAATTAATTAACGACGTAAAGAAACGTTACAAAGGTTATCGTAATCGAGCAATATAACTACGCGAATTACTCGTGTATGTTATTTTAACATATAAAAAATCAATTTTTTAAATTTTATAACATACGTAATAATAGAAGAGAGCTAAGAAATCGTGAAACACGTTACTTGTAATTGAATTTATAAACAATCGTAGCAATTTACTGGAGTAATTTAAATCCTTCAAACTCGAGTTTAATTAAGGAAACTCAGAAAAGTGTTAATCGTTTTACTAATCGCAAGTTTTCAGGATATAGAATTAATGACAAACTATTGTAGAAAAGAAACTTTTAGAATCTAATGGAAAATTCAATGAAAATTATCGTTATCTCTATCAGTCGCTAATATGTAAAATAATTTTCTCAATGTGTCTGTAGCAACAAGTGTTCTCTGTTCATTGGTAACGTACTGTTCGTCAAGGTCTTCGGAGAAACGTCATTCCCACCGGGCATCGATCCTACAAATTCAATTTACACTGACCTACCACACTATCCGCGTCTAACTTGTCGTCTTATCAGTCTCGTGACTGTGAACCTGAAGCAAACAGCAAATTGAATCTTGTAATTACAACCCTGGCACCTGATATAATCATCCTCAAACCGTCTAAAAAATTTCCCTGGTTAGAAAAGAACTATTTCTCGTCGGTATCACCTTCAACCACGATACACTGACTTAAATCACGCGCGAGGTAGTTTAACATGGTCGTTCAATCCTTTTCCATCACGTAATAAGGATACACGCTTCGATGAGAGATGAAAATTACGTTGAATATCAGATATGATTATTCAGATTTAGGTAGATGATTTATTGGCAGACAGCGAGACCGAGATCAGAACGGTTGCTCGCAGAGAACTGGATCGGTTTGCGAGCCGGCCTACTCTGCAACACGTTGTGTGCAGAACTTACAGCATGGCGCGTCGCGACGCATCAGCTTGTGTGCGCGTGATCCAACAAACATGTGATTTTACCATCTTTTCGTTTCTCTTCTTTTTCTAGTGAAAATTTCTTATTGAATTTTCTTCCGTCGATCGATTACTCTTATTCGTTCAGTCATCGATTTTTCCGTCAAATTTCGACGATCGGATGAGTAGGAACGAGTGAGAAATGTATTTCAAACGAATTTCGAAACGGAAAAGCAATTTAAATTGGAAATTTTACTATGCCATTTACGATTGCAGAACACCAACTTACGCGTACGGTTATCAAACGTACCGTTTTATCGTTCGAATAGCCACACTTGTACGGTTAGAGCTGATAAAAAATAGTTGCATCAAGTAGTAAAGGTAAGCTAAAAAAGAAAACGTCGGCTTGTTGCATTTATAATAGATTTGAATCGTTTAACAATAATTGGGATAGCGAAATAACGCGATATTTCGGCAAAGATTTTTTTAAATCTATCAAAATAATTATTTAAGCGTGAAACAGTTTACTATGTTTTGTATCCTTCGGATATATTTTCTGCAATCATTTGCAAACTTACACGTTATAGTTTGCGCGTTACAAGATCTATCCGTTATATTGTATTATTATATATATGTAAATTCTTGAAGAAGATCCAAGAAGGGAACTCAATTTTCATCGTACTGTTCTTGAATCGTTCCACAGCGGTTACATTTTAACTTTCAATAGAAACACGTCTATTTTTCAAGGTATCTTTTGTTGAAAAAAGAAATAAGCAATCATAGCCTCTGGTGAAATTGATAGAAAAGCTTCCTCTGTCAAAACGACGTGTCATTGGTGATTTACTAAATGGTCTTTATTTGAATTTCTTTTGTAGTTAAAAGGTTGAAAGAAAATTGAAATGGTCAATGCTACTGTCATTATCAGATTCTGTTCGAAAAACACGTGTAGAATTATATAAATCCATGCACGTGTCGCTCGAAACACAATGTATTAAAGAATCGGCAACATTTCTCAATTACTTTACTCAATATTTTTTTTTTAGATATCAACTTATTTACTAATAACGTATTCATTAGTCATATGTGATTACATTGATAAAATTAAAATGTAAGAATTTCTTCAAATGATCTTTTAACACTCAACCCTTTCACTTTGGTCATACAAGTATGAATACAAAATTACCGATAACAAAGAAATCTAACGTTGATAATATAGATAACATTTTACGGTATACCGACTGTTTTATGTACCTTCATCGAAAATACAAGTATTCGCCTTTACCGACCATAGTAATCCTACTTATCGACAGTCACAAGTTCCTCGATACAGTTAATTAACGAGAAAAACTAATTAACGATACACAGTCTTGTTCTTGAATACGTATTCCGTGACGGTACATAACAAGGTGCATGGAAAATGAACAAAAGAAAAAAAGAGTAACCTTGACCCATTTTGCGAGACGATGGAATAAACTGTAAAAAAGACACCCCCTGCTGCTGCTGCTGCTACTACTCCCCTTTTCGAAGCTGTTCGACCGAATATATCCCCTCTTCCTTTCCTTAACGTTTCGAGCTTTCATCATGACCTAGATTGTTCCCTCTGCCGTTCGGCGAATCGATATTTACAAACTGTACACATGCGATAAATCGTTACGATGAGAACAATTTGAGCAAAGGTAAACGTAAACAGTCTTATTTTGCAAAAGTAGAAGCTGTTAGATTGTGCAAATATATTGGAAACTTTTCTTCTTCAAGAAAAAGTAACAGAAAGGTATCGAAACATTTTTAAATGTTCACTGATTAATATGGGTTCATGTGAGTTCATATTTCTAATTCCTGAAATAAAGAGCCTTCAGGTTGATAAGTTCTTGATAACGATGGGCAATACACTGGCGATTAAAAAGGAAATTTCGTTGCTTCTAACATTTGATAATAATAACATTATTAGATTTAACAATAATAGATTTCAAAGTATGTTGACCTCTTAGCTTCTGTAAACTTGAGCAATTCACGATCATTTTTTTATGTTCAAGTAATCCTTCATTTTAATGACCAATTAGTACAAAGTATAAACATAATTTTTCCTTGTTTCGACTATGATTTTACCATCCTCCTAACAATTCCCCCTATCCCCCTATTATTTTACACAATTACATATGTATATATAATGAAAATGAATACTCACCCCTCTGGAATCCCTGAAGAGGATAGCAGCGTGCACAGGATCTAAGTAGGCATCTGAAGCTCTATGGGGGATCGCAGGTGTACCCAAAGAAAATCTCCTTGCACCAGGATCCAAAGAACTTCTTCTGAGAGCTCCTGTAATTTACAATTACACACCTTTGTTAATTGAAATTTCCATAAGGTTGAAATCAGCAAGAAATCGAGTGTCTGAATATAAAATAGCTGTTATTATTCCAATATGTGCACTTTCAAATATCAACAATGTTTGGACAGTAATTAAAGTTGATCAAAGTAGGCCACCATTCGAATCGGTAAACTTTTATCAACGTTATCAGGAATAAAATAATACATATAGGTATATTGTATACGCTCGTTATTTATTCTTTCGCCCGAATATACTCAATTTAATATCGATATTGAAAATAAAGTTGGAAAAAATCAAATCCTACAGCTTTATGGTAACACAACCACGTGCCAGAACGTGCTGAACGTTCTAGCCGCAAATGAAACGCGTTTATCTCGATGCACGTGTGTTTTGCAAAATAAACTTTTTCGCGCTGAAAATGTCGAGCAAGCGTGTTTAATTACCCACGTATACGTGTAAGTGTATGGGTACACGAAACCGGAATTCGTTCTCCAATTTCAGAAATAACTGGTCTCCTCCCTCTTGGATTTTCTTTCTGGTTAAATATCGTTAGATATACAAAAATGATGGCAATTTTTGAGGAAATGAAATCGAGAAAAGAAAACGTACTTCTTCGTTGTACGTATATTTCGAGTTGATATCGCTCGGATGATATTTCAACCCACGGCTAGTTAGCTGGCATGCTCGATCAATTCTACCTTGAATAGATTTACCGTTTTTCCGACCATTTTACCATTAAAATAGAACAACAAAAATGATAAAATACGTTTGAAAAGTATTTTTACAGAGAAAAAGGTTGCAATACAATTTAATTAACCTGAAATTCAGGAATAAGGGGAGCTCCTCTCTGAAACGAAATGAAATAGTAAGGTGCGAGGGGAGAGTGTAACTACGAAATTTTTTTTATTTATTTTTTCTTTTTTTTCTCTTCACGAAGGCCACTGGTGCACGTTTCATTCGCACGATTAAATTCGCTTTCTCAGCTTGAAACGTTACCCTGAGCTTACCAGCTTATCAACTCTATTTATTATATTTCGTTCTTACACTCCTCTTTATAAAATTCTCGTTAAGCAATAAAAATAGATAAATAACGATATAAATAAGCGAGATTTCAGTGTAAATGATTCACTGCAAAACTGATAGAATGATGAGGAAGAATGAAATGAACTAGCACACGTGTTTACCATATTCTTTCCTAAATTATCGCCATAATAATAATAATAAAAATCATTTAACAAGATTACAAATATTTTTCTCACATTGACTGCACGAATAATTGAACGAGTTTCGTGAAAAGAAAAATTTACGTTCAATCATGTGTGATAGCCGTGATTGCGCAAAATTTTTAATAATGTACATACTGATGCCACCTTAAACGATGACTAACGTTTTACGTATAAATATAATGATTTTTCTTGTTTGACCTTTCGAATGATTTCTTTCTGTCGAACATCTAACCGCGTCTCCGAAATAAAATTTAGAAAATCTCATCTTTTGACGATTAAGGTAACGTTAAAGATCCGCGGATAGACGAGAGAAATTGTGTGTATTAATTGTTGTCATTTAAAGAAGCAAGTTATTTTCGGCGACTAGTTTAATCGTGTCGACCTTGTATTACAAAGTCAAACGGACTCGAAGAAACTGCGTCAACGGACGCGAATCGTTGCAGCTGCACATACGTATGTACATTTGAAACTCGGAAAACGAACACGTTCCCTTCGAAGGATATACATATACATACTTGTAATTAAAATAAAATCAAATGAAATTTTAACAAATTTTTCAAATATTCCACGATATACTTACTTACATAGGTGCGATATGATTGAATTGAATTTTATTTAATTAAATTCGTTGTTCTACTCACCTATTTCACATCAATTAATAAAGCTTTAATTAATGTTTTTATTACAAAACGTCTGCTTATTATTAGTTAGAAGGAAGACAATGAAAAATTTCGAAAGATAGAATATTCGACCGTTGACTAGCTATTTTATGTTATATTATGTATATTAAATATGACTGTATTAAGAGTTTGCATTAAAGAAGATGAAAATAACCTTATTATTTTCTGGCTACGATGTACTACAATTATACGCAAGATTTAAGAGGGAAAGGAGAAGATCGCGTAGGATGTAACTAACGATAAGTACTGTATGTCGACGTTTGGCAAAACTTGCAGAATCTATAATGAGCCATCATGTAGTAAAGCACTTGGTAAAAGCGGAATAGCAATGTGATCGGGTCAAGGTGATCAGCTCAATGTTTCAATGGAAAGTGAACTTCACGGAGGTGGTGAGCTTGCAAAACGTGAAATTTTATATAAAATCGTTCGGTAACAATCAACACGGAAAATAGAAACGTGCCGTACGATTACATCCTTCCTGATGGAAACAATCATGAGAATTTCTATTTCTACTACGAGAGACGACGCGTTAACAACAATCAATTTGACGTGTCAAAACATCAGGAGCCTGAAGACGACGCGGGCCTT
Organism: Osmia lignaria lignaria; assembly: GCF_051020975.1. Classification (NCBI taxonomy): domain Eukaryota; kingdom Metazoa; phylum Arthropoda; class Insecta; order Hymenoptera; family Megachilidae; genus Osmia; species Osmia lignaria. The sequence goes on from NC_135041.1 coordinate 13,756,483, forward strand.
TTTGGTTTGGTGTCAAAACAAATTGCACAACTAAATGATCGTGAGTGTGGTAGGAAAATGTAGTCAAGAAATTTGCCAACGTAGCATTTGCCAATAAATAGGTGAATAAGTAATTGAATAAATAGGTAAACAGATAAATAGATCTGGTACGATACAATATTTAAATATTGAGAAATCGCTAACCTACTTAATTTGCGATAAATCAAGTATCTGTTATAAAAAGTGATAATAAAAAGTACTAGGTTCGTTTGGACAATATTCTTTGGATCATTCCAAAGTGGACTAGATGGAAGATTGGAATTGAAATTTTCGAGAAATAGGTTCAATCGAACGCAGCCGAGGAAGCTTGATGAAACATTGGTACGTCTGTTACCTTGCCTGAGTATACTTTCGTAGATTCTGTAGGTTGTCTCGCAATCGGCATCTCTTAAACTCGGATGTCTAGCACCACCATCCAAACTTTGACTTCTATTACGAAAATCTTCTTCCTTCTTCCGGGGTGGATCCTGGCATTCGCTTTGTCTTCTTATATGACCCAATCGTCTCCCAAAATGTCTTATCATCTCTTGAATGCTGTAATGGTGGTGGTGTTGATGATGATGTTTCTCCTGATCACCGGTAGGACTAGGCGAGGTGGGTGACGCTCTGCCGCTATTCGTTTGGTGCATCTGATGTATGTGTTGAAGAGGATGATGATGATGATGATTCGTCTGATGCGTGTAATGACTGTTCCCGTGGATCGTGTGATACACCGAATGATTGTTTGCACCGTGGTAGAGGGAGGAACTATGATTCGAAGAACTGGATCCATGAGAGGAACCGTAAGACGTGGAAGAACCGTAAGAGTAAGTCGAGCTAACTGAACCACGCGATATCCGTTTCTGTATGTGTTTCTGGCTTAATAATTCTTGTAAAATCTTCGTGTTCTGTTGTCTAGTTGTATCCGATGCGGATAAACTTTTCTCTTCCTGATTAGGCTGGGCGACACCGGTTCTTGCGTCGCCATTATGGGATCCATGGTGCGACAATAGATGGTTTATACCGTGCATCTTGCTAGACGAGCTATTTCCTCTCTTCTGAGGAACGTTTAAGCTATCTGTTCGATTTTTCAAATCGTATGCGTCCCTTGACTCGCACGTATCCAGTGGAGCTGTAAAACATGACAAAGAATCTGTTAGTAATATTAAAACGGTATCGTTCGCATCAATTCGATTATCATACTTCCACGTAGGTAAACCTAGCTACACGTATACCGTAATATTAAATAATAACAAGCGTTAATAATCATACAATTCGCTGGTGAACCTACTGGAAATTTATATTACCAGCTTCCAAAGCTTACTGCTGACGCAAATTCTATCGAAATGCTTCCCTAGATCGCAAAGAGGAAAACAGAATTACACATTTGTAAGATTTCTGTTAAAAATAGACACTTTGCTTTTATCAATATTTTCTATGAAAATTGAGACTGTTCATCGCTAGATTTATATACGAATAAAACGATGAATTAATTGTTGGCAAGATGAACGACAAGTTTTGTAAACATCAACTTTGTGATATAACTACGTAGTGAATAGGTAATTTTATGCGCGCATCTGGCAGGATCGCAAAATTACCAACAACTTGGATCGATCTTTGGTAAATAATCAAGTTACATAATTACATGTTTAACAGTTTAAACAAGCGAAGTCGTTTAATCAGACAGAAAAAATGAATTTCAACACATTCTCTATCATAAATTTCCTCCTCGTGCCGAGTTATATTTTTCTCAATTATGCACGCGATATCGCGTAATCCAACTTTTAGCGATCAAAGAATGTGTTAAACTTATTTGTCTATTCCTAATTAGTAATTACGATAATTACGATACGTAGGATGGTATCACGATTAAGAAGAAGAAAAAAAAATAACAAACAAGACGTAGGTGACGAGTAAAAAAATTCACTGCTTAACGACTTATTATGACACTACGATTGAAATACCGAGCACATCCTCGAGCGAGGGTTAAATTAGAATTCAGGAGGAAACGTTTAGCGCACGCGACTGATTGTGAGATTGGAGGAAGTAGTCAGAAGCAGCAACTATTAAGTTGCTTCTACGAGTACGATTCCAACAGCAAATCTTTTCTATTGTTACGAACAAACGTAACATCGTATAAAATCGTTAGGTTGAAAAAAAAATATCGTCGAGTTAAAATTATTCAGATTTTGCTTAATAATGCAACTAAAATGTTAACTTGAATTTCGAACATCCTATAGATAAATAAATGTCAAATACGTTAACAGAATGTATCGAATAATTAAAATAAATCGGATCGGATACTGCGATCGATTGACAAATTGAAGCATAGCGTGAACCAAATTCTTCCCTATTACCGTCTTTTTTTCCCTGGTTAAACAATTATTATAATATTTCCTGGATCTTGAAATTAGTTGTATATCGGGAAATTTGCCGATTTTGACAACGTGGTCGCCGATGTGGCAAATTTCGGGGTCGTCAGAGGGAAACTGGGTCGTATCGATTGGACTGTCTCTCTCCCCGTTCTAGAGAAGTGCATACGCTCAAAGGAATTATTATACAGTGCTCCTAGTCTTTCCCTTCCTTCTCTTCCTTCCCTTTCTTTTGTTGCAAGCACGAGATGGAGGGAAAAATTGGTAGCGAGTCCAAGTGAAGAAACTTGGTCGCAACAATAACGAAAGTAACCGAGGCCTTTCTAGACTTTCTGATCTTTACTTGCCACGATATTACTTTTATCTTATTCCGAGCCAATGTTTCCTTCATAGATGATCAAACTTTTTGTCTTTCTCAAGATTTTTTTTTACTAGTCAGTTATTTTTACCAAGTGCGTCAACAATTACATACTATGAATAATTTCATTATGAAATTAGGGAACGATCTATCGTTACTATTACTACGTTTTTACATTTATGATTACAATTTACAACTGCTTTCTATACCGCAAAACTAAATGTAGAACATTCTTCCCGAATGTTTCCCCTGTTCGATCGATGCGATACGATGCAATGCGAGGTATGTACTCCACTTTCGGCGCAATTCGACGCAATTTCGATAAGGTTTAAAGGTCCATAAAGAGGCGATAAACCCGAAGAATAATTATTTCGAAAATCAAGGTTATTCGCGAGGGAAACTAAGATTTTCCATTAAATCAAATCGCTTCAGAAATACACGGAGCATTGAGAAATGAATCAAGTTATGCAACATGGTGCAAGTACAAAACACATTTAAGAACACGAAAGTAACTCTAAACATAATATTATACATTCATTTATTTACATATATTATTATGTAAGCTACCTTCTTTCAAACACTTTTCAATATACTTCCAATATATTTATTTCCTCAGTTTGCCGCGCAATTTGACGAACAACCTGACCTTTAAAATGTCGAACATAATCTGATTATGGTTATACTATTAACGAGGCAGAGCAAACAAGTCCCTTTTAGACGTGCTGAACAACACCGATGCAACAGCATTGAATTTAATCTATCTGCCGATCGATATTTTCTCGCAAAATTAATAGAAATGAAATTATACCTGGCTATCTCGTTTTTCAACTAATTAGTCTGATAATATGGTGATACCAGAATTTAAGAAATCAATTATTTACAATCTAAGAATCATTGGTCTTTCGCTTAATTTACATTACATATATAATATTATTTTAGCCAGGTAAACTGTTTAAAGTTTCAAGATGCCAGTAACTGTATGAATACCGATTACATAAACCTGTATTGACGAGAAGATAAACAGGAAACTGATACCGACCGACCTTACGCGCGTTGATTTAACACTCGTCCACTTTTGTCTCCTATTTATTTGTCGGTGCATTTCAACAGTACCTACCTACCTATCTAAGTACTGTTGATTCGTGGTGTAGAAACATTTGGAAAGTTGCAGTTGCACTAATTGTTGTGCGCAAAGTATTAGGATGAGTCAATCGTAATCCAGATCTGGGTGGCAAATATTTTTTAACAAAAGAAATTCTGTACACTGAAAAATCGTACGAGGGATAATATATAATTTGAAAATAAAATAAAATCTTTTGTTTCCCTGGCACGGTTACCATTTTAACTGCATACAAGGTGGTCATCTTTTTAACGAATGCATATACATTTCGGACGAAGCTTGAGAAAAAATATTCATGAACAAGGCGAAGGCGAAGGATCGTGGGAGAGGACGCTTCAAGGCTATTTAAATATGTCCTGGTACATTTATAAATGTCCTCACGAGATTGCAGAATAAAATAAAAAACTAATTAGAGTATATTTAAGACTTTTCTATAAAAATATTTGAAGAAAAAAAAAATAGCTACATTAGTTTAAAAAGTGTTAACATATAAAAGATTTTACATAGAATTCGATTCCACTTCTGCCGTTTAGGTATACTAACAATCAAATGATTTTACTGATTTATATCATAAATAGGTCATCTAGTAATCTAGTGTGATTGATTATATTATCTACGTAGAGGATTTTTTTTCTATCTTGCAAGCCATCCATTAAAAAAAGAAATGTTACTTTTTTAAAAATCCTGAAAATATCTAAATATTTAAATAATAGATACGCAGCTACTCATTGTTAGAAGAACAAACGGTCAAACTACTGCGTCGTATACAAAATGTCTTCCTCGTTCAATGCTAAAATGTATGCATAATGAACTATTCGAAACGAAGCCATAGCTAATAGAGGTGGAAAAATTATTCTTTATCTCGCACTCCACTTTGCACGCCGCGTCGCGACGCGTCGCATCTGTTGTTGTTGCGTTCGAATGTGGAAAAAAGGAAAGAAAAGTTGAGGTAAAAATAGCGGAGATTGAACAAGTACGATACGGAAGTATTCGATAAAAAGTTTACGGGTCGCTGATACTGGAAAACGTAACTGGGTCTCTGACGTTACAACATGTTACACTGTTCGCGTACTCTTTTAATACATACAATGTTGACAGTCGTACAGTTTTACAATTTTACAGATTTACAACTGTAGTATAAAGTCGACACGAGACTGGAGGAAAGAAATTCGATTAAAATGATAACCACGTTCTCTAGCTCATTTTACAGTTTCTTTTGGAAACCTTCCAGCCTTTAAAATACATATCTGAATAACGAACAGATCACCTCACTTCGTATATGATTCAAAGTTCGTGTATTTGAATAGCAATGATAATTCTATTCGGTCAATGATGAAATTTCTTATATATGTAAATAATTATAGCCAACCGAGAGGATCGCTTCTTTTTATTTCGTTTTGAAATTCAGAAAAACTAAACACTTGGCCATACACAAAGTACAGTGTATTAACTACCTACTTGTACATTTACAGGTAGCAAAAACCTTGAATAAATTGGGGTATACAGGTGTGATTTATATTATATCATCTCGACAAATTGTAATTGAATTTAGAAAAACGAAAGCAGCTAAAAAATACAGCAACAAGATTTTCAAAGCTTTTCAACACTAAAGTACTACCAATTTAAAGCTTAAAAAACTTCTAGAGAAGGAAACCACTATTTGTTTACGATGCCAATTCGAGCATGCGTGTGAAAACGACATGTCTGACAGTGAAGTAACCCATGTGTATGATAATGATAAAAATGTGTCACCGTTTCATTAGGTATACGTTTTCTACTTAAAAGTCAATTATAATTGTAAGTGAAGAACGGTTTTAGCGTTTCGCTTGATTCGAAAACACGTTTCCGGTTTCAAACATCGATACGATCGATATGTGGATTTTGAAACCGGTTCTCCAAGGCCGATGAAGACCCGGGGCTGCACCACCATACCATATTGCATTCATCTCAACGACTATGCATCTGCTATACGTATGCACTTTGAAAAATATTAGAATTATTAGCGAAATTCTTCGGTTGTTTTCTTTTTTAATTTAAATATTTTCCAAACTATGGACTTTTTTTTATAATTCATTTACTATACTTTTCAATAAGTAATAAGGTAATAAAAATGTCCTTTGCGATTTTTTTTTTCCCCCAGAAATATCACTTGAAATAGTTAGGCCTGGTTCACAGCCAGATCTTTTTATGTTATATACAAAGTATAGTGGTGGAATAAAAAAGACGAAGGAAGGGTATCCGTGAGAAAAGGGTCCCTATTCCTGTTTAGAAACGGAGCCTGCCTCTGCTATACCGTCTGACCTCGTCCTATCCTTGCAACACTACTTAGGGATTTCAGAAGTTGGCACAATTGAGGAATGCGGCTGTTAGCTACGTATTGGACTCCTGCTTACCCCACCTTTTTACACACGGTTACTCACGAAACGTGCTGGCATCAGTTACTTTTTCTCTTAACAAACAGACTCTGTTATTATATTTCCGAGCTATTCATTATTTCATTTATTTTTTACTACAACTTTCATCTACGGGTACCTTCTCGATTACAAATGAAAACTCATTCGCCTTAACACGTTCGCTACGAGAGCCGAGTACCGTTTAACCCTTTCGCTAAGCGTCAATATTGGAGCACGCGATATCTAGTGACCGGCGCCAAACGTGTTAACAATCTATTTGAATACTTTTATTTATCATACAATTAACTGACATCGTTTTCAAATATTCCCAATAATTTAACTGTAAAATCTATTTTTATCCGAAATGATAATGTTAGGAATAAAAAAGTTTCATAGACAAATGAAAATTAACATTTCAATTACACGTGACTTGCAAGTTTAACCTTTAAATCTGACTCCATCCCCGGTTAGGAGTAAACAAAATGCAAAAGAACGTTTTACAACATCAGCATCAGGGATATATCTGTCAAGTTAAAACAATAAAATCTTTAGACTTGATCGTTCCTTCATTCTTTTTTTTCTGCCTCTTATTTATTCTCGTACGGCCATACAAGTGACGGCAGAACAGCTAATAGAAAACACGAGAATATCTAAAATATGTACTTACTTATGCGGGTATCACACCACTCTGACCCCTACTCAAACTACCTACTTTAACTATACAATACAACCGGCAAGAATTTTAAAACGTGTCTGCTGCATTGACAGACAAATTGGTAACAATGACAATTACTACCACTACGACTACTACTACTACTACTACTAATACTACGACTAAGAAAATTCGGCTTATCTCAGGAATATTACCACACTGCTATTGTATTCAAACTTCATAGATATATGTGTTAGGCTAAGCCCTTCACCTTCAAATGGTGCCGGCTGATTTCGCCGAGAAGGGGTAAAAAGAAAAATTAGGTTAGGTTAGTTTTTTTTCCAATTTAAACCATAAATTCGCTTAAGAAAGCTACAAGTGTGGTATCATTCCGAAGTCTTACCCCTTTTACATTAAATTGGAACGTATAATAATTCTTTGTCGGCATTATTTCAGGGAAGCAACCGTGAAAGTGTAGGTGCAGGAACTAATAACTAGATGGACCGAGATCTAAGCTCTGATCTTTTGATATTCTAACCATTAACCTTTTTACACGATAAACCTGTTTCCACTCTTTCACTCAACCAAAATTTCTGATATTCGGTATATTACATTTAATCCAACTTTATTTTTACGCAGACTTTAAGCTTCGTACGATAATGCATCGAAGATAAGCTCAGCAGTAAGATGTTTATATATGTATATAAAAGGTAGGAAAAAATGTTTTAAGTAAAAATTAAAAAATGAATCAATGAAAGAATGAAAGATGGAAAAATTTCTACGTATTATATGTATATATGTATGTAAATAATCCCCCATAAATGGAGCACATGAAAAATATGTATATACACACTTACCAACTGTTGCAGGATCGTTTGAAGCACAACCAGTGATCTTCGACTCTTCTTTTCACTTTCAAATCACGCTACGCACTTCGCGACATTCTCATCTGCCTCTTCACGTTTCGTGCACTTTTTCAAAATCTTGAAATTCTTCAACACTACTACCACCACCATCACCACCACCACCACCACCACGTGAGATTACGTGTTTTCTTCGCATAACAGAGAAACAGTCACTATCACTTAAATAATTATATATATATATACATACGATGATTTTTCAATCGATAAGTATTCACTGAAGTTCACCGACAATATCGACAGATCGAACGTTTTCCGAACACGAACACGTATTCACGACAATTCAAAGTATGTAGGAGTAATTTCAAGGTTACCATTGGCAAGGTTTGCCTGACGAATCAAACAGTTATCGCCGATGAGAGTCGCATCGACAGCCGTATAAAAGCTACCGAAGTCTGAAGGGCGAACTGAAACGTACCGGTTCGTCTACACACGCCTGTCGCAACGTGCAACGATGTTTACATTTACGAGCGTAGCTCGTGTCTTTAATGACACGTTCTCGTCGCAGTATTTTTGAAAAGCCACTCGACTTTTATACCCGTCGATGTTATCGTGGGGGGAAACAAAAAAAAAAAAAAAAAAAACACCAGACGCGCGAACAGAAGAAAGGAAAGGAGTAATAATTCTCGTAAAGTATCAGACGTTCAGTATCGGAGGCGTGCGAATTTCCTCGATATGACGTGACGTTACGTTACATTTCGCACGTACGACGCCACTTTTTTCCTAACGATTCGTCGTCGCTGCGCCGTCTTCGCTGCGGACTGTTAATTACGAATTACGAGTACCTAATCGCTGGCCGGATAAGAATAATCCATCGTCTGTCTACTGTGCACGCACCAGGGAAACATTGATAACATGTAATATTTAAGAATCACGGTCACTGATCGCAAAAATCTTTAATGAAATCGAAACGAATCACTCGGAATAAACACGTGCAAACCGTACGCGTTGCGGTACAAAAACGTTCTGAGGCGCAGGTCCCATCGGCCAGCGGCATCGGCTACCCTACGCTCTACACTCTACACTCTACGCTATACGAGCCTAAGGAACATGCGCAACACCGACATCTCTCCGTTGAACGATCAACTATTTTCAAATGTTTCAATTCAACGGATAATAAAATTTTTCTAATGCTTTGTTATTTTCAATAAATTATCTAATAAGTATAATATACAGAATATTTCTGCATATCTGAATATTAATTGACAATTATACAATAAGAAATTAATATTAATCTTTTAAATATTTCATCTTATACGTACTATGTTATCTATATACCTTACCATGTATTAGAAACATAGTACATACTGTGCATATTTTTGCTTTATCTAATAGGTCAAATAAAATTACCTTTTCTTTACTGATTGTCACTACGAATGCGAGTAATCGTTAATTCGAATTTGCTAGCACGCGGTTCTTTTATCTGGGCTGCCCTAGATGGCGCGTACCTTTTATCCCTTTTTTTTTCGTTTTAGAAACTGTCATATATCTGTATAATTATCAGTGTCGTAAGAAAATCTGACATGATACAGATACAATTCAGCCTTATGCTTTTAATATTATAATGCTCTCGTAATGCCCTCGTTATGTACTTTGTCTTTTCTATAGGTATAAATATTTTTCTAGCTCTATTTAATTTGTGTCTGATTGAAAATCAAATATCGATTTCCATTTCAAACAGTTATTTAACATCATAATTTATGAGAAAAAAAATGGAAATTTCTTTAAAAAAATCAGAAAAAATGAAATATTTAAAGTGACATTTCTCTGTTATTTCGACGCGTACGTGTCATCTTTCTTGATCTCGTAATTATTGTTATACAATATATACAATATAATCCAAGAATAATCAGACACTCGAATTCTAATTAAACGTAATATAGTTGTTTATATGTACCATATGTATGTTTATAAGCACATATAGAATATACATGTTTACTTGCTTACCCTGTGCTGCTATTTGTGCTTGATGTTGGGCTGCAGTCCTCTATAACAAAATTAAACATTACGTTATTAAATAAACGTGTCGATTATATTTCGATAATAATAATTACGAAACATTTGATTACACGATAGGATAAGAAATATCAAGTACATTTTCAATAATCAATCGTATACCGGATGCTTCAAGACTCTTCGAATCTAAAGAACGACTTCTTGGTTTTGCACCAAAATAATCATCCTTCTTTCCACCTTTTATCCATCGAAAATACGAAGACATGTTGCACTCTTAACTTGTAACACACTTTCACAACGTCCCTAACTGATCATATAATTTTTTATTAATCGCATTCCTCTGAAATTTAATTATCATTATCATTATTTGCTCGTTCACTCCAAATACTTTGAATAATTGCAAATATTTTGTTGGGAATTTCTATAAAATAGATAATATTTAACAAGCAACCGTGTTGAAGCATGTTTAGTTGAAAAATTTCAATTTAAAGCATACGAAAGAAATCATCTGGTTATGAAATTAACGTTTGCTTTCCAATCTACTTATATTTGAATACATATACATATCTATAAATATAGATATTGTAGATATAGTAGATATTGATATGTAGCAGCTAAGTACGTCGCGTCGTCGTGTTTCTATGAATTAACAAGTGAAAACCGAACGATGATAATACGCAGAGGTCACATTACAGCATTGTTTTCGCTAAAACTGTCCTTGCCGTCACATACATATGTACAACCGGAAGTGTAAAATGATATTACACGTAGGTATACGAAAGAAACGACTATTCTTTGATATTGTTCAACTTTCGAAGCATCCGAGTCGACGCTCGTTGAGAAACGTTCAAGATACAAAACGTATTTTATTCAATAGGTACAGGTGATATATCAGAAGAAGTAATGTATACACAGGGTGATAACATGGACAAATGATTAAATTTGCATTTTAAATTATCCCCTGAAGCGACGTTTTCTCGATCAACGCTCCCTTTCTACAAAAGTAGTATTGAAGTAGTCTAACGATCGATTTCTATTAATTTATAAATACACGAGAGAAGAAAAATTGTTCAAGAAACAGTATGCGAATGTATTACGAGTCTATGAAAATTAAATAAACAATCTAACGTAACGCATATGATAGTCCCCATATGTAACAGATGCAAAACACAGATGTCACATTAGTGATCATCTCATTAAGAGACTTGTTTAATTTCTTTATATTTTTCCTCTATATTATATAACTTTACCTTATACAAAATCAAATCACTTATATTATGTGATAATACTCGTTAATTATCATGAAAATTGTACATTGTTTATCCAAGTTTATTACTCCATAAATTATTAAATAGTCATATTTTCCAGTGAAAATAGCTATTTTGCACTGTTTTGCATTTGAAGCATCATAACACGTTAAGTAACGCTGCTACTCATCATCTGATAAGAAACAATGAATAAATTCCACAAAATTATATTATTATTATAATAAACATATTAATTCAATCTAACGTTGTTCTAGTAATTTAATTAATTTAAATAAATTATTCAAAATGATGATGTAAGTAACTGTTGAACATTTCTATGCAAACGATATTGCTCCAGAGTCTAGTTAAACAATGCTTCTGATTTGCATAGTAGGTTATCACTTTTCATAAGACACCCGATGAGAAGAAAAGAATTTGCTCGACATAGTTTGCTTTTCAAACTGTGAATGTAGGTCGTCAAATAATAAAACAGTTGAAAAAAGAGAGAGAGAGAAATAAACAAAAAATGTGCAGAATTCAACTTGGAAATAACGAATTATGGGGTAAATATTGAACGTTTATCAGAAAGGAAACACAGTAAATATGTCTACAAATATTTCTGAATGTAGCAGAGCAAACGTTGTTCCGGTTTTAATAAGGATCCATAAATTTAACGAAACGTAACCATGCCACGCAAACAAGATGATATTGTTAAAGTTCGAAGGGACGCGTAAGTTTTAAAGCTTGCATACGTGCTGAAAGGTAAAAGGGGAAAGAAAGGGTAGCAGGAACTGCTGGCTTTCAATTTAGAAGAGAACCGAACAATAGAGAAGAGCTTCGTCGACGAACTCGAGACATTTTTCGTGACCGTAAGTTAACATTCAACGTCTTTTACGCCGAAAATCTGCAGTTATATGCAAAATAAAGGTATAAAGGTAATTTAATTACGGTAATCAACGTGTTAATTGAAACGAAATTGAAAAGATCAAACGACACTTCTTGAAGAAATAGATATACTAATCGAAACTGTGTTAATTATATTAAAGTTACATTTCGAAATGAAACATATACGCCACAGTTTTCGTTCATTGGAACAAAGATCACGAATAATGATTGGATAACTACTCGAAACGAACACATTCGTTAATAACGTCAGAATATTAAATACTGATTACCTATCGATGCAATATCGCTTCTGTTTGTATTGCAATTCAAATTAGCAAATATTATTATCTCCGATAATAACATTCAAGAAAAATTAAATTAAATTAATCTATAATTTATAAAATAATATTATATCAAATTAAATATTTCACGAATAACTGTTGCTGTAAAAAAGGAAAATAAAAGAGAAATGTTTTGTAATTTCACAGTCACAATTTCACAGATCATCTATAATAGGATGTAAAAACGTAGTTAAGAATTTGGTAAACGTTATCAATCTTAATCACACGCGAATCACGCGAAGAAAGATGCGCTCGTTATTCTAGCACCTTGAACATTACACGTTCCGCGACTCACTCTAACTGAAAAACTCGCCTTTGATTCCGTCTTTTTCTCCGTTCCATGTTCGCACACGCAGAAACTTAGGTTTGTTACACGTGCATACACACGTGTCTTCTCCCACCGAAATTCAAACGTTACAGTTTCAAACAACCATTCGAACCAGCTGCGCAATCAACTCCATTTGCATGGCGAACCGTTCCACGACTAATGAAAAATTCTAATTAAACTAAACCGAGCATCGACTTTCGCATCTGATGTAACATGTTTCTGATAACACGAAACATATTTCGACACTATGATACACAGGCAGAAAAAGAGTAGCATAGTCCATTCCAGTCCATCTCCATCTCAATAAATTCAATAAATTTCAATTAAAGTGGATTAATTTTATCCAAGAGAAAATTTACTGGAAATTCAGGTGTGATTAATAAGATTTGAGGCGTACAAATTCAAAGTAACAAAATTTCTTAGTGTAATGTGAAACTAACTAATAGAGGACCGCTTTCGATAAATATCATCCAACAAAGATCCTCGTTCAGTTTTTAATTTAGAATCATGTTTACTTCGGATGGAATTTTAATAGTAAAGACGCGAGAAAATTTCAACACATGCTACCTATTAATCACATCGTTACGAAAGTCATTAATATTTCATTAGCGTATTTGATTTGTTTGCAAGAAAAATGACAGGCCAGAAAACAACGTTACATGGATTATGCACATTATGCACATTATGCAGAAAGACGGTAGCTTCGTAATATGAATTAGAAAGAAAATCGAATATGATTGCAAAGAACTCGAGGTGACAAGGTTTTCTACCTTTACTGTCGACGTCAAAACATGTGTTCTCTTCTTTCAGAGATCATTCTTTTGTTCGCTGAGATACCATTGTCAGAAGCAACCAGTCACGGTTTGTCGAGAGAGGAAACAGTGAAATAAAGTAGCCCAATGTACCTACCTAATGTTCAATTCTTCGTTTTAAAATAACAAGAATCAAGAAACTAAAGATTTGAAAAATTCGTTCTAAATTAATTTCTTCTTCATTTTTTCGTTTCTATTACCTTCTTATGGAAATTGTTTGTTTTAATGAAATAATTGTTTTTAACAAACTTCTTTTTGTTTGATTTTCATTTTCTTAAAGAAGTAATAACTTTAGTCTACGCGATTCTTTTATCAGTCGTTACTTACAATGGTAAAACAGAGACTTATCGTATACGCGAACTCAATCGGTAATTTTGATTACCACTTTTACATTAACAGGTATATGTAGTAAAAAAAAAGGGTTTCTGTAAATTACTTACCGCTTTTCGTTTGTCATCCGAGCTAAGAGCGCTGTGGCTTCTATGCCTAATGAGATCCATAACTTTGCTCACAGGATTTCTGCTGCTTTCCGAACCCGCTCGCGGTCGTCCTACGGGTTGCTCTCTGCCTTCCTTATGATCCTTGCTATCCCTGTGATGGTCTTTATCTGTATGCACATCTGTTGATGAACTACCATGGGAACCTCTGTGCAACGAGTGCTGCAAAATCACCGATATTTAATTAATACCACTTTTTCGTTCCCTTGCTTCCTCTTCTATTTTCTCCTTTTTCTTTTGTACTATACTATACTATAATAAATTAAATTATCATTCTGAAATAATCGATAGCACTTACCTGTACAGCACTTTTCATGTTAGCTATAATACTGGGTTTTCTTTTGCTGGCATCAGATTTACTTCTTGGCCTGAAGGCATCGAAGAGTGCTGGTTTTTTGGTAGGGCTAGCAGTGTCATCGACAGTACTCCCACTTCTTCTACGTTCAGCGCTATTACTACGGCTATTACTGCGGCTAGTGGATCCAGATCGTGTTCCCGAAGCTTTTCTACCACCTTTGCTCGAACTCGACGAACTCGATGGTTCAACAGCTGGCTGTGGAAGAGGTGTCGATTTCCCAGAACTAGGAGCACTTCCCGAAGTCGGTTTCCTAATACTTCTCGAATGCGATCCCCAAGTACCTGTTAGAAAAATCAACAACCATCGTCACATTATCCATTTAGTCAATAATATATAGTATAAATAAAGAAACTGTGATTATGATATTTAATTAAATACGATTATCTGACCTGCTCGAGGCCTGTGACCCTGATCTTGAGAAGCATGATTCGAATTATCTGCATCTTCGGTGACGATTGTTGGCAACGGTTGCGATCCAAGTTCCTGTCAATGATAGACACAGATTATTATTTATCTACACTCTATACATATGTACGTATATAATTCAAATGAATTCTAATATTATCAATTCGATTATTCAACATTTCAATCGGAAAAAAAAAAGCTTTCTATTTCGGTCAATGAAATTTTCTCTTGTTAGTCACGTTACAGAAAACTCGTATATTATTTTAATTTTATTATAAGATCGTCTTATCTGAAGAAGAAACATGTTTACGAAGAAAGGAAATTTCAACCGATTATGATTACAAGTAGTAGGTATAGTAGTGGAAATGAGCAATTCATTCAACAATAAAGACTAACAACTGTGTGTGCGACAAAAATAACGCGAGACGAAGAAATTTCATTGTTTACAGATCTACAGCTATACAACGTACGATGATTAGATATCATTATTTAATTAACAGCTAGCCGATACAACAATCAGTTTATATTTAACTGGATAATTTATCATTGCATTCTTGTAAAGCATCTTCCAACCGGAAATTTTCATCACTAGAAAATTATATTTTTATATAAAAATTTCGATCAATTTCTTTTTTCTTTTTATCTTTACCGGTATAGAATATAGAGATATATATTGTATGTACATTTTAACTCAACGTTGTTGAATTAAATTTTGATTACATATTTAATTTATCAATGTTAAAAATTTATCTTTTTTTTAAGACAAGTATGGTTAAACTGCTCCGAATGGATTCCCAAATGGTAATTTTATACATTATATGACGGTTTTCAAATTATACTTCTTTTTTCGTACCCTTTTCACGAAATCTGGAACTAGATCGTTAAACACGCTCTCGGCAGTTTCTTGAAGAGTTCTCAAAACAGAAGCTTTAAGGATCATCTCATGGTGAGATTACAAACGAGGAGGAAATTTTTCTTCTTCGCTACAACCTCCTATTCTTTCTATAGAAACATATATTGTTAATTTATTGTTCGCGCAAATCAGACGCTGCAATTCGCAATTGACGCGAAAACGTATCTCGTTTAATTTATTCTCCCGTAATTTTGTCTTGAAGATTAAACTACAAGACTATCGTTGAAAAATTCATTTCACTATTTATAGTATCTTCATATCAATAGTTGTGAGAAAAGCTAGGATTTTTCTTAACAACCCAACATGTATGTACATGATTGAAAATCACGATTCGTTTCGTTCACTGTTCTTAGTTCGACTGACATTTTCAATCCTGACTGTGTTACATTCTGACGTCTGACACAGAATACCAAGTATACTACATGCATGTATACGTATGTGCATGTACATACATATGATGCAGTTGGTAAGGGTTGTTATGAAAGCAAAAATAAATCTACTTTGAAATTTATGGCAGGCACACACAGGAAACAGTAAGAAAATTAAACTATTCAGCCCCACGTGGAATTAGTAAATTATTCAAGACTAAGATCCTTTTTCCAGATCTCTAAGTATCTTTTGCGAGAAAAAATTCATCTTAAAACTGATCGTTTCATGAAAAGTGTTGGTACAATCGACGGTGAGAGTAGTCATCTGTAACTGGGTTATTCTTGAATCGGTGAATATATAGGTTCGAAAGAGGAAAATGCGGATGCCAAGAGGAATAAATAACAAGAATGGTTATTTATTGGAGAAAAGATAACCAAACGTAACCAAACAGACAATTTATATTAGAACTGTATCAGACTTTGAACATGATGAATTGAACCAGAAAATATTCTTTGATGCTGCATACATTTGTATACCTATGTATATCTAGGTGTACAAATGCATTCAGATATATGTATGTATAACGATGATCGGAAAAAGGCAAAATTATATTGGTATATAGAATAATATAAGATAGAAAAAAGAATGTGATTAGGAAAAATTAAAATTAAGCATGAGGCGCGCGATGAATGTGTTACCTCCGGAAGTGGAGTCGTTTCAAAGATTACAAGGTCAATAAAATTCTCTTGTTTTTTTTCCCCCCCTAAAAAGATCCTAACACAATTACGTACTGTATAATTTTCTTTTAGCGACTAAAAGAAAAATTTCTTAAATTTACATAAATGTGACTGGTTTTTCTAAAAAGAAGGTTTTATCATAATCTATACAAGTTCGAAGGTAAATTAGATACGTATAAGCAAAGGCGCGGTACTTCAGACTGAATTAAAAGTTATACATATCTATTGATTATAATCTGTATAAATACATCTATCTTTTTTTGACAAAGAAATTCTGTTATATGTACCTCTCTTAAGTCTAATGCAGTTTGCCAATAGTTAATCAGTACTTGAGCTAAAACAGATAAGATTACTAAGTATCCCGATTGCCAGAAGAGATCAGAATGAACACGGTTCGTAAACGATCCAAAAAAATGTTCGATACATATTTCAATCGAATTTAATTTTATATTAATCGAATTTTAGTTCTGAATCGCTTTGGAAAGCTGATAAAATATCATTAAAAATTAACAATTTTAATCAATTAGACTTACGCACGTACCTATACTTAATGCTTAATTCATAGTCTTAAAGCATAAAGAAAATGCGCCTAACCTAACCTCAAATTAAGTTCCATCTCGTATCCGTTGAGATAGAATTATTATATGTATGTGAACGGTACATGATGATTTATTTTACTAACGTCGATGAAAAGAAAAAGAAAAAGGAAAAGAAAACACGTCTTTCGAATAGTACCTTATACGTTCCATGATATTCCGGGCAACGATCTAAATACGGCACAAGAGAGTACTTTCGAAGTCTTCCCAACGACACTGTCGACATATTTTTCACGCGTTAGGTAGAAATTAATGAACCACAGTGGTCTTTCTTCAAATATTCATAACAGAGGGGCCGTATATCCATCGAGATTTCATCAGTGACTAACATCACCGGCACTCGTCTCAGCAGGGTACACAAGTCACGAGGAGATTCACTATCACCTGGTAATGGTATCTTTCGGTTTTGCCGAGAAATCGTATCGATAATAATTTTCCCTGAAGGATTGTTATACTTAATGTTCTCTTATCGCGGATGAATTGTGATTAATAAGATAATACCTGGTACAGTTTGTGTACATGTACGCGTTCGTGTACACTGATCGTTTACAAGCATAAGAAGAAACGTTCAACCGAGATTTCATAATATTCGGTATACATACATATACTCGTACTCTGATTGTCAGTTAGGATTTTATTTTTCACAATTACTCTTCCTATAATTGAAATCATCAATTATACCGTTCCAGCATTTTACTTTATTGTATTAGTCATTTTAAATCTATCATATAGGTCCAGATTCTAATTCAATAATGCGTGAAACGTTGTTAATTCGCTATCGCTGAATAAATACAATAGGATCATGTTACCATAGCAACTGTCATTGATGAACTAAACCTGTTGATTACATAGACTATATGTCTGTTTCTTGTTTCTTATTTCTTAGAAGATATAACAGGTTTAATATTGAGAACTTTGAATATTTCTCTCATCGCTTACGAGTATATGTATATATTACTACAAAATTTTTATTAGGCAAAATTAAATGGCACAAAAATCTAAAAATCAAATGCTGGATCGCATAGCACATGTGTAAAATTTTCAGTAATGAAACATTTTTCGAATTTGTATTTGTAAAATTCTAAAGCTACAGCTTGGCCCAGTTGCATGGGACGATCTGTATGTACCTACATATAATAATTGCAAAATCACATTATCCAATTTATCAATTAAACCAACTTACGATTTAACTCGTTTAAACATTATTTTAATGTACATGATGTTCTGTTAATAAAAAAAGAAGAAAACCGTCAATCAGATTCAAAAATCTATAATAGATGATGAAAAGTAACATTGCTTTTTTTCATACCCATAACGATTTTCTCGGAGATATCTATAACATGGAATCCTAATGAGCTTATACAAGCATTCAAATTAAGGGAGTACAATAAATCACTTGATTTATAACAAGTTGCAATCACAAAGATCACGGCACGCGTTTCGAATGTTCAATTACCATTTTTCGTATCGAATAATTCAACCACAAGATGGCGGCCTATTCTTGGCCTATCCTATCGCCATCTAACGATCACTGCAAAACGCATGTATCAGCAACACAGTGTTAACTTACAGCGATAAAAAAGTTTCCTTTCTTTCGATCTACTATGTAAATAATACTTACTTATGTAAGTACAGAGAAAATAAGGAAACAGATGAAAAAAGAATAAGTTAACGGGAAAAATTGTCGATTAAAATGATGAAAGAAATGCAGTATCTATGAAAATATCGAGACTGAAAATAGATTTACTGCAGACGCAATGTAATTACTCACGATCACTTCAAATGCTTGTAGCGAACCGAAGCACGTGTAAAATTCTTTGTACTCTAAAACGGGCATATGAGTCGTCGGACGATCATGTTACGCAACAAAGAGTAAAATATCGCAAACAACAAATGAAGCGTTCATTTCGTGTAATTTGACGTTGGTTCGTTTTCAGAGAAATACAGTAATTTTAACGAGAATTTGTCATAGAAATTTATATATTCAGTCGTTTTATTTATCTAATTTGCATTAAAGATGATGCATATCCCTGCAATGCACCTTATATTCCTAATTCTTTTTCAAACGATGGATTTTTCAGTTTTCAACGAAACGAAACTATCAATTGATAATTGATAGGATTTCATATGGTAATTTGAAACGAGGAAAACTTGTTTCGTATAATTTGTTAATCGAAACTAATCATACCACGTACGAAAAGCATCCATGACGGAGATCTTACGTGTTCAGGTATCTGTCATAACAACCCTGAACGCATTGTAATTCGTCTTTCAAGCAAATCGATAAAGCTTAAAAGAAGCCTTATGTGCCTACCACCCCTTCACCCTTATCCTCTCCCATGAAACATTGTATTAAAGATACATAATTACATACACATGTCGAGATCTGGGCCAAACCATGTAGCGAATTTCGAATAAACAACATTCTATCGTTTATTAGCTTATTAAGAGATTTTTTCAAAAATTAATAATTCGATATCCGTTTATCACGGTTCCAATGGTTTATCGCTTATTCGACGTCTGTTCTGAACTGGTACGAATTGTCTGACGCGATATGCGAAAAGTGAAACGAATTAACATGTCATAATTTCGTCCTCTATAGGTTTTCTACTTTCTATCTTCTTTATGTGAAAGTTTCGGATGTTTTTTTCTTTTGTCAACACTATGATAGAAAAGTATGTAATAATAAAGTGTAAATAGGGCAAAGTGAAGCCTTTAATAATGGACAAGAAATTTGTTAAGCAAGATGAGACCAGTTGATCGAACATTTCTTTCTACTTTGCAAACCGTGCCTATACATAGCTATACATATTGTTTACGGAAACTGCACTCGACCATGATTCGCAACTTCCGTCTTGCGAATAGTAACTACGTATAATAGAAATCAGGTTTTTTGAAATAACGCGTGGTAACGATCGGGTTAATCGGTGCCTTAGAAAACAAGATGGCAAGAATAAAAAGAAAGAAAGAAGGAATTCAACGGAACGGAAAAGCCAGTCGATTGATTGTACACTGGCGACGATTCGATTGGTCGCTCGTGACAACCATAATTTCACTGCTGATCGTGCTTAACGACCACACCTCACTGCTTGTGAACGGCACTTTAAATGGTCACTCGTTTACAAGCCAACACGTAGCTTCATCCAACTCGTTTTTCATTCAGAACAACCATATATATATATATAACCGTATCAACAACCGATCCAGTTTAACACATTTTTCATCATTTTCTGTTAAACTATAAATTATAAACTATGAAGAATTTAATATAAGAAATGAATACTTTTTAAGAAATAAAAATTCTGCCGTTTGCACCGTTCTTCACTTTCTCATAACGGTTCATGTCTGCAAACAAATTTGCAACGCTGCTCCTCTTGGTAGTAATTAGTCAATTAATACAATTAGATGGAGTAGACTGTTTCTGTTATGTCCCGTGTACAGTCTGTTTAAAATGATCGCATACATAAAAAGTTTGCTATATGGAATTAAAATACTTGTGAAAAGAAATAAAGAATACCTTCTAGCTTTGTTTGCATTTGATCTTGGAAAAACTCTGCAAGTTCTCGCCTCGCGTTCTTTATCAACTAGATAAAAATGATAATAGAAAATGGTCCCTTACCTTTCTCTTCCTTTCCTGAACGAAATCCACCCTACGAATCCACACTTCCTCGGTGGAATCGTAATCCAGAGTACTGGAGCTACTAGCCTGACTCTTCATTTCAATCAAACTGCTATCAAAGAATCTTTTATCGAGATGCGGACTAGGAAGAGGGCTGGTTCTCGAGAAGGTCATGCTGGTCGAGTAACTCGGTGGATCCGTGGCAGGAAAAGTCATGCCAGGACCAGTGGTGTGCCTCCTCCTTAACGGAGGCTTCGTCGTTGATGTTGGCGAGGTAACCGTGCACGTGGTGAATCTAGAAGTGGTCGTCGTACTGGTTGTCGGAGTCGTTAAAGTCGTCGTTGCGGTCGTCGTCGTAGTCGTCGTCGCGGTCGTGGTCGTCATCGTTGTCGTCGTCGTCATCGTCGGTGTCGGTGTCGGCGTCGTCGTCGTTGTTGTCGTCGTTATCATCGATGTTGTCGTCGTCGTCACCGCAGATGTCGCGGTTGGTTTTGACTCGGAACTAATCAAACTGGGTAGATTTGATTTTTGATCGATCTTCTCCGAACTCGACTTTTCGGAAACTGATGGACTAGATGCTTTCGAGGAGAGACTGTCGTTTTTCTCTTCCGACTCCTCCGTCTTTGAAGTATCCTTTTTAGTTTCGTTTGCATTTGCCAAACTTTCCACATTTTTCCCTGGAACAAACAGAGCAATGGAATGATCAGATGAGAACGTCCGCTTTCT
Source organism: Osmia lignaria lignaria (assembly GCF_051020975.1). Taxonomy (NCBI): domain Eukaryota; kingdom Metazoa; phylum Arthropoda; class Insecta; order Hymenoptera; family Megachilidae; genus Osmia; species Osmia lignaria. The sequence continues at coordinate 13,778,108 of NC_135041.1, forward strand.
TTCTTACAAAGAGACCATTATTCGGTGCGGGTACACTTTTAACGCTAGATTCTCAAGGTTTGCAGTTATAAAGGATTCTCTGTTATGTACTCGTCGCGTCAGATCGATTTTCTACGATTATGTACCAGATTGCAAAAGTACTCGTATCCTCTCGATTAATCATTCTGCCCTCCTTAGCTCAATTTCGATACGTCCAAGAGAAATTCCTCCATGGCCACGTCGGGCTTTACTCAAAAGATAAAATATATTAGATATAGATATATCTAATATAAAAATGAAATGTTTTGAAAAGATGAAAGAATCTTATTTCCCATTTTGGTAATAATCTATAAATATTAAGAGTATCGTTGGGTTAACGGAGTGGCTTTTCGCGCTGTTTGTAGAAACGTTGCCAAACGGAACTAAACGAAGCTAAACCACTGGCCACACGCTAATCTTAGCTCTCATTGAACGAGAACGAGCTCCTCTTAATAGCTCTTTGCGCGTTTTAATGCTCGATTCGTGTGTTTCGTAATAGGCATACTGCTTTTCTCATAATCTATCGCGGATGTAGATACGTCGTACTATAATATAACACATATTTTCAATCCCTACGCTGAGTTGTTCACATTTTAATTGCGAACCTATTAAGCTATACGATACGGTATGCTTTTCTTACCCTCCTCGGTTTCGTATTCATCCTCTTCTCTACACTCGGACAGTCTCCTGCCCCAAGGATAAGGACTATGCGTCTGATTTCTGGATGGTAACCTGTTTACGTGCGAAAGAAAATAATGATGAAAGAAACTATCAACACCATCTGAATCCTCGCCAGAGGATTGCAGCATATCCTTCAGTGCAGCCAACGAGGTGATAGTATTGTAATTAATAGCAGAAATCAAGTCATCTTCGATGTCACTGTCATCGGTGGTGTCGTCATTTTTAGTCGTTTGATCCTCCTTTTTCTTTTCCTTTTCCTTTTCCTTTTCCTTATTCATCTCCGCCGTTTCTTCCTGTTCGGTTGTAACCGTTTTAATTTGCTCCGTCTTCGAAGCCTCTGTCTTATCTTCTGAACTTGTTTCAGATTCGTCGTCCGATGCGCTGGTTGACGTTGTACTACTCGAAGATTCTTCGTCCTTTTTACCGTCGGTTTTTTCCTCTTTCAGTTCGTCCTCGTCAGAACCTTTGCAGCACTCTTCCTCCTCCTCCTCTTCCTCTTCCTCATCATCATCATCATCATCGTCGTCGTCGTCGTCGTCGTCGTCGTCGTCGTCATCATCATCCTTCTCCTCCTCTTCGTCATCTTGAGACACCGTCTTTGGTAATTTATTCGTAGCCTCGTCATTTTGACCAATGTTCTCTAGATTTTTCAAATTCTTTAAAATCTCCTGTTTCCCTAAGTTTTTCTTTATCTTTACATCGGTGTCTTCTTGACCCGTCATCTTGTTCTGATGTTGATTATTGGCGGTCACATCACAGTCGTCCGACTCGTTCTGTTTGTCACCACCGGAACTCTCCATCGAGGAATCTAAAAGAGAGAATCAGGCTTGTTTAAGATGTTAAGACCGATCGATCGATTATCGGATATAATATATTAAACAGATTGCACGTATCTACATCTACGCTTGATAAGTTTATTGCTTTCTTTACTATCTGCATCGATCAGATAAATGATTTATAAATATATATGTATGTCACTCGTCAAGTATAAATTTGGAATTTTACCTACATATTTCACTTGAAAATCGCTCAGAATCTAACGTCTGAACTTTGACAATTCAATAAATTTAATCTACTGATGTTACGATACGATGATGTTATTTAAAAAAAAAAGAAGAAGAAGAAGGAAAAGAAAAGAGTTCCTGAAAAGAAGTCTCATTTTTGTACGTGAAAGACTTTCTTCGAAACAGTTAATGATAGGTATACACTGTCTACTTGGCTATTCATGACAGCTCATTCAAGATTTTCATACCGCTGTCTAAAAATCGTTCAGAATTTCTTTAGTGATTTTCACAAAGGGGAAACTTGAAATAAGTTGATTGATCGTTAGATTAACACCAATAATATAATATAATATAGGAATTGTTAGTTTCAAAGAAAAAGAAGAAAAAAAGAAACTGGTCGATAAGCTGGAAAATTCGTTAGCTAACAATCTTTCTAATCTTTTTTTCGAATCTTAATTAATCCACCATTGAATTTACAATTTAAAATTTGCAATAACCGTGAAAAATAAATGAAAAATCTGAGATTTAAAAAAAATTTGATCAAAGATAAGTGTGTATATAAGTAGATACGGGTACATATGTATCTATTAATGTTCCTTCTACTTTTTTAACGAGCAAACATCTCTTTGTTGCATCGGTGAACACGTCACTGGCGCATTGCGGTAACTACGCCCTCTATTTCGTAGCCGTGGAAACGTTTTTCTCTATAGCAACTTTTAATATACATACATATGTAGATGTAAGTACTTACATCACACTACCATATGATCAATCTTCTTCTAACAAACCGAAAGAAGAAATATAATAAATTGTTGTGACGACAGGAACGAAATACGATCGTGATTCTGTATTTCTTTTCTTATCGTTTCCTTTTACACCTGCTACATCGATTATACTCAAGAAAAATACTTTAAACTATCAAACTATAATATAATATTATATCGTATTAAATTATTATTCTTTCGTGATTAACAATCGTGAATTAAAAGAAGAAAAGAAAAAAGATATTTTTACAGATAACGCGATTTATTGGCTTAATCTATTGTGTAGAATAATTTCGCAATGTAGGTTTAATGGAAAATCGCAGTAGTCGGAGGTTCCAGAAATGTTGTAATAGTAAAAAATCCATTTGATTTCATAAAGATATGAAATGAACCCCTTTTGAAACACCCTGGAAAATATCAGCTGTTTAAGGGTCAGTCGTTTACAGACTTTTACGGATAATGTAGCAACAGGTAGTGTACTGCTCAATAACAAAGTTGCTTACTCAACGAGGAGGCAAGCTTCCCTTCTACCATGGAATACTCGAACACGAATTATATCATATTCATATTTTTAGATTTTACTATATCGTTACTATTATACATATATTAGTTGAATGAAAGAAAGAGAAATATGGAGAAAAAAGTATCGAACATTCTGAACGAATAAACATGATTTATATCTACCTGCGTATATGTATATAGCATTAAGGATATTTATGGCTTCAACATGATAAATAGCTTAAATAGACAGTGTACACAGAAATAATTTTATCATACGATTGTAATGATAGAAACAATAGATAATGTTCGCCAAGTAAATGTAAGCCTGATAACTTTTCCACGTTATTTGTATTAGTATCGATATCGATATCGATATCGGTATCGGTATCGGTATCGGTATCAATATAAGTATGAATGCAACAAGAGCATAATTCATAAATGGTGAGCAAAGTAAACGCCATTAATCGATACAAGTAAACGATAGAAAAATATGAAAGCTGTTAACGGAATATGATTGGTATTAACTGAACGTTCAGATAACACTTGGAATAGGTTAAAAACCGATGACACATTAGAAGAGAAAAAGAATCTAAGATAATTCTCCAAGGATAATGTTAATAGTAGCTCCAGTGACAAATCGAAAAATGAATCAAGACACCTTAGAATTAATATCTCCTCTGCTCCTTTACTACTCAACTGGTTCACTCCTCGCGGTAAAGCCAATCTCGGCGTTAGATTAATCGGAAGTGGAAGCGCGAACAGGTTCGTTTAATAAAATCTTGAGAAAAGTAAATGCGATGGTGCGAACAAATATCGCGGCAACATATGCGGATCTTTGGCAACAAGCCAGACTCGTTTCGCGAATACTTGTTTACCGCGTGCTAGAGAATGACGTAAAGCTCTATTGGGCTCGTGGACCGATCCGAAACACGTGACAACGTAAATACATACGCTATACAGAAATAATCATTTTATTTAACACGTTCGCGACGGAGTGTACCACCGATGGTAAATTCTTGTCTGTCCCATGGGACGAGATGATCCACCGGTGGTACATAATACCGCTGTTCACCAGAGTCCATAACTGCGACGCGCAGGTTGGAAGATGGTGGGGGAACGCAGCGAGCTCTCCGCCAATCGCGTTTGGGAGTATCGCCAATCAGGGCGAAGATGCGCACTGGAGATGCGCGAAGAACGAAAACTGGTCTTTTCGTAGTTATGGACCACCACAATTGTTTCATCGGGCGGGCTATAGCTATAGTCATAGCATTTAAATAACTGATTATTGTAATTAACAGATTTTTGTAAATCCCGCCCCATGGCTGGGACACTAGATTCGGGCCCCGTAGCGAACTTGTTAAAGACCCAAGTGAAAATGATTAACAAACTAGAAACGAACGCTCGATCGATTCGTTCGATCAAACATCTATAAAATAAACGGTCAAAGCACGCGTTCAACATCGAATCGGGCCAAGTTAGATTTCAACACAAGGTGTGTACGCCTACACTTACGTACATACACCTTGTGATGAAATCCTAGCGATCGTAACATGCTGATAACACTTTATTGAGCGCGTATACGCGTTTACACGACGCGACGGACAAATTCATTGATGACCTTTATGTAACAGCATTAACCAAGTGATTGAAAGTTCGCTTAACTTTCGAATCGTGATAACAAGATTGAAATCAAATCTTCTAAGTACATTATGTTTTGTCTGGGCTGGTCAATGTCAGCTTACGTATATCGGTTATCATGATAACGTCGCGAGGAAATACACCGTCAACTTTTATCGGTTCTTGAAGAAAAATATCGACTTTGTGCAAGTAGCAAGAACAATAAGAGCAACATTGAAAAAGCTAGTAGCTAGCTAGGTTATAACAATAAGCAAACGAAGGCGAAGGCGAAGGCGAACACGCGGAAAAAGTAAAAGATTCCTGTTTCAACTGTTTCTTGAAAACATTCAACAGTAGTTACATTCCGGTTTTACTATCATTATTGAAAGCGCGTTTACATTTTCTACTTACGAGAGTCAGCTAATTTGCAAACATTGCAAATATAAATGAGATATTCTTATAGAAATACTTTGGATCACTTTAAAATCCGACCAATTCTAATCATTTATCCTGGAAAATATAATTAACCCTAAATGTGTAGCTTGAAACGAGTTAATAAAGAATAAAGTTGTACACAGTAGCTACGGTGGATAGATTAAGTACGCTCTGAAAAAAAAAAGCAATTGAAAAGTTGGACAATTAGAAGGAAAATGTGTGTTGAACATTCACGAAAACTAGGGCAGAAACGGTGAGGTCAGTATCTGTGATAATAATACAGAAAGATAGAAGGAAAATAGTCACCGACATTACGACGCTCTACTACACTTTACACTCTTCCCATTGATCATTATTCTATTAAAAATAAAATGAAAATAAACACAATGATCTGTCAACGAAACTTGATAAATTTATGATTGATTTTGAAAAGCTATTCACTTTAGTATTGAAATAAAAATCTCTATTATATGTAAAATTAAAAAATCAATGTAACTTGTTTAGGGAAATGAATTGAAATGGACAAGAACCATCTTCTTTCACCCTTCACAAACTATCGCTAAAATTCTCCGACTTTCCTCAATTTTTCTCGATTTTATTGCTTGACTACATCCACGTTATACGATCAATAACGTAATCGATTCTCTTCTCCCCTAATACCTGTTAACCATCCAATCTCCTTCGTTTGATAGCAGGGTGCAGACACGCGACGTACACTCATCGACAAAAATAATTTAAGCAATATCTTTATACATATGTTTGACGATGAGATGTACTACTTACAAGGTGACCACACGTCGTAGAGGAAAGCGGGGACAAAAATAACAATTTCGCTTTCACAAATTAACTACGAATCAAACCATTACCTCAATTACTTTCTTCTTCTTCTTCTTCTTTCCTACAGTAAGCTATCAGACAATTTTTTTAATTATTACAAGTTAAAGAAACAGCGCAGTGACAAACACTTTTCTATCCACACTATCCTTGATCGTTGCGCAAGTATTTCTGAAAGTGAAATCGATAAAGGTCGATGTACCCAAAGAGTTATACTTTTCCAGAATAATTGGAAGATTAGCTTTCCGTGAAAAACATAAATTATCTAACAGCTTTGAAGCGAAATAACGATCGATAGATAATTCTAACTTTACTTGTCACTACAAGCTGTTCAAGCACTACTTAATTGTTCTCCAAGAAACAAGAAAACGAATGATTTCGATAGAAGGTAGCGTTAAGTAAAAAATTCATTGTTCGTTGAATAATTTTCCTACAGGCGTAACGATTATTTATTGTGCGTCAATGAAGCAATCGGTAGGAATATATGTAGATAATACTTGTATACCTAAGGAACGTCTGACAACTGAGCACACAGGTTTTATAGAAGACGCGTTGCATGAACGCTGGTCAACACTAAAAGCAAACAGCTGATTCTCAAGGCTTACGCCCACGCTTTATATGTATTACGTTTATGCGATAGTAACGAATTGCGTTTCAACTAACCTACGACCTACCTTCACGAGATACGATAAGAATACCTTAACCCTTTGACACGACTATGTAATATAATACATACCCACATAAGTAGGTTTTATCCTTTTCTTATCAAAAATTAGATTATTCATAGACACTTATTGTAATACAAAATATGAATAGAAAAGTCCACTCTTTAATTGGCAAGCGACATCGGTTGTCTAACGTTATTTTCGACGGAATTTTTTGGCATGATTTGAAAGCAATTTGCCAGCAATTAAAGCGTTACTTCCTTCGATAAAAATCAGACACCGGACTACAAGTTAAATTAACTATATCCATATTTCTATCATCAAGTAAGTGTCTCATTCATTCTGGCCTTACTCGATATAATTAATCACCACTAGTCAACGGAATAATTCTATCGTAACTGATGATTTTTCAAACCGATTTCCTCGTCAATTCTACTTACTTCTGGGGAAAGTTTTACTAAAAAATTTCGAAAATTCGCAAAGTTATATAATAATTAAAATTGCAAAGGCACGCACCTATGATCGGTAATAATTTTCTATAAAATTTAAATCTTTTATTCCAATGCGATGAATACCTACTATGTAATAAAGAAGAGAAAGTTTCCAGAGTATAGAATGTAGAGCGTAGAGGTTGGAAAAGTACCGAAAGCATATGACGCCAATATTCCACCCTGTAAACCTACAGAATACTTTGATTCGTTGCACACTTTGACATTTCTTTAATTACATACTGTAATTAAAAAATAAAGAAGGTAAAAATGCTGGTAAAATGACAATTCGAACCGTACAACATTTGAAATTGAGTTAATAAATCAGCAAGTTTAACGTTCAACGATTAACGATTGTTAACGATTCCTATTAGAATCGGACTAGTGGATAACATTCCATGTGTTAATAACAGATAAGTATGTCGGAAGAATTTCGACACGTTTTTTCCTCGGTAAGACTAGTTATCGAGGATAATCGATAGTAAAATAAACCGTTTAAAAGACGCAAATCACACAACCGACCGGATCGTTATAGAATTGCATATATGGTCAGCTAGAATCTGGAATGTAAAAGCGAGAATAATAATTGCGGACCGCGTGACAATCGCTGAAAACACGTGGTCAACATCAATTACGCATAGTTGACCAGCAGTTTAGTAACCGAGAAGAAATTCCATTAGCTAGCTGCTCTTGAATTTTTTATCATCAATCTTCAATCTTTAATGCAGAGAAGATCGCGTTGCAGCTGTTTCGCAACGAGAACAACCAGATGCAGAAAAAAGATAATTCAACAACCGTGTCTTGTTGAACAAATTATTTACACTTTGATCACAAAATGAAACGTGTCATAGAGTTAACAACAAGCGGCACGAGGAAAATCTAGTATGATGTATTCAAACTCAATTGCCATCGTCTCTCTAACACTTGCCACACACAAATAACACACCTTTCGATCAAATTGACCCTGATTAAAAAATTTCATCGTCGGATTAAAATTGAAAATCTAAAGGCTGCTTTATGATAATAACAGCCGGCTTTTATTAATCAGAATATTGAATATTTCTTGCCTCTACAACTTGAAAATGTAGTTGACAAATTTATTGCCAGATGATATCGAATGTAGGAGATGTGGAATGTCGAATCAACAATATTTAGATTTAGAATTTAGAGCAACGAAATATTGAAAGCGCAACTAACAAGAGGCCACCGCTTATTCGAAATCTTTTGTTTATATCCACGTGCGATGATCTCATCGTTGGCATGTTCGTGCTACCCGAACGCTGGAAAACATACAATAATTGTACGAACCGAAGGCTAAAAAGATACTTGCGAAATCGGAGCAAAGACAAAAATAACCTTGAAACTTTACATCGCTTTTCCATCGCGACACCACGATTACCATTAAAGCAATTACAATATCATCAATTTCTCCACCGGAAAAAAAGAATTCCTATTTTAGAAATATTCAGCTACTTCCCTGGCAAACGTTAAAGTACTAGAACTCAAACACGCCGTCTATGAATCATCAGGTTGTTAGATATTTTGATATGTTATAATTTTATAATGGCACAAACATCCACAGCCTGGTGTTCCAATTGATGATCGAAACGACGCAACGTGACGTGATTTGACGTGACGTGACGTGACGTGACGCAACGAGGATTCACATCTGATAAAACGTGCCAAAATCCCCTCGGTATCCGTTCTTTTTCCGCCTTCGTCACGCTGCTTACGCGTCAGCTTCGTTTTCGCAAGGGTTTCAATTTCCTCGTGCGACCTTTCCGCGTCCATTCACGGTTACCCTAAATTACGCTACCGAAAGAAAACGCGTTGCCAAACTGTTTTCAAATTCGTAGAATGCGTCGTGATCGAGAAAGTGTGCAGAAAAAACAAGAAGGAAATAAGTTTTGACTAGACGAGAAGAATGAGGATGATGGCGAGCCATCTTGGCAACCAGATCGGTAAATCCCTGTCGCCGCGTCCGAGTGTCTGCATTGAGCATTGAGCACGGAACAAGGAGAACAGAGCGTTTAGCACTGACATAAGATGCTATTCACGCCCAACACTACCTCATCGATGATCTTTCTTACTCATCGTAAAAACGAAACAAGTATATTTTCGGCCGTGAAAATTGAAAACGCCAAAAATACATGTTTCAAATTATGGACCATCGGCTGACCTTTTTTTCTCTTTCTTTTTTTTTTCTTTCCAAAATATTAACTCCAAATTATTAAAATTCAGCTGTTCAAATATGTATGCCACTTCAGCTGTTCACAAGCCAAAGTGATTAACTCCATTTCTGGAATTTTTCCAAATTTTACTGGTAAAACTATATTTGAAGAAAATACAGAAAAATGAAATCTTCAATGCACGCGATTGTGCAGTAAACTGAGAGAATATCGATACTTTAGCAAGTAAGTAAGTAAGTAAGTAGGTAGGTAGGTAGATAGGTACACGTGCATCATCTCGAACCTCAAATATCCAACAAAAGTGACCCGTTCTTTTTTCTTCTACAATTACAATAATAGGAATAATTAATTACCATGTCTACTCTACCTTGCAATTAATCCTACTGTTGCGCTACGGTTACGTCTACGTGTTTGCCTTCAACGTAATCCCTGATATACTGACGATTACGATAACCTTTCCTAATGACAAACAGAAGCTTCGAATTTCGTGCTTTCAACGAGAAATTTCGTGACTGTCAAGTGTAAAGTGTTAAGTAAGAGAAAAGATGATAAATCATGTTCGTGTACATACACCAACCGGAAACCTATTAATAGACTTCTTTTTTTCATCACATCGGTTAGCGAACGAATAAAATCGATTAATAAATCTTTCGTCGTTCATTCATTTTTCTACTTACGATTCAATTGAAATAAGAAAATGTATATAATGTATAGGTACAATAGCAAGCAAGGCCTTGATAATATGGATTCCATCCAATTTTTAGTTATTATTAATCTTTTCGCTACCCGATGCTGACTATACGTACTCATTTACCATTACCACTTTGACTACCATATGTCTACCTCTACCAAAGTACTTATACATACATATATGTATCTATGTACCTATCTACCTACCTACGTATTTACATATTTAAGTGCCATCAATTTTAATAAGAATCTATCATTTATTTTCACTGAAACAACCATCTTATCCAAACAATTATGAATAATTTCATTATTCATTTAGTTATTTAGGTATGCATAAAATTGAACGGTAACATAAAGTTTGTCGAACGAGACTTTTGAATTTAGCCGCGCATGTAACGATACATAACGCGGGTAATTAAAATAGTCTAACGACAGCATTCGACATGGCATTCGAGTGGTTCGTCAAAAGAATAGAAAAATCTCATTTACCCGTCCATTCTAATTATAATAAAATGATAAAATAATAGTATCATTTTCTTGAACAATTTACAAGTTATCTCGTTTATGAAACGCTGAAAATATACAGATATGAGCACGTGCAAAATGTGCGCTCGCGAATGAATGCCACGTAACGTATCAAAAGTAAAATATAAAATATAAAATTTCAACATACGTGTATGTATTTACCTTGATACGATATTCTGCAATGTCTGTAAAATTATCGAAAGCGAAGCAGCGTTGATCTACGTTGATAACCGTTCCGGTATATGGCTCGGCTCTCTTTCCAACTAGCCAAGTATCCAAGTATCCAAATATACTTTTTATACTTTTCTTAATTGCAGTGGAAAATGAATAATATCGGAAAACGTTATCACTGATTATTCTCCACCACTGACAATTAATACTGTACACTGTCGATAAATAAGTAATGCCGGCACAGTGCTTCTTTCGAAAATCAAAGTTAAGTACAAAATGCCGACTCGTTTCAACGAATAATCGTTAAAATTAATTTTCTAAATCCTCTTTCTCCTTTCACCGATCTCCTTTCAATTGTACTTCTGATTTATAATACGTACACTGTACTGCTTGCGTTGAGGTTAGGTTTTGCATTAAGTACAAAAATCATAAGAGCCATCAAGTGACGTCGTGACCAGCCCTATGTATAACTTGCTAACACGTCCAGTGTAGCTTTTCCTTCTTTAAATTCTTTCCAATTTCTTGCATTCGGACAACGGGTATATGTACGTAAACAATATGCTTCAGGATCCTAGAATCCAGTGACTCGATAACATTCGATAACCGGCTAACTTTACGCTTTTCACTGGTTATTCCAGATTTTCTTCAATTTATCAAACCTTTGCCAAATTATTTTCGATTCCGTCGATGATACTAGTGTGAAAAATCACCACCAACACCAACAACACCACCACCACCACCACTGTTACTACCACTATCACAAGATTCGTTAATCTTTTTTACACATCAACGTAACGATCGACCCAAGTTTCACGGAATTTTCATTGCATCAAAAAGCCCACTCTGAATGCGTTCAATTTCACCACTTGCAATGGCGAGCTTCGTCTCCCTTTCTTCGTGGCAACAAATGATATATTTATTTATTAATCTTGCATAAAAATCAAAATCGTTCGAGACTCGTGAAGGAATCTTAACGATAATCAATATACGGTAAATAATCTTTTCACTTTCAAACTTGTTCAGCGCTGCTACTCGTACACTGAATGACACTTAACCTAAGCGCGTCGTAAAAATACCGAACGCACTACTCTCGTGCCTAACTACATATGTAAGTAGGATAACGTTGCTTCTCTAACCTTGAAAATTTAACTTTCAACTTCAAGCTTAAACTTTACAAATAATAAGTACAGAATAATAAGTAACGAACATCACCGATTCTCGGTATCCTCGTTTCCACTCTACAAAATGACTCGTCAAGTTTTTCGCCAACGATTTTTCTCGATTTTTGCAAATATCTATTTACGTATATTTTCTATGTATGTACTTCCAAGTAAAGATTTCTTTTGTTCAATGATCGAGGCTATGGTGCCGCGTTGTAGGCCGTAGAGCGGCCGGCACACAGGAAACCGGTGACAGTCTCGAGAAGCGCACACCCCCGATCGCGCATCCTTCCTGGAGCCCTGGCAAGAGCCAACTGCTCTGCGCGCTTCTATGCCAACATTCAAGGCGGTCCCACAACCGATCAGCTGACCGAACTAACCGTTTATATGTATCCGATGTAAATGGTGCTTTTCTTTGCTCCTATCTTTTAACGCAAACCTCTTAGATCAAAATATCGATACGTGTAATTTAAAGAATTAAACAGAAAAAGCATAAACCACAAAGAAGAAACAACAATTCTTTATCCCCCTTTACCGTTCAATGTAATCGACACTTTAATTTTTTATTTCCAGCTAAAGAGGGCACCACCTAACAGAATCTTTACGATACCCCATTTACCATCAATCCTTTTTCTTATATTTTACCATAATTAAATATACATACACAATACACGTACTTATGTAAGTAAGTGCATATGCATATATGAGTCACAATCGGTGGAATTTATATACAAATTATTAAAAATTATTTCATTTGTCATACATACCTACTTATACTTGATGTCACGAGAGTCCATAACAGTCCATAACTAAGTCCATGACTAAGCGCACAGGTTGGAAGATGGTGGGGGAAAGCGATCCGCCAATCGCTTTCCACTTCCGGTGGAAGTATCGCCAATCAGAGTGACATGCGCAGAAAAGAACGAAAACTGGTCTTTTCGCAGTTATGGACTCTCGTGACATCAAGTATACATAAGTACATACACACACGTAATATATAATCCAATTATTATTCATATGTAAATACCGATGTCCTTATTATATTGATTATAATAAGTTAAGTAATGCAGTTATTACGTATGATATTTTTATGAAAATATTCGTATAATATAAAAATATCGTTTAAACTTTACTATGCTTTAATCAAAGTAATGATTAAGTAAAACGTTTAATCTTTTCTCAAGTTTCATTCCAAGGCGTATTTTTTAAAATACATACATATATATAATATGTAATATGTCATCATTTCGATGTTCTTTATTGTTTATATCGGAAAACTTTGCGCAGTCGCAAGCACACGTGTACATACACGTATCCATATAGTATAAAAATGTATAACACGTGGAAGCAGTTTATACATTTCTTGCTTTGATATAATTAATCGTTTTACAGTAGTAATCGAAAGCTGAAGAACCATTTTATTTTTCATACGGTATTCTAGATTATTTTTAATATTTTATCTTACAATTACTCTAATTTCTGTTAAGAAATACTCTAACACCATATGCAATACTGCATGCTAATATTATATTCTGTTCAATTCAATATCTGATAAATTATAATAACTTTTTACAGGTCAACAGATTTAAAAAAATTGTATAAAATATACATAAAATGTGTGGAATTTGGGCTCTCTTTGGATTAGATACGCAACCTTCAACTCATATTTATCAAAACTTTGGAAAAATAACACACCGTGGTCCAGAAGCTTTTAGGCTTGAATTCGATAGCAGAGTTAAAGTATGATTTTAATCAAGTTTTTTAAACTTTCTTTTATTCATTTTTTTATTAATATAATAATTATGTAATGCAAAGAAATTTTTTTAATCTGTATTTTTAGAATGGCTATCTTGGATTTCACAGATTAGCAATTGTTGACAGTCTTTGTGGAATGCAACCAATGAGACTTTATGAATATCCACATTTATTTCTATTATGTAATGGAGAAATTTATAATCATAAAGAGGTAATATTTCTTTGCTTTGTTGTTTCATTAAAATTATTTGTATCTAATAAATTTATTTATTATTTCATAAATTTCATTTTATCAGATCAGTCAAGATCATGGATACAAACGTGTTACTAAATGCGATGTTGAGGTGATATTACATTTATATGCAGATGGTGGTGTTGAAAATGTTGCTAAAATGTTGGATGGTGTTTTTGCATTTTGTTTAATGGATATTAAGACTAGAAGAATTCTTATTGCCAGAGATCCTTATGGTGTTAGACCAATTTTCAGATTTTACTCTAAAAATGGACAACTTGCAGTTTGTTCTGAGAGCAAGGTATTTAAAGAAATGAAAATTATCTGTATGCAAAACCCACTTTATTCTCTTCAAATTTATGTTCAGGGACTTATGGGAATAACAAAACAAATTACGTCTGAATCAGTATTGGAACCATTTCCGCCAGGTTATTACGAGGAATACGAAATCTTAGATGATGGTCGAACGAAATTATTATCAAAAGTTAATTATCATAAACCTGATGATAAGCCTAGCTTTAAAGTTTATGTTCCTTGGAATGGTTAATTAAATTATTATTTAGAAAATACTATTTATAAATTGTAAATAATCATTGCATTGTATTACATCATCGTGTTCTTTTTCTTTCAGCTTTAAGTAATTTAGATGTACATGGAAACATTAGAAAATTACTTTTAGCTGCTATAAAAAAAAGACTGATGACCGATAGAGAAATAGGTTGTCTATTATCGGGTGGTCTTGATTCAAGTTTAATCGCTGCTTTACTTGCCAAACATGCAAAAGAAGTAAATTTGCCATACAAAATAAAAAGTTTTGCAATTGGTATGGGTGACAGTCCAGATATAATTGCAGCTAGACAGGTTAAAAATAATCTTTTGTATTTCCATACAACTGCGCAACAGAATAAATAAGTATAATAATTATTAGGTTGCAGATTATATAGGGACAGAACACCATGAAGTAATCTTTTCTGAAAAGGATGTAATTGAAATTTTAGATAAACTCATTTATCAGTTGGAAACATTCGACATCACTACGATTCGAGCTTCTATTGGGTAAATCTACATATACGAGTATAAATACATATGTACATATATGTATATACACGTCTATTTTGTTTCAAAGCATTCTTCAACTCTCTCTTAAATTATTCATTTACATCTATTTCATTTCAGCATGTATCTCGTCTCAAGATACATTAAACATAATACGAAAACAACTGTAATATTCAGTGGAGAAGGTGCAGATGAACTGGCACAAGGATATATATATTTCAGAGATGCACCTAATGCAATAGAAGCTCATAATGAATCTATTCGATTATTAAAAGATATATATTTATATGATGGCTTAAGAGCAGATAGAACTACTAGTGCATTTAGTTTAGAACTTCGCGTTCCATTCTTAGACCTTCAATTTACGAATTATTACTTATCATTAGATGTTGCTTCTAGACAGCCTCAAGGTAAATATTCGTATAACAAATTACTAATAATAAATAAAGTAAACAAATACAAATGATATAATTATACAATTGATACAGGAGGAATTGAGAAATATTTATTACGATCTGCATTTGAGGGAACAAATCTATTACCATCAAACATATTATGGAGACATAAAGAAGCATTTAGTGATGGTGTGACATCAATTAAAAAGTCTCTTTTTCAAATTATACACGATGTTGTAGATGTTCGTGTATCGGATGACGATTTAGAAAAGGCTTATTTAAAATATCCTCATTGTACTCCAAAGACCAAAGAGGCATTTTATTACAGGTAAAATCAGTTTGTGCAGTAATGTAAGCTGTCTACTAAAATTATTCTTCGAAAAAAAAAAAGAAACTATTTTTTGCGTTTTAGAAAAGTGTTTGAAAAACATTACGAAGGACGTGCAAAACATTTTGTACCATACTTTTGGATGCCGCGTTGGGTAACGGGAGTTTCTGATCCATCTGCAAGATTTATTGCTCATTATGCAGCAGATAAAAAAAATAACTGTATAAAAAACGATAAAGACTAAATATGCAGCAATAAATTGATATTGAATATATATTTGTAATTTAAAGTTGTAAAAAAAACAATCTATTGCTGATCCTATTATAATGTTTTAAATATAATCATGTGAACAAGTTTTGTAAATCAAATTGAATATTTGTGTAAATGAAAATATTATAGTATTCCTGTAATTTTACAAATCAATATTTCAAATATATAAGAACAATATCATACCAATGAAGATTGTGCCAAAATATAGAGTAATGAACAACACATCACCATGGTGTAAGAGAAAAGAAAAAAAAATATTAATGGTAGCAAACACACAATTTTACCCCTGGTGGGACTCGAACCCACAATCCCCGGTTTAGGAGACCGATGCCTTATCCATTAGGCCACAGGGGCAGGTACAAGAACGAACTTATTTTTACTACTAGAAAGTATATATATATATACATATATCAAAATGTTTAATTATTTCTTATTATACCTATATAGCTGAATTCCAAGATGGGGCGATACGTATACATACGACAAAGTAAGAAATCAAAAGAAACCTCTTACATCAAGCATAGGTATCGCGGCTGAATACAAACGATGTGTACGGGCGCAGAATCGACACCTCGACTGGATATATGCAACGTTTAAATGCCTAGAATCGACACCTCGGCGGATATATGCGACGTCTGGGTCCCAATGTTTGTTGCATATATCCAGCTTTTACTGTATACTGCTAAATATAAGACCACTAAATATGCTGCTCGGTGTCACAACACGCTTGCATAAACGAAGCCTGCTTGAGCCAATTGGAGTTAACATGCGCAGAACGAACGAAAACTCGTAGCATGACAGGTACAGTCTATCGGTGAACTAATAATATATTTTCAGTGATTGAAATTCATATGTTACATATTTAAGTTATTCGATTCATATAGAAAATAATTGAAAAATGACAACATCAAAAGAATTAAACTTAGCTAGAAAAAGTCTTGTAGCATCACTGGGTGAAAATGCAAAAGTGTAAGAGATATTTCATTTTTAAGAAATATGTTAAAATTATATTGCAAACTTCAAATACAGAAACAAAGTTAATGTTTTATGCCTTTTGTTATATATGAAATTTAACAATTTCAGCTTTATAAGTTGTTTTTAAATGTTACCTTTTAAAAATACACATGTATTGTTAACAGGTATTTTGAAAAAATGAAGCTATGGTTTCAAATGAAGGTAATTAATACTATTTTATGATTAAATATTTTAATACTAATTACCATTAGTATTATTATGATCTATAAAATATTATTTCAGACCACAAAAGAAGAATTTGATTGTGAGGCAAGGAATATTATGACAGAGGATCAAGTTCATCTTCACAATGAGTTTCTTCTTTGCCTGTTCAATAAAGTTAGAGGTTTAGCTGCTGCTGCACCTATTCGTAAAATAGACAGAGAGAAAGCTATAAAAGAAAAGAGGCTAAGATTAAAACGTAAATACAAAACTGATAAGTCAAATTTTGAGGTATAAAAGCAATTAGTTATTTCAACTAATCCATTTGTTTTTTACAATGAGATTAACATAAGATGAACATAAAATAAAGGTTTTTGTATTTTATTGTATAGCCTGCAGATATATATGTTGAGGTTTTGAGCCAAACTTCATCACCTGTTGGGGATGAACCTATTGGAGCAAATCGCTCTAGTGCCCAAGAACTCGTGTTGCCAGATAGAACTTTTGTTTTAGCAAGATTAATGCTGGCAGCATGGGAAAATAATATGGATGGAGCAGAAGAGAATACTGCCCACATAGTTATAGCTGCCACACAAATCTTTTTAAAAAATATACTTACAGCAATATTTACAAGAAGAAAGGGGTATGCTGTAAGGGATGGCTCTTTTATTTATAATATAGGAGAACCAGTACCTAGTTCATGGAAAAGAAACTCTATTCACATATCCCGTCCATCGGACTATAATGTTACAGACATGGTAGATCCTTATGGTCAAGTACCTACAATCAAACCAAATTTTGAAGAAGCAGAACAAGCAACAGCATTTGCTTATGCATGTTCTTCTCAAACTATTCCCCCTCCATTAAAACCTGTTAATACAGCTGATTTACAATATACGCTGAAGGTAAGAGAAAGTAATATATTACGTATATTAACAAACTTGATGATTCAAAATACTGTTTTAATATTATCTAATACTGTTCTATCATAAACAGATATACAAAAATCTTGTCAATAGCCATACTATTTATGCTACTAACATGGAACGTTTATTTACATACGCAACGCATCAGACATGGGAAGATCTAGAAGCTAAAAAATTATTAAACTATCAACCTGCAACATAGTTAATTATTTCTGTAAATAAATAACAATTTAAGGTGAATAATTTACAAATTGCGTATTAAAAGTTACATGTTACATAAGATTTTTTACGAGACATACTTTGTTAATAAAATTAATTTTTAAAATACGTAACATATATAATTATTATTATACCTTATCGGTACGTTCAATGGATAAATTTTATTTTATCTTTTGTTTTTATTTTTTTTTTAACATCATTCACATATATGTTATAAACAAGAACAAAGCAAGCTCATTTTACTGGAGTTTATTTGGACCTTTATAAATTATTAGATAGATATTTAATCTCATTATTGATGTGAAAAATATTTCATACTTTTACTTGTTTTTTGAATTTACATTCTTATTTGAAATTTACCAGCTTTAGTAATGTATTTAACCCCTTTAAATGGTTTATATTTTTCTCCATACATATCTAGTCGATTAACTTTTAAGCCAGAAACTGCTAACTGATTTATTGTAAAATGAACCTAAAATAAAATACTTCAATTATTCTGTATAATAACATTATGTATAAATCATATATACATACGTACATTAATTGCAGGATTAGACTCCAATACACTTGCAGAACTTTGGATAGTAATCTAAAAAATATTATGTATGTTTTCTTACATTTCTTTAATTTCTAATACTTTAATGTTATAGACTCTTTCATTATTATTATTATTATTATTATTATTATTATTATTACTGTACCGAGCCTCTTAAATTTGGCAATTTGGAAACATCTATTCTCCCAATATCCCACAATAATATTTTACTAACAGGGTCAAACGAATATTTTCCTTGATTAGGAGTCAATGTACAATTCAATACTATTTTTGGCATAGGAATTTCCAATGTAACATTTTCTACCTAAAATATACACAGTACTTGAATATCATATTAATTTCTATACTTTCATATAAAATAAAAATGCATACAGTTCTGCCAATGGTTTGTTTTGGTCCCACAGTTATATCTAATCTACCACCTCCTGGTTCTTTAAGACTAATGTTGTGTCTTACGTATATTGGAATTGCTACAATACTTTGCGATCCTATGTGATAAGAAAGAAGACGGAAATTACCGTCCGGTGGAATGAAAGATAATATTCGTTCCGACTAGAAGGAAAATTATAATATTTTGTTAATATTATTAGTAATTTCAAGCTCACAATTATTATTATTACCTCCCATCTTTTAAACCGAACGCAAGGATGAAAACTGACATCATCAAATAATCTAGGATTCATAAAAGAAAGAGTTAAGTCTGGCATACCACTTAACTTTATACAACAGTCAATCTGTAATTTAAATAGTGTTTTCAAATATTCTTATCAGTGTTGAAATAACATTAATGATATTATAGAAAATACACACATAGCCTTGGATTTCAGCAAATACTGTTGCACCTGTTCTATCAATAATAGCATCCACTTCTTCCACAACATCAAAATAGGCTTCATTATTTGTATACTTAACACCAGTACGTCTCCAAGGTACGTTAGATAGTTGTCCACTTGGCAATATCGCGCTAACACTGTAATTTATAAATATAATATCAAGCACATAAAATAATTTTTGCATTTTATTATTGACAAATAATTAAAATATCTACTTAGATTTGCCTGTAACAGTATTTGCAATAGTTCTTAAAATATTTGGAGGTTTAATAAGTTCTTTTAAGATGTTAGATTCTGTAGCTAATGGAAAACCATTGTCCAACATTTCATCCAATAATTCATATACAACCACATAATTTTCTTTTATGATAGTTTCTGTACATTCGCTGAAATAATCTTCAAAAGTGTCCACTACTCTGTGTAAAAATTCAATTACAAATAATGGTGGAACTAGAATAAAAAACTGTTATTTTAATAAGATCTTACATCTAAAGCATATTAGTGCTTGAAATTAAACAAATACCTTCTGTCATACATACTGCAACAAAGAACATATTACATCTGTATATACTAATAAGATAATGATGAGGTGTTGCTATTACTGGTGGTGTATCCTCTGGAGATAAAACTCTTCTCTGTTGATCAAAAAAGTAATCGCACAATGATCTTGCAACTGCACTTTTCCAATGTTTCTCCATAAATACATCTCTGTAAAATTAATATTCTAATTTTATAAAATAGAAAGATCCTTATTTATTAAGGGCTTTTAATTGCAAATAAAAATATTTATCCCTAACATTATATGCTACAGATGGTTTATGTATTTTAATAAGATACATGTATGTTGTTAACCAACTACTTGTCAAATCTTTATATTTACTTGAGTATTTAAGATTAGAAACTTACCCTGATGAGTTGATAATGAACAGACTATGTATCATTTCTTATAACGAGTTATTTTGAACAGCTTTTTAATCAAAATTATGTGTTAATTTTAACTGGAAAGCTTAAAATCGTTTTTCGTATGCTTAGATAGTATGTGTATACGTATTTACAAATTTATTACCCACTCATGCATGTAACCCATCCATTTGAAAGCTGTATTTATACGTATTTATTGTATATATACTTGATGTCACGAGAGTCCATAACTAAGCGCACAGGTTGGAAGATGGTGGGGGAACGCAGTGATGGTGGGGGAAAGCGATCCGCCAATCGCTTTCCACTTCCGCTGGAACTATCACCAATCAGAGCGAAGATGCGCACTGGAGAAGCGCAAAGAACGAAAACTGGTCTTTTCGCAGTTATGGACTCTCATGACATTAAGTAAATATACATATAGTAGGTATCAGTATTACAGTTACAACGTTTCCGTAAAATTCTAATGGAAATAAATACGATACAATTTATATTAGTATAATAAATAATAAGAAGAATCAATGTGTTTGTAATCTATCCGAAATAAATCCGAAATATAAATTGATCGAATACTTGAAGCTTATACGGTGTCATTCGGTACTTTTCCCCTTCGGTTTGTATTTTTAACGTTATTAATCTGATAATGAATGAAATTACCAATTGGGAAGAAATAGAAACTGATGGTAATTTATTTTCAAGTAGATGTTTTCAATTATATATAACTGGTATCCTTTTAAATATACATACATAATATGTTTTTCAGATTTTTTAAAACAGTTTCTTGACGGTAAATCTAAAAAAGCTGATGTTAATCAAGTACTGTCGGTAGCTAAACAAATAAATAAGTTAGGACAAGGTAAGTAACAAAATTAAAATATTAACTGGATATTGTTAAATTATGAAACATATTTATATGTACTCTTTATTTTAGCTATCGAAATACTAAACAGCGAATTACAAAAACAAGTATTAGCCAATCATGAAGATTTATTATCGCAAGCAACATGGGTTGAAAAATTGGAAGGAGTGCTTTCGATAATGCAATCTCATGTTCAGGTAAAAATATCATTATTATATAAATAAATATACATTTTTAAAATAGCAGTGGTTATTTTATTTTAGAGCTTGTTATCAGCTGTAGAACGTTTACGTGGAAAGATTGTTGATCCTTTTAACAGAATTGAGACACAAACAGTTGTTTTAGCAAGACTTCATGAGACTTCTGATTTGTTAAGGAGAGTTGCTAGAATGCAACATTTATCAAAACGTTTATATTCTCAAATGACAAATAATGTACAAGGACCTGATATTATAAAAGCTGCCAATAGTCTTCACGAACTTGGTATATTAATCTTATGTTCTTATCAATTTGATATTTTATAATATTTTATAAACTTTTAGAACAGTTAATGATGGATACAGATTTAAATGGCTTAGATGTTATAGCTGATGATCAGCAAGCTGTAAAAGCTCATAGAATGACAGTACAAAGACTAGCAACTCATACATTAACTCAAGGTTTACAGACAATGGATAGAGGAAAAGTATATACTTAAATAGATGTGAATTTTTGCAAATGATATTGTTCTGTACAATTAATAATTATAAAATTATAACAACCAGATTAGTACAGCTGTACAAGTATTCGAAAATTTAGGAATTGTAAATGGAGCTATAGACAACATTATGGATTCTGCTTTATCTGAAATTGAAAAGATTGCTACAGAATCTTTAGATGTGACTTTAGCATCGAATCATGATTTTGGAAAAAGAGGAGCACCTGGAAGGGCTGCCATCCCTTCTCCTGGTTCTTCTGGAAATTTACGTACACGAATTTGGGATAATCTTGAAAGACTTTTTCAAGATACACTGTATACACATTGTTTACAAGTAGCTGTACAATTTTATTAGATGTAGAAAATAAGAACTTTCTTAATATCTAATTATTTAATTTTAACATTCAACAACATGTGCTTGTGTTCATGATTTTAGATTGAATTATTACAAAGAATATTATTAGAACACCATATAAAAGGATTAGACGAATTATCGCAAAAATTTTGGGACAGAGTGAATTGTCTACTTTCCAAAGTATTAATCGAACGTGCTCAAGGTAAATTGATTACTGCACTCTGTTTTCCTGCAAGAATTAAATAAAATATTTTCGCACTTTCAGGATCATCATTTGTAAAACAGGCATTAGAAGGTGAATATCCAAAATTTTTAAGAATATTTTTAGATCTAAGTAAACGATTAAAAGAAAGATCACGAAGTATTGGCATATATCATATTGAGTAAGTATAAAAATATTTAAATAAATGAAAAAAAAACTTTAATTTGTACAACATAAAATGTATAATTCGTTTTCAATTTTCCGTAGTCGTAACGTATTATTACCTTTTGAAAATGCATATTTATCGCGTTCTGTATCACGTTTGTTGGACCCTGTACATACTATGTTTTCTGGAGAGGGATTACCGACGCAGGATGAAATTGATAGTCTCATACGCACAGTAACAAAGTAAATTGAAACATACGTATATGTCGCTTGTATCTTTGTTACTACTGTTACAATATATGTATATACATTAAATATTTATCATTTTATTTATAGCGAATTGAGTGTATCATTAGTTGATGATGGTCTTTCAATAGTGGTTGCTCGGAATGTAGGCAAGGCTATAAGACTTTTCTGTTTAAAATGTGAACAAGGATTACTCGTGGGTGGAGAAGCTAGTCAAGTGATTGATTCTCCTACTGCTGTACAACAGACAAACGTGTTACTTGCAAATCTGCTCTATTATCTTTCTAGTCAAATAAATCGTGTAATAGCAAATTTATCAACTGGCTTACCATCCGAAGGAAGCACGGTGATTACTGTAGCTCTTAAAGAAACTGATAAATTAACGAAAAATATATTATCGCCATTGTTGGCTTCTATCAGTGATGCCATTGAAAGTATTATTTTAACGATGCACGATGATTCAGAATTTCGAGAGTAAGTATTGTGTTTTTCACATTTAATTATTATTATCATCATCATCATCATCATCGATATTGTACCGCTCAAGTACAAATTAATTATTTTTTTTTTTCATACAGTCCTAGTAGTCCTTTGGGAAAAGAGATAAATTGTTCGCTTTATATGCGTGAATTACAAGGATTTATTTTACGATCTGTAAACACATTTCTCGCACCATATAAAAATCAAGCGGTTGTTGCCGAATGGTAAGCAAATTACAATTAGTAATGTTTTGCATTAAGTTTGTAATTAATTAAAGTTAAAATACGTAACTTTATTGTTTTTTAAGCTGTAAGACTGTTGCTTCACGGTGCATTGAACTTTTCCTAAGACATGCTTGCTTGTTAAGACCATTAACAGATTTTGGGAAAGCAAAGCTTATCGCTGATTTCAATCAGGTATGTAAATAAAAGATACGTCATGTCAGAAGATAATGTTCAGATATAAACGTAATTTTTATTTAGATAGAAGTAGCTGTTGCTCCATTATGTAGAGGTGGACAACTCGGATCATCGGAACAACAACAGTATAGAACACTAAGAGCATTGAAAGCATTGATTCCGTTTAATCCTGATGAAATTGTTCATAAAGTTTTAGAAGGTGATGGAGACTGCGGCATACCCCGTTCACTCGTTCTTTCGCATTTATTTTCTACAGCACCCCCTGAATTAGTGTCTCCGCATCAGGTATGATTATGTAAATTTACATTATAATTTTTCTTTAACGAAACTGATTTATCTGGATAGTGAATTTATAAACTCCCATACTTAGAACGCAAATTGGTCGGTGGGACGACTATCACAATGGATGGATAATCATCCAAAAGAAAGAGATAGAATAAGCTTTTTTAGCGGAGCTTTGGAACGTTATCAATTAACTGTCAGACAACAGAATCTTCCAACATTTCATCCCTTATTTCCATTAATGAAAAAATTAACTAATTCAAATGGACATTAAAAATCTAATGAGTGTGTTACGAAAGATATGTATGTACGTATTTTATTAAGTATTTTTCAGATTTATATATAAATATAATAGAGTATGTATTTAAATTCTGTATAAATAATTTATTAATAATGTTAACAAATAACTGTAAAGGAAGAGCATATTGTAGGAGGGTTCGAGGTAGATGAAATCACAGTTTCGTTAAGTGATCAACTAATAAGTTTGAATATATACTCTTTTAGAGAAATATATTCCCACAGTAAGTGTAATACCTAAAAATATAGACCAATTAATCCTATGTTTTTTTGGACAAATATATGTCGCTGGTGTACCAATATTATCATCCTTTCGAATCTACATTAAAATAAAAATAGTTTTGGACAAAATATATTTTGGACAAATATAAGATATGTATACTTATATTTACCTTTTTCGAGAGTGCTCCCATTTGTTCAAGTTCCTTTTTGAGCATGCATAGAGTTTTTTGTGTTTTTACAATTCCTTCTTCATAATTAGACATTTGTTCTTTGGTTAAATGTATATTGTTATCATTTGCTTTTAGTAAATCGTTCTTAATATGCTCAAAACTAGTACCGATAATTGCAACCTGTTTGGCTACTGTACCTAAAGAAACTGTACCGTCATATAATCTGAAAGAAAGGGATGATAGCAATTTCTAACATTTTATTTTGCAAGATTATAACATTTAAAAGCGAGCATACGTATAAGGTAAAGACTTATCGATTGCACCAATACTCTGTATACTCCATTTTTTCCTATGAAATTTATGAAGATGTTCTATAAATTGAATTCTATGTGCATTAATTTCTATTCCTAATCGGCAGAGGTCTTGTTCCGTTAACTTTAAAAAAGCTTTAAGGCTCGTCCCTTGAAAGATGTAACTATACTTTTCTAAGCCCATTCCATGTAAAATTGTAAATACGTCGAAATCTATAGTTTTATTGCTTATATTAGTTAACAATGGAAACATATCCATCCAATTATACATTTTAGCTATTTCATAAGTAGGTATGGTTTCTTCTTCTTCTTCATTAAAATGTAATAAAGATAGAATCTATAACAATTATATGAACATTATTTTGTATTTTATATCGTATTAATGTATAATTTTCATTTTAACTTACTTTATCATATCCTTTTATAGAAGCTATATCTTTAGCAGTTAAATCATTAATGTCAGTTAATGCAACATTGGCTGTATTTTTCACTAATATTTTAACTATTTCTGGTTTGTTAGCTATTATGGCATACATCAGAGCCTAGAAAAAACATGTTTGTAATTCTATACATTGTTATCACCAGAAGTACTTACAGTTTGTTTTCTATTGTCATATGCATCAATATTTTCAACGTGTTTTATTAGTTCTGTCACAAATTCTGGTTCTTGCGACATAGAAGCAAACATTAGAGGTGTTTGTCTAGAAAAATATTAATTTATAGTTATCAAAATTAGCATAATGTTTCACCAAACAAATTAAATTTTTTTGTTACTTTTGCTTATTGCTTGCATTTACATTAGCACCTGCTTTTGTTAATAACTTTAAACACGTTAGGCGAGTTTCCACTGTATTTTTAGAGGAATTGCATAATATCATTAACGGTGTATATCCATCTGCAACATGATATTATTTACATAAAACATCATTTTATGTAAAATAAAAAATGAAAAACAAGTAAAATACCTTTATGTTTATTAACATCAGCCCCATTCTTTATAAGATAGTCAATAACTTCTGCTTGTGCACCTGATGCAGCATATAAGAGTGGTGTCCATCCAGTACATAAAACGTCATTTATGTTGTATACTATGAACAATTATAAATTGTTACTATTGCTATTAATATAAAAAATCATTACATTCAAGATATTTGTGAATAACTTGGAAATGTCCCATCATACATGCATTTATCATGTTAGATTCAAACATTTGTTTCTCATCGATCTCCATATTTTTTCACTGATATAATTCGGTCAATATTTGATGTTTGAAAACCCTTTTACTTGCTCTAAAAACTTGAATAAGCCAACAAGAAAAAGGTTTGATCTGGTTTGATCCTTTGCATGTATTTAAACAGCAGCTGAAGTATTGACCATTTTTCTTATTTTCTTAAAGCCTTTAAATTAATTGCGAGGACATTCTTTCTATATAAATATGTGTTTGAGATCATAGAATCATTTGGCGGCCTCGGAAAAGCCTAGAAATTCCTTATTTTGCCAAAAAATGGAATTTTCTATTTTATTTTTTCCTAAGTTACCGCTAGATGGGGCCATCTGTACCGTTTCCGGCGTGGGGGATAGTTTCAATTTTAAATAAAACCACAAACTTTCAAAGCAAATTTTATATTTTTTTAATACAGTATTTGAGATTATCTATGTATTAGAATTACGATTATATTTACGTTACTTATGCAACTTATTTAATTTTCTTATTAAATTCAAACATATATCGCATCTTGCTCACACAACACTCACACATAATCTCTTTTAGTTCCACTTTTCTTTACAAAATCTCATGTCAAATTATTCAAATAATGTGTATTGTGCGATTAAGTAACATTCTAAAATCAGACTTATTTTCAATCTTTAATTTGTCGCCTTTAACATATTGTTGGACAGCATACTAACTATCATTTATTCAAATTTTTGCAACTAAAGAGGCACTGTATTACAAAAACATTTTTTTCACTGATTTTTTAATGAACGTATAAAATTTATAAAATGTTTCTATGACTTAATTTCTTTCTTAAACAAGCAATACATTCAAATTAATTATAATTATCTCCACATTGTTAATGAGCTTTACAAACGAACACTTTTTGAATTTGCATTTAAAAAGAATAATAAAATTCGATCATTCCGTTGTATTATACATTTTTTTTTTTAACTTATACTTTATCTCCTAGAATTCAATTTTCCAATTAACAATCTATAATTCTAAAAGCATAATTTCTTCTATTTCTAACATTATTACTTATAGGATTAATCACTATTGTGAAAAATAACTATTCAAATATTTAGACACTGATGTTAATTTACACGGTGAATAATGTGCCATGACACGCATGTTTTACAACCTTCCACAGTCAAATGTTTCTTATTATTTTGTAGTTTATTCATTTTGCAACTAAATGCTAGGTACTAGTATAATGTATATCTATTCAATATTCTTAATTTGGATATTGTATACTTTTTGTTCAGCCTTTTTTCATAATATTATAAACATAAACTACTGTACATCCATTAGAAAAATTTGTCAATTGCAATTTTGAAAATAAATGTAGTAGTTATAACGATATTACAAATTAATCAACATATATACCGAAGCTTCCTTAACAAATAAATTAAAAAAATTGTTAGCATATAATTATTACATACTAAAATTTATAATCCAAATATTTTAGATTATCATAAGCTATTTTTTGTTTGCACAAGCGGTTTTGTACTACGAAAATTGCGAGAGTATAAATCACATAATACAATATACAAATGTGATTAGTAAAACATTTTGTAAGACAAAGCTTTATGTTAAGCAATAAATAACAATATTCAATTATTAAAACAATGTTTTATACATACTAATTACAATTATATAAATTTCTTGCATTATAAACTTTGCAGAATTTTTCATATTAAAACTATAACGCGATTAATATTTCATTTCAACAAATTTAAAGAAATCGTACAGAGTGCGAATTAGGTAATGTACCCTGCTACGAATATATCACAAGAAAATTATATAAAGAAGATATACGCACAATGTGAAATAAAAATAATTTTTCAAGCATTCGTTACAATTATTTTCTTTTTGTTAAGTACATAGACCATAATATTTGATTATATCATTAATTAAAAATATTAGATGTAATTATAAATTTTTGTGGACATACAGTAGCATGCAGATATTATTTCTATTTCTTCATTTTACTTTTCTAATATCGATAAAAAAAAAACAGATGAAATGATAAAATGTTAAATTTGTATAATTGTGTGATCACAAAATACTCTCTCTTTGTTTTTAGTTAATGGTAATATTTGCATAAATATAAAATGATCGCTGGCTACATCCTCTTTGCATAATACACGAGTACATAGAATAAATTATACAAATATATACAAATTAAGTTCTACACATTTAACATATTCTAATATACAAATCATTCAATTCTTACAAAATAGTATACGCGCATATAAATGCCCCTTCAGGTGCTCAACACCAAAATATATTATATTTAACTACATTTAAATGTATCTATAATGTTCATAGAAACTATGTATTGATGTAGACAGTTATAAATCTTGCAGTTAGGAAAAATGCAGTAAATCTTTTGTAGAAATAAAATACCTAAATATTATTTCTATTTCTTTCTCTAACTTTTCTGGCAATATAGTTTTCTTAATTGACATAATCGTCTAAAAAAAAAAAAAAAATAAAATATGGCAGTGATCAAGAGAACCTTTGCAATTAGGCCTCAGAATAATACTTTGATACTGATCAAAGAGAATATGTCTTAACTTGTTATAAAATTTTGGTGTTTCCTTTATTCTACATTATCACTCATAATTACTAACCATGTAATAAAATGAATTAAAAAATTAGTAATGTATAATTTAGTATATAATAGAACAAAAAAGAACTTTGACTATAACAATAAAATTTAAGTAGGTATGCAGTAATTTATTACTTACTATTATGACGATAACATTCAATAATCCATAATTAGTGACATAAATGTTTTTGAGCTCAAGCAAATCAACAATGGGTTTTATATGTACAACCCAATTTGTACTGTTTACTTACATAAGAAAAGCTAATTGCGAATGAGCTTAATTAATAACTTCTGTTTTAGGCTGTACTTGTATGACTATTAGCACCGCTAATAACATTAAATAAAGCAGCGCTGTTGCGTTTAAAATTTCCAACTTGTTCGTCAGGCCAGATAGGTTCGCCAAGTAACGACGATAAATTTTGACATAGTTTTTGATAGTTCTCTCGTAATACCTCTTGATATTCGTGTTGATCAGACGTAATTAACTTACTATTTATTTGAAGAGCGGTATAACATATTTTAACAAATTCTCTGAAAAATAAGATACACATTAAGGCGAAATTTTATGTAATAAAATACTCAAATTTAAGAAAGATTTACCTAAATACATCTTTTAATTCTTCAACTTTATCATCCGGATATTGTGGAGAGAGTGCAGGATCTAAAAACGCAGACGCATATGCGAGTGGTCCCGCATTCACGGTAACGCATATACTTCCTTGCAATCTTAATTGTAATTTTTTCACATCCGTTGGACCTATAAGGGCCACATCTTCTAGCTCTTGCACACGTTGGCGCATTTCATCTAAAGCAACTTCAATTGGACTTAGTTCCATTATACGTTTTTGTATTACTAAGATTCGTTTTTTAATGTATGGGAAAGAATATTGTGCTGAAATTATAAAATACATTTTTCATATCATATTTTCAACATAGAAAATATTTCTGTACGTAATTCTATACTTTTTAAAATTGTTCTTCGCTTCCATTGCTCTTCCGGGCTACCTCTTGCTTTCCCTTCTTTAGTAAACGGAGTTTCAAACATAAAAGATGATATATTGTGATTTTGCTCAAACTCAGTTTGCCGTGTTTCTAATTCAAATTTCTCGAAATAAGCTGTCACGTGTGTCACTTGAATATATGATATTTTTGGATCTAATTCAGTTATGTCAATAGGTACAGAATCCATGATCATTTTTACATTTTCTGCACCAAATTTTTCGGAATATAAATGATGCAAACGCTCCGAAATTTCTGACAAAGATGTAATTTTTGGCTCTTTATAAATATACTCTTGTCCATTTTCTTCTTCAAAATACGCCTAAAACATATACTCTTGCTCAAATTCAAACTAAAAATGAAAAAATCTACTTCCACATTGTTAGAATAATCCTTACCGAACCGAAAAATGCAACTCTATAAAACCTTCCAAGAAGTCGTTTTCCAGACTTTGTAACTTCAACAATTTTATTACAAGCCTGTGCCAAATGTGAATAACAATTTGCTAGAGCTTCGTAATTTCGTTTTTCTTCATACATAGGAACTATTAATCTATACAAATGTCCTAAAAGTTCGAATCGCTCTGCTTTTTCCAACATGTCTGCACAAACTTCTAATTGTTCAAGAAGTATATACTCGTTATAATGAATATCTTGTACGCCTAAAATAATCACCATTATACGATTATAAATTTTGATGCCGAAAACAAACGAAGAAGAAGAAGAATAATTCGTGCAAATTAATAATAATGATTTTTAAATTATAAATTACAAAAAGAAAAAAAAAGTAATCGAAGAAGAAGGAAATAAATAAAAATAATAGAAATAAGACAATACAAACATGTGCAAAACATACAAATCTCACCGGCATCAAGTTTAAGGCTACATTCATCTCTGGAAATATTTTCAGATATTTTGTCAAAAGCTTCTGCTCCCCATGAATGAACATTTCTTAATTTTAAATATTCGGCCATTAATGCAGCGATATGTAATTGACAACAAGCAGCCTAACAGAAAAGATATGTTACAGAAACCTCAAGTAAAAAAAGAAACCTTCTAAATTGTATATATATATACACCTCTGAGAAATTTCCATCTCTTGCATGGTTCCTAGCCATAGTTTCCAACCACGTGTGCCTTAATTCTGGTGTACTAGCGTAAGAATTAGCCAGACTATGTTGCAAGTCTACTAACATTTCAGGATCATTATTATGTTCTCTCATTTGGGCTGTCGCCATTAACACAGTACGAATCCTTTTATTAAGATCTTTAACTTCAACTGGAAAACCAGTTCCCTTCATTACTTTATCCGATGAAGCGTAACTGTTTATTAATGAAAGCGATTCCTGGAATCTTGAGTTATTCAGTCCAATAACGTTTCCAAGCATTTGAGAAACGGATATTATCACCTATGTAAAATAATATTTAAAATTCTGTTAGAAATTATGTGAACGAATGTAAGATAGAAATGACTTTCTTAAAACACTTACTTGTAAGTGAACTCTTGTTAATCCTTTCCTACTTGTGAATTCAAAATTACTCCTCATGAGAAGATAAAGTAAAGCACAAGACTCCTGTCTTATACAACTTAATTTACTATTACAACAACGTAATAATTCATAACATAAACGTCCACACAGTACAGCATTTCCTGTAAAATCAATAATTTATAAGAATTCCTTACATATTTTTTAATTTAGTTTTCTTACAGAAATATAAGGTAAATGTAAAAAAATCGTACCTTGAAAAAGAATAATAGAGTAATTATTTAAAAAAGCTCTAAAACTAGCAAAAACATGACGCAGTAAAGTTTCAGATTGGCCAACTTGTAAAAATGATAAATAAATACTGAATACTTTTTGCATTATGGGATTATCACCATCCGTTGCTAAAAGTACATCCTATAAAAAAGAAGAAAAAAAAAAAGAAAAGGCATTTTAAAGAGACATTTTAAATTACAAAATATACTATGATATTCAGTTTTTTATAATATTATTTTATACCTTAAAATGAATACAAAATAATCCTAAGCAATCTAATGCAATAAGACCAACTTCTGTAGCCATATTTGCTTCTAAAATAGCTTGATGTACTTTTCCACCGTCGGTTTCAACAAGATTTTCTCTGACTATAGTATTATGCGGTTGCAAAGTACTAGTAGCTGGTGCATCAGTAGAAAAATCAGGAGGTGCCATTCTGGCTGGTAACGTCATTGCTTTTGCTGTTCGTGGTTTTCCTGAACTGTTTGCTATATTTGTAGATATTTGTCTTTTCCCAACATATTTAAAATGATGAAGACTCATTCTGAAATAGAAAAATAATACATATAAATTACCTTGAAATAAATTTTATAATAACTAATATTTCCTAATATTTACTTACTCTATCACTGTAAAGAAACTTAACATTTCACAATCACTGCATTGTTGCAACCAAGCAATAATTTGATGATCACCCAAGTATTTTATAACAAATAAGAAACAAAGTAAGATATCTTTAACTTCTGATGACTGTAATTTGTCGCATCTGGGTGATGATTGGGTTACGCTTAAAGAACGAGAATGTCGTTTTTTCTCGTTAGTACCGTTTTCAATTGGTTCACGAATAATGGTAGTTTCTTGAGATACGTTTGACTGAGAGGCACCAGACATTGTTGAAGTATCTGATTCTATACTAGTACAGGAATAACCATTAACTAAACCTTGACCTGCTATGGCAGCAAAATATGTAGAATCTCGTAGATGCATTGATGCTCTTATCGGAGACTGAGTATCCAAATGTATAGTAAGCCTATATATATTATTTTATAATAAAAATTGTTCAACTTGATTTTTCTTTTTTTTTTTTTAAACAAGTAGTATGTTATAATCAGTGTTATAGTTTACCTGTGAACTGATTTTGGAGT
Source organism: Osmia lignaria lignaria (assembly GCF_051020975.1). Classification (NCBI taxonomy): domain Eukaryota; kingdom Metazoa; phylum Arthropoda; class Insecta; order Hymenoptera; family Megachilidae; genus Osmia; species Osmia lignaria. The sequence continues at coordinate 13,810,952 of NC_135041.1, forward strand.
TCCAACTGTTGTAATGTTACTAGCAGTATCTTTGTTTGCTAGAAATGAACTACTAGTTGATATTCTATCAGTACCATTTTGCTTAATCTCTGTTTTACCGTTATCGTATACGGACTGCAATCTATGCAAATTTTCCAATACAATACCAAGCCATGGTATATAAATAAATGCTATTCTACTTAATTGACCCTGCAATATAAAAATTGACGTTACATGTATGGATAAAGATGGCATAGAACAATAATCTGAAATCAGTTTACCTTATTTTGATATCTATCGTCCAGTTCATGCTTTGCCATTAAATCTCGTAACGTGGCTATAGCTACTTTTCGAATTTGTACAATTTCATTCAGAGATGTTTTAACTTCTTGCATTAATAGACCAACCAAAAAATGATGTTTGCAAAAGTCTTCTGACAAACAGTACTCATTCATTAAATCTGCAATGAATATTTTATATTAATACAGTTATTGTATGTACAATATGATTTTAAACAGTCTGATAGTAACAAAATATTCACATACAGGGGCCACCTAAAAATATGAAAGATTAAACGAAATTAAAAATAGCTTAAATAAAATTTCTTTACGTGATATTTCAGTTTCAAATTATATACATACTAAAACAACAAACAAGTATTATTTAATTAAAATCTATTATTTTCTTCATAATAATAAGTTATTCCATTATAATACCTGTAACTTTACAAAATATGTATTTGCAAATTCATGCAACTTTTTCATATATTATAAAAATACATTTTAAATAAGAGTGTAATATTATATAAAAAAACATGGTGTTTAAAACATAAAATGTGTGTAAAATCTATCTCATACATATTGTATAAATATAAAATATTTTGAAAATTTTATTTGATAATTTTTGGTGCATTTTATTAAAACAGGCTTGCATAACAACAAATAATAATGGCATGAAAATGTTTTCTAAACATATACTACTAAATTGATAGTGATTAATATTATGAAAATTGCGTGAAACTCCTCCCATTCACTATGGCTACAGTTACAAATCACATTAAAAGACGGGAGTGTATGACTTAACATACCATCACATTCTGGATCACTCTCTGTATCTTCTGAATAAAGCATAAAATGATTATGTTACCAAGTAGTAAATACTAAATAGAATATAGGATTACAGAATTTTACCTCTGGAAGTAATTCGTGATTGCATCATTGGTAAGTTGAAAGACACATAATGCTCGTGCGAACAAATTATTTGCAAGAATGTAAATTTAAAATCGTGTAGTGTACGTTGATCACCAGGTGAAAAGTTATCCACGTACAAATTAATTAGGCGAAACACGAATCCACGATCCATGAATGTAAGACATCGCTATATTGCATAGAATGCAAGAGATTAATATAAAATATTTAACTAATTTGATTAATACAGATTTATACTTACCTTTAAAAACTGGGCAAGACTTTTGTTTAATTCGTGAGTTTCAACAGGCATTTCTTTATACTTATTCATTAAATAAGGCATAATAACTTCCACTAAGTTTCGAATTTTTTCATGATATTCTTTTGAAAATCTTTCATTTCTATGCATCTATAAAAAAAAATGAAACCGAGTTAAACTTCTTTTTCATAAATTATGATCAGTTTAATTAAACGTTACTGAAAAATTTACTTTTATCCTGCCTGTTGAAAGCAAGTGTTGCGCCATGCTTTTGATCATTATTTCAAAAAAGAAGTTCGAGTGATGCATAAACTTGTTTACTACTAAAAAGTCAGTATTATTTGGTTGTAATAATGTAGGAAGATGTTTTCCTAGTTGCTCGTGAACAGTTATACTGCCGTTTCCTTGAGAAGGTGGTACAAAAACAAACTATAAGATAAATTAAAATTAATGAACTGATTGAAATTGAGGAATCATATTTGTGAACAATTGTTACCTTAATATAAGCCTGAAGCGTTTCTTTTCTGCCAGCATCGTGCACCATATTTATGAAATGTATCAAAACTCTTATAATATATAATCCAACTTCTTCGTTAGTGGTATAAGTTAACAATGCAAATAATTGATTCAGTATGGTAGGAAGAAATGTAATGATAGTAACTAGTTGTACTGCATGGGCAGCTTTCAAAATTTTACATGTTTCTGAATCTGCTGGTACTGCTCCAATTTTCATATCCAAAATCCGTTCCATATGAGCAAATAAATTATGTAAATGTACATCACGGGTAAATACAGTTGAAATTAACTGAAATGCTACTGTAAATACTGGCCGCTGGGAATCAATCCATACGATTTCCGGTCCTGCATTCTGAAAAATTACAAAATTAATTTCTGAACTATATCAAATTTCAATTATTTAAATTTAATTTCAATTTTACCCCTTTTCCTAGCCCAAGAGGTTGTATCGACAAATATCCAGGAGGTAAATGCGTTGCCACTGGTAATATCTGTACATTCATATCCATATCCACATTTAATCTGTAACAGGTATTTTAATTATGTAATAGATATTTTTTATTATTATCATTCAAAACGTCGTACCTTCCTTTGTGTAACAAGGGAGACCAAGCATAACCAACACAACTTTCAACTCCATTTTCTTTTTTCTTATTCATATCACAACTTATATGGTAGAAAGAAAAAAGTAAATGATGCTTGGAGTGAAGTTTTGTCGGTAATCGTATTTTAATCTCTTCGTACCACGAAGGAACAGCGTTGTGATGTAAAACTGCACAGGATGCTCGTAAACATAAAAGTGGAGAACCAGGTCTTCCGTATATACACTGTTATAAAAATATACAGAAAACATTAAGATTTTTATCATTTCTGGAACAATTTAATTATGTTATTTAAGCGTACATCATACATACTCTTAAAGGTGCAGCATTTTCACTATCATCATCTCTTAGCTCAACGATACATGCGATATTTCTAGCTCTGGTGAATATTTTTTGAGCATCAAAGCAAAGAGTTTGCGGATACACGTAAAGATGATTAATATACGTGGTGTATGGGTGAACATCTTTTTCTGAAGTACTTTCAAACTCTGCAATTTCAAGAGTTGGTTCAGATGTTGGTGGTAATGGAAATGGTTTCAATGCTGCTAAGGACGTAGATAACGTATCTAGAAAAAAAGAAAAAAAAAGAAAAAGAAAAAAGATATGAAAAACAAATTAAATCAATCGTTTTATTATTTGATATGTAAGTACATGCTATAATTATATGCCAGGTACACATACTATCAGGTAATTCTGTAATTGACTCAATTTTTATTTTTAACCAACCAGGTATCACAGTTAATTTACTAAGTTTCTCAGGCCTGCAATGAAAGGTATTAAAAAGATATTCACATATAACTTAATACATATATTCCTGTTAATACGAACTTTCTGTATTCCGAAAGAAGTTTTAATAATTCATCATCTTTTATTTTATTCCCTTCTTGTCTATAAATTGCTGGAAAATCTGATGAAACATCCAGTTCATTACTATATAATCTGAATAATGGTCTAGCAGCCCAAGCAAAGGGCATTCTATAGTTTCCCAATCTAAAACATTTCAAATTAAGTAAGATTTTATACATACATATGGACATATAGAAAACTATATTTTTCAAGTACAATTAAATGTACATTTACCTTTGGCAGCATGCTCTAACTTGTTTATGTACCTTTAAACCTAAACGTGGATCTTTTGTAGCTCTTAAATATGGTTCAGAAGTTTGACATATGTTCCCTTGCAATATTTTATCTATTCTTACAACCAAGAATATGTCAGGATGAGGATTACTAATACTGAATATAGCCTGTTTTGGGTATTTAATCCAGTCTAATGGTATACTTTTCAAATCGTTTGGTAATTTTACATCCTCTGTAGATTCTGTCATAATACCTATAGGACTTAATTCTTTTGCCATTCCTTGAACAACTTCGTGATTAATATCAAAGTGGAAATTTTCAGTAAGTTTTCTCCCATGTCTTGCATCATAAAGACTCAATGTTGTCTGATACGGTTCTACCTGACACAATGACTCTTTCTCATCTATTGGCGCTTGCAATCTAAATTTAAGACTTTCACACTTAACAAAAATTCTTTGTCCAAATTGCTCTTTATATGGATCAATGTTGAGTTCACTAGAATTGCCGGATTGTTGCTTGCTGTGCGGAATATTAGGGTAAATATTAAACAATCGCTTACGATTTTCACGTCTCGCCAATGCTATACTGGTATCAGTTTCTCTGGAATACTTTATTAACTGTGGATTCATACTTTGTTCCAATCCTTTCAACGTTCCATAAACCTATGGATAGGAATAATAATAGAAATTTTTAAGTGAATTATATACATATTGTATAAATAGCTCATTAAATATGTGTAGTCTCCGTGAATGTCTTTTAGTCTTATTTTTAATACCTGCATCGGTTGCGGAGAGGGAGGAGGTGTATTACACGCCCTTTCTAACGAAGCAGCACGCTTTTCTTCTTGCTGTTTATAATGCTGTAATACCGAGCTTAACTTTAATAACCAATCCTGCATATCTGTTTCATTATCCGCTGCTAAAGTATACGATTTATGAGTCCCGCTCATTCTTAATTCAAAACAGTATCTTCCACGTTTTGGATTTCTGACAACCTCGGTGCAAAAGTCCATTACTATCGTTAATTTAGCTTCTCCCTTTTTTTCATCTTTAAAAAGCTCAAGAATATATGTGCCATCAACTTCTTGTCTGAGATGACAAAATCTTCTTTTGAATGATTTCGAACCGATATTTGCAAACATACGGTCACTACTACCAATTTCTGGTCCTTTCATCAAATAACCTTCTTTTGTTATCCCATTACTCTTTGTTAGTTCCTAATAAAATTAAACATCCCCTCTGTATTCATTTAGTTTGCTAATATTTTAATAATATTAGAGGATTAATACAAATAAGTTGTATAGTAACAAATTTTAATTGCAATTTTAACAAATGCAATCTGATAAACAATGCTGCAATAAAATGTTACCATAAAATTTACATTGAAACCTCATCAACTATTTACCTCGTCAACTTGGTCTACTTCTGTATCTATTTCATATACTTCCTCTTTTAGATCATCTGCTTTTGCTATTCTAAAAATGAAAAAATACTCCAAGATTAAAATACCCTTGTTATTATAGAAATAAACACATACTTGGGCAATTCAAGATAACTTCCACTATAGGCTGAATATTTATAATGTATAAGGTTCCAATTAGATGTGTAGCTTTGTAAACATTCTTTTGTAAGTAGGTTTTCTTCTCCTTCCTCATTGTCTGAAGTTTGTGATACTGTTGGTACAAGGGTACGATATCTTCTAGGTAATACCACTTGCTAATTATAAAAAGACATATTAAAATATTATTTTTTAAAACAGCTACATAAATAATTAAGATTAAATTCATTATAATCTCATATAAATAACAATAATATATTAAACATTATATTTATGTATATTTTTTTTAAATAAATTGAAAAATTTTATGAATTCCAATTCTCTTAGCTTCCTATACATATATGAACTCAGTTATTTATCTATTCATACAGGATGTAAGGTTTGCTAAATAGATAAGAAGTATTAAATTTAAACTCACTGAAACATCATCCTGAGGATAAAGAAGAAGCTCTCTCTGTGGATCATTTTGTAATAAAGTTTTGTTTTTTAATACAAAACTTTCAAAATCTATTGGCTCTACTAAATGTGGCTTATTCTGAAAAAAATAAATAAATAAATAAAAAAAAAAATGTATATTAATTTACATTATTAACAAACCTGAGAATACATAAGATGTATGCTTAATTAAAACTTAAATGTCAATTCTTATAATTGTATTATTAAAACGAATACAATTTATTCTTAGTTTAAAGAAATAATTAACGAATAATATCTATACATACAAAAGTGTTTTTTAAGATACCATAAATGGATATGTTTCAATAAGAATAACGTTATCCTTGTAAATAGAATTTCACGTTTAAGCTTGTTATAAGATAAACTAAAATAAAACTAATAGTTTAGTACGTTGAAAAATTTAGTTATCAGTAATTATCATGAATAATGAATTAATGATATTAAAACTACTCTGATAAATAATTCCAAGGAAATCATATTTACACTGTTATTAACTGTAAAAAAGCTGTCGTATAAGAAATTGAAATATAATAAAGCGACAGAAATGTATCGAGAACGAAGGATGTCGGTAGGCCTACCTGTACAGTGCTCTCGCGTACTACCTGAGAGACAGTTTCTCGTAATTGAGCGGCCATACCCGGCTTACCTAGGCCACGAGTAAACTTTCTTTCACTCATCTTTCCCGATGATACGTTGATCTTATCATCGTATGCCAATAAAAATAATCACAATCATTACGCATAGTTATTGTACTCGACACTCAACACAACTAACCACTCTTTTATATTGCCGCGGCCATATTTTCGCGGCTTCTACGATCACGTCGTAGCCGTAGCGTATCAGTATGTATACCGTATACCGCAGTTCACCAGAGTCCATAACTGCGACGCGCAGGTTGGAAGATGGTGGGGGAACGCAGCGAGCTCTCTGCTAATCGCTTTCCACTTCGTTTGGGAGTATCGCCAATCAGGGCGAAGATGCGTACTGGAGATGCGCAAAGAACGAAAACTGGTCTTTTCGCAGTTATGGACTCTGGTGAACTGCGGTATATGTAGGTATATGATAACTCTCCTCCTCCTCCCTATGCAGTTTGCAATAGTTGCTGCGATTATTGTATATCCGGTGTATGTGGTATATGCAACGTATCATTCAATTGTATTGTAAATCCGTTTTATTATAAACACATGCAACATAATTGAAACTCGGTAATTATTTTTCGAGAAATGTTGAATATAAATGTTACTTCAAAATTGGTGCATCTTTTAGAGAAATTTCAATTATGTGTATATTTTATTAAATTATATTATGTTATGTGATGTATTGTCAAGTATCAGGTAGAACTAAAAATGTATATACAATTTAACAAATGAAGAAATTTACCGATAACATTTCAGTGTTATATAGGTATAAATAGAACTGCATTATAGTACAATAGAACTGTTAATAGTAAATGATGTAATTACAGTCTCAACAATGCTGTATGTATGCCTCTATATAAAATTACGACGTGCGTTTAACATATAACTGCAGTAACGTTTATGATTCAATATTCTCTACTGTAGAAGCGCTATAAAAGTTAATTTCTTATTTACTTGATTTTTTAAATATTACTAATGTAATTTCTACACATATTTAGGGTTTAATCACATCGGTAATTTGATAAATCATTGTCGGTTATTTGCAGTGATTTGGATTTGTAAGAAGCTGATTTTATTCAAAGTGTTTTTGGTATCATATTATGGATGACGAGCTTGAAGATAGGATTTTGTATCAGGTGATTTATATGTATATTTTTTAAATACAAATTTATTATGGGTTACAGATATTATATACACATTTTGTCTGTAATTTTTGTATCACGTATATTTGTGGTAAAAAATAGTCTATATATAAAATAGTCTTGGCTAAAGTTAATTTTTAATGTGCATTTTTCTGATTGTTTAACAGACATACGTGTCACACATGAAGCTGGTGTCAAAATTTGCAGTGGGTATTCCCACTGGATTAAATGCTGGGATAAATACCCCTTTGGGTTATTTTTGGAGAATCATAAGAGCCTATGCCCTGAAGCCAGAAGTGTTAATTTGCGGTGTGGTTTTGGCAGTGGTTCTATTTTATATACAAGCTGTTGATCTATGGAGTCGCTCTTTATTAGGAAAAATTCAATATACGCTTGGTCGTACCACATCAAAGGTATCTACCATAAGAAATAAATTATAGAATAGTCTTTTATTGAAAGAAAAGATAATTTTCATAACAGATCATTTAATAGGTATCAAAACTACAGTTCTTGGTTAATGACTCTGTAAATAATGGAGTAAAACTTAGCTGGGAGCTAAAACAGGGTTATATTGCTGCATATGCTGTTCAAGGTCATAGAGCACGTATGGAAGATCGTTTTGTTGTAAATGAAGATATGAATAACACGGGTGTATCATTATTTGCTGTATTCGATGGGCATGGTGGAGAAGTAAGTTTAATCACATCCTATAATTTGTTCTAGCATAATAGAACATTAATTAATTATCCATTAACGTTTTCATTTTTCATTTAACATTATAGTTTTAAAATTGTTAAACTTATGATGTTACATGGTCTTCCAAAATTGCAGATTTGAAACACACAGAGAAGGTAAAATACATGTTTTTTTTTTTTATTATAATGGTACAGTTGTAAAATAAAATTATAATATAAAAGCATAGAATACAAAAAATAGTGTTTATTAAGCCTGTAATGCATTTATTGAATAATTATGTTATTTTGAAAGTTAATGTATCATTTACTTTGAATGTATTGTACATCAATATAGATTTATGCAAAATGTCGTGTCATTATGTTCCTGCAGTTATTCATATGGTTATCATGTTAATAGTATTATTAACATTGTTCATAACATTTTTTCTATAACAGAGTAAGTGCATGTAATCATTTAGTTGGATATTAAAAAATGATAATTCATCATAATCACTATTTAATACAACAACAAAGAATATTAATAATAGTATATCAATGACATGCTACTATTTTGAATGTATTTATTATAATATAGAAATATAAAATAATATTTTGTTTTGTACTTTTTTTTGTTTCTTCATAGTTTGCAGCAAATTATGCACGTGACAAGCTTATTCCAAACATTAATCGTAAAGTAATCGAATTAAAAGACCTAATAGCTGGTAAAGCACCGCGTGTACCGGAAGACACGGATAAGATTGAAGAACCAGAACAGAAAGAAGAAAAAAACGATACAGGAATTCCGGAACGCAAAAAATCTTTTCGGAAAACTGTAAGCACTTCGTTGACAGATGATTGCATGAAGAAAAATGTTGGGGTAACTGATCCAGAATTACTTGACAAATTAGATAGTTTGTCAAGACCAATTACGAGAGAGGTATAATAAATATACATATATGTATACATATGTATAATTCCTTATTATACATATATTATATATAAACATATTTCTTATTTAAACTTTAAGGTAAGACCATGTAGGACAACAGAAAAACCAACAAAAGTAGATATTACAAATTATCTTGATGGAAATAAAATAAATTACGGTAGATTACTAACAGACGAAGTGTTGGCAGTTGATAGATTATTAGTTGAAGCTGCTAAGAAAAATATGGATGTAGCTGGTAATAATTATTATTTTTAATAAATGCGTTTTACTTACTTACTAACTTGTAATTTGAAATAATTTCATCAAACTTGTCATATTGTAGGTACAACTGCGTTAATCGCTTTATTAGAAGACAATAAATTAATTGTAGCAAATGTTGGAGATTCGAGAGGTGTTATGTGCGATGGAAAAGGCAATGCAATACCTTTGTCTTTTGATCATAAACCTCAGCAGGTATATTTTTTTTTGTGTGTGTGTAAAATAGAGAGTAATTTATTTTGTGCATTATTAAAGTGTATCTATCATTGTAAAAATCACTGTCAGGAAAGAGAAAGGAAACGAATAAATAAGGCTGGTGGTTTGGTAACATTTAATGGTGTATGGAGGGTTGCTGGTATATTAGCCACTTCTCGAGCTTTAGGAGATTACCCATTAAAAGACAAGAAATTCGTAATTGCTGATCCAGATATTTTAACTTTTGATCTTAGCGATCATAATCCGATGTTTATTGTTCTGGCATCAGATGGTTTATGGGATACTTTTACAAACGAAGAAGCAGTAGCATTCATTAAAGAACGTATAAACGAACCACACTTTGGAGCAAAAAGTATTACTTTGCAAAGTTACTACAGGTAAAATAGTACATTATAATATTTTTAACTGTTTTTGTATATTATATATTTTATTTATTTATTTATTTATATTTTTAATATACACAGGGGTTCTGCTGACAATATTACTGTAGTTGTAATTAATTTAAAAGATCGTAAATACAGTATATCAGAGACCAAAAAGAATCAATAATGTTTTAAGTGTACAGCGAATTTCTACAGTCTTTTCCAAAGGTATTCTAGTCATTGATTGTACATTAACGGCTAAAGTATAAACCTGGAAAGATATAAATGTGCTCTTGTTGAATGTACAAATAGATGTTTCAATCATTCAACTATTTTCTGTTAGAAAAAAGTATATTGTTATCTTATATACCGTCCTGATCTTATTTATCGTCATGATTTGTTCCTATACATTGCACTCAATATTTTATAAAATCACATCTTGAATAATCTTTATAATTTGTGACTTTTCTATACATAAAGATCAAAAAGAATTACAGTTTCAACACGCTTGTTAAAATGAATTCTCTGTTTGAATAGCAGAGTATGAATACATAATTTATGTTTACTCGTGTGTGTACATTATACATATATTGTTATAACAATGACTTAAATATATGTAATGTATATAAAATTACGTGCATACTAGAATAAAACTTTTAATCAACGCCTATTGTATTTGGAATTTTTAAATATACATTATCCATTATTAATCAATCAAATGTATAAAGGCACGTGACCTCTCCGATTTGGCCGGTCGGTATCACAGCAGATTTTTCTGCACAGAAATGGTAATACTCATAGATACACGGCTGGCCGATGAAAACAAGAGGGCGCTTTTTGCTAATTCTGTATTTTCTATTCTGAATGTAAAAGAAATAGTCAGCTGTTGCATTGTACTTGAAAAAATTTAAACGCTGTATATTTTTTAAGAAACATTATAAAAATGTAGATATATTTATATTACATTGCAGTAAATCTTATCACAACTTGAATGTAAATTCAACTTATATTTAATACCGTATCACTCAAAAGCTTTTCTTCATTATCTTATGAAATGTTTAAATTTCGTTAAATCGTAAACCATAAAATATAGTTAAATATTTCATAATATAATTTTAGCTATTAATTCTCTGCAACTTTTACAAGTATTATTTTGTGAATATTTATATTATTAATTTAATTAGTTGTATAATTTTAGATCATTATTAATGTAATCAGTACACGGCATAAACTAATATCAAAACTATACTTTTTTAATGATAACGTTCGCTTTAATTGTAAGCATTAATATTTAAAACGTGCAAATATTGTAATGTCACAAATAACCGTCGCGTTTTAAATTATATAGCATATGAAAGTTAATTTAAATTTTTACACTCTTGAATTTGATCCTATTATCTTAACACAGTAGAAATTATATGTATCGGTGCATATTAAAATTTTCGTACATATTATTCATTACACAAGGCAAAGGCATTTTAAGGACGCGAGTAATCTTGATTTTCAACTTATTTTGCCATCAGTAAATAATAAACGACAATATAAATATCTAACTACCTGTAAATGCATAAATATTACGTTTATATTAATTTAGTTAATATACAAAAATAAAGATATACTGCATTATATGTATGTATACAAATACATATAAAAGCTAATATTTCCTTATAGCTTGAACTTTAAAGTTTTTGACTATTTTTATGGTCATTCAGATTAAAAGTATATGGATACTGAATTAACAACATATATGTATAACGCATAGATCACTCATGTCCAAAAAATTTAAATATAAGTAATATATACAATATTTGAATTATTTGGTATAAATTATTTTATTATTCAACTGCTAGTACTGAAATAGTACTAGTTTAAGTCAAATTTGTATATACACATGTATATTTTATAAATGTATAATATAAAATATATATGTATATATTGAATGAATAATTGTATTTTATGTACGAATGGACCATTCTCGATATTATGTACATATTATTTATATCGCAGACTGTTGTTAATTAATGATTAAATGTCAACCTAATAATTCAAAATCTTCATCAGATGTATCATACTGTGGATCAATGTGTTCGAAATCTACAACTATAAAAAATATTATTAAAACAAAGAGACAATAACTCTGATGTATTAAATTTAATAATAAACAGTTATAAAATAAATGATAAGTGGAGAAATAATTTATATAGTAAGAGAAAAGTTATAGAAAAAATGTTATATAAATTATATTAATGTACAGGAACTTACAACTTGGAGCTGCTATTGCTTCTGATGCAGCAACATCTTCGGCTGGTGACCAATGTGCCAGTCTTTCTGCACATAATTCAAGCAAAGGTTGCTTTTCAGGAGTTATCAATTCTTCTTGAATAATTTTACATAAAGTTTTAAAGTCTTTTTCAGTTGCACAGAAGAAACACTGAAATGAAGTAAGTTATTTACACCATGAAAATGTATTTCACATTAGTAATATAAATTTTGAATCTATGAGTTTAATTTTTTACTAACAAGTGCTACAGAGGGATCCATTCCTGTAATAGGAATACGACTAGCAAATTTACAATGATAAGTAGCATCCATTTCGATCTCATCTTCTTCCACTTTTTTATCAACACTACCTGATCTTTGCGTTGTATGAGGATCCAAGTAGATTACTTCATTTCCTATAAGTAAATGAATTATAAATACGTTTTAATCTATTTGAAATTATTTATAATCAAATTAAAAGATGCCGAAGACTCGATGAATTAAACATACCAACACATCCTATGAAATATAGCGCGAGATTGGGTTTTCCTCCTATCACTCCTAGAGATTGTGGGATTTTGAACGAATTCTGAAAAATTACAGGTACGAAAAGATTATCCTTAACTTCATTCATACTTGAATCCATGTTTAGCCATTCATGCAAGAACATTTATTTCTTTATTACTTTAAGCCCATTAATGTAGATAGGATTAATTTCGCTTAATCCAAGACGAAGAGGTATTAAAAGTAATAAAGGCTTCCATTGACTAGGTGCTTTTAATGGTATATTACCATCTGCTTCTGCTGTTGTACCTCCTTCTACTCTACATTGCCTTACTATAAATATTCAATTAAACAGTGTGTTTTAATTCAGATAACTATATTATAAAGATAAATATAATAAAATAAAATAAAATATAGGAACAATAATACCTACAAATATCATTAACTATTAATGTATTGTCCAGAGCAACGTGTATTGTGATTGAACTCCATTCATCGTATATAACTAATTTTCTGCAAATTATGATTTAATGATACATTAAGTTTTACAGTTGAAAGCAATTGAAATATATAAAAAAAAAATATGTACTTTAATACTTGTGCTATCGTATTAGGACCAAACCATTGTCCAACTTCTTTTCCTTCAGAAGCTCCCATTGATGCAATTTGATGAATAGAAAAAGGGGCAGTTCTTCTGTCTTCAAAACGTTCCAAAATTTTCAGGTACGTACTATTTCTAGTTTCTGGTGTCCATTGCCAATCTCTACCTATTTTTATACATGTGTGTTATTAAATTAGAACTGTAATACTTATGATGACTGCAAAATTAAACAGAACACAAATGTACCTAAATGTAATATAATTAAAGCGTGTCCAAGGACCATCTGTCCGCATCTTAACATACAGCCCCAACCTTTATCAGATGTAAATGTGGACGTGTAACCACCGATTGGTACAAAACCCTTACGATAAGTAAACCACAATTTGGACCTTATATCCCTACGAATTGCGTCGAGTTCTGAAATTCAAGATCTTACACACCCAATTTATTAAACATCTTTTCATTGTAATTCTTCAGTAAACCTTTTATGGCACTGTATTTTTTTCCAAGAATCCAAACCGGTTCATCTGTTTGCGGTATATCCTCTGGTTCGTCTGAAATATTCTGTGTGAAAAGGCTATCCATTTTCATAGATTTTCTAAATACTATCTATATATGTTGTTTCAAGTCCTTCAGTATATCATAAAGATGAATTGTTTTGTTGTGCTATAAATATGAAAAAAAGAAAGTACAGTCCTTTCGATATATATATTTACGTAATATATAAAAAGAAACGGTGGTTGGAATAAGGTTAAGCTTTTATACATAAATGTACATGTATAAAAAAAGAAGGAAGAAAACAAAGAAATGAATAATGATACTTGACGTATACAATACCAAAATACCGACCACCTTTGACTTGGAAGAACAGCATTGGTCATTGCTCGTAGAGCAAAGATTTCATTATTTTTATAAACGACGAATACAGTGTTGTTATTTCACTCTACAAGAATATTAACAATATCATGATAATAGCAACACAGCTGATTAATATGAATCTTGAAGATAGCGCGATGATCGAGGAAAGCGTGAATTTTTATGAATCGCAATACTTGAGTAGCACATACATAAATAATACATACAAAATGTATGTTATTTCGGCTAAAAACAATTAATATAAAAAAAAAGATGACCCGTTAAATGTCTTCTTATGTCAAATTCAGCACATATTGATACCCTATATTTTACATTTTTTAGTAGGGTATTACCTATTTTTTACGCTAGATGGCATACAGCTTCACATCAAGTAAACTTGGGTGAATGCGTTATGCATATGACCACGTGCATTGTATGTATACCGCAGTTCACCAGAGTCCATAACTGCGAAAAGACCAGTTTTCGTTCTTCGCGCTTCTCCAGTGCGCATCTTCGCCCTGATTGGCGATACTCCCAAACGAAGTGGAACGCGATTGGCGGAGAGCTCGCTGCGTTCCCCCACCATCTTCCAACCTGCGCGTCGCAGTTATGGACTCCGGTGAACTGCGGTATACATACCCCTGTGTTCTTTAACTTACAGGTGCTTTATTATTCCTTTGAATCAACTGACAATTGACCACTTTTGTCAATTTAAACAACTTAATTACAATGATCATACATATATCCTATATTTCTATCAAAACAATTGATTTATTTCAAATGTTTTACAATTTTCACTTATCTATTTTTGAAAAAGTCAAGTCTTACATAAAAGTATTATTAGTAAAAACATTATTACAAATGCGTATGCAAAGGATTTTATGATATACGTACATACATATATGTATAACAAACCACTTTATAGGGTGTAATAAATTTTATAACAATGGTAACACGATCAATCGAACACGATCAAACGAAAATATTTATAAATTATTGCATGGTACTGGTATTGCATAATATTCGAGCCACGACAAGAACAACAGAGTACTCTGATTGGTGCTTTACAAAGAACAATTTCCCGTCACCTATATGGCTCAACTTCTACCTGCATGTACAGCAGTACTTACTCGTGTATTGCGATCAGTCGCTCTTCGGTCGTCCCTTTCGAACTTCCAACTGTTTCAGATGTTTCTATTTTTTATATTTTTACAATATAATAATTTTCACGTATAACAACTTAACTTTATTATCGTGAATATTTTTAGTAAATTTAATAACGCGACAACATATACAGTTCTGTGACACTAATGAATTTCATCGAAAAGATTAACAATTGTAAGTGAATATCAAAATTTTATTTTTTCGAATTATACTTTAGATATTTAAATAAATTAGCTATTGAAATATTACAGTAGTACATTGTATGTTAATAAGACTCCGAATGAATGCAAATTTGATTCTAGATCGAATGGCATTGATTTTTTTTTCATAAATGAAATTCCTTGTGATATTGCTTTCTTTTATCAACTGGATTTCCTTGAAATTTTCTATATGAATTGTAATGCATTATTAATGATAAAAATTCAAGTACTTTTTGTATATTTAGTTGCAAAATCGCATTGACAACCTGTAACATCTAGTAGCCTTTTAAATAGCACATCAGAAAAAAGTGTAACATTAAAAATAATAGCACTTGTTATCAAAGAAAAATCATTAACTGTACCGTCTGAATTCGTCAAATGACTGACCTTGGTTCGTAAATAATTTTTAAAGTTTCTCGTTCTTTCGTTATCGACAGATTGAACAAATCGCTAAAGCAACTTCCGATTACGCGACTTGCATATATGCAACTGTAATCACATGCGGTGGAACGAACTCGGACGCATCAAATTTTATTGTAATTTCTGCTCGATTTTCCTTTCATCGTGTCTACCTGCGTATTTTAACACAAAAGAAGATTTATAAATAGTATATTAGCAAGCGAATCAGCATTGATTTAAAAAATGTTTAATTTTTTATTGATTTACCGAAATTTAATTTCGTTGTTAACTATCTATCTGTATTGTCGGAATCGTTATTTATTTGCTGATACAATTTTGATGCGCTTACACGATTAATAAGCTCAATAAATATAATCATTTTATTCTGTTTGGCATGATAAGGCAATTTGATATTATCCGAAAGAAAATTCCTTTGTTTCGAGAGATAAAATGTGATTGTATTCGGGAAAAACTATAAGTGCTATACATATACGTCACACGTTGACAAGTGACTTTCGCTTATCTACTCTTTCTGTCAACATCACCACATGGCTCGACTACTTATGTATACCTGGTCAGCTTAAAATCAAAGTTAACTACTAATTCCAATAATTTTCCGGTGTACAGTTCTAAAGAATGAATAAAATAATTGACAAGTGTAACGACAATAGTTTCAAAACTGATTTTAAATGGCGGCATACTTACTTACGTATTTAAAAAATATCGATCCAATGAACTTTGTCAACTTTCTTTTCTTAGATCGCTCAATTAGAAAGTCGCGAAACGTGTTGACAGTTTACAAAATTCTTCGTTGCCGCAAGCGAATCTTGCGAATCTCGTCGAACGTCTCATCTTTGGAATAACGGAACAGGTGTTTAAAATAAACTGTGAACGCTGTTAACGATTCCACTTGTAGAAAATAAGAAAAGTTACGCTCTTTTAACTGCTCTAATTTATGACAGGTCCGTGGTAGTAAAAAGAATTTACGAGATCATTGTTTATATCAGCACGTTGAAGAATTTTAAGCGCCGGGTTAATCGCGTTAAGTGCACGTATAATAGACAAGTGTTGCTTGTCGCGTAGAGAAAATATTGTTAAATTCCCTATGGATACCAGTATTCTCGAGAAACTAATTTCTTCTTCAGACGAGGTATTAGGAAAGATTAATAATTTTTATATTATAAAAGTTAGTTAAAGAATATCTTGGATAAAAGTACGAAAGGAATAAAGTCAACAAATTTGTAACTCTGTCAGTGTAGTTTGTGTTGCCCTCTACCTATTGAACGAGAAGAATAAATTTAAAATTGCGAATAATATACTTTTTTTAATGCTGTATAAATCGATTGCTGTTATTTTATGTGAGTACATTGGAGTCTGCTTAAAGTACATACATTCAGTACTTTCTACTTTCGTAGTATTATTAGGTCACTGCTGCTGCTGCTAGATTCCTTCTCCGGTATCGTTACTCGTAAATAATATGCTCAGAATACGATAAATTTTTATAATAAATGTAACCGAATAATATAAAATTATTATACACTGGTGATTCTAACAATAAGCTACAAGTAAGTAAGCTTTTCGACAATAATTCCGTGCGTAATTTGAATTTCATAACTATTTGACGAGTTCGCAAAGTAGATTTCTCTGAGTCTGTAATTGAAATTAGTGACCTTTCAGGAAACGATGAAGGGAAGGAAATCCTCGGTCGAGTCAGCCAAGGACACCGAATACGGAACGTGAGTGTTGCACTTTTCCTATAAGGATTTATAACATCGTATTTCAATTTAATTTTCTGATAATTATCATTGATATTATTTGAATTATTCTTTAATTTTCGCAATAGGGTCAAATACGAGGATGAAATGGCATCATCCTGGAGGTTTTGGAAGAAACGACGACACGTAGTTGGTGCATTAGCGTTTTTAGGATTTTTCACTTCCTATATTCTTCGAGTTAATTTAAGCGTAGCTATTGTTGCAATGGTAAAAGCGGAAGTTCGGAAAGTCGATGAAAACGGAAACGTTTATTACGTAAGCGAAGGAATTTTACTTACAATTAGTAAAAGACTTTTTCTAGCATTTGTGATAATTAATATACATATGTACTTTTGAAATCAGATCAAGATTATAATAGTTCTTTATCAAGAGACGAACTAAATTATTTGATAATAATAATAATGATAACGACGATGATGATATCCTCTTTCGGATAAGAAAGTCAACTCGTGTAGTAGTTGTATCTAAAATCGATTTTAACGATGAAGAGGTGTTAATATACGAGAAAGTACTGAAATTTATTATTTACAGGAAAAAGAATTCGACTGGGATTCGCAAATGCAAGGAGTACTTCTAAGTTCCTTTTTTTACGGATATATATGCACACAATTATTTGGAGGATGGCTTGGAGCACGTATCGGTGGTAAAAGAGTTTTCGGTATTGGAATTGCGATTACAGCCTTTCTTACAATCATCACACCACCACTTGCCAAAATAAGCTATAATATTTTTCTTGCTTTAAGGATAGTAGAAGGAATCTGTGAGGTATGTTATACTAATAATTAATCAAATTATATTTTATTTATTTAAAATTATTTTTACGTAAGAAGAATAAAATAGCAGTAGATAACTTATTAGGGTGTAACATATCCTTGCATACACGCAATATGGTCACATTGGGCGCCTCCATTGGAAAGGTCGAAACTAGCGACCTTCGCATTCTCCGGAAGTTTCTTCGGAACCGTATTTGCCATGCCCGTTGCTGGTTTAATGGTTGAATACCTTGGCTGGGAATCTGTTTTTTACGTTTTTGGAGGAGTGGGTCTAGTGTGGTTCTTTCTCTGGTGGATTATCGTAAAGGATAAACCGGAAGAAGATCCGCATATTTCCAAAGCTGAACTGGAATACATTATGTGTAGCCTCGGAGCTTCAAAAACAGAGGGGGTAAGTTCATTTAGGACAAATTGCATTGAAGGTAACATAAATTAACAAATTATTTATGGTGACTTTAGACTTCACAGAAAATCACACATCCATGGAAATCTATGCTTACATCTCCACCTGTTTGGGCCATTATTGCAGCCCACTTTAGTGAAAACTGGGGCTTTTATACTATGCTCACTCAACTACCAACATTTATGAATGGTTAGTCTAACAACATACTTAACGAGTATTTTCCCGAGGTACATACGTACTTAAGTATACATAATACGTACATGCAAGTTGTATCTGACAATGAGTAATTCATTCTTACTTACAATAGATGTACTCAACTTCAAGTTGGATAAAACCGGATATTTATCCGCGTTACCGTATCTAGCTATGACAATTGCCGTCCAGTTTTCTGGATACTTGGCAGATTACTTAAGAACGAAGAAAATTTTGACAACCACACAGGTTTGTTGTATAAGTATTTCTAAACAGCTTTAGAAAATTTTAGGAAATTTTAGGAAATTAAAGTAAATGAATACAATTTGTTATATTAACGTTTGTACACTGAATAAATTATGTGCATAAAGTATTAGATAATACACTTTTTCTTTTAGGTCCGCAAATTATTTAATTGTGGAGCGTTTGCATTTCAAACAATATTCATGTTATGTGCTGCCTTCATTTTAACGCCGGCAGGAGTAGTTACTTGTATTACATTTGGTATCGGTCTTGGCGGTTTTGCTTGGTCCGGTTTTGGGTAATTTTCTTTTATTTATTATCAATATTCAATTGTACAAAGCTGGTAGTGCATATTTCAAAAGCATAAAAATGAATTTATTTTATTTTATTTTAGAGTAAATCATTTAGATATTGCTCCTCAGCATGCAAGTGTACTTATGGGAATAGGAAACACTATTGCTACTTTACCTGGTGTTGTTAGTCCACTTATTACAGGATATATTGTTCGAAACAAGGTATAAATCTATGCTATATTTTATTCAAAAACCAAATTTAATGTAATATAATATGATATAATTTAATTGTATTTTATAGAGCACTAGTGAATGGCGTGTAATCTTCATAATTACCAGCGTAATTTATTTAATAGGAGCTGTCATATATGGTTTATTTGCATCTGGTGAAAAACAACGTTGGGCAGAAGAAAATAAAGAAAAGAAAAGAGCAAAACAATTTTATGAAAATCCTGCAATGGAAGTTGACAATTTATAACATGTATAATAAAATAAATGTAGTAATTATCAATAATCATTCATCAGGACAACTGACAAATAGAATATACACTGAAAATTACATTTACAGAATATAGAAATAGTCTTCTGTTCACGTTTTAATTTATAACTGGTAAGTCTTTAATTTTGCATTACCAATTTTCAACCAAAATTTACAGCAATAACATCTACATTAGTAGTAAAAATGCATTGAACCTCTTCCCTCCTTTATTGTCAAGCGCAAGGCGCAAACTGATCAATTAGGAAACTTTCCTCGTTGTTATCCAACTGTGGCAGAGTCCAGTTTTACCGATGGTTATTTATAGATTCCTGATTTAACGATTCTGTATAATCCTAATGGTTAGAAATTTTTCATACCGACTGTAGATAAAGATTAGTTCTTTAATTTTGTCACTGACCAAGTATAGAATAGATTTTATTATTGATAGTCACTGGGTATGTATCTCTAAACTTATCGTTAGTCTTCCAATGAATCTATTCTCTTGTAACGAGAACTGTAGACCAATGGGGTTATAGATCTGATCGAAAATAAACAAAGCATTCGTATACACAAGTAAAAAATCTTATATGTTCGTTATACATATAAAATTGGATGGATTAACAAATAAAATTTCATTATTTATACTGTAAACAATTCATTATCTGCAAAAAGTAAGTGCTAAAATATTATCATCGATAATATTATAAAATACTCATTTGACAGCTTTCATGTGAATATAACCTATGTCATACTTATTAATCTTTAATGATTTCTAGATTTAATTTTTATAAATACGTTTAAACAAGACTTACTTACCAAGTTTCTGCTAAATGTGTGAAATAGTTAAATTAAATTTTTGTGTAAATTACTCTATCGTACAGTTCATTTACATACTTTATGACATACTCTCTCTCTCTCTTTCTACATATGTATATATATATATATAAAAAACTTACATTATTTTATAATTGAGTTTGTTATTAATGCATGTACACTTTTACAGATGTCATTAACTTTCCAACAAATTATATTGGATGCTGAAAAGTTAGTGACTAGAATCTCAGATCATGAAAATACAGCGGATGATTTAATAATTGAAATAGAATCTGTTTGCGGTCAAATTGATAATATGAAGGAGGTAAATAATTTGTTTAATATTTTTATCTCTTAATGTTCAAATTGAATATCAAAAGGGTTTTCTGAGTTTTTACATTTGTTTCTTCCTTGTTGAGTTGATTGACTTATTTTTCTTTTTTCCTTTTTTTCTTTCTTTTTGTATTGTTTCTTTATAGTATAAAGAAGAAGTAGAAATCTTGAATGCTGAAGCTAAACAAAAACCACATTTGCAATTGATTTCTGGAATACAAATAGAGAATAAACATTTTCAAGAAATACAGGCAGAAAATAAGGAATTAAAGAATGTATTAGAAGATTATCAACATACTCTTGAATTAATAATGTCCAAATATAGGCAACAAACAGCCTGTTTACTACGTTTGTGCAAAACAGATATTCCTTCAACGCATAATGCAAAATATGCCAATGTAAGTATAAAGAGGCATACTATTATTAAAATTAATTTATTGAAATCAGTATTTAGTTAACTAATTTACACATAAAATTATAGATAATTACAAGTCAAGCAGAGAAAATTAATGAAATGGCAGCAATTATGAAAACTGCTGTTTCCTTAGATGAGGAAAACGAATTAAAAGAAAAAGAGATGTATTATAGTTTAAAGGAAGAAAATGCTACGTTACGAGAAATTGTTAATATTGCAAATAAATATGGCTCGTTGAGTAAAGATACCGAAGTAGAAAATAAAACTGTTCAAACAGATCCAGTAGTATTATAAAAGAAGTCTGTAATTTATATTTTCTTTATATAAATCTTGTATTATTTATTTTATATTTTATAATGTAATTAATGTTAGAAGGAATGTATTACTTATATGTAATAAAGTGCACATACAATACATATCCGATGTCTGTATATTCGTTTACAGCTTGTTGCTTTTCAGAATTAAAATGGCTTTTCTCTATGTAGCAAAATAACGTCGAAGAATTCGAATATTCCCACAGTCGCGCATGCGCTTAAAATGTTTAGTAATAAAATGGTTTCCTAGGGAAAAGAAAACATAATTTTCACTTGTATGTATGTTGTTTTTAGTGCCTTAATAAAATACATACAATATAAAAGTTTAAAAAAGTTGTTCGAAAATATACATTTGACATATACCACTCGTGTTTAACGCATTTATTTATACATATAGTTATTCAACGTATTACAAGGTGCATACAGTAATATTCATGTATGCACACATACACACGTATATATATATATATATAAATATATATATATGTGGTATAATATAACTATAGTTCCATCTATATTCTGTTCTCCCATAGTAGCACCGTGAGATGCTAGCGAGCTACGTTTGAAGTTGGTGTGGGTGTGCATATTGCTGGGAGACAGCCGCACAAGTGAAAGGGTGATGGGTAGGAGTGGAAGTGATTTAAAGTGATCTTTTAACAAATGGCTCTGTCCGAAGTGCACAATTTGGCTGCGATTATCACCAACAATGGTTTTACTGTTAGCAAGGTAAGCGACCGCGTCTGTGACTTTATTACCGAAAAAGTAACGTTCATTTTCTTTTACTGCAAAGTACAACGCTACTGACCCAACACAACGTGCAAGGAAATACGTATTTTAAATTGTTTAATAGCTGTTATTTACTGTACAATAAGAAGAAATAGGAGCTGAATATTTAACAGAAATATTATACTTTGGATTTTCATTGTTCAGTAATTTGATTAGTAGAAACAGTTCGATTTTAGTTCATTGCTGATGTATATACATACATATATGTATATGTATAATACCGTAATTGTACTTATAACAAGTTTCAGTTTAAAATTGTTGGTTCTGAGATCAGACGATAAAAGAAAAAGTAGTTTTATTATAACAAATATTTACATTTGAATAATTATTTTAACTTGATATATTCATGGTAATTCGTTCGTGACATAGCACCTTAAAAATATGAAATTTTCAATAAGTTGATGTATATTCTGTGTGTTTGTATCAATCATATAGTATGTACTGTACAATAACAAAATTTGAATAGAATGAATAAATATTTGAAATAAATATTTAAATAAAAAATAAACTATTTTTTCTTTATAGAATAACGTGATTGAATGCAATATCAACATGTTGGAACCACGAAACAATTATCCAGCTGACAGATGTAACGCAGAATATAATTATTGGAACTATGACTTAATGGAGTGTAATACACAAAAAAATGTAAGGAACTTATGCTAACAATTGTTTTTTTTACGTATTATATGGGTGCAATTATTTTCTTTATACAATATTTAACAATATTGTGATTATGGTATATTATAAATACTATACTGTACTATTAATATCTTATTTTACAATAATATCTTACATTTACTATCAGTTTTTATTTTCAAATATTTTCATTTGTAAAATATGATCAATTTTTAAGTGGTATTATGTTAGAGTTATTAATAGCGAATAATTAGAGAATAAAAATGAAATGTACATAATGTATGTATTTGGGTTAATAATTTCAATATGTTTTACCAAAATAAGAGAACATAGTAGTTAAAAGTAAGAAATATAATTAATAGCAAGTATTGATTTAATCTTTTTAATAATTTATTTATATACAGATGAATGTAGAAGATGAAGATAGTCAGGATTTAAACAATCCTATGGTGAATGATTTAGTGTCAAAAATTCTTGACGATGATTCAGTTGTCAGTGACAATGCTCAGAATAGTAGCTATAGCGGAAATATTCAATATCATTCGGATAGTCAATGTTGTATCGTGGAGAATAAAATGGAAAATAAAACAGACCCAAATCTTACAAACATAAATCACTTTAATATTCATACTACATTTAACAAATTGCACAACAATATTTCTAATAATGCTAAACTTGAATGTAATTACAACAATCTTTGCGAAGAAATTAAAACATTGAGTCTGAACCGATGCGCAGGACAAGTACTGGACGAAGGAAATTTGTATAGTAACGGGGTTAGCGCGTATTCAAATACGTATTCATCCGATTCACAGTCATACATATTACGTCCAAGCGACGATACTTGTTGTATAAACGGAAGTACCGGTATGCCTTTGTGCAATGATTTGTTAACGACAACAAACGTGAGAAATTCAAATAAACAGGCTACTAACTGGTCAGAAAATTTGTCAGCATCAGGATGTACATCAGATTTATTTGGAAATTATCAAAGAATTGAAAACTGCACAAACCCAGACCTTAATTTTAACATGGCTTTAACATTGGCATTAGATTCTCCCGATCCAGTTACTCTTAATGAAATAGAGTATCACCATAATATTGGACAAAATGGAACTACCAACGCATACAATAATCCTACACCTTCTATGCACGAATTATATAGTATGACTGCCAATAATCAAAACTACAGACCAAGTTCGGCAATGACTGATTTAAGTATCGACTCTGGGTTTCTTTCAAATTCTCCGTTACAACATTTTTCTCCAGCCGATACGAATTTGCATAATTGTTTTGGGAATAATATACAGCAGCGCAGTAACGCCGGTGATTATAAAGATTTACACGATTCAAGTAGATTAAGTATGGGAAATATCTCAATACCAAACGAACAACTTCAATTTTTGCAACAACAAGCTCGTAGCTACAAATTGAATCAAGCTGTGGACCAAGAATACAAGCAGTTGATCGACTATTATCCAGGAGTAAGCGACTTCACCCCACCATCGATCAATGGTTTAGACACAAACGAAAATTGTCTTTCGAATAACGATTATAGAATCGATAATAACTTATTAAAAATTATTAGTCCAAAATCAAAGACTATCGAGACTAAGACGTATTCGCCAATTGGGTTTCCAAAAAATCTAAGTTCGCGTCACACGCATCAGTCAATTGCAAAATATGGATATCATAATTATCAACAATACACTGCCAACAACGGCGAGACTTTAAAAATGCTACCACAGAGTTCCACATCGTATCATGATTTGAAACAGCCTAATACGAATACTAATACCTATAAAATGGAAGGATTTGATCTTACCAAAGAGATAGCTTCGTTTCCTTCTGTCAGTCATTTGACCAATCAAATCGCAGCAGGCTCTTCAATGAACAAGGATACTTTCAACTATCTTATGAAACAACGACATCATATGCCAAGAATACAGAATAGCCATGGTATACCATCAGCCGATGTCCTCTTCAATTCAGGAGTAGTACCGAATCCAAGTACAGTAAGATCTGGTGTATTCCCGCCAGTAATGCCAGTTCCTGTACCGCTTCCAGTTCCACGTTTATTTTCTGTACTCTACGGCGGAGGTTTAGGACTTAGAAACGGAAGTGGAGCAGCTAGACGTACAGCTCCTTCAAGTATATTACACTTTAGATTGGAGCAAACTTACGAACAATTTAAGCAGTTGGAAAAAGAACGAAAGAAATGCGAAGCTGGATTAGCTGCCCATTTCCCTGGTAAAAGAGTAACAAGTGCAAACAACATACCCATTCCTCGCCTCCAAGGGAATCCATCGCGCGTAGATCGTCTAATTATTGACTATTTACGTGAACATGCACGCGTCATAACTTTGATCGCAAAGGTAAAGTATGTCAAATAAGAAAAAATCAATTATTATATTGATTTTTATCTTATTTTTCTTTTTCTTCATCTTCTTCTAATAGATGGAACGTTTGCGAGGGACCACAATGAATCAACGCGTACACAAGGCTATGGAGTATTGGTTGGAAGCAATCAAATTTGTCCAAGAATGCCGTAAACGAGAGATCGCAAATGCTACCAAAAGACAGAAAGAAAATCCCCCGTGCATTCTTGTATACAACGACAATGGTATGTTATTTAATATTCTTCGGTTCGTCTTGTAACATCGATGCAGTATAATTGATATTATTCCACTGTTTACAGATATATTAACTCTGGCTGCCAGTGTCTATGAACTAACGAAGGCCTCTCGATACGCAAGAACGGGTATGTATAACGCATTACAAGCCACGTTACTCTATGATTTGGATATAGAAAAAAAAGTCGTTGAATCGTCTAAAGATCCAGTCCTTGTGATAAAACGCAATGAAAGTCAGGTAGGAAGCAACGCCGGCGATTATTCAAATTGTACCTAGCAAGATTTTGAAAATCGCTTCTCGATTTTCTGTGACAAAACATAAAAATCGAGTCCAGTAGCTTTTTACTTGTACGTATTTCGCGTTACGTTTCCAGAGAAGCTTACGCTGGCGTTTCTCATAATTTTATCGCTAAAACAAAAGATGCCGCCCACTTAATAATCTCGCGAGATATCAAAGCATCGTTATGGAAAGGAAAGGAAAGAAAGATAATGAAAAAAAAAGCAACAAAAAACCACAAAAAAAAAACAAAAAAAAAAAGTACGCGTATTCGCGCCGAAATAGGAAAAAATCGTATGCGTGTCTACTTTTTACAAGTTAATAGTGACTCCATAGTTTTCTACTGTACATATTTTTATCTCTACTAATAGTACAGTGTTGGGGTGTCGGTTCTGGTATCCAAATACTTGTGATCCAATCGTCTTATCATCGTCTGTATCGCATTAATCAAGTAATATTTTGCTTGTTCTTTGCTAAACAAAGACTACAAACGAAAGGAACATACACATAGACGGTTTGTTCCTTTTCAATGAACATGTTATATATTTCTCTTGCGTGGTTCATAATGCCAAAGATAATCCCTTTAAAGATTAATTGAGGATCCGAGACTCGTGAAGGGAGAACGAAGAATAAGATTGCTCAGAGAGACTTTACTGATAAATATATAAAAAGAAAAAAAGTAAAAAAAAAAAAACGTTCGCAAGAATCTCCAACTATTATTCGTTTTGCGTATGTGTTATAGGATAGATTATTATTATTACTATTATTATAAGCTAAATTTAACCGATATATTTGTTCAGAGTGTTAGGCAAGTAATTTCTTAGACTAGTTCAATGTGGCCTTCCTTCAATGTACGACCCAAGATGTGTGTCAGATAGTTGAATACATCTCGAGAAAAGAAAAAAAAAAGAAGACTCAGATGCGATAGCAATCTTGAACGCAAAAATCGGGTGAGCTTTTTTTTCTAACTTTGTCAAATGAAAATGTGGTGTATTAACCGCCTTTGAACGGTATAGATACGTACCACATAGACGTATTAGATATATACAAGGCAAAACAATGTCCACTATACTAACACATAAATCTTTGTTTAAAGAAAGAAAAAGCAAAAAAGAGAATTTTCCTAACGCATACTCGCTATACAAAAGCGTGCTCTGGCGTAACGTTTACGCACAGCACAATTACATTTAATGGTAACACTGAAATTATAATGACATTATATAGGTCCACATACGTGTGTGTGTGTGTGTATGTGGATGTGTGTGTACATATATATATATATAAATTTTAACGTGCGTAAGCGAGACACACATAACAATATTCCTACGTAATATATATACATACGTTGATAGGCAAATTTGTTCAGCATTTTCTCTTACTCGATTTTGAGTAAACTGTATCGAACAGGATAACTAACATACCTAGCTCAAGCGTTTGAACGTTTCTTCGACGCGGCACCATTGTATGAAAGTCGTTTTTCATTTGAAATATCACGCTCGGTTCGGCAAGCTGTAGATTCAAAGAAAGATCGCTTTAAAAAACGGTGATTATTTCCGTATTCCTATGAAACTACAGGTATAATATTCGCACAACGATCAACAAGGTACGCTGCATTGAAGCGAAATCTTTAGCGTCCAAGGTGTAACACACTTTAATTGCTTTTCGAAGGAGGTCTAATTTTTTCTTCGTATAATCTGATAAGGTGAAATCTGACCGGCCTGTATTATCAAAAGCTTGGTTGGCGAAGCTTTAATTATAATCATCCGTGTAGGTATATATCCGTCAACTTCCATCTTAAGCTGAAAATCGTATCTAGTTGATAATATCCCATAAATGGGGGATAGATGTGTTGATTTTATTCTCTATATTCGATCTTGGGCAAGACATTTTAGAGTAAAAAGTTAGCGAGAAAGTTGTCTTTGCCGTCAGTCTTGCTTCTGTACAGAAAAGTTTTATATAATACATTGATTAAAAGATTACACGTTTCTCTCTTGTTCTTTTCTAAAGTTATTCTTCTCCTAAAGATGAGAGAGAAACTTACGGATAATGAAATACTTGTATCGCCGAAGTTATAACTGTTGAAGATGAAATACTTGATCGCAAAGACAACCGATTAGAGAAAAAGTAGACGATTACTATCGACCACTATCCAGTCTTGCTAAAAGTAAGATACACATACAGACTGTTAATTCGCTTTTACATAGCGCTTTATATAATAATAATTATCATCGAGGACCATGTCGAGCATCGTCTCCGTGTATATCAGTCGTTTATATTAGGACTTGATTTTCAACTCGAAAGAGCATTTATATTTCTTCGCAAGCTCTCTCATATTTTTTCTTTTTCTTTTTCCTTAATGCAACAGTTTCCTCTTCGTCTCTAAACACGATTAAGTGAATTTTAGTCGCGAGTACATTGAAAATTTGAAACGAGTTTACTCTTTTACAATGGAGAAAGAAAAAAAGGATTTCCTTTCGCATTTGTTGTGTTGTGTTGTGTTGTAACTGTGATATACATACGTATAGAAAACGCGGCAAATTTCGTTTTTGCTTTTCCTTTCGATTAACAGTCTCTTCTTTCCCCGCATTTCCGCTTTATCTTTCTTCGACTGCTCTTTTATTTAAGCTGTACAACTTCTGGAATGATGGAACAATTCGCTAACAAACGAGTAGTACTTAGAACAATTTATCGTCAATATCGTGCAATCATCCGAATTATCTACATCTACCCTCTATTATAGTGTTTATTAACTGTCCAGAAGAAACACCAGGAGAATGTAGTTTTACGTTAGTAGGAAATTATCAAACGAATTATCGTAGCTTTTCTTGGCATTGCAAGAGATCTTCATCGATATAGAAATCTTAGGAAACCAGTCCAACATATACATATGTGTATATGTAGATATTCGTAAATAGCAATGACTTTCTTGCATGTACTTAAACACCAAGTATCGATAGTAATGGATAGTATTTGCGTTTTTTCATGCGGGTAACTTCCTTATTTTTTTCTTCCTTTCTGAAAGGGTTGAAATAGTATTATTATATAATACATATGTACTCGTATGTGCATGTGCACGTATCAAGTGATTACCTCGTATCGTGTTTATCATACACGCAGCATCGTTAAGAATAGGAACACTGTCTGCATAGATACGTGTCTGACAATCCTATTTAAATTGCATGTGATATTATTATATTACTGGATAGCTAAATATCTATCACTTTATGGACATTGTGCGTTCACGCAAGATGTTTCGTTAATCGCGTTAGAAACTACTTTCTTTACACGTTCGACGTGATAATAAAAAATCTTTCGGTATAATTATTGATGAAAAATTTCGATATTACTTCTCGTACGATTAAGTTTCAAGCAAAACATAAGAAAAATCATAATCCATATGACGTAGAGCTGGCAAAGTAATTAGAAAGAAGGATAGTAATCGTTGTTAGATCCCTTTGTTACTCA
The DNA here is from genome assembly GCF_051020975.1 of Osmia lignaria lignaria. NCBI lineage: Eukaryota > Metazoa > Arthropoda > Insecta > Hymenoptera > Megachilidae > Osmia > Osmia lignaria. The sequence goes on from NC_135041.1 coordinate 13,840,641, forward strand.
ACTTTTCTGTGATAACGATTTCATTTCTTTTTTCTTCAATAAAACGATGCTCACGTATTATGCATTCATCTTCGAACCTTTCGTTGGTAATTGCTTTGATTTATCGTAAACATGTTTGAAACGAGATCGTCGTATCCAGATACGAATAAAAGTTACTCGTGAAGCTACCATTATTTCAACACAGTTCACGTTTATCGTTTTCTTTCATCTGACACGTGTTGTGTCGTGACCGTGGAAGATCAATAGTATGAATAATAAAAAGTAATTCGAATCGATCGGTAACGACCTTTTTTCATCGAAGAATAAAATAATCGGTCTGCGATTTCTCACGGAATTTAAACCGGGGTTTGAGGGGAGACTGACGATGGGACCGAAGGAACCGAGAAGACGATTTCTTCTTCGTTTATTAACAATTTTTCATGTTACATTTAGTTGAATATAGCTGTCTATTTCCGATTTACCAGGGTGTTTCGATGTTATAGGCGCGAATTCGATCGGTTAATAAATATCCAAGTAAAAAGAGTGGTTAGATGAAAGAAAAATATTTTGCTTTAAATTTTCTGTCTTTTCTTCCTCCAGTCTATCGGACTGTTCATTTTCTTCCTGTTTTTAGCGTGTATATAATTAAATCGGTATGCCTGTGTAGAATCGTGGACACTTTAGTACGGGTTCGATTTCAATTTGGATGTTGGTCGATGGATCGGAAGAGGTTTTCTCAGATTTTCGCGTAGCGTTTCGCCATCAAACGCGTTCCTATTCGTTTCAATGACAATTCCTGCTCGTGGAATTGCTCGTGAAATATTAATCGGGGCACGTTATCGATTTCCAAAGACTCGCTACGTGCTAAATAATATATCATCCCATAATTAATTTCATTACCTTTTTCCTTCAATTTTATTTCTTTGCTAAAATCTCAGAAAAATTAAAACACTTGTAAAGGGTTAGTTAATTGTGGGATGATTTGACAAAACCAAACGACGGATAGCTTATTTTTTTTATATACATGTATATTAGAAAGAAAATTTAGAATTCATAGGAGAATTGTAGTTGAATAGAGATCTTCGGATCCTGATCGTATAATAGAAGGATATTAGTATCGATGTCAGTTAGGTAGAATTCGTTGTAGATGGAAAATTAGACGAACAAAACGAGATTGATTAGTAGTTAAAAGGCTATACTATATTACACGTACGTATATATCTGTATTAAAACAAGGCGATTAAAAGCGCCCGAAACGTAGAGTATTCTGATAAGAGAAAAGTAATCTGTGAATCTGAAAAATTGCCGTTTCAGTGGCATCGTTTAGAATAATTTTCTGTTTAGAATGAAAATTTTAGCATTAGGCGCTGGCAAGATGCATTCTATTTTTTTTTTTTTTCTCTTTTTCACGGCTCAAAATCATTAAAAGGAAAAGAACATCGAATATCTAATAAATTGCAGCTTGAAAGTAATTATTTGTTAACGATGTTAATTATTTTGAGCCAGTGTATCTATGCTGCACTGTCGACGATACTCGACGAAAGATTGCTAATTAGTTGAAATGTTATAGTACAATTTCTTATTGTAAATATCTGAAACAACTTTCTCTGGACGTATCTTTAAACAATTAGATGTTGAAGATGAAATTCTTATGTGATTCTTATATTTTTCTTTATCTTCCCTTTTTACTTATTGTATTCTTTTTTACCAATTATATTCAACTTTTAGTTTTCTTTTAACGAAAACATATGTGATTTTGAGACACGAATCGACAATCTTGTTCCTAAAGTTTCTGGTTACTCGCTTTAGTTAATTAATTATATTATTTTCGTTTAAACGAGTGCATCTTGCTGGTAAATCTGTTTCCCTGCTCGTTTAAAAGGAAAGATTAGTTAAGGAAAATTGTCGCAATTTATATTAGATGTATTGAAAAGTAACGACAGTTTTCGTGTCACAAATATTGATTAACGCTTTTAGCGAAAGTAGGATCTCTGTCGATCCTCAATCAAATTCAGCGATCAAACGTCGCAACGATCGATACGCTTCGGTATTGAGAATAGAAAAAAAAGGCCGGCATTGACCGAGGGATTGCAGGCTAAAAAATTCTCAGGGAAAGAATGTAAACGATAAAAACAAGCAGAATTGGTCAGCCTGCTCGATATATTCTTTCTGGAGGATCTCGACAATTGAAAAACTGTTTCACGCGCGCTTTGTTCTTACTTAAACTAATTATTAGACGCGAGTACAATGACAAACGGTCTTCTCTTTGCGATCTGTCAAATTGGATATTTCGTTAGGCTCGATAAAGTGGATACGGTTTGAAAAAATTGTCGCGATCCCTGGTCGTTTCAATTCGTTCGTACAAAGACAATCGTTTTACGTTGCTTTCGAAAGTACACGCTCTGCTAATTCAGAGTAATGGGTCAACGATGGTCGGATATTACGACGATGAGAAGTAAACGATAATAATAATAATAAATTTAACAAAGAAAAAAAAAAAAGTCTAAATAAACATCGACGTCGCGAGGGGAATACTTGGTTCGCGGACCATTAAATACCAAATACTATACAACGATCGCGTTACAATAATTATTAAACGTAGGATGAAAAGAGTTGAGCTCGACGTGGGTCGTGATTCGAGTGCAAAGTGATCGATTACGATTTTCGATTCCTATTGCCATTTTCTGATTGTCGATTAGTAAATTTGATTGAGGACGTGATTCGAACCTGTGTAGCTCTTTGCGTCGTTTCTCGAGTAGTCATTAATAAATTTCGTTAAATCGTTGTCGTGATTGCTTCGCGTTTACGATCAATCGAATGGGAGAAACGAGAAAGAGAGAGAGAGAGAGAGAGAAAGATTCCCTTTAGTCTCGGGCTCTCTTTTGCCTTCTTTTTTTCCCAAACACCGAGAAGAATGGAGCAATCGCTCTCAATTTAATAATTATTCTATCTATCAATCTTACAATTAGTCAGACGCGTCGCGTTCTAGGTGTTAGATTAACGATATAGAAAAATGAAAGAGAATTATCGTTCGTCTACGCGTAATTTTCTAAACGAGATTCACTCTCAACCTGATCACTAGTCCATATTTTCGCTTACTCTCGTGGCTTCCGACCGAGATACCGTGCTAAACTCTAACATCGGTCGTTAATTCTATCAGATTGCCGACATATCGCTAAAAAATCGTGCTGTCAACTTCAATGGGACGGGGGCACATAGACGTACCAAATGCAAAACAGTCTACGACCTAATTATTATATACATATATATATCGAGCTCGTTAAACGTCGACTCGCCATCAAATATATCTGACAATGAAAGCGAGTACACTTAGGATTTCCTCCTGTTTCGTGTGGTGCTTGAAAGTTGCGTCCATTCTTATCGTTTCAAATAGTCTGACTTGTTTCTTTCTTCCTTCCATTTTTCAAATTATTTCCTCGAATTAAATTCAATCAACGCGATAAAAAAAAGAAAAAAACGAAGCGTTTCCAATCTTTCCAATTGTTTACAATTGAGATAGCACCAAAAGTGTTACTCGTACTATTAAAAAGGTTAATGTATCTCTGAAATGGTACATACACGCGATTGAACAAGAAGGTTAATTAAAGAAGAAAGGAGAAACAGTGCTCAAATTTGTATGCGACTACGCGTCCCGGTGTGCATTTTCTTTTTCTTATGAATACACAGAGACACATACATATACTAGTAAAGACTGTAGAGACTCTAAGCCGACGGTAGTTCGCACTTTCAGAATTGCACAAAATAATTTTTTATCCATATATGTATATTGTACATGGTTTGTGACACTGTCACCGATCGCAAAAGTAATTATGAAGAGGAAAAAAGAAAGAAAACTCCACTATCGTCGTCCGCAAGCGATCAACTTTTTTGATATTCGTTACGCTTACTTATTATACATACTATACGTATACATGTATATAATTGGGTTACACTATGCGACTGTTTTTTAACATCCCTATAATTCAGGGAGATTAATTACACTTAAACTGCCGGAATGAAAAACTAGGAGAGACGATCGTCTTTTAGAACAAACTTTCTTTGCTCGATCGTAAAGGAAAATCACAAGAAAATGGTACCCTGAGTTGCATTGAACTTGTCGCAGTGAAGTTGGCTACAAATTCACTAACACATTCACGCTGCGTCGGTGAGACGATGGGCGAGATCGACTCACCGACGCGGTGTGAATGGTTAGTGAATTTGTAGCCAACTTCACTGCGACAAGTTCAATGCAACTCAGTGCACTCCAGTTAATATACCAACAAATCGGGAAGGCATCTAATTTTACCAAAGTTCCTTTGAATCGTTCGAACGGTTTCGTATTTCTAAAAGAAGAGAAAAGAAAAAGTAAGCAATTATTATACGATAAGTTAGTTTCGTTTCGTGTTCCTTGTTACGTGTCAATTGTGTAATCGAAGCTTCGAGTGTACCATTGAAAAATTGTCGACGAAAAAAAGAAAAACGAACAAACACAATAAAAACGTGCGACCAATTTTCAACAGTAACGCGTCCGCTTTTTGCTTTCGCATAATTTAAAAAGAAAAAAGGAAAAAAAAAGGAAAAAAGATGCTTCTTCGCTGTGAAAGTACAATTTAATTGTCGTAGTTTCAATTCCTTTGCGCGTGTCGGAATGAAATGGCAAAAAACAATTAGCAAATGGTGTATCGTTGCCAGTTTGTTCAACCTTCTTCGATGCTTTTAGGCTGTGATTTTACAACGCTCTGACACCCGAAACAATACCGCACCCTTATTCTCGAATATGAAACTGAATCGACAATCCAAAAACAACCGCGGAGAACTTTTTCACTACTCTGACGAAGTTTTTTCTTATTCGCCATAATTCAGGTTAGATGGAAATCTTTGGCATTAAATCATTTATATCGCGATACGTGTCGTTCGTGCAGTTTCTGGTTAAATAATAAAAATATATGTAGATTCGCGAAAGAATGTCGGAAAGAGGAACGAATGAACGAAGAGAAAAAGGAAAGAAACACGGAATTAAATAAAGAAGGAAGATACATAAATATTTGGACACGAAAGAGAGGGGGAAAAAAGAAAATTAACTGTCGTTCTTAGTGTTTTTATATATAAATATATATATATATATATATGTTACGTTTCAATGTACACTACGAATTGTATCGATGATACGATACGTATATGATAATATAACAATAATATATATATATATATGAATGATATATCGTTAAATGGGCTGTGGTAGAAACCTTTATATACTTTATACACCGGACGAGTCGGATCCTCTTGTTTCGTTTGTCTTTCGAGGGTAATTAAAACACAAAATATAATCGAAAAGAAAAGGAAAAAAAGAAAAAAAGAGGAAGATATAAAGAGAACGAAGGCAAGGCGTATGTGCATACATGGGAGAGGTACGGCATCATTTTACAAAAAGACGCTTCAGTCGTTTTGAGTGCGTAGCCACTTGTCCTATATTCTGTCACACAACGATTACCTTGCACAAAATGTACCTAATTATACTTAATAGTAGGATCCGTCTTAATGATTGTCAATAATACTGTACCTATCGTGCCCGTGGACACGGGTAAATTATGATATTAGGCTATAAGGGCTGTAAGGCGTAACTATGATTAGATAGAAGAACCCAGTCATTGAAACAATGTAATTGTAATAATGCATCTGCTTCGAAGGTGCACACTTTGCAGATAATGCTGCTTCGTACATACCTATAATTATTAAGGATTAAGTAGACAGGACGGGACACGGGACGGTTCATATTGAACCGCGTTGGTAACAATCGTCCTAACGTAATATTTAATCATCTAATTCATTCGACGTAGTTTTAAATAATTTTTCTTTTTCTTTTTTTTTTTTTTTATTTTTGTAATGTTATTATTGATGAACATTGTTGAAATATACATATATATTTTTCTTTTTAAATACCCCACGTTCATTGTAAACTCATATTTAATTAAAATTTTGACGAAAATGCTTTGAAAGCTTTTGTAATCTCGTTTTAAGAATTTGGGCATTAATCGCTTCGTTGCATTGCTCGATTCGAGCAGATAGTATGAATAATTTATCAGTATTGGTTTTCACAGCCGTCTTTTGATTAATTTTAATAATATAATTGTTTTGTTGATATTTCATAGTTTGTTTTTTTTTTTCTTTTTAATTTTCCTGGATACTTTCGTGAAAGGTTGCTTTCCTAGTGGATCTTCGAAGCAGCGTTGCATCGATAATCGTTTATATGGATGTCATAGCCTTAGTTTCGCTAGTTGAAGAGACGAAAGAATGTTTTAGACCCTTGCTCAATAAATAAAATATTAATTTCGATGTTACGAATTATATACCGATATTAGTTTAAGTTAGATTCCCAAAGCAAAAGAACGTCGACCATTCTCGCGAAATGAATCGAATGGACAACGTAAATACAGATATAATACAAACACGTATTATACAATATAAACGTGTATAATCGTGTATGTCTCTAAGGCGAGCAATCGTTATCAATAGTTGAAGAAATTGTAGCTATCAGGCCGACTTCTATCATCAAAGTTTCTATATAGGTTTAAAATATTCTATTTCAAGTTTTTATTTTGCTCCTTTCTTTTGCAATCAACATCTTTAAACAAACTTTACAAAGTTTGTCTAACGTGCGTGTCTAAAATTGCATCTATAAACTTCGCGCCAATTTCCGTCGATTTTCAGGTTATCTTTCTAACGATACGACAGAAAGAGTTAACATGTTTGCTGCGGATTCAAACCTGTGAATATTCGCCAGATAAAATAAATAAAAATAATATTAATATTATTTATAAATAATATCAATATTAATATGGATCCGCGTGATACGATAATCGCCAATATCACACTGCAGCGAACGGCGAACGTCAAAGTCGAAGTCGAAATCGAAATCGAAGTCGAAGTTTCAAATTGAAACTTGCCACGCAAAATTGGACACACACAGGACCACGTTTTCGTAAAAGTAGAAATAAGACCTGAGCTTAATGTACTCTCTCGTGAAACCGTGTATAAAACTCCTGTTTGTACCTTACTAGTTTACTATGACGCTATTATAGATTATGTATAGAGGAATTGAAAGTGACAAAGAAAAGCGTTCAACTAAATAAAAGAGAGGGAGAGAGAGAGAGAGAGAAAGAGTGAACGGAAGAACGAACGAAAGAGCGAGAGATAAACAGAGATAAGAAGGTAGGAATGTTTAGTGTCCATTCGAAGAATCACATCAAGTCCTTTATTTTTCGCTACGAAGCGACGAAAGATTAGTGTTAGTGTCATTAGCAAACAAAAAAAGGTGCATATAATTATCATGCTTTTTGCTTCAAAACATTTCATAATTCTAATTAGATTGTTTTTATGGCATGTCAAATATAACGCCGTTTGGAGAAAGACTATATCAGCAAGGCTGGTGATTAGATTTCGATTAGTTTCCTATTTTTTTTTTTTTTATTATTATGTTAAGCATGATAATGATTTAGCAAATGTGTTTTACTGAAAGTGTCCTTCCTATGTACATTTACTTGTTTGTCCTCATAAATTATAAATAAATGATATCTTTCGTGTTCACGTATTCGCGGTTCATTCATTTCTCTACGAAATGACGAACATCAATAGAAAAAAAAAAAAGGTACGTAGACATAATTTTATATTTATATTCAATGAATATTTCATTTGATTTTAATTTTTAAACTAATTATAGAAATAGAAAAATCCATACGATGAATCATTGTATATTGTATAGGTAAAGACATTTTCGCGCGTCAATTAACTCAATCAAAATTATTTATTATTAACAGAAAATGAAATACATCTTTGACATCAAGTTTTTTCCTTGTTACATTTTTTATAACAACAAAATGAGGCATAGCAACTTCTTATATTTTTAATTATTGCATCAAATTGTATCATTTAAATATACTATTATTAGTATTATTGCCGTTTAACAATTCCATTATGATAAATCATAAGATTCAAGTACAAGATGATTTAATAGCGATAACAAAGGAAGCTTTGACATATAAAAAGATGTAGTTGAACAGGATGCATTAAAATTTTCATTAAGGCAAATATGGAAAAACTTAATTTGCTGCAATATATTAATGTACAAATATTTATACAAATATCATGTACAAAATACTTTATATGGCAGCGGTACAATTGAAATTAGACAATTCTGAATTATATTAATTATTATACAAAGTGAGTAAATTCAGATAATATGTATATACATACGCTATGTATTATCATTATCAACAATTGTTAAATATAACTACGTGTTATCGTGTATTATACAATACCCTTAATCGTATTTGGTTCAATATTAATGCATAATCGTTATTATGTGTAATATTTATGCAATTATTATTAAGCAATTAATGGTAATTGTAAACTAAAAATTCATAATACCCTCAATTTTTCCTATACTCGATAAGACTATGAATTTCATATTTAAATTTCTCAATCCTAGTTATTAATTAGTTATTAAAATTGACGCAAATAAAATAAATATTTTAATGCATTCAGTCTCACAGTAAACAAAATTTCATTTTTATTCTCTTCAAAATTTAATGTAAATTTTTTATTGAAATTCCCTCTTTGGCATTTATACTAAAGATTCTAAGCAAATATGTACTTGTGAGATATCTGTTTATATGTGATAACTTAAAAGATAACATCTAAAGAATAATAGTCATTTTTGTACTGATCGACTTGGATATTTTCTCATTAAAATTATCATTGGACTGTTTTCTTCTCTAGCTTTTCTTTTCATAAATTATATACCTAAGATTGTAAGTTCGTTGGGATCATACATTTATAAGTGTAATTTATAAAACTAATTTTAATCATTCAGTGTTTCAATATTAAACACGCTAACTTTTTAAATTCAATTTAGAAAAATTCAAAAACCTAGCCATATATACATATTGCTTGCTTTGAACGCAAACTTCAAAAAAAAAAGGCAACATACGACATTCCCTGTTCCATACATTATACACAACATTATCATAGATTGTATTAAATTTCACTTCATTGTAATTAAATAATTGTTGTATGTATGTGCAAAGCAAAACTCAAAAAACATTCGTTTATTTCTTTTGATATCCATTATATTTATGCAAGAGTGTTGAAGGATTATATATATATGGATATCTATAACTTAACATTAATAATACAAAATATCCATTTTGTTTGTTTACTTCTTTTCAACTCTATTGGAATTGAAAAGAAGTAATATTTAACAATTTAGGTAGAATAATATCTACCTTGAAGATACTAATAGTAAAATATTAGTAGTAACATTACCATTATTTTATTGATCAAGCTGTCTTCATTGCAATATCATATTGAAGTAGACTCAGCATTCAATCCTGTTAGTATGTGATAATGCTGCTGTAAACGTTTTAAATTAGCTGTTAAACATGCATTTTCTATATATAAATCTTTAACTAATATGTCAGTCCGTGCTAATTGTTCAGCCTGTAAAAATTAATAGAAAATATTATTATTTTAAACAATATTCAAGAATATTATCGTTCAAAATGATACGTATACCTGTTCTGCGCTCGTTTGAAATTCTATTTGAAGCCTTTCTTGAGTATTACGAAGAAGACACTGTAACTCTGATACTTCTACTTGATGTTGAGATATAATATCTGAAATAATATTTAATATTGTGTAATGAAATATTAAATAGTTTGTCTGATAAAATATTAAGATACTTACATTGTAGTACATGTTCAATATGATACTGTTGTTGTTTAAAGCACTCTTGTAATTGATGTTTCTTACGTTCTTGTGTTTGAAGTTTCGCATTTAAATTTCGCAATATACTTACATTTACGCAACACATTTGGGCATCATTTCTCATACATTGACAATTTGATACATTCAGATTTCGTAATTTTAATGTATTCTGTATTACATCATATTCAGTATCAGGAATATTTTCTTCCTTGTACAATTTCCCATCAACTTCTGTTAATTCCCACTGTAATTCGGGTTTTTCCATTTTGCATGTACCACTTTTGCTTTTCACAGAATATTGTGTATGCATTTCGTATGGATCACAATTACTAACATCCACCTCCTCTTTCGTTAATCGTGGAATAAAGTCATTTGACAAATTTGAGGATTCTAGAATTCTATTGTATTTAAATTCATCAGGCAACTTATGAATGTTATCATTACACTGAGCTAATTTTGAAGATAATTCATTATACGATTGAATATTGAATGAATCACTAGGAACATAATTTGATCGTGCCAATAAAGATGAAAAAGTAAATTCATCTGTAACTTGGACAGATATATCAACCATTATCGGTCGTTCGAAAGACTTTAATTTTTCATGTAGATTCTTTATTTCTTTGTCTTTTTGAGTAATTTCTTCTTCCATCTGGCCTTTCCATTTTTCAAACTCCTCTTCGAGATCTAAATACTGTATAAATAAAATTATACACACATAATATACATATACACAATATTATGTAAAGTATAAAAAATATCTTACTTGTTGCTCTAAGTTAAACTTTTCCTCGATCGGAGACAAACGTCCATTTTTCGCTTTATCTACAGGGCTAATTAGTTCTTCGTATTCTGCCATTTTAGCAATAAGTTCTGAAAACTTTTCATCGCTAATTTTTTGCTCCTGCTCAAATAGTTGTCTTTCTTCTTCTAATTTACCGGTCCAAAAGTCTTCACATTCTTCATATTCTATTTTCAACAAATCAAGGTTTCTTTCTAGTTCTGCACATTGCTCAGTTAATTGTTTCATTTCGGCTGCATGTGCTGCTTCCGATTCTTGAATTTTCAAATTTAAGAAAGCAACGACATCTTCGGATGATTCATTCATTTTTGTTAAACTTGAATTAATTTTGCTGCTGATTTCGTTTGATACTTTGGTACTCTGAATAAGCAAAGTGTCTTTTTCTTTATTAGACTTTGAATGATCTACATTCGTACACTCTTCTTTACGCGGAGGATAATCTCTAAGGCTTGAAACTTTATTCTGTGATAAACTTTTTATATCTCGATTGTTGAGATTATCGATATCGTAATTATTATCGTTATTGTTGGATATTATTGCTCGCTTCACAGGAATTGAATGTTTATGTTTGGAAACAACAAAATCCCTTAACGATTCGGTTGTTCGTTCTTCACATTCGGTTTCCATTTCTGATGCAATACTTTTTACAAAATCTATTTCTTTACCACCTTGAGAATTTACATTCGATTGTAGTCTTGTAATTATTTCTGATATCTCATTTTTAAGCGAACAGTTTTCTAAAGTGCACTTGTTATTACTTAATAAAACATTTTTTAATTGTTTTATAACAATATCTTTAAAGTTTTTCAAGTCTATCTTTTTACAATTTTGCATGTTATCTTCTTCATTGGAATTACAAAATGTCTGTATAAACAGCATAAAATTCACATTGAATTCACATTGTCTTGTAATGTTCAATCAAATATTATAAATTACTATTATAAATGCTACTTACAGGAGTGGAATGTTTTAAAAATACATCTAACTCATCTTCATCCACTACAAATGCTTCTTTACCTAAATAAAAAATTTGTAATAATAATTTATTTATAAGAAAAAAGAAGAACATATAACTTAATTAAGTTCACTGTTCTTACTATTTTCAGTCTTGTCCGACTGTATGCTGCTCCTTGTTGTATGAGCGCCAAGCAAATTATTCTGTCTATAATGAAACAATACAAAATTAATATTAAGACGTATATAAAATAGTTTGTTATCTCATATATTACCTTATATCTTTAGCATGACAATCGTACTGTTTTAAACTTTCTAATTCTGCTGTAAGTTCATCATTTTGATCTCGTAAGAGAACAGCCTCGGATTGTAAATGCTTAATACGATCAATTAAATATATAACTTCTTGTTGATGTTTAACTTCTATGTTTTGCGACTAAGATCGAATAATCAATAAACGTGTTATTATTATAAACATAGAAATCATATTCGTGATTTACTTGGAAAAATATGTTTCGTTTACCTCGTCATGTTCTGCCGCCAACATCTTTATTTGAGTTAGTAACTCGGTATTTGATTGTTTAAGTTTTTCAATCTGATCACGAAGATTCTCATTTTCACTTTCTAAAACTTGATTCTCCTGTAATGCATTTACAAATTTATTTCTAATCTCATGATTTTCTTTCTGTGACATTTGTATTTGTTCATCTTTCGATTTCAAAGCAGTAGCATTCATTTCCCGTTCAGAACTAAGTTGATTGGAAAGTTCTTGTAAAGTTTCAGCATGGCGTTGTTCAAGTTGCTTTCGTAAATTTTGTACAATCTCTTCCTGACGAACATGCTGTTCGTCAATTTCTTGAGCAAGAGTATTTGCTCGCTCATTGGCTTCTATAATATCGGTACGTAATTTTTCCTTCTCACCACTAACATTTTCTATTACAAGGCTAAAAAAATGTTCATTAGTTAAAATTTTCGCTTAATCTATTCACATGTACAATTTGTAACGTACTTTAATTTATGTAGTTCTTCTTGATATAGTATAAGAACATCTCGCAATAACATTATATGGGATCGAATTGCTGAATGATCCAATGAATCGTTGAAATTTTTTAGTTCGTCGCACAAAGTAGCTGTCAAATCAGCTAACGAAATTTCCGACGACTTAAGACCTCCGTCCGTTAACAAGGATGTATTCGCAATATTAGAAAGTTTCCATGTATCCAGGAAAGAAGCATTCCTTGTGAAGCTATTATTTAATAAACAAAAAAAACCAGACGTAACATACGTTCAAAGCAAAGCATTTTAGGAAATTTGTATTAGAAAGAATACCTAGTTTTACGAGACGTATGTACATCAAAATTACGTTTCCTAAAATCCAACTTGGTTAATTCCTTCGCGGTCTCGTTGTTCTTATCTAATGTTAACTGTTCTTCCACAGGTGTCCTACTCTGAAATATAACAAGAAATTCTTCCAAACTGATTAACCCATCGCAATTCTGATCAAGCTTCTCAAAGATACATTGTATAATCTGTAAAGAAAATATTACATATTACTTCAAACTGTACTTGGAAAACAAACTGTTATACGTATACCTACTTACTTGTTTTGGAAGAGCTGGGATTCCTAAACAATTACATATAAAATATATTGTGGCAGAATCTACATTTTCTTTTAAACAGATGTTTACTTTCTCCCATAAACATTTTAATCTATTTTCATCTACAGGTACACCTGAAAATTAAAAATAGAAAAATATATTTCTTATATCTATATTTTATAAAAGGTATTTTTACAATTTAATAACACACAATAATTACCTGTTCTTATACTTAAAAAATCTACATTAGATTTAATATTATTAGGTAGCAATAAATTGCCTCTTTTATTATCTACAGCATTTAAACTTAAATCGCATTGTGATTCTGTTATGGTATCTTTTTCTTGACTTTTATCTAATAACATTAACAGAGCAGTTCTAAATTCTTGGAATGATATAGATTGCTTTTCTTTTTTTTGCTGTTGGATACATGATCTTAATTCGTCACTTTGCTCTGTCAGATGTAATTTATGGCACAAACTAAGCCAGTTATCTTCCTGCAGTTCAGTTTCTCCTTTTGTTAAACAACTTTGAAATACGGCGTAAAGCTGTTGTTCATATGGATCATTGTTGTGTTCATCCATGGCATCCTTTCATTGTTTTGTGATGCGTTGTAAAATATAGTAAATCTATAAATACAAATATATGATTCATTATGATTAAGCTAAAAATCAAATATAATGAATCAAATGTATCTTACAATTTCAATAAAAATTTAAGAAATTAGACAGAAATATTTTTAAATATACATCTTTATTTCTTACCATTAATACAATAGATATTACCTAAAGAAATGATTATTAATATCTTTCCGCATAATTAAAAACAATGAAAACTTAAAATGATTAATATGCATTTATTAAATATCATGATATGCTAACCTAAGAAATATATTTACAGGTTAATAATTTGCAATAACAATATAAGTAAATGTACAAGTACTATTATTTAGTGTAACGAATAAACTATAGTTTCAAATGAAAACTATTATATTAAATTTTCATTATTTTCAGATTGCGTAATAAATATGTTATACATTATATTTATAGTAAAAGTTTTACGTACAAAATTAAAATAATTTATTCTAGCCAATAATACGGTAATAATCATGTTGAATCAATAAAAACTTATTATTAAGATAGTGCCGTTAAACAGAAAATTAAATATTTCAGTTGTAAAATGATTATAACCTACCGTTAAGTTATAAGTTCGTTTCACAAATATACTCATACATTTCTATCTAGCTCTATGTAGGTATGTATATATATAGTTACACAAACATGACTGTATATATACATATATAGATTTATTAACACACCTATACTAATATATAAACGGTTACATAGTATGTAGTAAATACATTCTACATTTATGAAACTGTACTTTTAACTGTTAAATTTGATTTGAGTTTGACAGTTTCTTAGAAGGTTGGATGTATGTATGTATGTATGTATGTATATCTATTCGTAGGGTATCTCGCGATTACAAAACAAAAGAAAAAGAAATACATACAAACATAATTTAAATCTATTAAGTCATAATAACACACAACAGATGGCAGTATATTTCATTGTTATGTGGAGGTCTTTTTAAAATAATGTAATTAAATAAGGTGTTTTTATAACAGCAAACCTTTTTCCTGCCTTAGACGCATAATAGGTAATAGAAATTTTAGTGTAATTCAGAAATCGATATAAATGATTTTGTCTATGTGGAAAAACACTTTGTAGGAACATCTTCTTTTATCGGTTCCGCTAATATTAGTTCAGAAGCGTCGTCATAAGTAGTAATTTTACAGGGCTATCTTTGTATATATACGCATATGTATGTTAATTGTTTTTAAATTTTGGTTTTATAAATCGCTACTCGAATATCACGCAGTCCTAAAGTTACGTTCACATAACAACGTAGGAATATCATTAAATTAGACATCTAGTATTACTGTAGCCATTGATTTACACTTTGGCGGTAATGTGAATAACGGTAACAATAGTGAAGCCGGTGGTTCAGACATTCGTTTAATTGATGATATTACTTTTGTTAAAATTAAAATATGGGTATTACGGGATTACTTCCATTCCTAGAAAAATGTTCCGAAAGAACGAATATTAATAAGTTTTCTGGTGGCACTGTTGCTATTGATACTTATTGTTGGCTACACAGAGGTGTATTTGCTTGTGCCGATAAGTTGTCCATGGGACAACAGACAAAAGCGTATGTTATTGTTTAACTATGTTCAATTAGAATGAAATTATTTGTGTAACCGTTACTTTATTTTAGATATATTAATTATTGTATGAAACAAATACATATGCTGCTTGCTTATAAAATAAAACCAATTCTTGTATTCGATGGACGACATTTGCCTGCCAAAGCGCAAACTGAAGCTAAACGACGAGAGTATGTATATATAATTTTAAGTAAATTAGAAAAAAAATGAAGTTGCTTTGCATTGTTATTTTTAATTATTAATCATTCAGTTATTTAAATCTGTATACTTAATTAATTTAGTTTATTACCTCGAATAGTTTTTTATACATAGATTAATATAATGTAAACTTGATGAATTGTTGAACTTAATTATTTTTATTTTTATACTTTTTAAGAGCCAGGGAGACAAATCGGCGCAAAGCTGCTGAGCTAATGCAAATGGGGCAACATGCAGAGGGTAGAAATTTATTAAGAAGATCTGTAGATATTACCCATGAAATGGCTTTAGAATTGATCAAAGAATGTCACAAAATGAACATTGATTGTATTGTGGCACCATATGAAGCAGATGCACAATTAGCGTATCTTAATATCAATGGGATTGCTGATGTTGTTATCACTGAAGATAGCGATTTAACATTGTTTGGTTGTAAAAAAGTAAATATAAAAAACAAAATTAAATAAATTTCAAAAGCATGATGTACATAAATTTTATGTTACAGATTTTTTTCAAAATGGATGCATACGGTAATGGGCTTTTAGTTCAACAAGATCTAATACATCTTGCAATGGGTGTGAGTTCTGCAGATTTCAGTTTAGATGAATTTCGGTATATGTGTATTTTATCAGGTTGTGATTATTTATCATCTCTGCCTGGTATTGGATTAAGTAAAGCAAGGAAATTTATTAGGACCAATAAAGACTGTAATATACATAGAGTAAATATTTTTATACATATATGTATATAGATACAATTAGTGATAACATTTCTAAATACATCTAAAAATTAATAGCATTTACTTTTATAGGCATTAACTCGATTAGGATCTTATTTGAATATGAAATCCTTAGTTGTAACACAAGAATACAGAGACGCATTTATATTAGCAGATATTACATTTAAACATCAGTTAGTATTCTGTCCTTTACAACGAAAACAAGTTCGGTTAAATCCACCTATGTCGGATGTGACAGAGGAACAGTTATACTACGCTGGTACGGAGACAAGTCCTGATATTGCGCTACAGCTTGCTTATGGAAACTGTGATCCATTTACTTTAAAAATGCTTCATAATTTTGATCCTGATAAAACGGAGGTAAACACTCGCAATAAAATCATTATAGATCTACTTAATGATTATTATGTTATTGCAACGTATATTACTCGAAATTTTTACTGTAAATTTCCTAGATTCTTAATAGTAAATCTAATAATACATGGAGACAAAAAATGTTACATCCTCAACACATTAGTATTTGGTCAAAGAAATATGTATCAAAGCAAAATCTGTTGCAATCCTTTATTCAAAAAAAAGATCTTACAACCTGGCCTAATACAGTGGGTAAAGAAGCAGTTCTCAACACGAATCGATTAAGAAATGCTTGTTTAGTAATAGAAGAGGATCATCCTGGTATGGAAATATTCTATATACATATAAATATATATATATTGTATATTAAACAGATACATAATAATTATTACAGATTGCAAAGAGTTAAATCAAAAAGAAATCTTAGATATATATGAAGATAAAAATACAAAGGAAATTAAAAGTAATTTAGAGATTGATAGTGTTCCTAGCGATGAAGAAATATCACCTGTTTTGATTAGAAGAACAAATCTGTTTGCAAAACAACCATCGTCTACTAAAACTTCTCCGAGCCTTTTGTTTAAACATAAAAGTCGAGTAAAGGGTCGACATATTATGCGTCTTAGACGAACAATTGTAAATGAAGAAGTTGTTACAGAAAGTAAATTTTTTGCTAAACCTACTAATGAAACAGATAGTAATGTTGTAACTAATGACAACACACTATGTCCAACTGATAATTCGAATAAAATTTTATTGGAAAAAGAAAACATAAATAAAAACGAATCTAAAGAAACAAATGATATTAAGTTACAAGCTTTGATGATAACTGACGAAGTGAAAACTGATACATATCGTATGGATGTAGACGAAGAACATAATGCATCAAATGAGTGCAAAGCTACCAAGTATTCAAATAGTTCCTTTAATTGTGATCTAATGACATCACCTGTAAATGTTCAGATAAGCGAAGTTCTCACACATAAAACTAATATAAATGAATCATGTAATTTAAATAGTTCATTGACAGTATCAGAAGTAGATACGGATTTCGATTTTTTAATTCAGCAAGGAGATATAAGTACTTTGAGTAATAGTTCATTTAAATGGTCTGATACAAGACAATGTGTTCAAATAAATAAAAAAGCAAAGTGTGATAAATATAGAAACTCAAAATCTCGTACAGTGAGTATTATTATAATACTTTATCAAAAAATAGATTCAGACGTGTATTTCAAATCGTATAATTTATTGCATTAAAATATTTATCAGGTTGTAAATAATACACGTCGGAGTCAACAACTTTGTTCGGTCCAAAGACAACAAGGTTTATTAAGTATGTATGGATTCGAGAAAAAAAGTAAGTAAAATACAAAAATTTCATGATTTTATAAAGTAAATTTTAATTCTTTCCATATTTATTTAATCTTATCTAAAAGTATTTATTTTCAGAATTGGCATAAAAAGTGATTGAAATTAATAGCTTAAATTATAGCTGTGCTACAATTACTAGTGATATTAAATAAATGTATAAAATTATTTACAACAACGTGAGAAGATCTTCAAATAATTGAGTTGCATTTATAAAGTAAACATTTATTCTAAATAAGGTATACATTTTTATATACACCTGTAAATATACTGTTAAAAGTACGACATGTTATACTAAATATTTTTTTTTATTGCAATCTATTATTTTGTATCAGTTGTTTCCTCCCACGGTCTTGATATTCGAATATTTTCCCAGTTATCAATATCTATTTTCTAAAAAAAAAATTGTAATTTATACATTACAATGAAGCAGCATTTTTGTCTATTTATTCAATATCATTTAAGCAAAACTTACTTTCATTGTATTCTCGTATTCCTCTTCAAGGGTAGCAGGTTTCTTCATTTTAATACCAACCGCTTCGGCTTCTTTAGCTAAATCATACGTGGTAACCTTCCTATATTTGTATCTACAAAATTGATCAATTAATCAGGAACTTACAATATCGTGTAATCAACAAAATATTAAAGAACGTGCCTTATTTTAGCGAATTCTCTCACTAAAAACGACCCTCCTATAACAAGTAACATAAATGGCACAAATTGCTTAAATATTTTTGTTTTATACAATTGTGTCATTATAACGAAGGTTATGTACGCACGTGTACATACATTTAAACTTTGTACATAAAATTCGTAACTGATGGAGAATATGTATGTATATACAGGTTTTAAATAGAAGGTAGTTAAATTTATTTTAACAATTCATAATTATTATTAATAAATTTTATTGTATGAATACAATTTTATTAGCTTTCCATGCTTGACCGCCATCAATAATTGAAACAGCGCCATTTAGCGGAATACGTTCAGTACTAAACTCCTGGTAGTAGAAGAGCAGAACAGTAAAGGAGGTATTCGGGGCAATTCACATATATCAAAATAGATTGATAGAGAAAAATAATTAAGGTGATGGTATCTATTACGCCGATATAGATACGAATTAAAATAACATTTCCTTCATTTATTCTACTTTTATATCAATAATTTCTTAAATCCCGTCAATATCTTATATTTTGGTGTTTAAAGTTTTTGAAAAGTAATCTTGATTTTATTTCAATATGGCGTCGATAATTTTTAACGAATCGTTAGGTATTGGCCGATTGCAGAATATACCGAACGTTGCCGAGCGTTGCCGAAGTGCCGACCGCTCTTCGTCGGGAAGGAAGGTCTCGCCATTTTTCTCGCGAACATCGAAGTGACAAGACGTGTTGAGAGCAGCCTTCCGCATAAGTAATAGGTACACATTGTATCTATTAAAACATTTTGTATCAATTATAGTTCGATCGTTTATTAACAATAACTTTATATTTCTATTATATTTATTTAACTATGATTTTCTATCCATATAATATTCATTGAAATAATTATCAACAATTATGTAAAACATTTCATTATTACAATATAATCTAGGATCAATATTCAACTTGAATAATATTCGGGTTCGTTGAAAATATTTCACGAACACTGATATTTTCATTTACACGTAATAAGAGTATTTTCTTAACGAACGTTCAATAAAAAGAATGTTTGTTTTGTTTTGTATATTTCCACCCATCCCCAACCTCCTCACTAATCTTTTCTTCCAGGAATTGTTGTGGCCGCGCGCAAGGCGGTCGGTAGAGTCAGTGCTTGTACGAATATATTTCCAATGTTTTCATTTTTTCAAGGGTGAATTGACCCTGAATAGAGTTGCGATTGTACAACTAGGAATCATGCGAATCACATTGAAAATTAATAATAATGAATGCATAGTCAGTATTGTTTAATTATGTACTTATACATATAGCATACATGTGTCATTTAGGTATTTGCGAAAGGTAACGTACTTAGTTAGTTGGATGCAATAATTCAGGTGGCGCTTAAATCAGTTTCTGTTCGATCTAATTTTCGATGCAACGTTGACTGTTTTACCAACACGGAATAAGTATAGTAGGACAAAAAATTGAATTCATGTATATAGCAGTACTTTAAAAATCGAATTCCTGCAATTCGACTAGCAACAAAATAATAGCTGTAAACAGTCCATATAATTAGATATCGCAATAATTATTCTCTTAATATCTCTCAACTGATAATTATTTTTTTAAGTTGAAATAATTTAAACAAATATTGGTGAATAAACGAAATGGTTTTAGTTTTAAATCCTTCGGCAGGTTAAAGCGGTAAATAGATATTTCTTTTTTTTTGTTTAGTTTGAATGATACTTGTTCAGGATACAGAAAATATTGCAAAATGAATATTTTGCCGGGAACAGCATCCCTTCTTGAAGAACTTGACAGTACGTATTCGTATTAGATGTAAATAAATATGTTATTTATTAGGTTATGCCGGTCTATTGTGTCTCACTTATTGTATGATATTTTATTCTGACTCAGAAAAACTTATGGTTTTACTAAGAGATGGCAGAACATTAATTGGATATCTAAGAAGTGTTGATCAATTTGCTAACATTGTACTTCATCGTACAATTGAAAGAATTCATGTTGGTAAAGAATATGGAGACATCCCAAGAGGCATTTTTATTGTGAGAGGAGAGAATGTTGTACTTTTAGGAGAAATAGTAATATCTTTATATATAAATTTATTTATTTTTCTAAAATATATACACAATGTCTTTATTAATGAAATTCAATATAATTTAATTATAGGACAGAGATAAAGAAAAAGATTTACCATTAACAGAAGTATCTGTTGATGATATTTTAGATGCACAAAGACGAGAGCAAGAGTTAAAGCAAGATCAAAAACGATTAATAAATAAAGCATTAAAAGAACGAGCTCTATCATATATTCCAGACATGGGTCATGATGATATGTTCTGACTCATGTCAACATCTTTGACAACTAATACTCTATCATCCACATCTTCACATAACTCTGAAACTTATGATACATGTTATGCATCACTTTCTTTTTAGAGTGACTAACAATGACAAACTATAAACTGTGAGTATATGTAATTATCATGAAAATAGAAGTAAGTAATTAATATTATCTAATTACCTTATCAAATTATTATAGAAATAATGCAGTCAAAGATTGATATGTTAATGATGGTTAATATCAATAATATGAGAATTTATTTACCTTTAGCTTTATTATATCATCAACCCTATATTTAGTGTGCAAGTGTACACATTATATTTGTATTATATTTTTAAAAATTGTCTGATTTTTCTGCTATATACAAATATTTAAATAGAAATCTATTATGATCAACAGATAGCCTTTGTACCATCTGTATGAAACATATAAACGAACTTACTAATTACATTTATAGATTTCTAAAAACTATATTTTTCTATGACCAATTTTGTGTATCCTATTTTATATGCAGAACTCTCGTTTCTGTAATTCTGTTGTAGTTGAAAATAAAAATGAATGTAAGTAGTATAAAGAATTCGTTCGCTATAAAAAAGTTTTATACATTATTTTCATTTATTGAAATGTTAACATTTTATTGTGTAAATGTTACCAGTTTAATTATTTTAGTTTGTTAAACAAGTATCAAAATTGCAAAAGCTTTGAGATACAAATTTTCATGATGAATATATATTCAAATTATTTTTATTTTCAAGCATCATTGATAAATAAGTGACATAAAGGGTTAACTGTTAACGTATTATTATACAATGTATTGAAATACGTTGATTTTTCTTTTAATTTTAAATATGTCACTTTGTCAAAATGAAGTTTCTTGAAATGTATCTTTTATTTTCACTGAATTTAATGTTGATTCGCTCAACTGTTTATATTTAAATCCTTGTTCACGTATACTATTTGATATTCTGTTTTCTCGTATCGATCTTTTTGAATCGTTACGTTGTAAGCTAGTTGCTCGTTTCCTTGGTGAATTTGTACCTTCGTCGTGTTTTTCCAATGAATTGCTTGCGCTATTAGTACTACCAGAAATGATACCAGAGGTATCAGATTCTGGTTGATTTCCATCTAAACAACAAAGTAAACTATCAGAAAGACCATCTTCGTTTAAGATGTTTAAGTCAGATTCTGATTGCTCGAAGTCTCCCGTACGTGATGTAAAACTGAGATCAACGGGACTAGCGGTTAAAACACTTCTCGACAATAAATATTCTCTAAATGTACTTGTTATAGACACGGTGCTTTGTTGTGCGACCGCATAACAGTCATCCGGAACCGAAGAAACAAGTTTTCGTTGTTCTGTTAGTTCTTTGTTGAAGTTTTCTTTATTTTCCGAATCAACGATATCTCCATATATAATTTCACTGTCAGTATTATTAGGTTTCTGAGATTCTTCTAGAATCGAAGTATAGTTCATTGAACCTATAATATCAAGATTTGATCCTCGTATATTGTTAGACATGCTATGTTGATTCCAGCTATTATTAACAATAGCAAGATTACAGAGATTTGATCCTGAAACCATCATTACAGGTTTTCTCGATCGTGGTGTCATCATTGTTTCCTGTAATCATTGTTGAAAATTATTTTCAATTAACAAATACTTTTATTTTTCTAGAAATGAATTTTCATGTTACTTGAATAGATTAATTATAGTTAAAAAAGTACATACCTGCATAGCTTTTGTCATTTTAGTTGCACTTTGTGTAATTGGACTCATGCTTTTATCATTGTTAGTAATAGGAGTTAACATATAATCATTATTAACTAAGCTTTTGCGTAATAAATTTGATGGTGTTGATGTATGAGCAACATATACATTCCACAGCCTGTTTTTTACAATAGGAGATAAATTGCATGCATTATCAGTATTCGATTCTGCCTCCGTATGTTGTTCCGATATATTCGTATTATCTTTAGAACCTTTAGAAGAGGAAATTCCATCAATTGTTCTCAACGTAGGTCTTAAATTTTGTCTAATTAATTGATTTTCACTCGTTTCATGCAAAGTAGTTTGGGAAGAATACATGTCTGGTGGTTCACTCATCTGTCTAGATAATCTGACAGTGTTATCATCTTGCTCTGATTCCTCAATATTAAAATGTTCTTGCAGAGATATATTTGCGTCACTTTTTGAACGCATAGAATCATCTGTATACGAGTTTTCTTGAAAACTTTTACTTGGTTCATCCATAATATAATTATGATAACTATTATCCAATTGTTCTTCTTTTATATTTACAAATCTCATCAACATGGCCCTTCTTTTCTCTTTGTAATTCCTTAATGTGGGAATATTAAGACTACCAGTGCTGTTACTAATGTGTTTGGTATGAAGAAGATTTTCGTTATTTGTATCAGAATTGTCTACACTCAATTCATCGTCTGATTTGCTAAGCAGCATTTTCGTTTGGAGCAACGATTTTTCTAGATCCTTCGCATCAACAAGCATGCAAATATTAACATAAATATGAACATGCTGTTACAAACTTAACTAACATTAATTACAAGATATGTATCTTACCGTAGACAATATATTTTCTTCGCTGCTCGATCTAGTAATATTGCAACCTATGTTAATGTCAATAAACTTTTTATGCCCTAAGATCTTTTTCTGAAATATATGTTTTTTTATTGAATCTCCAAGGCTCTTGGTTCGACAGTGTTTAACTTGTCTAGGTGTACCTTGACCATTTTCTTTATTAAATTGTTTTACAAGCCTACGTTTTTTAGCTGATTCTGGCATAGCTTGTATATGAGCATAAAGCTGTGCTAAAGCTGCTTGAGTATCTTGCGTAGAATTTGCTTTAGCTGTTAATTTGTGATCAACAAAACTGAACACAGTATGTGCTGTACCTGTTGTATCTGGTATAGATTCATTCAACTGTAATCACAAATATGTCGATATGTTTCAATAATTATAATAATTAACATATTAAACGTTCAAAAAAAAGAAAAAGAGGAAACTTACATCTACGCGTTTGGGACTTAATAATTTTCTTTCTTGTTCTACCCAATAGGCTCTTATATCTGTGGCCAACTTTGGTGGAATTTCAAATAATTCGCTTGCTTTTTTAATCATAAAAGCAACTAAACATGATAAATTTTGAGAATTGATGTGTAAAGCTTCTGGTGATAATTTTCTTGGACACATTAAATGTGGAGTAAAAAGAGTAGCAAGCGTATCACAATTCATTTTATTACTGCATTCAAAACTGGCTGTCTTGTTAAGAAGATTCAAAACATGTTTAAGTAAAATTCTGTTCATAGATGGTAGAAGTAACAGAAGTAATTGAAGAGATCTTAATAATCTTGCATCATTTTCATTTACCTCAGAGCTACATAATTCTAAAAATAATAAAAGTAACTTTTGAATTAAAAAAAAAAATTCAACAAAAATATTTGTAAAAATATGTAACTATAATTTGAAAACTAAAAATATATTTATTTTACCAGCAATTTGACAGTGAGCAGGATAATGCAAATCTGACAATAATGGTTCTGGTAATTCTGCCAAAAATCCTTTTAATACTGATGCACAATCATGTACACTATATCTGCCATCATTAAGATTTAATGGAATTCCTTGATACAATGAACTCTTCAAATCTTGTTGTCTGGTTAATTTACCAGTACGCCTAAATATACCTTCTTGCATGATATCTTTGAATTCATAAGAAAAATAAGAATAAAAAGAAAAAGGAATTAGTTTAGAAGGCAAAATGTTAGTTCATAAAAACTAATATAAAAAATATTTTCACTCACTTTGTTCTTTAGACAAATAATCTATTAATTGTTTCATTTGATTTATTCCATCCTCAGATAAGTTAGCTCCTTCTATACCCTTTTGTAAATTAATTGTTGACTTTGGTTTCTTTGAAAAACTTAAGAGACCCCATTTTTTTAGTTTTGTCTTTTCATTGATGCAGTCACTACTACTAGACAATCGATTTATCATCAAGAAATTAAGAAAATAACAAGATCATGTTATAAATTCTAATGTTGATTGAATCAAACTTACTCTTCAGTATTAAGATCTAATTCAAAAGACAAATGCATTTTGACGAGAGTATGAAATTGTTCTGGATTGACTTTTCGCATTCTAAAAGCCAATTTACCATCCACTCCATCATTAAAATCTTCCATTGTCAATTCCATCATAACGACAGTTTAAACACGTTCTGACATCTTTGAATTTTATACGCACGTTCGTTATCGTCTCGCCGTCAACGGCGGTTATTTTCATTCTAACTAACTTTTTTAGCTATAACTACAATTTATGTATTTATAGGTATACATACATACATTTTATAACATAATTAATCACTAATGTGAAAGATGTGTTGTTAATTTGTTACTTGAATTATGTTAAATCCAACCAATCCAACCGTATTTTATTTACTATTGAATACATGTGAAACAAGATCCAACACCATCTGGTAGTGATTTATCTAACACAGTAAGCTTAAATATATTTATTAAATAAATTATTTCAATAACGTAAAATAATGAATAGAAAATATATAGATATTCAATCATCGATACACTTTTTTTTTCATATAATAATAATGCTATTATGATTTTTTTATATCGTATACATATTAACATTTGGCACTTTTCGCGGCACTTCTGGTATTTTAAAAAATAAAGATTTTCTGAAATTGATTAATGAACAACATCTAAGTTATATTTAAAAACAAAACAAAAAAACAAAGAATAATACGTTTAATTTTTTTATTTCTGCTAAAAAATATGCTGTTGTGTTGTTTTATTATTGTATTTATGTATACGTAGTAAAATGATAAACAAGCAAAATTTTATTTACATACAATCTTTCATTAAAGAAATAAGTATTTATTACGACGACAATAATATAAAAGTATCTAATAAAGTAAAATAGTGAAAATTTACATATTTATGTGATTACTGATATAGTTTTTAAATAATCAGTTGGCAATGATACAAAAAGAAATATGTTATACTTAAATATAAACATATTGAACTACAAAAAACAATGTTTCTATTTTAAATAATAAAATATACATGGACAATTAATAAAATAATATTAATAGGTATTTTATATTTGTCAAGGTGAACGTATTTTATGATCCATAAGATTCATAGATGAAATTCATTCTGATAGTTTAAACAGTTGAAGGTTTTTAGTTAACAACAGTTAACAATCACGCGAAATTGTATCGTGGAAAGATAAAGTGTTACGTAGTGGAAAGAGTCGTGATAATGAAAAGTGAGGTTGGCAGAAGTAAAACACCTGTGACGATTATTTAGTTTAATGGAACGTGGAAGGGATAACATGGCCACCGCCTGGTGACGTTCGTTCGCCGTTGCTGTCGCGATATCAAATGCCCCCGAAAAACAGCTGGTGAACATTTATCAGTGTAAGTTGAGTTGCCTTTTACGCGAAAAACGCGTATTTTATTCAGTGAGAAGTGTAAAGTACGATGATGAACATGTGGAAAGTGCGGGAGTTAATGGATAAGGCGTAAGTATTATTAAGTCAGTTGCATGCGCTCTAACCTTGCTTTTACTTTTTTCAACGCATTCCACTCTAGTTGCTTCGATACGCTGCACGAGTTTTCGTTTATCCCTAATTCTGTACTCTTTTAATAATTAATAATTATTTTACCTGCATTCATTAACATACCACTGGAATCTATCCAATCGCATGTATGAACATTTTGTTCCAATGTTACAGAATTTTGTATAAAATAAGTAAAAGATTTCGTAAATGTACATGTTTTCATACGAATCTATTGCGTGATCGTTTATGGCAATTATGCATATTATTATATTATCCGGATAGGTTATACAAGAATGATTAATCAGTTTATTGATTATAAATTTTTAGCTTTACATAACATTAAGCATCATTTATAATTTTAAGGAAAACGCTTTTGGAACTGTAAAATAACGAAATACTTGTTCACTTTTTTTCCTTTCCATTATACACTTCGGTAATTATCTTGCAAATTTTTCATTTGTTTATCTGTCAATTACGTGTTATTAATACACAACGGTAAATATACAACGGTAAATTTTTATGTAAACAGTGAAGTATGTAATTGCATAACTATCATATTGTTTGTTTTTATTACGTTTATATTCGTTATTCGAGCTAAACTTTTATTTATTGCTTTGTTAGTTATACATATTTGTCTTTACTTCCCGAGAAAACAAATTTTCAAAATTATTCCTATTGTTTTTTCCTTCAGTAAAACTGTAAGAAGAAAAAGTAACTTTTTTGTCATGACAGAGACTGAAATTAGCCGATGTTTCCTTTTTTACAATAAATCATTAATGATTTAATGTATTGTTTATATCAGTTTGTTATTTGCACTTTTTTTTGTTTAGAAGGACGTCAGGTTATCATGTATAATTTTCATCTGTTAAGTTACGCTTTCGTGCAATTTCGGTCAACGCGCCTATAAAATATGCGTCAAAATCGAAAGTTAAAGAAATTTGATGTTCGGGAGAACGTTCATTGCCTTATATGTGTCTTTTTTTCTTTTTGGATAATTATAAAATTTATAAGCATTGTTACGACATCGGTTTTTTATTTATCGTTTATGCGTACACGTATATAACATTGAATCGAATAGCGGTTCTCAATATTTATGTATTTGTTTTACTTCTATTCAATCATTCTATTTCTGCTTTTATCGATATTTAACATCGCAGGTACGAGGGATCGAAAACGCGAGATTCTTCTCGATTCGTGGGAATCGAGAATCGGAAGGACACCATTATCTCTAACAGCACTTTTTGAATAATAGTCGAAGATTCTCGATTCCATACATGATTATTATTTAAAATTTTTATTTGTAATAAAGCATTTAACTTCGAAATAAACATGAAGGTTCTATGTTGCGCAATCATTTCTTATCAGAAAAATGTTTAAGAAAAGATAAATCTAAATAAGATGTTATATACATACACTTAACATTTTCGTACACTTCCCTTGAAAAGAATACATTTTTGTTGTATTATTGAAAACTGAAAAGTATTTGTGTGTGTGAATAAGGGCGTAAAGTTATTGCACAATTAACAGGTGTTCATATGATCTACACCAATACAGTGAAAGTAATTTTATTTTGGAATTTAATAGTATCGTCATATATATACACACACATACACACTGTTTCATAGTATTTATACAAGATATCAAAGTATATTTATCGCTATATATATAAATAAATAATGTTAATTTGACAGGACTAACGTAGTAATGAACTACACGGAAACAGAGGCCAAAGTTCGAGAAGCAACAAATGATGATGCTTGGGGTCCAACAGGTACGGCTTTTAAATTTAAATAAATGTGTTTTAAAAATTATGTTGTCTAAACTATCACATTAATTGATAATTATTGGAAAAACTTGTGAAGTTTAATATTACGAAGATAAAGTAACATTTATTGATCGAACGTTATTTTTATTTGCAGCATAATAATTTTATACGCTCGGAATCCGATATTCTATTAAAAGATAATATAAAATAAATGTAAATAAATTATTAGTAATACTATGCTTTGTTTAATGGATTTCTTTGATTATTTAGTAAATTATTTATTGTACTCGTACTTTTACGACTGTTTGGTAACTTTATCTTTTGCCGAAGTTTGATACATGGTGAAATTAATTGTACCGTATATATTACTTCAGGGGCAATGATGCAAGAACTGGCTCAAGCTACATTCACGTACGAGCAGTTTCCCGAGGTAATGTCCATGTTATGGAAAAGGATGTTGCAAGAAAATAAACGAAATTGGCGTCGAACGTATAAGGTATGTTCACTACGCAGAGCTTATTTCTCCTATAGATATCATTCGAGAAATGTACATATTTATTATTTAAAATGTTGTCTCTATTTTTTCTAGTCTCTTCTACTGTTGAATTATCTAGTTCGCAATGGTTCAGAAAGAGTAGTTACATCGTCTAGAGAACACATTTATGATCTGAAATCTTTAGAGAATTATACCTGCATCGATGAATTCGGCAAAGATCAAGGGATAAACATTAGACACAAAGTTAGGGAATTAATTGATTTCATTCAAGATGATGACAAATTGCGAGAAGAGAGGAAGAAAGCTAAGAAAAATAAGGATAAATACGTGGGTTTGTCGAGCGAAGCAATGGGTATGAGATTCGGTGGCGGTGATAGATGGACGGATAGTCCAAAATGGGGTAAAAGTAGTATAGATGCTTACAACGATTGGGATCGAGATAGTCGAGGGAAAGGATTTGAGGATACAAATAACAGGTAAATTTGAACTTCTGTATATTCTCCAAAATTAAATATCTCTATTATTATTTTATCTTTCCATAAATGTAATAGCGATGATGGTGAAAGAGAAGATTCTGATAATGATGTTCATCCAAGTCCAAAAAGAGGAGGAAGAGAATATAGAGATACAATGGATAACATAGATCGTATTAATAAGACAGCTGCATCTACAGTTTCGACAAATGCTTCACCAGCTCGTATGCCAAGGGCTATTAAAAAAGTAGATTTAGGAGCAGCTGCAAATTATGGAAGAGAACAGTCCAATGTAAGTGATGAAATTTCGTATAAAAGAAATTATTGTACATTTTTATAACATGTATAAATGAAATTTACAGAATGGTATATCTGGATCCCAAAATAATTCTCTGTCTATCAAACAAAAAAGTAAAAATGATATTCTAAATGATATTTTTGATTCTCAGAATGAGAATAATACTAAATCAGTTGTTGATGATGACGAAGATGATGATGATGATCACGATGATAATGATGATGATTTTAATCCAAGAGCAAATACTCAACCTGCTGTACAGACTCCAAGTGCAAATGCAGATTTCGGTGATTTTACTAGTGCATTTGGTACACCGTCTGTAAAAACGAAAGACAGTAACGACGAATTCGCAGATTTTACATCTGCCTTTAATTCTTCTGTTACGATATCAAATCATCAGATGCAGTCGCAATCGTCGCAAGCGCAAATAAATTTGATAGGAACAGCAATACCAAATATTAATAGTTCGATAACGGATAATGTAAATAACGCAATGTTTATGAATACTCAATCGGTTAGCACGCCTCCTTTTACGTCTCTGACTTCTGGAAATACATTTTCTCAAAATCCTAGTATGGATAGTAATGTATTTGACACTTTGCAACCGCAAATGCTCAGCAACCAGCAAACGGTAAACAATAATACAGGTACGCTAGTAAAATTTCTCAGAAATTAATTAATATTTACAATTACATTAATATATAATTGTTTCTGTATAGCATCTTCAAATACGGATCTTTTATCAGACTTAGATAGTTTAAATTCTTTGAGCGCCGCCGGTTCAATGGATAGGCGAACGGATAATGCTAACTCTAATTTCTTCATGAATATGAATTCGACAACACCTGTCGCCGTTAATCATGGAGGTGAGAATATTTTGTTTTTTTGATATAATTATACTAATCATATTATACTCCTCGTTACAAGAAAATGTATACTCGTTGCGTAAATATAGCGCGGTCGTTAATCGGATTACGATATGTTACTTGTTCAGATAAATTATTTTTTTTTTTCTATGGTTTAAAGAAAGTATAAATTTTATGCATGTTTTAATGTTGCGAATATATTTGAAGATAATGTAATGCCCCCAAGAAAGACTTTCCTTACAGCATCCAAGAGGGAAAAAAGCATCGCTTCAACTGAAAATCTTTCGAAACACGCCGCAAATCGACTTTTGGAAGAATTGTGTTCCTCCGTGGGTTCAATCAAAAATCAGAATAGTTTGGAGAAACTGAAATCATATATTTCTGATTATGTTAAATATTTTCCAGGCCCGCTTACTCCGCAAAAATATAGTAATCTTGATTTCGATTTAGAAATCGATCCAATGTTACATGGAAAAATTTTAGAAGAAGTTATTGAAAAATTTGATCATAATTGGCCATTAAGAGAAAATACTTTAGATCCGATATTAAAACAGCTGGTCATTGTTGAGGGTAGCACATTAGCAGTGTTTAATGAAACTTTAATCGCTTTAACTTCTGCTTTAAAAGAAACTAAGGATAGAAAAAGAATGTTTACAATTTCAATAATTTTGGTAGAATTAATGAAAAGTGATGCATTGTTTTCTGCAATAATAGACGCATGTAAGTGTCGAATGCAAAACAAAATGCAACAGGAGGAATTTGATGAAACATGGCGAAACACGATACAAATTTTAATTTCGTTACCCAGTCGTGTAGCTAATAAATTGGAAAATAATACATTCGATAGTTTTTCTCTTCCGATGTATTTTAAAGCAATAAGTTTTTATATAGTTCGGGCAATTTCCTTTATAAGCGTTGGTTCGCATTATGGTATCACAGCAGATACAAAATCACTCTCATTTTTAATCAACAAATTGGTGATTACTGCAAAATCAGAAAATTTCTTACCTCTTATTGAAATTTTAACAGAATGGTGTTTCCAAAATAAAAATAATGAACGAAATACGATAGAAAATATATTAAGAACACTAGATACATCTAGTATTGAACCAGTAGCAGTATTATTTTTAAAACACTCCAGTATACACTTTGGAGTGTATCAAATTTTTGGAAATTTAATATCAGATTCGAATTGGAAGTACACGTTAACGACAAAAATTCCCTTAATGTGTTACTATGACAATAATAATTTAGTAATAAACTTAATATCATATTTAGCAGAATTTTTAAATAGAGATCACATCTTGATTGATTTATTAATGAAACTTTTGGATGTTTGGGGTGATAAAAGTGCTTTAAATCATACTTCTTTAGAGCAGCATACATATATTACTAAATTAATAATTATGTGTATAAGAAAATCAAAACGGTATTTAAATTGGAATCAAAAAATTGATATTCAAGCATTATTAGCTTCCGGTATGTCGAATCACCTCCAATGCACTCATATTATTTTAAGAGCGATAGGAATGTCTGTTGGTGAAATTTTCACTCAAGAATTATTTGAATCAGAGAATGGACAAAAACTTTCCTTTGATTATAACGGTATGCCAACTGAAGTAATAGAATTAGTTGAATCATTGAAAAAACTACATGTAGTAACAAGTTCAGAAACAGAGAAACACGCTAAAGTGAATGATCTAGTTTTTGAAGATATTGAATTTAACACATTAGGTGACAAGAAAATGTACGAATTAGGTATTGAATGTAACATTTTGCCTAAAAATGTGGTAGAAATGAAACGTAATAGTAAAAATGCAGAAACAGATTTGAGAGAATCAATTACTTCGTTTGAAATCATTTCAAAAGATAATGTAACAAATGAAAGCAATATTGAAAGTAATTCAGAAATTGATAGTGATGATGATTTAGTACCATACGATATGTCCTATGATACAAAGATCAGCGAAAAATTACGACCAGCCTATTTGCGGGATCTGCGCGATAATTTAGAAAATGAAAAAACTTCAACAAACCCAGATATTTTTTTGGAATCTCTAAAAGTTTCTGAGGAATTAATATTATCTCAATTACCAGGCGACGACGAATCTTTTGCAATTGAATTATTGCGACTTTTTATCGTGCTTAAAGAAATTTGTTATGTAGAAAATTTTGAAATATTAAAATTCAAATCTTGCGTAGCTATAGTGACTATTTATCCTAAAGAATGTGCTGAATTCTTGTGTAAACAGTTTTATATGGATCTAGATATGTATTCTGTAAGTCAAAGATTATTCTTCTTAGATGTATTGGCAGAATCAGCAAGAAGATTATCAAAGATTCCAGTTAATAAAGATAAAGAAGATACAGTTAGTAAAGCAAAAGTAAATCCAAAAAAGAAAAAAGTTTCAGACAAAGTATCACTTTTCATTAATACAGAAAGTAGTCAGCGACATAGAGTATTATATAGCGATGATTTTGAAGATTTTGAGATGATGGAAGATCAAATTACAGATTGGTCTGAAATTATTAATAAAAGAATTGAATCAAATACAAAAAGGTATACACATACAATGAAACCTTTGAAAACGTTTAAAAACAAATTTGGAAATGTGGCATCTTCATTTTTTTATCCTTTGTTATATGGATTTGGTAAACAAGGCACTTGTTTAAATAGTGGATCACAGATCTTCTTAGATCAAGAAAACATCTTACTAATTCAGTTCTTGAAAACATTATCCACTATAATGGTAGCAGCACAAAATTGTCTATTAGCTTCAAAACTGGGCAAAGAAATTTTAGAATTATCATGGACATTGAGATATCATGATCAAGCAAAAGTTAGGATGTCAGTGATAGAAAATGTTGAAGCTGTATTAATCGCAGTGCCTAAAGATGTAATCATGAACGAATTATTTGAAACAGTTCTTGAAATAAGACAATGGCTTCTAGATTCGTTTCAAAATGTGATCTGTGGTGATCATGACAAAGAATGTAGGAGTTCAGCTGCTAGAGCCGTATTTTTAATCGACTCCATTATAGGTTCAACATTTTTAAAATGAACTATAATTAAATAAAAAATGTTAATATAAGTTAAATAATACGACAACGAAAATATTGCAAGAAAAAGTAAAATAATTTTAGAAGATTTCAAACATTTTGTATAGCTTATATTAAAAGTTTGTTAAATAAGATAGAGTTTTGTAAAATTTATTTCTGTATTATTTAAAATATATGTAAAAGCATTAAAATAATTTTTGAAACTTAAAGTACAAGTTAAAACTATTGCTTAACGATAGTAGCTAATAACTATTTAAGTTTAGCTGATAATAACTGTATTTTACTAACTTGTAAGAATTTGTACCTCTTTGTCACTTTATGCAATAATTTTATATAACTAAAAAACTATAACGAAATATTGAAAAAAATATATGTTATTAAAACTAAAAGAAATGTCACATTTAGGATCAATTGGATTATCACCAGTTACAAATCTTCTTACTCCTACATCAACCAATTCCAAAAGTCAAACATCAAGTAATACTTCCATACAAGTTGGTTCTACATGGGCTGGTTCAGGATTAAACATAGATCTTGATAATATTATGGGCAGTAAAATTAAGCAATCAGGGCCGGCACCAACAATGAATCAATTAGCAAGTAATAGCCCACAACATCAAGCTAATGTTATTGGTGAGTAATTTGTATTACATTAAAATAAATATCCCTTACCAAAGAAAATCCCATTATTTTAGCATCACCAACAATGGGATATACATCACCTATGATTCAATCTCAACAACAGAAACAACAACATGTAAATCCAGCATTTTTTCCTGCATTTCAATGAAATGTTTTTAATAAATCAAGGCTGATGTTAACAAAACCTGAGTACATACATGAAATAATTTGGAGTTAAAACAACCAGAACCTGTTATGAACGGTATATTTATTTAATAAGAAACAGAGACAAATTTTCTATTTTCTGGGTGAAGCAATCTCATTAAACAGGATGCAGTTGTAAAGAATTGCATGTCTGCAAATGTCACAGCAAAATGGTCAATGAAGTATATGTATATTATATAATCATGTGTTCATAAACAGGTAAAGAAAATTACATTCAATTGTTCACTTTAGTATACTTTTCAGTTCAATGATTTATTAATATTTTATTTACGAAATTTCTTACAATTGTTTTATTTTTATCCAAAAGTTAAAAAGAAATTACAGTTTATTTGAAAGTGCATCTAATTCGGATGAGTGCTATATAAAGTATAAAATTACTTTTAACATTCAGAGCAGCTCTATCGATTAAGTTTTAGTATACGAGTACATATTTGTTAAAGTGATAATTCTAAATAACATGCGTTCCCACTAACATTCCACCATATATAAAAGTATTGCACTTTTTTTCTTAACGAACATTTATTATTTGAAAATCATGGGGGAACAAATTTAGGCAGACTTGTCTTCAATCTTTTATATACATGTGTATAATGTAAATTGAACGAATCAAGATTATGCCTTACATGTATAATGTATTATAAGAATGTGTGCATGAAAGAGAGTTATAGATGCTCACAAAAGTGTAGTATACTTAATTACCATTGGACATAAAACAGTATGTTAAATGTTGTTTGAAATCTTTGAAAAACAAAAAATGCTTTTACAGGGGTTGAATACAGAAAATAGAATAATTGCAGTTTTTAGAAAGCTGCATAATATAGCTTAATAACGTAAGAATGTATAAACGATTTCAATTTTTTACTATGACTTCTAGACATTGATGATATTCGTCTATAAAGAAAAAAACGGAACAGACGCAATAACATCCATTAATAATAAGTGCTTCCCTGTAACAGTTAGTTTTGCACGAAAAAAAAAGTTCTGTAAAATTAATATTATTAAAAAAGATATAAATATGTATGAAAGCATGATGCAGGATACAACAGAGAGCTTAGTGTCTTAAAAAGAAGCACAGAAGCACAAATTCAGCGCAATGAAATGTTTTATGCGCCTCAAAAGCGTTCTACTCAGCATGGTGATTTAATAATACATATTTATGGTCCATTGTAAATTATTTAAGGACTTCGCAGTTACATAATTATATAATTATAAAAGAAAATTTTAATCATCTTTATGATTGAATGATATTCTAGAATTTTTGTAAAGTAGGTGGAAAAAGTAAAGATTAAGTAGCGTTTTCTTAGCTCTTTGTTACTAACAATGAAGAAGTGCATATCTTTCGAAATAATTGTTCGTACGATTATTAAGAGAAAGGAAGATAATTTTCAATAATTAGGTATTAATTAAATAGATTATTAAGTTGTATTTACTTTTATGTGTGCTGTTTATTAGTACTTGATTTTACATATATACATATATATATATATATATCTTTGCTGCATGATACTGAAATATATCTTAGAATTATTTGTTATATTGATATTTAAATGTTAAAAATATTTATTTGTAAAAGAATGTTGAAAACTTGACTGCATGCTATGTTTGTTATTTTTGTTTACCGTAACAAATCTTTGAAATAGCATAATTTTATTTGCCCGTTATATTTTAATACATAATGATAGATGTTATATTTCTCTGTTATTTATAAAAGTAAAACTTGCAAGGTATTTCAGAATTTGCAGCAAAGTTAGAATTTGTATTTACAGATGTTCATGAATGAATGATTTAGTACATAATCTATTGCTTTCATAGAATGTGTATTACTGTATTAGTATCTATAGGACAGGTGCCCAAAAAACATATTTCATATGGTTGAAAGTATTTTATCTTTGTCAAACAGTGGTATTGTTATGTTGTCATCAAATTTTGTTTAAATCATTTCTCATAATGTTAATGTGGAATTAACTTACAGGCTTCTATACGAGTATCAGAGACTGAATCTTGTAAAGGAAAATAGCCCTTTACATTTTCCATTATTTGAGTATTTTATATAAAATGTACTACTCGATGTAGATGGGAATATATTTTTAAAGTATTAAAATATACGTATGTATGTATGCAGCAATATACATACATATGTATTAGTGTACAAACATAAATGAATATAGTCAATATAATAAAATGCGGTACTACCATCAATTAAACCACATGAAAAACTAACATAGAAGAGGCACGATTATCGTTTAGAATTACAGAGGCCTTTATATAGTGAAATTGCATTAAACCTAGAATCATTGAAATTAAAATGAAATTTTTTCTTTGTTAGTAAATAGGTTTTATAAATTTGTACACAGGATATTAGTAGAGTTATAGATTCAGAATTCGACAAGCAGAACGTGAAGATATCATTTTATTGAATTATATTTGTTACAAATTTCTGTTTAAGTGTATGATTATATATTTCTATGCTGTCTGCGCGCGATTATATTTTTCAATCTACGTTTTACAAATTGATGAAATGCATTAATGATTTATACTAGACGTTTAATTGTTAAAAACAAAACTTAATAAAACTTTTTAATGTTCTATTCCATATGTGTAAAACGAATTATAATTGTATTAACGAAGTATTTTTAACTTAAAAAAAAAAGCATTAAATTGAAACTTTTAAGCAATATGTGTGTGTATATATATATATATATATATATATATGTATTGGTACATATCAATATTAATCGCGCGTTTAGAATTTATAGCTGCAAGTTACATATAATTTTATGTAAAAAATACTATAGAATTGAAAATTATTGTTCCTCTGATGATATTCAGGACAGTCATTATGATATATACATATATATAGATGCGAATGGTGGTAAATGGCTCACTTGTCGATTTTTGACTGCATATT
Organism: Osmia lignaria lignaria; assembly: GCF_051020975.1. Lineage (NCBI taxonomy): Eukaryota > Metazoa > Arthropoda > Insecta > Hymenoptera > Megachilidae > Osmia > Osmia lignaria. The sequence goes on from NC_135041.1 coordinate 13,877,942, forward strand.
ATTTACGTTAGTTGCGGTATTTGTAATTATTAATTTAGGTATTTATACTTACATCACAGTTTTATCGTTATTAAATGCTCATTGGTGCTGGTGTTATATTAATTAACATTAATTTAATTTCATTTTGAATATTTCAAAGTACCTTTTCCTTTAGCAGTACCTAATTCACTATCCCCTTGTTTCATATTCTTCTTCAAAAGTTGTAATGACATTCTATTTACTTTCAACATAAAACATTAAAAATTTTTAAATATACAAGTATAAATTATTTTAAAATTTAATAAAATGTTAGAAAAATTTTAAAATATTTTTGGCATGCTTGCATACAAACATATTTTTCTTAGTTTTTGTTTGTTACTTATAACTGTATTTAATAAATAAAGTTTTTACAAACTTTGTGCATAAAAGAATAAAATAACCGAGATTATAAATCTATGTATAAATGGATACATATGTACATATATATATATATATATATATTTATTGTTAATATTGTACATACATGTTGCAATAGTAAGGAACAGGAAAATAATATACAATGGAATCAATGCATGATCCACGTGACCATTTAAGTTACAAAAGATTATATTTTACAGTTATCCATTCAGAAATAATACATAATTTTTAATGAAAACATAAGCCAATTATGTAATGTTCGAAAAAATATGTCTTCAAACATAATTCTTTAATAAGAATATGCAGTTACTAATATACAATAAACTAAGTAAGGATTTAAAAATTTGCAATTAGATTTGTTTAGAATATATAAAAATGTTTGAAATTTTAGTCTGATATACCATTTCTATCATTCATTGAATAAGGAAAATTAATATTATTGTTATAGGTTTTCACTCATCAGAACCCAAACTTTTGGACTTCTTTTTCTTCTTTTTTTTGACTGGTTCTTCAGATTGTTCTAAAACTCCATTTTCAATAAATCCATTTTCCTTTCCATGTTCTAACACTTCACCTTCACTTTTTCGTTTTTTATCTTTTTTCTTCTTTTTCTTTTTAGGTGATTCTTGTTCCATACTAGCTATTATGTGTGCAGCTTCTTGCAATGCTTCTTTCATTACATCTATATTCTTTTTAGGTATTTCACCAGTTTCATAGAATTTCAATCTATCTTCCACCTGTTGTCGTAATTTCTCACCAAAAACACTAGTTGGTATGTCAGTAAAACAGTCGATTCTTGAGGCTATTGAACACTTATTCGCAAGGTACCTCGAGATTCTACCTTTATTTTTTGCGCCTGCACGGCCAATGAAAGTCGAATGAAATAGTAATCCATATTTTGGAGTGTTGCCCCTTGTTTTTAATGCTCTAAATAAGGCCTTTTCTGCCCCTAATATTTGTACAGTAGAGGCAGGATATTTGGCTAAATTTGTAAGAGATCCAGCATGCGCTATTAGTCTAGCTCCTACTTGATCGCCTATTAATGTAGCCAAATTCGGCGCTACTCCTGCCATTTTAGATCTCAAATACTCCGCTAATTGCTTTCTATAATCAGCCAAGGCAATAACGCGCGCTGCAAACATTTCAATGTTAAGAAGATCAACAGGACTGATGTCCATTCCCATTGATGATTTTGATGCATCAATAATTGCTTGAGCTTTGGCACTGTCCATAACAATTTCTTCCAAGGCTTCTAATTTTTCATCTGTAAGTTCTTTTCTGTTTTTTATAGCTTGTGCAACTTTGGCATACATATAATTTTCAGGAACTATTTTCACAAGTTCTGGAAAATGATAACTATACCATTCCCTGTAATTAATATATGTATAAGTACATATGTATAATTTTGAAAATATGATATTTGAATTTATAAAAATTAGTTTTATACCCTAAGTATGTACCTTATACGCATACTGAATGTATTGACATCTTTGTCTAACTGGTCCAACAAAGCTATACTTTGTATAATCATATTATCTACACGATTAACATTGAATTTCACTTTAGCTCTAGAGTAGCTATGGCCAAGTCCAAGCTGTGCAATTCCAGAACTTTTAGAAGTGAAACCTTTTACCAAATTATGAAAATGAAATCTGATTCCTCTAATGATTTCTGGGACAACACCAGTGTGATCACATTTTATGCCTAATGCTTCGGTAATACTAGCTCCAAGTTTTGGGTCTGCTACACCTAGAACTATTTTGTCATTTTTGCCAGCTTTTGGTACACATGAATCTAAAAATAGCTGTAAATCTTCTGGAACAACCCCTTCGGAAATATTGTTTATACTTTCAAGAGCTGCCAAAGCAGTTTTGAAAGGTGAAAATCCAATTAGTTTTACAACTGAATGAAAGCGTTGGAGATCTGTAACTGATGCTTCAACTTGAGGCAATAACATTCCTACCTCTTCAAACTCCTTAACATAGAACAAGGCATAGCCAGCAGCATGTTCAAACAAGATGTAAAGTTTAGACTGAAATAAAATTATTTTCTTATAAGACATAAAAATTGCTACACTAGGCGTTGCTTCATTTAAGTTAAAACATCATTTTACAAAAAATATGTATTTAATAAAAGACTATATTTAAAATTGTTTTTATAATACAATTAAAATATTAACTTACCATGCTGCTTGTATTTTATATTCCATTCAATATTTCTGAACAATTAATTTATATAAATCCATATAAAATGTCTATACGGTATTACTAGGGTTAGGAAGCGACCATGTGTACCGGATGTCGTATAAACAGAAAGAAAGATGGAGTTTTTGATACTTCCTGAGATTTAAATTCCTAATGCTTTCACATGAAATTTGTATTATTTCTCTAGCCATTCATTAAGATTTAGTTATAAAGCGATTATATATATGTATGTTTAAAAACTATATTAATTTAACGATATATATTCATGTTATATATGTTCAGACTCATCATTTATACAGTTTAGTCTAGTATGTGTTTGTCTATATATATACCGTAGTTCACCAGAGTCCATAACTGCGAAAAGACCAGTTTTCGTTCTTCGCGCATCTCCAGTACGCATCTTCGCCCTGATTGGCGAAGCAGAGAGCTCGCTGCGTTCCCCCACCATCTTCCAACCTGCGCATCGCAGTTATGGACTCTGGTGAACTGCGGTATATGTATATTTATTATGTACAGTGGATGACATATCTTCTTTTTAGAGTATTTAAATTTCACTTACATTAATTTATATTTAGTCATATCAATAGTTAAATATTATATAAATTTATATTATCATTGAGAATAGGTATACTTTAATTTCATTGTTAAGAGCAATCATTTTGTAATATGTAAATGTTTTTTTTCCGTTTGTAGGTTATGTTTATTTGCACTGTTTGGTTTAGTGCATGTAAATAGTTCTTACAGGTTTTCTTGTTTGTCTGTTTTTCTTCAAGAATGGAGTCCCGGACGGAATTTAAAATAAAGTCACCTCCAACCGATGCAATTTCGGCGGTAGAATTTGGTCCGAATTCGACACAGTTTCTTCTTGTTTCTTCATGGGATAGTACAGTGCGGTTGTATGATATTCATGCCAATACTATGAGATTAAAATATAATCATGATTTGCCAGTTCTAGATGTTGCATTTCAGGTAATTATAAGTTCATCAAACTGTCTGTTTATTTTATATTTTCACATATAATTGTGCTTTCATATGATAAACAAATTACAAAAATTTCAGTACATTTCAATTTTTATAAAAATCTAAATGTAATATAATGCTACAATATATCTTGTATTATTAATTTATCTTATTTCATAATAACATAATATTAATGTTTTTAATAGGATGCTGTTCATGCTTACAGCGGTGGTTTAGGAAATACCCTAAAGATGTATGATATTAACAGCAATACTGGTATTAATATTTTTCATAATCGTTTACTTTTTGAAATAAAAGAACCAAAATAAAGTTAAATTATTTTGTAGAATCAGTAATGGGAACACATGATAAACCAATTAGGAAAATTGAATATTGTGCTGCTGTAAATGCAATATTAACTGGTGGTTGGGATGCAGCAGTAAAACTTTGGGATCCCAGAACACCTACCTGTGTAGGTAGTTATTTACAACCCGATGTTGTTCTGGCTTTATCTGTATGTGGAGATAAATTTGTAGTAGGCACAGCTAAACGAAAAGTATGTATCTGGGATTTGAGAAACATGGCTGGTATGTTTCAAAGACGTGAAAGCAGTTTGAAGTATCAAACACGTTGTATCAAAGGTTTCCCTAATGAACAAGTGAGTCTTATGTTTTACAAATTAAATAGCATTAAAGAATTATGTCAGTTTCATTTAGTATTAAATAAATAACTATATTTTAATTTTTCAATGATTTTCAGGGATATGTTCTTAGTAGTATAGAAGGCCGTGTTGCTGTTGAATATCTTGATACTACGCCGGAAGCACAAAAAAAGAAATATGCTTTTAAATGTCACAGAATAAAGGAAAATAATGTAGAACATATATATCCAGTAAATGCTATTAGTTTTCATTCGACATATAATACATTTGCAACTGGTGGTTCGGATGGTTACGTGAATATTTGGGATGGTTTTAACAAAAAGCGTTTGTGTCAATTTCATAGATATAATGCTGGTGTTGCTGCCCTTAGTTTTAGCCATGATGGTTCTGTGCTTGCCATAGGAGTATCATATTTAAATGAAGCTGAAATTCCGCCAGGTGGAAATGATGAGAGGGAAATTTATATACGATATGTGAATGATCAAGAAACTAAACCAAAATAATACCACACTGTTATAAACAATTTTGTACAAAAGAAATAGATTAACAATTTTTTAATTATACCGAAGCCTTTTCAAACACTGATAACCAGTTTGTAATATATATATACTGATAATGTTCTATTTTACATTTTTATATCTTAAACAATTGACTGATGACAAATTCTGCAAACGAATCAATGAACTGTTCAGAATTATTATTATTAGACTAGTCAAATATGAATAAAATATTTTTTAGTAAGCACGTCCTAAATAAAGTAATTTTTTTTGTTATTATAATTAGCTATTTCGATAGTTTATTTCATAAGATAAATATTGATATGCATTATTGTTTATTTCATGTTTCACAATCATTATTATTACTAAAAGAAAAACTTATTTGCATAACAAGTTTTATTATTTATTTCATTTTGAAATAATATTACATTTAATTAATATTTAATATATCAATTATAAATATATCTGTTAAATGTTTAATAATAACATTTTGTTTGTTAAAATGTATTTGGATATAATTTCTACAAAAATAGCAAATAATTAAATATATTATTTAAAGTTAATGCACATTAAAAAATCTGTTCGTAGGGAACTTGAAAGTCCATAAAGTTTATATTTGAATTAATTGACCAATCGAATTTAATTAAACAACAAAATAAAATTTTACGAAGTAAGATTAATATTGTAAATATGTACAACATTAAAATAAGTCCGAGTATTATAAAGTTATAATACGTTACAGAGCGTGATGTAAAAAAAATAGACGTGACAAATATTTACTGGAAATACTATACTCCTTTACAAATAATTGTGCTAGTCATTAATAATATTGCACATTATATTTATGACACATTATTGTCAAAATTAATTTTCTTATTAGGATGGTTTCATATTATACAGAATTTGACATTACTAATTAATTAATGATACAAAACAATTATTGCCTACTTTATAATAATTTAAAAATATTTCTGTTATATAGTATGTATTTCTTAGAAAAAGAAAATATTAAATTTTTAGGGATTTTCTTAAAATTGTTTCTGTATTAATTAGAAATATAAACATATATTTTGTATCATTAATTATAGAATGAAAAATTACAAGGGCAATAGTGTCAAATTTGATATACAATATACATATATTAATAATAAACTGAAAATGAATACTTGTGTCTCGCTGACTTCTTCAGACTTCTATGACATGTATTTTTTTCCAGTTGGTTAACAGTTTTTTATAACATTTTAAATAACAATATATATATACATGAATCATTTGTACTAATATTCTCCCTGCCCTTTGAAACACGCCCTTTGAAAATTATAAATGAAAATTCATTGTATTTACTACTTTGTTAATTATTTTTTGTAGTTCAAAGGACTTTCCAGCAGATAAAAGTGTATTCTTGTATATGTATAATTGATGTTCTATGTTAACGAATAATTAGTAGTTTCTTTTTAGTTTTTCTAATTGCATATGGTACTTAATAACATATCTTTATATTAATTTTGTGAGTTATTTTGACGGACAATAAATTTCCTTAATGCATCGCGAATCGTATCGTGCGTAGCAAAACTGATTCCTACAGCGATTGGGCCTTTCACCCAATTCATGCTCAATCCTTTATAGAAGGCCATTATACCTTCTTCTCTGAAAATTATTAAATACAATATACATATTTAGAGAGAGAGGACGTATTTAAGTATAAAAAATATGTAAGTTTTATTACATATATTTGAAACTTACTTGTAAATTTTCATTACAGTCGACTTAATTGTATGATAATCTTGTCCCTTGATTGCCGAGGTCTGCATTCTTCTCCGAACGATGTCCAACGGATAGCTGCTAGTCTGAGCAATCATTCCGGCAATGCCGCCGCAAATCAGTGATGTCGAGAAGTCAGGAATAGCCACCGTGTACACTATTCATCGACACGTAGCCATCATCGAACAATGAAGCACGTACTTGAAAAATGCCGCCATAGGACTTGTCTCAACAAGCGTCGCTATTAAAGTAAGTACTGTCCCAATATCGGGAAACAGTCCCGATGTGACCCACGGCTACCCTGCTTTACGATCATACACGAGCCACTATTGTTCGTATAAATCACGATTTTTTTTTGTCTTTGCGTGTAAGCACCGTCACGGCGTAAAACTAGCTTGTGAAATTATCGACTCACCAGTCAACAGATTCCTAAGTAGGTCGTAGGTGAAGAAGCTACATCCAGCGTAGGGAATGACACCGAGTAATGTTGCAGGAAATCCACGGTAATAGGCTAATATTCCCTCTTCCATGTAAATACGTACAAAAATCTGTCGCAATGTTCTATATTCAGCCTTCTGTGTTACAGCCATCCTTGCTCTCATTAAATCCAGAGGGTAAGTTGTACCTTGAGATGTTATACCCGCCAATGAACCAGCAAGAAAGTTTAATCCAGGTTTTCCTCTGAACATGAATATGTTTGAAAGTAAGTAATTCTACTATTATAAATATTGTTTTAAGTAAATAATATGCCGAACATTTTCATAAATATTAACAGAAGAAAAATTATTATAAATAATAATTTAAAAGAGAAGTACGTTGCGCGTTACCTTTCTGATCCATTTATTCCTAGAATTCTCTTCCACTGTTCATGAGCTGTGAACTGAACAGCAGAATATGGAATAATTCTAACCATAGTTGCACTATTTCCACGCCATAGGCTCAGTAAACCCTCTGTTTTAAGAGTTTTTATCAAAAAATTAATCGCTGCTCTTGCCGAATATTTTTGGTTCGAAATTTGAAAGTTTATTTTTGTGCGATCCAAAGGTGCTATAGTTGTTTTTGCCAATGCTCCTGCAATGGCACCTGATACCAAGCTTGTCCATACCCTTTGTGTATTCGAAATTCCATCGGTTCCAATATGTTTTTCTTCTTTCTTCTGAAATACACAATTTAATGTTGTGTATTATATAGCTGAATATCAGATTTTCCATTGACTGAAATTAGATATACAGTGAAATTCAAATTTGTAAAATATATATTGAAAATACAATTTAATGCATCGAGTAATTCATTTTATTTAACTGTAAATTTCTAATTTAATACAATAATAGTCCAATAAAGTATACTTTATTACTTACTCTGACATCTTTGTCCTGTAAATTCATTTCCATTGAAAGAGATGCTTCTTTTATCGTATCCACTACTACAGACATTTGCACTTTTTCTTTACAATTATTTAACTAATTTGAAGATGGCAAGTTTCTTTAGTACATCACTTTGCAGAATTTTCTGTAAATAAATAAAATTTATTAATATTTTATATACTGGTATAAGTTGAAAGGATTTATTTTTGAAATATTCTGACATTGATCCAATTACAACTCAATGTAACATGTAGATTCACAATTAATCACTAGATTAAATTTTATTTACATGCCTTATCACTTATTGCTTTTATCTTATGACAGAACACGGAAAATCCTTGAACATATTGTAGACAAAATATGTTTAATTACAGATAATTCAATGCAACTTAATTATGTAACAGAGACACGCATGAAAACATTTTATGTATTGCAAATTATTTTTCTTAAAACAACTGATATTATAAATGTATGAATGTGTTTTAGTTTCCCAACTTAAATAAACAGTTTATATCTATAACTGAAACATATAATATAGACTTATATAATGTATAATAATATGTTAGAAAAACTTATACATATTTCATAGGACTATAATTAACATGATGAAGTATGTATTTAAAAAGTTGGGCACTTTTTACTGCAGTCATAATTTTAGTTTGAGATTTACAGCCATAAACAATTTTTGCGTTCTCACTGGCGTAATCATAATCGATATTATGTATATATGTATCAAGTGAATTAAATGCTGTTCAATTTAAAGCTCGAATCGGTCAACACGTTAATTAAAAATAAAGAAATCTATACCTTTGTTAATTGCATGCGAGATCAGCGTCACAAATAATCTATTTCTTTTACACTTTAGCACTAATGTAAATACAGATCGGAGCATTCAGCACCGATTAAAATACATTACATTATCACACAGGCGCCACAAAGTCTGATTTGTCATTACGTTAAATCTGTTCACAATGATCTTTCGTATGTACATACAACTGCTATTAAAGCGTAATTACATCACAATATTACTATTGCCAAGATTACATACATCGTATACATTAATATGCATGAAATATCTATGTATATATAAACTTTGTTAAGTACTTTAATTATGAACGAAACAAACACTTTTACGCGTGACCTTCGATCGTAATGGGTTACACGTTACAGATGGCAGTAGCAGTGAACACTTTTGAATTGTTATTTATACCATAGTTCACCAGAGTCCATAACTGCGAAAAGACCAGTTTTCGTTCTTTGCGCATCTCCAGTACGCATCTTCGCCCTGATTGGCGATACTCCCAAACGAAGTGGAAAGCGATTAGCAGAGAGCTCGCTGCGTTCCCCCACCATCTTCCAACCTGCGCGTCGCAGTTATGGACTCTGGTGAACTGCGGTATATTTATTTGTTTCTTGATTTTCTTTCGTCTTCTTTTTCTTCGCCCATTGAACATTGAACTCCGACCCGTAATCCTTGTACTACTTGGACGCTGTCGCCTCCATGGCCGTTTTGACTTTTGATATTTTCGTTGTTGTTCTATATTATGAGTTTTTAATTCTTTTACAGAATCAAGAACCTTGAAGAACTGCCGCGTTGTGTTACACAAGCATAGTGGGGCGTAGGTAAAAAGGAACTTTATCAACAGTGGGAATCTTATCGACCTACGGAACCTATATTACCATCAGCCCACAATGATTTGTTTTTGTTTTTAGACATAAAAATAAAAGACAAGTTCCATTACTTTGTCTTACTTTCAGTCTTGCCAACTTCTAGATTGTCGGCGAGGGAGGCGCACTAGCGCCGCTCCTTACACGCCCGCAAAAGGGATTTGTAGTAAAGTTCGTGGTGGTGTTTATCTTTGGCAAGTGTTTTTTTTCCTTTTCAACAGACGGAGAATTTTGTAAGTGTCTTGGGTAAAGACTGTTTGAATTTGTATCGTTAGTGCCATATGTGCTGGAAGAACGGTGGTCAATATGTGGGTGAAGCCACAAGAAGTTCTACTGGCAAATGCTTTATGGTAAATTGATACATGTACACAAAGATCTATGTTTTGTTACAATTACTGTTTACATCGTATGTCAAAGACAGCTGACAGTACACTTCACTTTGTAATTCTTTACTAACTCATACATGCTGGATTAAACGAGCAGATTCTTTCAACAGAAATCTGGTTAATAATTTTGCTTAGCGATGCTATTTGTTTACATTCTGAATAAGCTGTCGAAATTGAAAATGTATGTTTATTAAACGAGCATGCTAACTGAAATTCTATGTAGCTTTAGAATTATACATCATTATTGTATTTTCCTGAATTGCCACGCAATATATGACCACAAATGGCAATACATTACATGCGGAAGATACGGTTTATTCCCGATAAGAGACATTCACGCTATTGTAATAAACTTCGACCAATTATCTACATGTATTCCTAAAATAAACATTTTTTACAAATGCAGAATTATTTTTTTAATGTTACTAATTATGTAAAGTGAATTTTTAATTTATAACATTTCTAATCTTCCGTATTTGTATTACATATAATAGAGTTCAATAAAATAAAGGAAATAATTTTGTACCTTTAATTTTATTATATAGGATAACAGAACAAGCAACTGTATATTTTGTTTTACAACGTCGTAAAGGACATGGAAAAACAAAAGGTTTTACTTCTATTATAGTAGGGACATTGGATAGTGTCTTAGACACTAAACCTCCACCTTTTAGAATATTACATCAAACCCCATCATCTGAAGTTTATTGGGGTAAGAAAACTAGAAATTTTCTATGATTTTTAGTATAAAAAAATGAAATGTTTTTAAAATTCGTATAGAAATTGCATGTTCCTTGACTCACGAAGAAATCTTACAAGATTGGGAATGGCTGAATTCGAATTTAATGGATACTTTAAAATCATTTGACACGGAAGAAGAAATTACTGAATTTGTTTGCTGCAAAATACAATCTATTATTGCAAACAATGTTCCTGACAGTCAATTTGCAGATGGTAAACCAATGACTTAATTTAAAGATAAAACTTTCATATATGTAAGTAATAAAATATAATACTATTCACAGAGGAGGATCCACAGTCATTTAAAACTGTGTCCTTTAAATTTCACCAACTGTTCAATATACCAAAGGAGGATAAGTTGGTTAATTATTACTCTTGCAGGTACTTGTAATTAAGTTATAAATGCGGATAGTTTAAATAAAATGTTTTATAAAATATACTATTGCATTGTTTTAGCTATTGGAAATCTCGTTTACCTAGACAAGGATGGCTCTATTTATCTGTACATCATATGTGTTTTTATGCCTATATTTTGGCAAGGGAAACAAAATTAATTATAAGATGGGCAGATATTACTGAACTAAGTAAAACTAATTCCATCCTATTTCCGGACAGTATACGTGTTGTAACAAGAGACAATAAAGAGGTGAATAATATGTTACAGTATTCGTTACTTGTAATACCGAATTGTTATGTAACAGGTATTGTATCTTTTTTTTTTAGCATTATTTTTCAATGTTTCTTCATAAATCAGAGACATACTCATTAATGGAGCAACTTACAAATATTGCTATGAAAAGGTAGGATTATTGATCTCTTAAAGAACGAAAATTCGAAAGATAATAATTTTTATTTTCGGCAGACTTATAGACGAAAAAAGCGGCTTCAACGAGGATAGAGAATTGTTAAATAAATTAAGGTACTTAAAAACATTTTAATACTTTCGGATAACGTTTGTTCGTATTAATAATAGTAACGTAACATTTTTAGCAAGAATGTACCTAAAAAGCCCTCTTTTTTAAAAAGAGACCTTGATGCAAGAGCGCATTCTGAAGCTTATAGATTACAATTTCGATTACCAGGAACTGAGAAGTTGGATGGTTGTATTGATGCAACGTTATGGACACCGTACAATAAAAGATATGTTTGGGGGAAAATTTATCTCTCTCAAAATTATCTTTGTTTCGAAAGCAGGGTAAATATTTGAACAAATATGAAATACAAGATTGTATAGTAATATGATGTATACATATCAATTTAGGTAAGAGGATTAGTAAGTTTAGTTATACCTCTGAGAGAAGTAAAGCTGACAGAACGTGCTGAAAATCAATCATTTAGTACAGGAATAGATAAATCTATTTTAGTTACAACGGAGCGATCGTCGTTTTTATTTGCTCAAATTCATGATAGGGATTTTGTTGTTCAAAAAATATCGGAATTATTAGCAAGATCTCAACTGTCCAATTTGTAAGTCATCTTGTTTCCTATTTAATGTTATTATTTCCGGGATGTATTTCACCCGGTATATTTTATTTTACAACAGGGGTGGAGATAACGCGTTCTCTCTAAATAGTCAAAACGACAGTAGTAGCGAAAAAGCTAAATCAGTTAACTGGAAATCTCAACCACCATTAATGACTTTATTTAAAGCCCCGCTAAGTAGTGAAGCAGCATTAAAACAGGAAGCTAAAGAAAAACAATGGGAACTCCATTTTGCGGAATACGGAAGAGGTGTTACAATGTATAGGACAACGGAAACGGCAAAACTAATAATTCAAGGTGTACCACAAACCCTTAGAGGAGAAGTTTGGCTTACATTTTCTGGTATTATAATAAATATTATATAAGAATATGATATAAGAATACAATAAATATAACTTTAAGTCATTTCTAGGTGCTTTGAATGAAATGGTAATGAATCCAGGACTTTATAAATCATTGGTCAACCAATCATTGGGCAAATCGTGTCAAGCAAATGAGGAAATAGAAAGAGATTTACATAGATCGTTACCCGAACATCCAGCATTTCAGTCCGACACTGGTATTAGCGCGCTAAGAAGAGTTCTTTCTGCGTATGCATGGAAAAATCCGCAAATTGGTAAAACTGAAATTTCTTATAATTATTAGTGAGTGTAAAGGGTTTACAAAATTTTATGATTTCTTTTGGGGCAGGTTATTGTCAGGCAATGAATATAGTAGCTTCAGTTCTGTTAATCTACTGTTCGGAGGAATCTGCGTTCTGGCAGCTATGTAATGTCTGCGAATCGTTGTTACCCGATTATTATGATAGACGAGTAGTTGGCGCTCTCGTTGATCAAGGTCTTTTAGAAGAATTAGCTGCCGAACATTTACCAACATTACATGCTAGATTACAGGAACTTGGTCTAATCAAAGTCATATCGCTTTCGTGGTTTTTAACAATATTTTTAAGCGTTATGCCAACTAGCAGTGCCGTAAATATAATGGACTGCTTCTTCTATGATGGTGCAAAAGTAATATTTCAGGTATAACATCTTGTACAAGCCGATATATTATTTTCCATTCTTTAATTATTTCCTCTTAGTAAAAATATCAAACTTTATTGATATCCTTTCTAATGAATACAGAATAAAGTACATACAGAAGAAATTTGAAGTAAACAGGTCTTTCTTCCTGTGTCAGATAGCATTAACAGTACTGGAATGGAATCAAGATAAGTTACTTAATTGTCGCGACGATGGTGAAGCAATGCAATTGTTAACTGATTATCTCGGCGGTGTGTACAATGACGATGGCCCTATACTTCCTAGACCAGTTGACAGTGCTACTCCTAATAGAGTAAGAACGTTTTTACATAAATGTTATCTATAACATCAACATATAAATTCGAATTACATTATAATCATTGCTTATTTTAGAGTATATCTATTCAGACCTTAATATACGAAGCGTATTCGAGATATGGATCTTTAACTATCGGTGGAATAGAAAGACTTCGTCTAAAACATAGACTTAGAGTAGTTCAAAGTTTAGAAGAGGGAATCGAAAAGAACGTAATTAGAAGTGTTATTGTTGATAAATATATGACAATGGAAGAATTACAGGTATTATAAATATATATATATATATATATATATTTTTTTTTTTCTAAATACTTTTCACAGTAAATTGATATTTTTAGGATCTATTGAGTTTAGTCAGAGAAGAATTAATGAGTCAACGAAAATCGGAACCCGATCGTTATGATCCAACCCAACCACCTTATGAAGCATATAAGGTAGACTTTGAATTATTTAGAATATTATTTGGTGGCTTATCTCTCTGGGGGAAATGTAGTCAGGCTGAATCTCTTGCTGCCCGGTTATTCCGTGTAAGTTAATTAAATTTTACAAAATGTTTGTTAGTTTCTAATTGCAGTTAATTTAATGAAAGAAAACAATCTATTATATAATATATTAGAGAATTAACATCCATGTGTATCTTAATTTTGTATCGAATAAGATCAAGCAAATACAGAAAATGTTTATAAGTACTATTGTACTATCAGTTAATGGATCGTAACCGTGATGGTCTGCTAAACTTTCGGGAATTAGTACAAGCTATCGGGATGACAACAACTGCCGATTTAACGCAAAGGTTAAAACTATTGTATACCCTCCATTTACCACCGTTACTTACACCTGTTGATTTTGAATCGCCAACGCATTCTGGTAAGTATTATTTCTAAATATTTATTATATAATTATGTTAAATAAGTTAAATGCATTGTTAATATCAGATGGCGCAGAAGTAGCGGCAGAAGCTACAGATTTTTTTGATAGTATGGAACAAAGTGTTGCTTCCTTAGAAATGCCAATTAGCTTAGCTGAAGAACCGACTATAGGTACTCTGTCTCGTTCAACGAGTTTGAACAGTCAGCAAGGAGATCAATCATGGGAAGTTCAAAGTATGGGTAGCTTACGTTCAATGGTAGCATCGAAAGATAGCCCATTGGATTTAAAAACTGTACCAAAAATGTCACAACGACACTTCATAGCATTATGGAAAACACTTTATGATATGTTCCCCGCACAGCCGGAAGAACAAGAAACTTATCATTGCATAGCTTCAATAGGTAAATGAAACGTAGTGTCGTAATACATATTTCATACTGAGTAAAGAAATCTTAATGATTTTATATATAGGTACACTTTTACTTCAATTAGGAGATGTTGGTAAAAAGTTTTATGTTGATCGAGACGAATCCGAAGACAGTTTACTTTTAGCTGCTACTTCTGCTCAACAATCATCAATGATTGAACGGGTGTGTATTTTATACATATACTAATTAAGATATTTTATATTAATGCAGTGTACATCTTACGCGAACCACTGTTTTTAGTCGCCTGATCGCAATGGAAATCCGTCAAGTATAATCTCATCTACCGACCCCGATTGGTCAATAAGCGTTGAACAGTTCCTGGCATCTGCCTTAACAGGTCAAGCAATAGTAGATTTTTTTAGTAAACGAACAGATCTTACCGAAGCAATTGCAACTTTAAAAAATCGTCGATTCAATCGCGTTCATTCCTTATCAGATACTCCTGTGTTGAACATATGATACACAGACTTGACCATGTATAAAAATAGTGTAAGATATATATAAAATTTATAAAGTGATAGATTGCCTTAAATAATTGACCAGCAATTTCATTTCCTAAGGAAATTTCTACATTTATTCCAATTAGACAAACAAATCTTCATTTAAAAAATAGTTTGCTAATGTAAAAAACCGTTTTTGTAATAGAATAATAGTAATTAACAAATTTCAATGTACTTCTACAAATACTTTTTGAATTTCACGTATTATTCACTTGCTTAGTTATTTAATCTATAATGTTTCGTTTTAGTAGGCATATCTATGAATACACACATTATATGTATACTAGATTATATAGATCTGCAATTTTTGAATATGCATGAATTTATTGGCCTATTGTAGTAATTATAATATTCATCAAAATTGAAATAATATCCTATAGCATGTACTCAGGGTAATGTTTAAAGACAGTTCCATTACTTTTAAACACTGTTTATGCATAAAAGTCAATTTCCCGTATGATACAAATATTTTTTAGAATTAAATTGTTTTGAACCTTTACAAGTTACCACATTTTGCCAAATATGAGTGATCTATGCACAAAATGATAAGGTATTAGTGCTGTCATTTAACTAGAGGTTGATTATGTAATTCTCCTTTAGCGTTTGAATACACAACTAACTGTGAAAATCAATATAACAATGAATATTTTAATTGTCAGCTTTGATAAATAAGATTCGTGTGTGATAAGTCAAGATTTTAAAACGCTATAATTAGCTATGACTATATTCATATTATATAAAAAGTTTAAACAAGTACTAAATATCTCTTTAAAATATTTACAAATTTTACTAATTCTTATTATTCAAGGTGTTATATGTATAAAACAAAGATGCTCTATATTTTGACCTGCCTGTAAACACTTTTGTTAAATGCAGTTGAACATTACCATCTGAAACTATACTTTACACATTTTGACACATGGAACTATATTTTTTCAAATAATTTTTATTTTTATATAACTAATATGCGGGTAAGCATAATTTTAGAAAATAAATGAGTAAAATATATTGTTCCATTAAAGGCAAGAAATGTTTAAGGATTTATCTTCCTGTATAATGTATATACATAATGATTCAGTATTTCATATGTGAAATTATATGTACAAATCATGTAATAAATGGTGTATATACAATTAAGTATTTAACCAAGTCAATATATAGAACATTGACTAAAACTGTACTTTTTTTTTTTTTTTGGTTTTATTGAAAGAGTAAAATATTTATGTTACATTAAAAATTTTTCGGTAATATGCCATCATTTTTTGCAAGCCGTACCAAGCAATCATCAGATTCACCCTAAATAAAAATAAAAAAATTATTTATAAATATATCTATCTTCGAGTGTATCTTAATTTAACAGTATCAAATAGCATACCATACGACGAATTGCTCCACAGATTGCATACATTTTCTGGGAATCTGTCATACGTCCAGTTTCAGGATCAACATCAGCAATACTTAACTGAATAGATGCATGATCCTTGGCGTGGATGATGCGGTTACTCGAGGAGCTGTAGAAATATAAATTTTCAATTAGTTATATGTACTTTATTTATGTTTAACAGTAACATTTAATAATATGTAAAAATGCTAGGAATGATCATTTTATTTTATAACCCCATGCGACCCACGTGCATCGCTTACCATTTTCTTGGGATATACAAGTCAACAAGTACTCCGTTATCGTTTTCCATTGCGGTGCCTACAAAAAATGTTGAAGGTAAATTGCATATCATTCTACACATAAATACAACACTCAAACTTAATAAATTAATATATTTTCTTACTTTTATTTTCTAGACGTATACCACAAAATGGCTTCAAGATGAAAAGAAACTTTTATAACAACACTGTGCATATGTCGCAAAATGTGCAAGTGTGCCAACATCAAGAAAGAAGTTCTTATAAAACCCTATAAATTCAAATATTTCTCTATTATTCAGAAATAAAAGATTGATTTTTGGCCATTTTTATACAATTGGTTTATAAATTAAAACAAATTAATTAAAATTTAAATGCAACATTAAGGTGATGCGAGCGTCGAAAACTTTGCCGACAGTCCCTAGAAAAATTCCAAGACGCGAGTTCTCAAAATACGTCCTCATTTCTAAACAAAATGCAAAAAAATTTGAGTGACGTGTTCAGGAGGCTCTAAAGAATATTAGTCTGGTCCTTATATTATCCAAATCGTCAAAAAGTTATAAAATATTGAAATTGCTGTCTGTCAACGGTCAAGAAAATGGCGGATCAGACTCACCTGCATTGATTTATTCGTAATATAAACATTTCTGTGAATCGTATGTCCAAATAGGGACCAGACTAATATTCTTTGGGTCGGATAGAATAAAACGAGCACCCAAGGGATGATGTACAAGTCTCCAGGTAGAAGTAATTTGAAAACTACGATTTCGTTGATTGTTCACCCGCGAAAGACGTCAACAAGGTAAAACAGACCAGAAATTTAGTTTCTCGTTCATTCTGAAGGGCCTAGTTCGTTCGTTTTATTAATAAACAATTGTAAAATTAAAAATAATAATTAAATAATTTTTAATAGAATAATTAAACAAAATTTTGCAACATATCCACGCGGAAATGTAAAGAAATAAACAATTTAAATAGATATAACAATAATTTGATTAATAAACAATTGTAAAATATAAAATAATAATTAAACAAATATTAACAAATATCAGATAGAAATAGTTAAATCTGCGGAACCGGTGAAGCGGAACGCCATGCTTGATTGCGCGCGCCGCGCGCCGGTACATGCGCGACCTGTAGAGAGGTCAAATCTAAACAGTCTTATCGCGGCCGCCGAAGGATACGGATCGAGCTGTCAAACATATACCGGTACGGGTTGACACTATGGATATTCGTGCATGGATTTATCAGTGTGTTACCACAAGTGTTACTGTGTGTGCCTATGGTGTTTCCTATAGTGTTTCGCATGTTTTGGAATATTTACACGGATATATTAGTGCGACTTATGGTGTGGTCACCCATGTGTTCTGACATTTTTATACAAGTGCATTAGTGTGCTGTGTGGTGTGGTACCCCATGTACCTGCATGTGCTTTATTGTGTTTTATGGTGTGGTTTCCTTTGTGCTTTGGCATTTTTTACGGATTTATTAGTGGGTTTTATGGAGTGGTACCTTATGTGTTTTGGCATATTTATACGGATTTATTAGTGGGTTTTATGGAGTAGTACCCTTTGTGTTTTGGCATATTTATACGGATTTATTAGTAGGTTTTATGGATTGGTACCCTATGTGTTTTACTATAATTTTGCAAATACTTTATAGTGTTCTATGGTTTTGATCTTCAAGTGTTTTGGGATGTATTTGCATGTGTTTTACCGTGTTTTATGATGTAGTTATTCCCATATAGTTTTGCATGCATATTTTTGAATTATCCTATGTATTAGCATATTAACTACAACAAATTGAGATAAAACATATATCGTTCAAGAATCGTGATTTTTATGCTTTCAGATGAGTGCTTTGGCCAGTAGAGATACAGTTTCTTTGACGAGCCAACAGACGAGCTATGGATCAATCTAACAATAAGATACGTGGCGAGTGCAGTAGTGCAAGTCAACGATCGGTGAGTCGCATGCTTTAAAGTTCCTCCGGTTCCCATCATGTCGTAGGACGAATGGTCCGTAGCGACACGGGAATTGGTTGTAATTTTTATTTTTTGAGCGAGCATAGTGACCCACGAATATCACTGTATCATTTTATACAATGATAATCGTGCAAATTGTATTTTTGTGTATTTTATGCCTTAGCTCAGGATAGGGTTTTCTTGTACATATTTACATATATAGATTTCGAGTTTAAAAATGTAGAGAAGTCGGATGACCCTCCGACTTCACAATACACTTTCTTTTTTATATGTACAAGAATTTATTTCGCGATGAGCGGATTTCAATATCAAAGTAATAAGCATGAATACTATTAATTATTATAACTACTTACTTTGATAACGAAATCGCTCTTGAAATTGAAACGTTTTTCCGATTTTACTCGTGAAATTGGCATCAGTTTAGTATATGGGCTGGCCCCCATGGGGGTCGGTATTTGCTCTTCAAGCATTGTATAAAGTTCCCCTTTCGAACTTGAAATTCTGTTTTTGCTAATCATACGTTTTAGCTTAGGCATTTCAGCACACATGAAGAAAACTGGTAGGTGAAAATACCTTTGGCCTTGTTCATTTTTATGCCCAAAGCTCATTCGGGTACTTAGATGTACTCGCGTGGGTGGAGGGCGGTGGACAAGGTTTAGTTTTAAGTGTAATACATTTTGGCGACTGACAAAAGTAGTGAACCAATAGTGAACCACGATATAAGTTCCACATGTGTGTGTGTGGTTAGGATGTGGGATTTGTATCGTTTATTAACAATCTTAACTTACTATAACATTACAAAATACTTATCAAGAATAGATTGAAAAATTTTTACATTATATAATTCAATAGAATACGAAAATGAAATGTATTACTTTAGCATAATGTTCACTATTATTTGTCAGTCGATTTCAGCAAAAAGGTATGATTTTATTAGAGTGTGAAAGTTGAATTGAACTCGGGTGTCGGAGGCGTCCCGGGACGTTCTCTCTAGGTGTAGGCATTTTTGCACCCGGGTGGTTGTATGAGAACCGTGGAGTGAATTTTTGTGAGAATGATTTTTGCCCTTTTTTAAATATAGCGATAGGCAGGCAGGTAGTTTACTTCTGGTGTGATTGAGTTTAGTTTATAAGTAGGCAGGGCCAGAGCAAGCTTTCATGTTTCTCTTCGTATTCTCCTCTAATACGTGAGAAGCTTGTATCTGGGGTTGGAAATTAAAAAATCGAGAGGAAAAATGAAAATGCAAATTAATTAGTTGATTAATTAATTAATTTAGCATTCTCTCTTGATTTTTTCAAGGCCAAGCCTTATTAGTTTGTAAGTCGTAGTCGTGGTACTAGACCCGATTACAAAAATGAAGTATTAAAGTGAAAGTGCAGTGAAGTGAAGTGAAGTGAAATTAAAAAGTGTTTTGTGCTTGGACATTTGCAAAAATTGTGCAGGTATGCGAGTAGCGATTCAATGGATCGTTGCTCGTTTACGTGTTACGTTTTTACAAATGTCTGAGCAAACGTAAAATTTTCGCGAGTGATTTTTGTGAGGCTATTGCCGAAGAAAGAAGAGGCTATATGCTGAAGAGCCCCGGCAAAATTTGCCCAGAAGAGGGGAACTACTAATGGCTCTCCATCTTCGGATGGACAGTCATTCTGTCACTATGCTCGCTAATTTGTTTTTTCATTTTTTGTGTTTTTCCTTGAACGGTATGAATATTACCGTCCAGGACGTATTGAACTCGACATTTTACGAGTTCAATACCCAGCTCGTTGTATGGTCAACTCGCGATTTTATTTCCCCTATTTCTTTTTTGTTTATTGCTTTATTGAAATAAATTATTCTTCTCTTATTGATTTGCACATCAATTATATTTCATGTTCTTATTTTAATTATGTTCTATTTATTTAAAACATACTCTGAAATTGTTATGGTAATTATATTTTCTGTTGTCGGCATTTTTCATTTCAAATGTAATCGAAATTATGATGTTAATTATATTTTCTATTTCAGCATTTTATTGTTGAATTATTTTTTAATTGTTACTGAAATTAGGATGTTAATTATATTTTCTATTTCAGCATTTTATTATTGAATTGTTATTTTGTTAATTGTTACAGAAATTATGGTGTTAATTATATTTTCTATTTCAGCATTTTATTGTTGAACTGTTATTTTCTCAATTGTTTCTGATATTAGGATGTTAATTCTATTTTCTATTTCAGCATTTTATTGTTGGATTGTTATTTTCTCAATTGTTTCTGATATTAGGGTGTTAATTCTATTTTCTATTTCAGCATTTTATTGTTGAATTGTTATTTTCTCAATTGTTTCTGATATTAGGATGTTAATTCTATTTTCTATTTCAAGATTTTATTGTTTAAATTTTTATTTTATGTTGTCTGTTTTGAATGGTTTCACGTTATTGTATATTTAATCCTAATAATTATGTTTTCCGTTACAGCATTTTATTGTTAAATTATTATTATTTTCTCAATTGTTTCTGATATTAGGATGTTAATTTTATTTTCTATTTCAAGATTGTATTGTTTAAATTTTTATTTTATGTTGTATGTTTTGAATGGTTTCACGTTCTTATGATTTTAGGGTGGGTCACTAACGTAGCCACCTCCACGTGGTGTGACCTGGTAATTGATATCGTTTTCTAAAGATAACTTTTAGAAAGCGATATCAAGCTAAGAGCTACTATAAAAAGATTTATATATTTTTTAATTGGGAAACAATAGTTTAAATTCAGAAAAGTATTTTCGGGATTGCAATATTACCATATAGAACGTATAACTACAATTGCAACTACAATTTTACGGAAAGAAAATTAATAATATTGAATGCATGGTCAGTATTGTTTAATTATGTACTTATACATATAGCTATCGTAGCATACACGTGTCATTTAGGTGTATACGAGAGGTGATGTAGCATAGCATGCCGTTAGTTGATAGCATGCGATAAGTAGTTTGAAATTCGACCATTGCGCCATCTATTTAAAAACGGCGGAAACTACTCAACAAGTTACCCATCGATTTTACAAATTTAATATGGCGGCCGGCGTCAAAGTCGGTAATAAAGAGAACGCCTATTAACACAAAATTCTCATTTATTTTCATGAACAAAATTCAAACAACTTTTCTGTACGTTCATTCCTTCATCGTTCCAATAAATATTTATAATTTATACGATTGAGACTCCATATTAGTTGAATCGATAGCGTTATCTATCGAGATGCAGCGGAAACTAATTAAAAAACTGTGCGGCAAATAGCGCCACCAAACAGACATTGAAGAAACCACTTCTTGTCTATACCACGGTCCCTGCAGTTTCATCGGGCATTCAGTGACTTGAAGTCATCCTGCTAATGATGATGCCTTGTGCCTTCGCGTTTTATAAACACGAAGAGACGTGTTAGTATTCTCACGCGTTTAAACGGGCTGTGATATGAGACTGTGTTTTAATGTCGATTTATGAATTATTTTAAAAGTATGTTACAAATAAAATTGATACGCGACATGTCAGCAAGATCATAATTAATGCATAATAATTACAACGTTAACGTTAAGTGAATTTGTTGTTCATCTTGTAATAACAACAAAAAGTTGAATGCGTGAAATTCTGCTACACATGCATATCAAACATGTCTATGAAGGTAAGTTTTTTATTTATTATAAAAATTGTAGGCGCCAATATGTATAAACATCTTTTGAATGAAACATTATACGACATACATTCGAATGCAATTAAAAATGAATAAAAATCTTATTTTATAAGAAATTTTTAAATACTATTTGAACTACTGTTTCTAAGCACAGAAGTTTAAAATTGTTTAATCTTTACACCTGTAACTTAAAAACAATTTTTTTGTATGACATCATTATTCATAATCACCTATGGAAATATAAAACTAGATGAGATCAGGAAAAATTTACTGAGATCTGATGTCACTTGTCTGTAAGCGATAAATTTGCAAGCATCTTATCTTAACGATTCTATAAATAATTACACAACGATTATCATCTGATTTTCTTTTTTTAACAAAATACGACGTCCCAATTGAATAGGTTGTGGTCCCATGCTTACACGTGACCACATAATCGTAACAATTGGTTAAGTTTTTCTCATTCGAGCAATCGATTCTCGTACTCGACGCGTGATGACCTATAAAACGTGTTGCTGGAACAATACAGTGGAACGTTGCACTTTGACAAGGTAACACGATTTATAAAAATAATAATAATAAAAATGAATCTCTGCGATTGATATTCATTTCGTAGAAAATCAAGGGTAACAATTACGCCTGTTCTAAAAATATTGAAAAGTGGAGAAATTGTGAAACACCGTATGGTTTCAGAAAATAAAAAAACGGTTTCAGTTTACAGCCGACTGAGTTTAATTCGTCCATCTTGATTACGATTACTTGATCCACAAAACATGAGAAACGGAGGAAAAATAATTAATTTTTTTTTTTTTTTTTCTTGGTATTCTAGAAAGAATCTCCCCGAGATGTGGAATTGCATTTGGCGGCCGCGCATGGCGACACGAAGCGTCTTCGAATTCTCCTGGATTCCGGACGTGTCCACGTCGACTGTAAGGATAAGGTATACGATGGAAAAAATATATGTTTGACACATGTCACGGATGACCATAGACCTCGGTGTGCATGGAGAATGAATTACGAAGCGGTGATCTGTCGTCGGGTCAGTCGGTTCATTATGCAAAACGACGCGACGTTAAAAAGAGCGAGTAACGTTATTCCTTGTCTCGAAAGTGGTTTATTAGATCACCGCATGGATACTCGGTGTTCTACTTTGGCCCACGTAGACAAAATTCTATCGACGTATTCCGAAGGAATTTGGAATTTCAAACGCAAGTTTCTTATTTTAATTTAATTATGGATTATCTATGAAAACCGTCAGACTTCTTATTTGCAGACGATCACTTGGATTAATGACATCATTAAGGACCGGGTCCCTCCTCATTGGTTGTTACGTCAATTGAGAAACCTTACTAACAATCGCCTTGTTATCGCAATAAATTACCGGTGCAACGATGACGTGATTTGACCAAGTATGGATTCGCGTAGAACTGTTAAAGGAAATGAACAGAGAAAATCGAATTAGTTATACAACGATGCGTCTATGTAAATAGTTTAAGATTTAGAAATTGAACTAGTCTAAATTTAAATTACTCCTCTTTCAGGTCCGTCGTTTCAAGGTTGTATCAATTAAAAAGTCCTAAAATGATTAGGGATTATTGAGACGTTTCATCGTTAAATTACATCAATGTATACGAACTGGTTCTAATTTATTTTTCTGTTTTCAGGATGGAACGACCCCTTTAATATTGGCCGCCGCCGGAGGCCACATTGAGGCGGTCAACGAATTGCTGCAACAAGGGGCGGATCCTAATGCCAGAAGGCTGGTAAGTCCTGAGCATATGCCGGGCTATGAATGAACGACTATGAATGAATCAAGTTCGCTTAGCAGACTCGTCCTGGCAACCCCGTTACCCACTCACCGGAAATAGCCTTTGCGATGTCTGAAAGTTACAGATTTACCTGATTTACTCTTCTCCATTGGAATCTTCAGTTTTCTTTTATGGATCTGAAGTGTCGTCGCTACCGTATACATTTCATCTTCTACGTATTCTCTAACAGAACTAGAGTTTATTCACAGTTATCTTAGCTGGGTTTAGCTAAGTTCTAGTAGATCTAAATATAAATTGATTCTCATCAGAGGCATCGACGTTAATAATATGTTCGTGTTTATCTGGATAATCTCAGTCAGCGATAATGAAGCTTGCAAATTGCGCTACCTCTCTATCAATCTGGTGCATGTTCTGGTGCTCCAGTCTTAGAATTATCATAAAGGAGACTACTTGGTTCGTTGAAAAAAAAATTTAAAGAGTTAACTCGTAACGCAAAGCATCAGGAAGCGATCGAGTGGTCCTCTTTAAGTGGCCTGCGACGATTTATCGTTGAATCCACGTAGTTTTCGGTGTCCCGTGCCATCGAGAGTCGCGGTATTGTATGCAAATCCAAAGGTACCACCGCCTTCCTCTTGAATATATTCTTCTTTTTTTTGGTAACGGAACGCACGTCCGCTTAGCTTTCAATTAAGAAGCAAGTATCTGGCGCGTGATTCTTTAATTAAGTCATCTTGGTTTTAGGTAAGAAAAACTTGCCGTCATTGCAACAGTTCTTGTCTCTCTCTTTCTATACCTTCTCCAATGAGATTGAAACATTGCTCATCCTTTCACCTGCCTTCTTTTCTAGACGCTAAGAAGTGTCGGTATGCAAATGAGTTGAAATCTAGTAGCCACGAAGAGAGAAAGAGAGAAAAAAAAAAAACGAACCGAAGAACGTTATTTCTGGTTTCTGAGACCGAATTCAAGCGATGACGTCCCCCCGAGCCGAGAACAAATTACGCAAACGCGCGTCAAACCTTCTAAACTCGCCAACGACGATGTTGCACAATCGCTCGTTACCCGTGTTACAGAATTATTTATATTGACGACAACGAGCTTTCAACGGCTACCTTTGATACTCATCTCGGCAGAACGCCGTTAACCACGAAACTTTGGATTTCTAACGTTTCATCGGGCGAACTCGATGAATTTTTCATCGTTTTAGAGAGAGAGTCAAACGATGAAAAGTAGATATACGAGTGTAGACGTGAAAGAGGTGTAATTAGTGGCAAATCGTTCTGCTTGCTCCTATCGATTACTAGAACGATAGTCAAGTTTCTAATTCATGTTAAGAGATTAAGAAAGAGGTGGCTCTTATTGAGCGATCGCATGCATAAGAAATTAAGAATGATCATTAAACGAGGAATGTTCGTTTTCTGAAAGAGAAAAGTATCGGTGAATGCAAGAGTTCTATTTGCTTCTGTGTTACCCGTTACTAACTGTGTTTTATTAAATGAATCATGCCAGAAATATGCTTAAAATGTTACAACAATACAAGTTACAGTTTCTAAAAAAACTGCAGCCTGAATACACTCGAGTATTTTTCTTTATAAACGGTATCGATGT
The DNA here is from genome assembly GCF_051020975.1 of Osmia lignaria lignaria. NCBI lineage: Eukaryota > Metazoa > Arthropoda > Insecta > Hymenoptera > Megachilidae > Osmia > Osmia lignaria. The sequence goes on from NC_135041.1 coordinate 13,903,863, forward strand.
TAAAATATAAGACACAGTTATGTATGTGTTCAAGGTTACCGAAGCAGAGCACGTTAGGTTGCACCGAGGCGACGCCGCGGCTGTGTATACAGAGTCGTGTTCGCGTGATTCGAATGCGTTTTAATAGCGATCGCCTGCCGTAATATGCAACTGTAACGACTCGCGTTCAAGTGTGAACCGCCTAAACGCGCCTCTGCACAAATTGCCGGTATCAGCTTGAAAATCGTGCGTGGGCGTTCGTGACACACTGATCCCTTAAGTTTAGCCTCGTTTGCGAGCAGACTTTCGACCAGTTCAAACAAACTTTTCAAAGTTGCTACCGATACTCTGGGAATATCCTCGTTACGAGGCGACGAATTTCGAGAATCTTTCGTTATTATATAAGATGTTCAACTTTTTAAAAACAATGTATTCCTTCGTTGTATCGCTGCGCGATATTTTCCTGAAAATCAAGAGTTTTTATCGTAGATAGCTAACTTATCAAAACTCTGAATCTTATATATACACTAGGCTTAAAATAACTATCGTTTGAATCACCTGAACGTTACATAAAAATTCGAAGAAATTGACGATTTCCACTTCTCGGATATCTACTTTTACACGAGGCAACATCAGGGGTTATTGCGAAAGAAAGGATCGTTCACGAATTCCCAAGTATCGGTGCAGCGGAAATTTTCCAAACTTCACGGCTGTTCATAAGAATTTCAAATAAACGAGCGATCATAGCACGCGAAAGCTGGTTGTATCTCATAAACATAGCATGTTAAAATAGCGTGCGAGCGATGGAAATAAAAAAAGGTAGATTGCGGCAGGAAGTAACAAGTTCGTTATAAATTGACGATGCATCCTCTTCGCGGTGCACCGTGCATTAATTGATACGATCGTACGAGTTTGCGCCAGGGGTACACGATGCACGACTCCGCCACAGGTATCGTGCACCATTTGCCGCTAATTACCGTGTTTGCCTACTTTCTGACAAATTAATTAAACCCCCGGTGCCTTTAACTGCACCGAAAATAACTTTGACCTTTTATATCGTTCCACTTAGGCTCGCGGCTTGTGCAAACACAGAATTTGCATTTGGCATATGTTGCGTGTAAATACTTGGCGCAGGGATAGTTTCTTAGTCCGCCGCTAGATGACTTTCGACGATTAATATTCTCGCTAGTACTCCATACCCTTGGGAACACATTATTTTGTAATTAATAAAAAATTAATGAAAACCTTTTATATCGTTCCACTTAGGCTCGTAGCTTGTGCAAACACAGAATTTGCATTTGGCATATGTTGCGTGTAAATACTTTGCGCAGGGATAGTTTCTTAGTCCGCCGCTAGATGACTTTCGACAATTACTATTCTCGCTAGTACTCCATACCCTTGGGAACACATTACTTTGTAATGAAAATTAATGAAAACCGTGTCGAAATTCTGAGAATCAATCTGTATGCTTGATCGGGTACGAGAATGAAAGAAAAAGAATACACGACCACGAATGCTACCCTGACCAGATAGACAGGTTGATCGCCGTTATAGAATTTCTGCGGTTTTGTAATGGATAGGTATTAGGTCTCCCGGCGTGACATGGTTCGAGGAACACCGGAACTTCTGGAACCTCTCTAACTTAGAACGTGTACCGGTGATCTTAAACTGTGAATGCTACAATCCCGACAAAGTAAGGTACACAATCCGATTCGAAGGGACAAGTCGAGCAGAATGACTTTTGGTCGGTGATCACCGGATGCTCCGAGGCAAATGCAACGTCAGTGAAAGTGCATGTGCCCGGTATACGAACAGGTTCAACTGCATCGCACTGGACACACGGTGTTCCTTTTGGGGATATTCGAGATACACACTAGTACTTTCTCTCCTTTACCGATGAATAGATGTCCAATTCGAAAGCTCATTTTTATTTATTTATTCAGAGTATTCAGTTTGAAATTTAAATGCCGGACGGTTCTTTTACGGTCCTCATAAACTTCTTTCAAGATTCTGTCTTTCTATTCAACCAAGAGAAACTTTATTAATTCTTCTCTATACCTATCATTAATTACTTGGATGTAAATCTAAAATCCCAAAACAACAGCTTTCCCAAATCGATGAAATTCTAATGCGGTCATCTAATGAAAGTCTCATAGCAACTAAAATATTCTATCCTGATAAAAATAGAGTATAGTAGAGGAAACTACAATCCATCGATTCTTCTGAGATAGAAGGACACCTCCCTGTATTGTACCAGCAAGCACCATGTCGCGACAAAGGCGACAGGATGTCGCTCTCGCTGTCAATTATCCACAGATATTACCATCACAGTGGAAATTGTTTCGCAACGGGGTCGCAATAACTCGGGACAAATTTAGTCTCGATTTTCATAAGGCGTGTCTCGCCGACAGGGAAATAAAATGTAAAATTCATGGCCCCTTTCGGTCAGACAACCATACGAACGCGGAACTTAAGGCGAACGTGACATTTAAATGGCAAATGTTCCCTGTTAATTATTCGAAGACGTATTCATGCGTGACATTTCAAATAACATCGCTCGACGATCAAACGTAACATTAAATTTATCATGAATATTCATCCGTCGCTCTGATGTATTTGCGTCACAATTAGAAAAGAATCGAAGTCTTTAACGCTGCTGTACTTTCTTCCTCTTGTAGATGAAAGCATCCGCTTTTACACGGTAAAAGAAAAACATCGTATCTAGTTTTAGAATCTTTTCAAATGAAAAGAAAGAGACCGCTGATTTTTCCTTCTCATTGCGTTTATTTGCAATGTTTTCAGCTTTTATGACCGGTCTTCTTTTCGCGTCATAAAATCTGAAAAGTTCTTTCCCACTTTTACACAATGCTTTTAGAGTTCCAGTAAAAAGTTTGACAATTTATTGCTTGGTATTTTTAGACCGGTACAACGGCGCTATTCTTCGCTGCCCAAGGTGGTTACATGGACATAGCCAATCTCCTGTTGAAACACGATGCAGTGGTCGACTCTTGCAGCATAGTAAGAGAAAGAATTTCCTCTGTTAATTGAGTGAAAATGAAAAGTTAACGATCTCTTGTTACGATTTCAGGACGGCGGTACCCCACTTTTTGTTGCATGCCAGTGCGGTCACTTGGATGTCGTGGAAGGTTTGATCGAAAGAGGTGCCAATCCCAATGCTCACATGAAGGTAAGTCAAGGGTAGGAAAGTCCCATCGCTCGCTTTATTTCTCTATATTCTTGATGTGTAAAGAAAGGAGGAGGAGGAGGTCCTCCATGGGTGGTCTTCATCTATTCGAGTTCGAATTTCACAGGATGGTGCTACAGCATTGTTCATCGCCGCTCAAAATGGACACGTGCGGATACTGGAAGTCCTGCTGGAACACGGGGCAAAAACGGATGCGGCAAGAACCGACGGTGCCACGCCTTTATGGATAGGAGCGCAAATGGGACACGATCACGTTGTAAGGAGGCTCTTGAAAGCTGGTGCGAAGGTCGACGCCACTAGACACGTAAGTAAAAGAGATAAAGATTGACCTTTTGAAAGAACAATTGGTTTAGAAGGTTTTCGTTTGTAGGATGGCGCCACACCGCTCTTCAAAGCAGCTCATAAGGGTCATGCTGCTGTCGTTGGTGAACTACTCAAGTATCGTCCATCGCTTGGTATACTTCCAGTAAGCTTTTATAAGTCTTGTATAAGAACTGAAAAATTTCAAAGATGGTTAAACGAGGAATGAGAAATTTATAATACTCTAAAATTAACTATTTCAGTACTTACATTGCCCTGTTTTCTGTCACTCATTTCAAGTTACATCTCAAGTGGTAATTGTTATATTCTAGAACGGTGAAAGCGCATTACACGCGGCAGCTTTAACAGGACAAATGACTGTTGCGAGGCAACTGGTAGGAGCGGGAGCGGATCCTTTACTCGTTAATCAAGAAGGTGTTACGCCTCTCCAATTAGCTATTAGACATTCACAAACGCAGGTTGCTAATTATTTGAAGGATAAACTTAGAACAAGAACGGGAGCGTCTTAGCGCAGTTCACATTTATTATCCGCCCAACAAAATAGGCGTTAAATTTATAAATCAGTGAAAAAACATAAGTATTTCTAAAAAAATATATATTATATATTGTTAGAAATGATTTATACATATGTAGGATCATCAGGTAAGAGCAATCTTATTATATTTCAAAGCGTTACAAGATTATAAAGGTGAACGGGATTTAATTTTTTCTGCAAGATTATGTGCAGAAATTCCGTTAAAGTTATTTATTTTTGGTATATGTACATTAGAGAGATATAAATATATAAAGTAAATCTTATAGTATTAAAAGATATGCGAACACACATTTTAACGCATCCACTTGTAAATATGTTCTCTCACGACAGTGAAACATTGAAATCATTCTTTTGATGCAGGTAGTATATATATAAATATATCCTTCAAAGTTGTTTTTAGATAGAACTATATATCTTGTTAATGATGAAATTGTGATGATAAACGTAATAAGTATATTAATATACTTTTGAATAATACAATCATCATGTGCTAATTAAAGATTCTATAAGACTGATTAATTTGCCTTAAAAAATTAGAAAAGAAACGAAATTTAATAATTTGATAATACGATGTCTATTTCTTCCTGTTGGTTTATATATTGTATTCGTATTAGAGTATGATGCACAAAAAGAAGAGAGATACTATTTATTGAAAGTATAAGAGAAAATATATTTTAAATCTTTAATCTATGTTTCTAAGTGATATTAAGATGTTTTATTTTGATGTAATATTAATATAATATTTTATAATTATTTGTTTAATGTTACCTTACAATGTAATAAATGCGTTAACTGTTTTCCCAAACTGTTATCTACATTTATTATAAATCTATCGAAGTACTAACTAGCTTAAGTAAATATTATAGGTGATTTAAATTATAAAAAAATATGTTTTAGTGATTATCAAGTTCTTTTGAGTGTAAAATATACAGTAATGGATATACATTTTATATACAAACAACTAAACATTTCTCTTTGTGTAACATCACAGACTAGACTACTTAAATGTTATCTAAAATTTATTTGAATTCCAATAGAAATTAAATAACTTTTTATTATCAAAGTAATTAAATAGAGGGTATTCGTTAAAAACCCAATCTGTTAGCTTGTTATATTTAATATAACTTTGTTATTATATAACCCAAAATGACCATCAATTTTCTTATAGTAGATTTATTAATTCAAAAAATAGAATTGTTTTTAGTTATTAAATTATATATGTACATAAGCGATATTATTTTTCAAAGTCAACATCTTACACCATACATATTAATGCACCTTGACTGTATAGAAAAAAAGCAACTTGCACTGTGTTATAAGAACGATAACAAAAAATTATCATATTTTCAAAAGAAGAGTATTATTATTTTTCCAAGAAAAAAAACAGGAATGACTGAAATAACGCGTCGAAGGTGCATAATTTATATCAAAGCTGTCCTTGTAACCCAGCTGCTAAGTGCCTATTTCCTATTTCATTTAAGATGCAAAGCATCTTCTAGGTAAAGTGATGCAGTTCAACCGTGAACCAAGTCAAACAGTTTAGTAGAGCAGATACGGACAAATACGTTTAACTGAAATTCGCGAATTAATCGCAGCAATTATAAGTAACAATGCCAACGTCACACTCGATTTTATCAATTATCTCTACTACACTGATAAGATAGATAACAAAAAGATACTTTATGTACTGAATTGGTGGAATTATCAGTTGTATACCGATGCTCAAGCAATACTCATCATGGTCCGTGATCGAATGCCAGAACTACGTGCTGTTAGTATATTTATCGTTTAACAAATTTAAAAGTGATGAAGATTATCATCATACTAAATTGAATAAAAATACGTGTGAAATGTGATGTGTTTTAAAATACTGTTTCTTAACGCTTACTCTTTACATTAAAACAGAAATATAATATAGTTGTTTATTCTCATTTCTGTTTAGTGTCAAAATAATAGCACTACATTTGGTAAAGGATTTTTACAGGATGTACACATTCAAATATCCCAGAATAAAAAACTGAAAGAAGTATTGAATGAAGTACGTATGTACATATGTATACAGTTATTCTTTTTTTCCATATATCACAGATTTCTACATCACCAATAGATGTTTAAATAATGTTAATACAGGTTGAAGAAGTTCGTGCTTTAATTGAAGTCATAACTGAGAACATCTCAATCATAAAGGATTTACACAACAATGTTCTCGCGTATACCAATAAGGGTAAGAATAAAATACCAAATGTTGTAATTGTCGAGGTAAGTATTAATAAAATACTTCTTTCAGACATGCAAAAAGAACTGGAAAATCGAACATATACTATTTCGCAAACATCGTTTCGTATTCAACGGAAATTAAGAGGTAGGTAATTTTCCTTTTACGTATTATCTACACACTGCATTATAAATAAAAATAATTTATCTTACTTATTCTAATCAGACTCGCTATCATATTGAACTTCCCTCGCCGTGTAATGGAAATTGTTTAATTGTTTTTCATTCTGGAAAAAACTGGAAAGTCTTCTAGCTTTTGAACAGTGACCATTAAAATCCAAGGATTTAAATGAGTTGGGTGTACTGGTACTAGGACCAGGTTGAGCAGGTGATAATAGTCGTAAATTTGAAACCGAAGGAGTTGAAAAATTCCAACAATCTATAGAAGTAGTTGGAGTTAACCGAGAAATTGGAATACTTTGTAATACAACCTTAGAGTGTAAGCTACATGTTGTTAAATCTGAATTCTGGTTATTTGTAATCTGCTTATTGGTTTCTGATGGTAACATTACTTCTTCGCTAGAATCCTCGTCATTAAAAGCAGTATCATCTAGTTGCCTGAAATATATTATAATTAATATAATTGATTAATAACATAAAGCAAATTAAACGAATATGTACATACTTCTTGAATTGCTCAACTTCTTTTTCCAATTGTGGATATTCATTTAATATATTCGATAATTGATCCTTATTGTATTCGGAGTATGTTTTAATTAAAAGTTTTTTTATATCACTCTCTAATGGAGATTTTAAAAGTGATAATTTTTTTCTAAGCTTTATTAACATAGGTAACAACACTTCTAAGCCATGCTTCTTTATTCCTTCAATGATAACAGTGATTGCATTAGTAGTTGGTGTAATTGTTTGAACTGCAGGTTCATCACCCTCTTGTTGATCATCATCGGTGTGTTTGTTAAAAGATGATGGTCGCAAACGTTTATTACCAATTATATACAATGCATCTTTCAAAACACCAACTCCTTCTTCTTTATTAACATTAATTGTATCAATGCAAGTTCCACCGAGTATCTGACTAGTTATTTTTACAAGTAATTTTATTTTTCCTGGAGGATCCAAATGATCCAACATAAAATCATAAATTACTCTTCGTTTATCCTCATTTTTCTTTCCAGGAAGTGTTAAAGCTTTTCGTTCTTTCTCACGCATCTTTTGGTCATAAACTTTATGCTGAGATCGGTAATTATTATAATGATATATACTTTGCAAAAATTGCTGTGATATTAATGTTTTATTCTTCGTTAAAAGTCTTTCTTTTATAAGAAAGTTAGTTAATTCACGTATCATGCTGTCTGAATCTGACAACATTGTTAATATATGGAAAAAGAATGGACCTTTAATTTTTATATAATCTTCAAGAAGAAGTTGAATAAATATCACCATTATTGCTTCTCGTACTTGTGGACTTGAATCTTTCATACTTACACACATATCTGATAAATAAGGTTCAACCAATGCGGTAAATCGAACACAGATATCTGCCAGAGCTTTTGCTGTATTTATTTTCACAGCAATTTGAATGATTGAATCTAAATTTGTTTCTTGCCTCATTAGTTTACCAAATATTGGAAGTATTTCTTTAGCTACATCGCGATCTCTCACTGCTTGCTGACCAAGAATAACAACTGCCGATGCTTGCAGTTCATTTATGTCCTTTATTACATCTGGCAATGATTCCCATTCTAACAACATCCCTTGGAAAATTCGTAATATCGATGGTGAAATTTTATAAGCACCCAAAAGTGTAGCATTTCCCAATGTAAACATAGCTTTTAAATAATTCGGTACTATATCCACTAATTGACTTTCATTTATAAAAATCTTTGTAATTTCTGTTTCCGAAACTTTTATCAAATTTTCCATGTACAACTCTAACAAATTATTACCTTTATCGGGATTTAAATAGAGTATTATGTTATGTATAATATCCAAACAAATACTAATCAAACCATAACTGATTTTAAATTGTTGCAAACATTTGTACATATATACATGAAGCTGTTCTAAAACTTCGTAATCTAAAGATTTCCAAGAATATCTTAAAACTTGTAAAACTAAACTCGTGCAGAAATTGTTTGATTCTAAAATCTCTTTGTAGTTCGAAATATATTTGTTCATGTTGGGTAATTTGGTGTTTTCAGCCAGTGCTACTAAAAGTACCCAGGCTCCTATATTATTATTTGTCCCAATATGAGATTGTATGTTTTTCACCACTGAATTAGTGATAATACCATGCTTAACCCACAAGTTACATGCTTTTGACAAATGTTTTCTCATTTTCATATTAGCTAAAGTATTTAAAATCTTCCATGGTAAATTATCTGCATTAGTGTCGGTATTCGTAGAGATATCTTTTATTCTATTTAATAGTAATTCGTGTAAATATTCTAGCACCTTTTCTTGTACTTTAATTTCCATGTCAAATATTTGTGGTACGACGGTTTGTACCCATTCATCTAAAAGTTGTGAATTATCTGGGAATTGCTGTAAGAGTTGAGATAACATTTGTACAGCAAACCGACGTACTAATAATGCCGGGTCTCTACATCTACGACTGATTACAGATAATACTTCTTTTATCAAATTTGGAAACATTAGGATTAAATTTTTTAAAATCTGCAATGTACTTCGTCGTATCATTGCCCTTTCGTCTTCTATACGTTCCATAAGTATTGTTATTAAAACATTTGAACCTGGTAATAATTCAATATCCTCGGATAAAGCATCCTTTAATTCATGGAATGCTAAAAACTTCTTGTTTGGATTAGATTCATTAAATATACTTTCAAATATGGCCTTATCTATTGCATTAGTAGATTCTGTGAATTCAGCAATTATGGCAATGGCCTTTCCTCTTACCATGCTTGAACAATCCATGCATCTACTTGATACAATTGCAAACAATACTCTTTTTATTTTAGTTTTCAAGTTATCCATTATACTGCAATTCATTATAAAAGGTTCAAGCAATAGTTTTCCAATTATCTCTTGAGCAAACAGTCTAAATGTTATCTTTGAATGATGAGACAGTAATATTATATTTTTTAATGCTTCTAGCATAATATGATGTTTACATATTTCAAGAACCTTTATTAAAACGCTAGCTTGTTTCTGACGAGCATCGAGTCGATCTGGGCAGTTCAGCATTATATGCTGTATTAATGTTAAAATTGCAGTTTCAGCATCTCTTTCATATGTATGTAATAAATCTTGTAAAAAATGTATAGTATTTTTACGTATATTTGCAATCACCTTTGCTTGTGCATCCATATGATTGCATAATAAACGAGGTAATATATATTTTGCTATGAACGTTGCAGTAACCTTAATAGGACCATGTTTGTTGTCGCACAATTCGTGTAAAGCTAGATAAGCATTCTGTGGTAACGAAGCTGCTAAACTATCTCTATGTCCATTGTGTTGAGAAACCACAGAAGCATCATCTATTTTTGTAACTTCAAGTAATCCCTGAATTGTAATGTCTAAAGACTGAATATGATCTTTAAACCAAAATGATCTTGTCATTATAATAAAGGTGGAAATAATAGCATTCAAATTTCTTATAAGAGTTTCTTTCTCATTATGCGAGAGGACATAATTTTCATTCATCAATTCATCTGTAATAACTGAATCATCTAGACTCATTGCTTTGCTATGTTTTTTAGTACAAGGTTGTAACTGTTCTGAATGCGTTTTAATTGTTTCTATGGTTTGCTGATATAAATTTGGATGAAACACATTAAATGCACTGCTACCAGGAATAGCCAAAAGTATAAAATATAGATTAGTTGCGTACAGACTTGATTGTCTTGAATCTTCATCAGTTTCTTTACCTTGACCACTTTTTATTATGTAACCCAATACAGCTAATAAAGCACGCACCTTTACATCCATAATAATCAATGTATTCCAAGATATTTCAGAAGTTTCAGAGTCATTCTGACTTCTTCTATCCAATAGCCATGCTTTTACAATAGTATAAGAATCATGTAAAAGTAATCTCATGTCTTCACTTTCTATAAACATGAAATATTCATCAGGTGGTTCTTTGAAAATCATAAACTCTCCATTCCAAACTGATTCAATCCAGTCTTCATCCAACTCACTGAATTTAAAATTATCAAATATTTTCAAAGATTCCATAGTAACAACTGTGTTCAGTTAAAATTACTTTAAACGAAATTACAACTATTATCACATTTCTTCAACTATCTTACAAATGTAAACATAACCTTAACTTATCATTTGATAAAGAAAAATTATGGTCTCAGGTTATCATTTTCTGAGTACGTATCGATAAGAATTTTATAATTCCATTATGATGTATACCAACAAAAAACTTTTTTGATGGTTTATTACAAAACATTTCTTTTATATTGCAAGAAGTTCTGTTTAGAACTTCGGCGTCCATTCAGAAGCGGGAAACTGACTGACCAATTTGATTTGCTACAAGTGCAACGTGCAACACATGCATATATGTATATAAATACACACACATATTTATTTTCGATGCACTTTACATTGCGCGTCTTTTGCAAAAAAACTTAATTAAGGAATATAAAACATAAAATAATTAAATTAAAAAAGTTATACTCTAAACAATTATGATTACTTTATCTTAAACAAATTAATTAACTAATGTATTTTATAAAACATATACTTGATATTTATAGAAATGGGAAAGGAAATCGCTTCTATTGATGACTTAACATTATCTAGCGCAAACGACGGACCGATACATATACGAATTAAAGCATTACAATACACAACAATGTTGCGATTATTTTCCGAAATTATGGAAGAATACAATATATCCATGTTAAGATATCACGAAAAATGTCGTTTACTTTTACAGCAACAAAAAATATTAAGTATGTTTTTAGACAAATTTTCTTTCTAATAATTTACATATTATTATGATTTACATTATGTTGATTTGCTTATTAGTCAGAAAGCGTATTACAAGTGAAGAATTAGAAAAACTATTGGATAATCAAGGAAATAGTTTATTTGTTGATAATGTAAGTGTTCCTATTACTGTTGTTCATAAAATTGAAATAAAAATCAATTATTATCATTTGTAGATCTTAGAAGATAGCAGAATTGCAAGACAGCAGTTATCAGATATTCAAATTAGGCACAATGATATAATAAAAATAGAAAAGTCCATAACTGAAGTTAGGGATATGTTTACTGAAATGGCATTTCTTATTGAAAAACAAGTAAGTGCCAACAAATAAGTAAATGAACAAAACTATAAACTTTATGTGTATGTAATTCTTTTTATTCGTTTTTTTATAGGGAGACCAGTTGAATAGCGTAGAATATTTTGCCGGGAAAACGGCAGATAATGTTGATAGCGGTCGCACAGATCTTAAGAAAGCAGAACAACACAGTCACAGACACAGAAAGGTATCAATATTAATCAATGTTAAATATATAATTATACAAATAATAATACTATTAAATGTCAAATATTTTTTTCAGAGAAAAATTAAGCTCTGTATAATAATCAGCATAATAATTATTGTTTTCTTGCTGATAATCATATTTGTATAGAAACCAATATAAAACTTTGTGAAAATAAAATTTTACTGCATTTTAATGCAGATGTCTTTTTTTAACAGAACCTTTTAATATACTCTGGCAAATTAAAATTAGTCATGGTAATTTATAAAAAATATTAAAAGTAAAATTATATTACTTCTGAATTTTGTATATACAGTTTTTAAAATAATTATCAAGACCTTTTGCACTAGGTCTCACTTCATACTTTTCGCAAGTGCATGCAAAAAATATCTCAAGTACATTTTGATATTCTTTCCCTAAATTAATAGCTGGTAATGGAGGCCGAGTACCTATGATTATTAATGTGTTATACTTGGTATATTAACTTAATGCATGTGTTTTATTTGGTATATGTTCAAACACTTACCATATTTAGCTATTTCTGAGAAGAATGTAACACTATCATCCATACTAATATTTTGTTCATCCACCTTTTCTTCCTTTTTTCCTTGCATTTCTAATAATGACTCATCTGAACATGATTCCTCCAAAGAAGAATCACTCATTTGTACATGAGGTGGTGACAAAGCTATCATTTCCCAAATAACCATTCCACATGTCCAGATATCTGCCTTATTTGTAACAGGACCAGTCTCTAATGAATAAAATTTACAATCAGTTATGTTATCAGTCTTATACTACCATTAGATTATATAAATTAAAAACAAAATTAACCATTGACAATTTCTGGTGCACTCCAACACTCTGTTCCTATATATCTAAAATCACCTTTTGAAGTATCTAGTACTAAAGATTCTGTTAATGGTACGGATACTCCAAAATCACAGAGCTTAACTCTATTATAATCTTCCGAAACTAATATATTAAAACTTTTAATGTCACCATGTAGAATATGGGCAGTGTGATGGAGATATACTAATCCTTTTACAATTTCATATGTGATTTTTAAAATAACCTTGGCAGGAAATGGATCATCATCATTTTCAGCCCTTTCTTCTATCTTATCACCTAACATATAAAACTGTAGTTATACAAAATTTATTGCAATGATTTATTATAATTTTATACCTAATGATGCATCTAATTTTTCCATTGCTAGGCATGGCTCGCCATTTGCCATTTCAGCAAAAGCTCGAAAACCGACGATATTCGGATGATTTAGTTTACGAAGTATTTCGGCTTCGAATCGAATGCGTTCATTGTATTTTTCACTTTCCTGAATTTTACGATTCCGTTTCTTTATTGCCCATGGTGATCTAACAAAGCCAACTTTCGGCGATCGTTCCAAATTAAATACACTAACTCCTAACAAAGTATTTATACGTTAAAACGATGTTAATAGAAGATAATGTTATAAATAGTAATGTAATTTTCTTACCGCATCCATAACCAATTTGTTCTAAAAACGGCGAGGCCGGTATTTTTATAGGTGTTTGTAACTCTGGATTATCTTTAACTCTACTTCTGTATTTTTTATTTGTCGGTGTTTTAAATAAATCCATATTTTACAATGTTATTAAAAGAAATTTCTCTTGTAAGACTTCTCTCTTCTGAAGCCGTTACTTTTTAAACTTCCTCAACAGAAACGCTCAAGTGAGACCAACTTTGCTTAACCAAACAATCAATGATGACAATATCAAACTTAATAACAATTTCATAGTTAAACTTTCATTCAATGTATTTTAAACTTTTTCTAATATTTGGTAATTACATAAAAGGAGAATCATTTTAATGATTATTTACAATATACATGTGTAGTGGAACTGGAGTAGCGTAGCTTGGCGTCCTAGGGACTGCCCCTAGGGAACCCTAGATGGGTTAGTATGGCGCCAACAGAAATCGCTAGTCGGAATAAAGACGCTGAATCGTACAGACCACGGGTTACTATATCTACCCCACAGGTGTCTCTAATGAGGTTTTCCACCTGAAAGAGTTTCACGTTTTTTTAGAAACACTTTTGGAAAAACTGTAAGTTTTTATTAGAACGATAATCTTCGCTTGAAATTACTCCGCTGAAAAACAAGTAATTTATTATTTCCCTTACAGACTGATTTCAAAAAGGTAACATAGAGACAAGTTTAAAGAGAATTTTAAACTTTCCCATCAATCAATTCAATTATTACTATGGTGTCTATTTACTCATCGTTCAAGAGGAAACGAAAAACCATCTACCTTATCCCTGCACACACTTTTATTGCATTTTCAAAGGGGGCTGGAATATAATTATAATGCACAAGTAAATATGTATACTTGTGCAACAATAAATCAACCTTGGTAAGAGCATGCGCGAACCATGGTGGTGAGTTCATCGGGGATGAATTTCGCAGCACCTGTTGTGTTCCTATTGTGTTGTACAATGTTTTCAGTCTATTAAATTAATAAAATACATTAATATAAATATTTCAACATTTAGTACAAAATTTAATATTAAATATCTTAACTATCTTAATTTAAATATCTTAAATTATAAACTGCCTACGCTTAAAGTCATATATATCAGCATTAGGTTAAATTGTTAATGAAGATCTACCCTCGTGATAATTCATTATAAGAATGCCTCCAAGTTCAAATTTTAAAAAATGGATCACAGGATTCGGTGCAATAGGTGGTGCAATGCTTTTTTATCCAAACGATAATCATAATTCATGGATAACACCTCCTTTATGGCAAAACAAATGGGATCATAATTGGGATAGGTTATTGTTTTATTTATTTTTAATATGCTATCTTAAAGTTAATATTCCTTATATTTGTAATTAATATATTTATAGGCGTCATTCAGAATGGTCAAAAATGACAAAACGGGATGTAGAATCTGATAAACAAATATATGGAGAGACATTAGTAAAGAAAAATGCAGATATCAAATATAACATAATTTTAGTTCGTCATGGGCAATATAATATAGAAGGCAAAACAGATTTAGATAGAACACTTACAACTCTTGGTTAGAGTCTCTTATGCAAGATTTATATTTTAATATAATTTTCAAACTTGAATTAATTAAGTGTATGTTATATTTTATAAAATTATATTAAATGTTATAAAGGTAGGCAACAAGCTGAAGCCACAGGAAAAAGATTACAAGAATTAAAATTGCCATATGATTTAATTGTACAATCAACAATAGTTCGAGCTAAGGAAACAGCACAGATTATAAAAAACTATCTTAGAGATGTAACAGTTAAAGAAGATTCAGGTCTTACAGAGGGTATGCCAATTCCACCTGATCCACCAATTAATTTTTGGAAATCTGATGTAAATGTATGTTACTTTGCATTCTTGTAGACTTGTAAAAAAAAACAAAAACTGTTTTCCATAATCAGAATATAATTGTATAATCAATGCATTTCAGTTTTATGAAGATGGACCTAGAATAGAAGCTGCATTTAGGAAATACTTTCATCGTCCGGATCCTAATCAAAAGAAAGATTCTTACATTATTCTTGTTTGCCATGCAAATGTTATTAGATATTTTGTATGCCGGTAAATATATTTTTTAAAAGTTTTATTTATAATATATCTAGTTATATATGAAATGTACATCTTTTAAAATTTTTTTTATTATAGAGCATTGCAGTTTCCACCTCAGGGTTGGTTACGTCTCAGTTTGAATCACGCGAGTATTACATGGATATCTATTCGTCCTAATGGGAGAGTAACGTTAAGGAATTTAGGTAATAGTGGACACATGAAACCATATCTTATTTCATCTCATTAAATTAAAAAATATAATTGTAATATTCACAGTATCGCATAAAAGAAAAATATACATTTATCTGTTGACAAACATTAACAAAAGTATATAATAAAGATAATTTCTTGCATTTATGAGTTTACATAACTTTCGTATTGTGAATATTATATTAAATAGATATATCCTATTTTATAAATATCGTTTTGTAAATTATATTTTTACAATAAAATATGCAACTTCAATAATTATAATTAACTATGCAGCTGACAATCTCGTAGCCTTTCTTGCATAGTATCTTTGTAATGCTGCTTCAAAAACAGGTCCAATGGTTCTCTTTTCCCAAATTTTAGATCTATCTCTCTTTTCTGCCTCTATTTTTGCTTTCACAGTTATATCTGCTTTAATAATTTTACTATTATCCTCGCATTTCTCTTCTTCTTTTTCAGCATCCTTTACATTTGAAATATCTTCTACAACAATGGGATTATTTACTTTATCGGTTTCTGAATCTTCAGTTTGTTGTTTTTGCTTTTTAGTATTAGCTTCTGATAAATCAACTTCCTTTTCATCGATCTTCCGTTTTTCAGATAAAACAGTTTTTGCTTTATTATCTTGTTCTTTTTGTCGTGTCTCAGTATCTGTATCACTGTCCTCTTCTACTATCCTTTGTCTATACTGTCTGTTCTTCTTTACTTCTTTAATTTTAATTTCATCTTTTTCCGTTATAATTACATTTGTAGAGTCGTGATCTAAATTAATTTTATCATTATTTACATCGTTCGTGACCTCGCATTCTTCTGAAGATTTAACTGTCTGTTCATATAAATGTCTATAGAAGCCTGATATATCTTGCTGTTTTTTGACATCACCAATAGCTTCTAATCTGTCCGTTTCATTTTCCTCTTCTTCCATTTTTTTGAATTCCTCCAATTTTGCTCTGTAAGCAGAAGTGACAAAACTTTCTTTGTCTGCAAACATTGCTCCTTCTGCTTCTCTTTCCTTTTGTACCATTCTTTCTACTCTATATTCTTGCTCTTTTTTTCTTCGTTCAGCGGCTTTTAACAGATTCTGAATATATCTTGGCTTTTTCTTTTCATCTTTTATTGCTTTTGATTGATCCTTTCCTCTTTCCATGTCATCATATACCTCGTCGTATTGAAATATTGTTGGGTCTTCTTTTAAAGCTTTTTGTATATTTAATTTAGTCTGTTTTTTAATTTTATTTTTTTCTCCCTCTGCTTTAAGTGTTTTTTTTACCCAATCAGTACCGTCCTCTTCATCCGAGTCATTGTTATCCCCGAATATATTACTGACTTTTGCAGCAACAGATTGCTGTTTTTTAGGTAAAATTAAACCATACCTGAAATTTTTTACAATGATTATTAAGTTTAGAAAATTGTTAAATTATTCCACTTTGATTTTTAGTAACATTTCAATATAACTTACTGTTTTTCGTCTGTGCTATTGAACATGTTGTACAAAATTATTCTAAGATGTTTCAAATCTATTGGTTAACAAATATTTATGCGTTATTTCACAGGAAACCAAAGTGTTAACAATGATTAACAAACAGTACATAAACCAATAGCATTTTACATGTTTATACAACAAGGAACATCCATATAAGAAATAATGTAAATCACAACTTGATACAGCATCCAACTCAATTCAGCTCACCATTGACTACATCGGCTTATTTATGGCAATGACTACCGATACAATCGACTGGACATGCCCTATTGAGGGATCATGATTTATGGGGTCCCAAACACCCCCAGATGAAATTAAACCTGCATGCAGAGAATATGTACAGCCGGTATGATAGTCCTACCTGTTTTATCAGTCCCTCCTTTGTCGGACCACAGACGTCAACAAGGTAAAACAGACCACAAATTTACTTTCTCGTTTTTTCTGTAGGGCGCAATTCGTTGTGCGTCGACCGAACCGTCGATAGGCCCATTTTTGCCGGTAATGTCACCTCGCTGCATTACCTGTGTCTACCTGTGTACCTGTGTACTTATACATATAGCTATCGTAGCTATATCACAACATTCCATACATTCCTGCAACTCGTATATGCCGGCATTCCTTATACCTCGACATCCCATACATCTCTGTACCCTTTATCACTGCATCTCTTACATGTGTGCATCCTTAACTTCCCTGCATCCCTTATATCACTACATTCCCCCTCTATTCCTGCAACTCGTATATGCCGGCATTCCTTATACCTCGGCATCCCTTACATCTCTGTACCCTTTATCACTGCATCTCTTACATGTGTGCATCCTTAACATCCCTGCATCCCTTATATCACTACATTCCCCCTCTATTCTTGCATCTCGTATATACCAGCATTCCTTATACCTCGGCATCCCTTACACTTTTGCATCCCTTACATCTCTGTACCCTTTATATCTCTGTATCCAGTCCACTCCTGAATTCTCCGTGCATCTCTTGTATCCTTTCAACCCTTATAATAAATATATTATAAATAATATACTTATGGCCGCTGGTTCGAGTAAAGGTCAGTAAAGGTAAGTAAAGGTAAGTAAAGGTAAGTAAAGGTAAGTAAAGGTAAGTAAAGGTAAGTAAAGTCTCGTGAAAAATAATTTTAACTTTAAATTTTTGCAAAATTTAATTCCTTTTTTTGCCACCAGAGGGCGCTGATTCGGCGTCGAGATTTTAGTTCGCATTTTTGCCGCCAGAGGGCCAAAATTTCGGCAAGCTTTAGTTCCTTTTTCTGAAACCAGATGGCGCTGATTCGACATCGAAAATTTAGTTCGCATTTTTGCCGCCAGAGGGCCAAAATTTCGACAAGCTTTAGTTCCTTTTTCTGAAACCAGATGGCGCTGATTCGACATCGAAGATTTAGTTCACATTTTTGCCGCTAGAGGGCCAAAATTTCAGCAAGCTTTAGTTCCTTTTTCTGAAACCAGATGGCGCTGATTCGACATCGAGAATTTAGTTCACATTTTTGCCGCTAGGGGGCGCTGTTTTTTCGAAATTTTCGCGAAATTCTCGAAACGAGGAACTAACTTACCTTTACTTACCTTTACTCGAAGCAGTCTTTGTAATATATTCATTATAAAGGGTGCAGAGATGTAAGGAATGTTGGAATGAAAGAAATGTAGGGATGAAAAGAATGTAGGGATGATAATAATGTAGTGATTTAAGGGATAAAGAGATGTAAGGAATGTAGGGATGAAAAGAACGGAGGAAATGAAAAGAATGCAGGGATGTAAGGGATGCATAGATGTAAGGGATACCGAGATGGCCTTGACCTATAATGAGGGATAAAATTATATAAATAACTGGAAAAAGTAAAATAAATGGGTTCCTCAGCTGAGACCCAGAAGAGGGATATAATCATAAATGTTATTCCCCTTCGATGAGCTTATTTAATAGGCAAAAACAAATAAATGAAATAAATTAAATAAACTCTGGAAAAAAATTATACTGGTTGTGCCCTCTTCATACGGACCTGATATTATCAAGGGGTGTTAGAGACCCCGCTGCGCCAATGACGCCTCCGCGTACCGACCTGATATCATATTGGGGTATTAAGGATCACTAAACGTCGGTGAGTATCTTTGCCTACTAATAATATAGCATCTGGGGTGCCAGGGACCCCGAAGCACGACTGACTATCCCTGCATACCGACATATCATCTTGGGGTGTCAGGAACCCCGGAGCGCCTGTGACACTGTTTGCATACCGACATGGTATGATCTTGGGGTGTCAGGAACCCCGGAGCGCCTGTGACATTGTTTGCATACCGACATGGTATGATCTTGGGGTGTCAGGAACCCCGGAGCGTCTGTGACACTGTTTGCATACCGACATGGTATCATCTTGGGGTGTCAGGAACCCCGGAGCGCCGGTGGCACTGTTTGCATGCCGACATTTTGGCATCCGGGGTGCCAAGGACCCCGAAGACTATCTCTGCATACCGACATGATATCATCTTGGGGTGTTAGGAACCCCAAAACACCAGTGATACTCTTTGCTTACCGACATTACGGCATTTGGGGTATCTGAGACCCCGAGGTACCGGTGACGCTGCATACGGATATTAGGCCACCGGGGTTTCAGGGACCCCGAAGCAACTAGCGAAATATAAGAACGGAAAACGAACAAATCGTGAAACTCACTTGTTCGGAATAGTGATGGGTTTGAGCGGATCTAGCGAAATATAAGAACGGAAAACGAACAAATCGTGAAACTCACTTGTTCGGAATAGCGATGGGTTTGAGCGGATCTAGCGAAATATAAGAACGAAAAGAATTGGTGCATGGTTTAGTTCCTTTTTTGCAGCCAGAGAGCGAAAGTTTTTGCAAAATTGAGTTGGCAGGAGTGGTCTAGTCTTATTTATTTCATAGGCATTCGTAGTTAATGCCATGTGGTTAAAGTTTCTTAACCTGAATGTGTATTTTGTATTGGTTTGTAGTGGTTTGCAATCAAATTAAAACATGTTCTGGATTGTCAAATAATAGAGTTATAAAGAAGTAGTTAATTCATTGAATATTATATAAAGGTATTAATGCATTAATAAATATATTATAAATATAATAATGTATTATAAATAACATACTTATGGCCACTGGTTCGAGGAAAGGTAAGTAAAGGTAAGTAAAGGTAAGTAAAGGTAAGTAAAGTTATAACTTTATACAGGTATTGATACAAGACATTTGTATCAATAATAAGCTCTTTTTTAAAACCTTTTGTTTTGTAGGAATATTAATAGAAACGCAAGGAAAGCTTTATCGAAATGGTGCAGTATAAACATCGTGCTTCACGTTTAACTCCAAAGCATTTAGATCCAAAGTGCTTAATGTTTTCTATGTTCACTGCAAATGATATAAGAAATTTGAGCGTTACCAAGATAAGAACTCCTTTGTCATTTAATATCTTAGGACATCCTCTAAAAGGAGGCCTATATGATCCAGCACTAGGTAAATAAATAAATTGTTACGCATTGTACATTATGTAAATATTATAGATTATTTTATGTACATATACATGTATGTTGTAAATCTAGGTCCGCTCCTTGAAAGTTCAGATCCATGTGGAACATGTGGATGCAATGTGTTCAAATGTCCAGGTCATTTTGGACACATAGAATTACCTATGCCAGTTGTAAATCCACTGTTTCACAAAGGATTATACATGTTAATTAAATTAACATGTTTAAAATGTTTTACCGTGCAAATTCCAGCTTACGTTAAATTATTATTATCTACAAAACTGAAGTTACTTCAACAAGGATATCTCAGCGATATCGAAGGTTTAGAACAAGAAGTAATGTTTATTGTTTCGGACGCGCATACCCCTTACGATGTTGATTTAGAAAGCGTTCAAAATGTAATCGATAACTATGTAGAGAATCTTTACAACAGATCAAGGTTTAATCAATCTGTTATACGATACGATGAAAATCAATTGAGTACAAAGAATATTAATATGCAATGGCATACGTACGTTGAAAATGTTCTTAAGCAATACACAACTCCAAAAATTTGTGTAAATTGTCAGGAAACAATACCAAGAATTACAACGTTAAAAAATAAAATCATGACAACTAAAATGTCTAATATAGAAAATAAAGAAATACAATCACACGTTGTAATTCATAAATTGGAAACGATCATGATCCTGCCAGATCAG
Source organism: Osmia lignaria lignaria (assembly GCF_051020975.1). Classification (NCBI taxonomy): domain Eukaryota; kingdom Metazoa; phylum Arthropoda; class Insecta; order Hymenoptera; family Megachilidae; genus Osmia; species Osmia lignaria. The sequence goes on from NC_135041.1 coordinate 13,925,092, forward strand.
TCTAAAGAGTACCTCAGGAAACTTTGGCAAAATGAGGGAGATTTTCTGAAAGTTATTATACCTTGTTTCGGAATGGTAGATATCGAATATCCGACTGATATCTTTTTCTTCGAAGTAATACCAGTCCTCCCACCCATAGTTAGACCGGTAAACTTTGTTAACGGCCAAATGATAGAGCATCCACAGTCTCAAGTTTATAAAAGTATCATTCAAGATTGTCTTGTTCTTCGAAATATTATTCAAACGATTCAAGATGGAGATACGAGCCAGTTGCCGGAGGAGGGTAAGCTTGTGTTTGAACAAATAAAAGGTAACACAGCAATTGAGAAGTTACACAATGCTTGGCAAAGCTTACAAGTAAACGTAGATCATTTGATGGATCGCGATATGAATAAGACAGCGGACTCTGCAAATTGTCAGGGATTGAAACAAGTGATAGAAAAAAAAGAAGGAGTTATTAGGATGCATATGATGGGTAAAAGGGTCAATTTTGCGGCTCGTTCGGTCATTACACCAGATCCTAACTTAAACATAGATGAAATTGGGATACCTGAAACTTTTGCTTTGAGATTAACATATCCGACTCCTGTCACTCCTTGGAATGTAGTACATTTGCGACAGTTGGTTTCGAACGGTCCTAATGTTCATCCTGGTGCTGTAATGGTTGAAAACGAGGATGGAAGTGTACAGCGAATTTCTGCTGATAATATTATACAAAGAGAAGCAATCGCAAAACGTCTTTTAACAACAAGCGACAAAGCAAATCAATTTTTCAAAGGTATCAAGATTATACATAGACATTTACAAAATGGAGATATTTTGTTATTAAATCGTCAACCAACTTTACATAAACCAAGTATAATGGCTCATAAAGCGCGTATACTGAGGGGCGAAAAAACATTACGCTTTCATTACGCTAATTGCAAAGCTTATAACGCGGACTTTGATGGAGATGAAATGAATGTACATTTTCCGCAAAATGAACTAGCCAGAAGCGAAGGATATAATATAGCTAACGTGTCTAATCAGTATCTTGTACCGAAAGATGGTACTCCGTTAAGTGGTCTTATTCAGGATCACATGGTTTCAGGCGTTCGTTTAACGGTAAGAGGCAGATTCTTTTCACGCGAGGATTACCAGCAACTAGTTTATGCTGCTTTGTCTACGATACAAGATAATATCATTCTTCTTCCACCTAGCATTATAAAACCAAAACCTTTATGGTCTGGTAAACAGTTGGTATCGACCATCATCGTTAATGTTATTCCACCAAATCTGGCACGTATTAATTTAACAGCTGGTGCTAAAATCAATGCAAAAGCTTGGCAAGTTGCAAAGCCAAGACGTTGGAAATGTGGCTATGAATTTTCAGATCCTAAAACAATGTCAGAAGCGGAAGTTATTATACGAAATGGAGAATTATTGTCTGGAGTATTGGATAAAACCCATTATGGTGCAACTCCGTTTGGTCTTGTACATTGTGTTTTCGAACTGTACGGTGGAACATGTTCTATAAAATTATTAAGCGCTTTTGGTAAATTGTTTCAAGCTTTCTTACAGAGAAGTGGATTTACGCTTGGTATAGAAGATATCCTATTGGTAAAGAAAGCAGATATAAAACGTAAAGAAATTATATCAAAGTGTAGAACGATCGGAGAAGAAACACAAAAGTCATTATTAGAATTACCCGATGACACACCTATGGATGTAGTTACCGCAAAAATGGAAGAATCTTATTGGAGTAATCCGAAATTTCGCGCCCAAGTCGATCGAAAATACAAAATTGCATTAGATGTTTACACGAACGATATAAATAAAACATGTTTACCAGCTGGCCTTTTAAAAAAGTTTCCAGATAATAATTTGCAATTAATGGTACAGTCTGGTGCTAAAGGTTCTACCGTAAATACTATGCAAATATCATGTTTGCTTGGACAAATTGAATTGGAAGGTAAACGGCCACCATTAATGATAAGCGGAAAAAGTCTTCCAAGTTTTCCGGCATACGATCCATCACCAAGAGCCGGTGGTTTTATCGATGGTCGTTTTATGACTGGGATTAAACCTCAAGAATTTTTCTTTCACTGTATGGCCGGTCGTGAAGGTCTTATCGATACTGCTGTGAAAACAAGTAGATCAGGTTATTTGCAACGTTGTCTAATTAAACATCTTGAAGGATTGATTATTAACTACGATTCAACGGTACGAGATTCGGATGGTAGTTTAATACAAATTTATTATGGAGAGGATGGACTCGATGTACCGGGTTCGCGATTTTTAAGGAAAGAACAGATCGACTTTCTAATGGATAATAAAGATGCGATTATCGATGAAAAATTAATGAAATACCTAAAAGAAGTTTCAAACACGGATAGAATCTTGAAATTAGTAAAGAAAATTAAAAAATGGAAGAGTAAAAATGGAAGTGCCTTGGAAAAGAGAAGAGTCAGCCCATTTGCAAGATTTTGCGTAGAGAACGCTAATATTATTAAGCCGTCAAAGTTTAAAAGAATTAATAAAAGTAGTGGAAGAAGCAAAGGTGCACTTTCGCTTATGAGAAAATGGATTAGAACTACGGAAGAAGAGAAACAAACGATTAATTCTCGATGTATCAAATGTCCTGATCCAGTGATGTCCGAGTATAGACAGGATATAGACTTTGGTGTGATTTCGGAACGATTAGAAGAATTAATAGACGATTATATGACTAGTAAATCTAAGAATGCTGTTGTCAGGAAAAAAGATTTAAGAGATCTCTTATCGATGAAAGTAATGAAAATTGTTTGTCCACCTGGTGAACCGGTAGGTTTATTAGCGGCCCAATCAATAGGAGAACCATCTACGCAAATGACTTTAAATACGTTCCACTTTGCTGGTCGTGGAGAAATGAATGTTACCCTAGGTATACCTAGATTACGTGAAATACTTATGATGGCGTCAAAATCTATCAAAACACCTAGCATGGAAATACCGTTCAAAAATGATTTAAAGAATCTAACGAAATCATCAAATAGGTTAAAGCTAAAATTGACAAAATGCATTTTATCAGACGTTTTAGATAATATTTCTATTACCAGAAGAATGGAACAGTTTCCGAATAGGCGGTTAGTATGTACTATGACTATTAATTACCTTCCACACAAATCGTACAAAGGTGAATTCTCTGTTCAGCCACAGGATATATTGAAAAAAACAGAAGAAATATTTTTCGAAGAAATGTTTAAAGAAATGTTTAAAGAAATCAAGAAAGTTGTTAAAGTAACGGGTTTGTTACACGTTGAAGAAGAAAAGAAATCTACGTATGACGATGACGCTTTGCTGGATCAAGCTGAACCTGATCAAGGGACAGAGTCAACGTTCAAATCACGAGCAAACTTGGGAGAAATGCATGAATCTTCGGACGAAGAAGAAGCAGCAGAAGACGCGGATGCAACGTTAGCGCGAACGATTTCTCGTCACAAAGAAAATCAAGAATATGAAGATCCAGAAGAAGAAGAAGAAATGGAAGACGTCAATGAAAGAGACGACGACGATGATGTAGAAAACGAAAATGAGAAAATAAAACGTACGGAACAACTAGAAGATTATGATGATGATGATGTAGATGGAAGAACTGAAGTTCAATACAGTACTCAAAGAAGAAATGATATTACAACCATGTATACTCAAGCGTTGGAATATGATTATGACGAAGACAAATGTACATGGTGCAAATTAACATTCTGGGTAAATATTATTATTAATTAATTTTTTCTTTTTAAAGCATGTATTTTTGTAATAATTATATCTTTTATTTTCTAGTTGCCTCTTAAAATGATCAAATTAGATTTACCAACGATAATTAGAAATGTGGCAAATAAAGTTATTTTATGGGAGGTACCATGTATAAAACGTGCTTTTACGTTCCAAAATAATGCTAGAGAAACTATTCTCAAAACTGATGGCATAAATATAATCGTAAGTAAATGTTCTATGTATATGTGTTCGACAACAGGTGGGCAAAATCTTAAGAGGTGATTCTAGGGATCAAAATAAGACGAAAATCAAGAATAACAAAATAGCGTTTGCGGCTTTGTTTTCCAATAATTAATGTTTAAAAATTCGAGTAAAAAGCGCCTGAAACCTGCAACCCGCCCAGCACCGACGACTGAACGTCAGGTCAGCAGGGGTCGGTACAGTCATAACCAAGTTGTCGAACACCCTGTATTATATTTTATTATTAATTCGTCTTATTTACACTATACTATACTAATTATACTTTTTGTGATATAGGAAATGTTCAAGTATGATAGATTACTAAATTTGAATAAATTATATTCTAATGACATTTATGGTATTGTTCAAACATACGGCATTGAAGCAGCAAATAGAATTATTGTAAAAGAAATAAGAGATGTGTTCAAAATGTATGGTATCACAGTCGATTCTCGACACTTATCGTTAATCGCGGATTACATGACATTCGATGGTACATTCCAACCGCTTAGTCGTAAAGGAATGGAGGACTCAGCTTCTCCTTTACAACAGATTAGTTTTGAAAGTTCCCTTACTTTCTTGAAAAACGCTACGTTACAAGGTAAACAGATAAAAATATTCATGAAGAAGAAAAAAAGAAAGTAAGAAATCTTAACGAATTAGGTTTTAAACATCTGTACTTTTTATTTACAGGAAAACGAGATAACTTGGTATCTCCATCTAGTAGATTAATGCTGGGTCAACCTTGTAAAGCTGGTACTGGAGCGTGTTCTTTATTAGTGAAAATACAAACACAACCGGAAATTGTTTTATCAGGGGGTGCATAACTACATGAATATTAAAATATTTTTAAGAGTTTTATGTTAACAGTAAGGATATATAATTATTACATTGTACATACATATATATTTTTGTAAGCTGATTATATTTTATTTTGCAACAAAACTTGTATAATAAAAGTGGCAATGCATTATCAAAAAATTCTGTATCTCCTTATTAATTACTTTAAGAATGAAACACAATTTCATTTTTAATGATTATAATATGGCTTTTGCTAGTTGCTCTTATTGATTAATACTAATCAATAGACAAATCTGCTTAACAAAATTTTATTATCGAAATCAATTTTATATTCACTTATATTTTAGAATTGTGTCTTTAACTTTGTCATAATTAGCACCTGCAAAGGATTCCACCTAAAAGTAATTTAACACCTTAGTAGTACTTAACCATGATTTTCTTTCTAGATAATTTAAAGAGATACATACCACTTTGCCATTCTTGATAAAAACAAAGGTGGGCATACTATTGATATCATAATCGGTAGCAATATCTTCACGGACATCAACATCTACTTTCACAAAGATAACATCTTGCATTTCCTGTTAAACAGAAAAATGTTGCATGAAATATTTAATAGAAATTTAATCAAGTTTTTATTTAAATAAAGTAACAAACCTTTGATAATTCTTCTATTTTAGGTGCAATCATTTTGCATGGTCCACACCATGTTGCATAAAAGTCAATCACAATTAACTGGTCTCCTGCCTTTTCAATCTTACTCTTTAAATCCTCCTATAAAAATAGTTTGCAAATAATATCCTATATGCTTAACTGTACTAGCTGTAAAAACTATATCAAATATATGTTGAACTATGATAGAAACATATTTTATATTCTTTATAAGATCTTAAAGTACACTCACAATAATTGCTAAAAAAAAAACAATTAATTTTGATAGGAGATAATCGAGGAATGATATCATTTTATTTTATTTTATACAATTTTATATTTCTACCGAGTATCATTTTGAAATTATTTAAAAACGAAAAAGATGTAAAACTAATCTCAGTGATCTATAATGATTTATATTCATCAGAGAATTGATCATTGTTGCGTTATATTGTTTCGGGCATAAAAACGCATGTATCTATCATGAAAGCACGCTTACATCGCATGCTTGAATAGAATGAATCATTCCAATGCCATGAACTACATTTAATACATAGTCCTTGTCAGGACAGAACGAATGTATACGGAGGAGTTTTCATCTATTCCGCGCATGTTGGTTCTGATTGGTATAAGATAGATATAAATCGTTTACGATTGACGTAATGCTAGGCGAACGCCACGCTTGAAAATCCTCATCACATATTCTGTGGCGTACCAACGAGATAAACTAAAGCCGGTACACATGATTCAAAAGAAAACCTTTTTATCACTGTACAATGAAATTAGGATAATAATTTAAGTTAACCCTTCTCACCGATTTCGATGAAATTTAAATATGTTGTAAAATCTAACAGTTTAAACAACTTTTTTTTATACATATACCAACTGTTCGGTTTTAGTTTCCGAGATATTCTAAAAAAAAGTGTCGGCTTCGTTACATTGAATTTTAAGCAATGATCTCATACCGACGCATTATCTATTGTTGCTATAAACACAACAGCATAAGGACTAACCTAATCTAAATTCAGTAAACTTGTAGAAAAGAAACTGATCAATTAGCTAATCAGCGGATTAAGTTAAGTTAGGTTAGATTAATATCTCTATTATCGTTAGGCGACCGGCCCCAACCAGTCCAAAATTTGTAATCATTGAAGTTAGTTAAGTTTGATCTTTAAATTCACCCGTTATACGTAGTACGATTACCTGTCCCCGTGCTTTTGTTTATAGAAACAGGAGATAAGTGGCAATCGCATACTGTTGCATACGTTGCTAGAAACGTACATGTGTAGACAAAATTCAATGCAATGGTGTCGACAATATTTTGCAATTACGTATCTTGGAAACTTAAGAATCAATAATTTCAAGGTCAACCAGTTTTATCGAAAGTAGAATAAAAATCAAACGAATTGCACCATAATAAAATGTAACTCCGTTTTCCTCTATTACCGAAGTTAATTGGCGTGATTACTCAACACGTAAGAATTTCATACGCGTATTAGGTAAATATTTGGAGCATGCGTAGAAGAAACATGAAAATAAATATGTTTAGTTACTCACGACACTCTCAATCTCGACGACCATTTTTATTCTTTTGTAAGTAATGGGTTCTGAAGCTAAGCACAAGTAGCAGTGAACTGCTCGTTTCAATACTTGGTTAGTGACTGAGCGTGACTGAGCGGCTGTGGTCAAAACCAGAACTTCAGAACTCGGAACCTCGATAGTTCCGTTCTTTTCTACCTTTCTCTCTCACTCGTTTTCTCTTTTAGATTTGCTTTCTTTTTTCTATATTTGTATTCTTAGGGTGGTGTCACGGTTAAACACGAAGTGTGGCGAAGCAAAGCGAAGCGTGTACCGACAGTACCGACCATATTTTACTCGTAGTTCAACGAAAGACCTCCGAAGATCCGCGAACATCTCCGAATGGCGTAAATTCTGTTGCATGTGTGTAACTTCCTAGTAACTAATGCCGTAACGAGGAAGTGGATATCTTTACTAAGAAAATTCGATAGATATACATATATGTGTGTATAGATTTGAAGTCGCACTATTGTACCGTGAAATAAACTACATATCCATCATTTTACACTGTTTTCAAATTTACTCACCTCTTCTGTTAACTTTAATCGCAATACAGTTATTACCACACATGTTTTTTTCTGTGTCAATGATAAGATATTACGCGGACTTTGTGTTCTAGCGTTACAGAACAATGATATGTACAAATTAAGATTTTTTTAATATCTTTCACTTGATTTCACCTTTCATTTTGCAATAAAAGTACATACATACTTACATATATTGGCTTGGATTATTGTGAATTATAGGATATAAATTTATTAGTTGAAATAAAAAATATTACAGAATATTGGTTTAGGAAATACTTATATAATTATTAAATACTTTACATAAACTGAGTAACCTTAGTTTTGAAACAATCTGGGTCAAAGCTATTGAGTATCATAAGATCGATCAACCTATGGCAAGAATACGTCATGTATGTATATTATTCACAGTAAGGATCAATTTTATTGTACAAGGATAAAATTTACAAGAAAACAAACGCCGAATGAAACACGTCGAAGTGATGACAAAAATTTATTTAAAATGTTGATTCATAAATAGCTGTAACGTTAGAGTGGCATCACGTAATATGTTTGATTAGAGCATGACGCTGTCATAAATGAGTTGCAAACTAATTTTCAATGTTTGTATTAATATGATTCTTTTGTATTTACTTGTAATAATATCATATTAAAACCGATAGTTTAGATATCATATTCACATTTTGAAAAATATTTTCGGTCATGTGAAACAGATACTTATGTGTGTACCTACATACATACATATATATATTCATGATGTAAGCCATGAATGACAACGCAGAAACCGATAATAATTGATATGTTGCAATCTAGTAAATGGTTTTTTTCAAACGAATTGTTTAATTTACCTATATGTGTTTTGTTATTATATAAAACGAAATTATTTTATTGTAAACTATTGTGCAATATTTTAACTATTTATTAGTTATTTAAGTAAAGTATTTGACAGTTAAAGTAACTTATTGTCGAAGTCATTCTAAGATTGCATAGGTAAAGGAAACATTTTTTTATGAATTGGAAGGTAGCGAATTGAAATACCGTATCCGATATAAAATATTAATGATAGATTGACGCGAATCGCCCGCGGGAACAGGGGTTGGGGTAGTTTAGAACCGATGATGTAGCACGAATGATGTTTACGCTCAGACATTAATAAAAAATATATCGATTGATAAGTAAGCGAGATAAGAAGATTACTCGAGGTTTCTTCGTATTGATTAAACATTATGTTTCCTTTCAAAAAAGACCGCCATACAATTAGACTATTAGCGACCTCTGCAAGCGAAGTGCTGAACTATGCAGGCAAAGTTATCGGCTAGGTTAGTTACCATCAATTGGTAATGTCACGTACTATATACCGATTACTATCGGTAATTTATCAACGAAAGTAAGTTAACATAACTACAGGGGCTATAGTAAAATGTATTCCCAGATAAACTTTGTTCATATTATTATTATCGTTATCATGAAATTTAATTAATTTTGTAAAAGGTATTTGTAAGATATCACCTTAAAATGTTCACTGTTTATCACGCGATATTTATGACTTGAACGCGAATGTTTAAACTTCAAATGTTGGGGCATAGAGTGACCGACCCGTTCCGAATGAACAATCAATACGGTAATGGTTTTATCACGATTCTATCACGCGTTCGATCATTGTTATTAAAAACAATAGAATTTCTATATATGTCGAGTTTGTTGAGTTTTTAATCGCCGCAATTGGATACGACAAAATGTAAGTTACGATGACGAACGCGCAGGCTCGTGGAGGGCGCGAACGGTCTCGATCAGAGACGTGACAGAGTGAAACGGAACAGAGCGAAAGAGCGTTGCTAAATATAATACGTGAAGGCACGCGATTCTTTAACGGTTGGGGATCGCAGAGTGGTCATGAACATCCGAAAGCACAAACATCACCGTCGGTAGTGATCTCGTTATATTTGTCGCAGAGATAGACACCTAGTTTCCACTTAGAAAAGCCAGGACATATCCAGAGAACAAAGCTCGGTTTGGCTTGACAGAAGAATATCAGTTAATCGCGTGATTGTGCATGAGAGAAGATTTTTGGAGGACGGTGGTTCTATATGTATTTTAGATATCCTACCGATGTCGTCTCTGTCGCGTGATAACCGGCTAAAATACAGGTAAATTCTACTTTCGAAGAAATCACAATTCCGCTTAATAGTAAATGATGTAATATCATCTGTCGTGTTGACCGATGAATCACGAGACTGATCATTAAAATTAGATATCGAAGAAATTATTATGAGAAATGATAATTTGTTAAAAACCTGATGAACTAGTTTTTTTTACAACATGCATATATTTGTTTAACAATTTATACGTTAGTTAGTGACCAAATTAACTTGGTCGCCGTTGTCTCGTGACTGTTTCCTTTTTATTTATTCTTAGAGCCTCGTGAATCGACCACGACCGTAGAAACGTAAATATCTAAATTAATATAAGATTCATATTCTATACGCAAGGTTAATTACATTCTATGGTTTTATGAATAATTTCCGTGCTCGTCATGCATGTGACATATTTCTACCCAATTTATTGGAAAACCTAAATATACTTATTTCGTTATCTCGAAGTACGCGTTGCATTGTACATTGCTGCCTGAGTTCACTACTGCTATCGTGTATTTTTTTGAATCTTTCTGTTTTTATAATCGATAGATTCAAATAGCGAATCTTTATTTATCGATTTGGATGAAACTTGATAAGTTCTGTTTCTTAGGGTTCTATTTCAGTACATGCAATACATTGCGAGCATGGTCGAAGTTTCACCATAAATTGCGCACCTAAGCTTTTAACCAGTGTGCGTGTTTCTCTGTATAATTACTAACCGATACGATTATCTCCATGTCAACTAACCTGATTTACCTTGACTATTGATGTAATAGGAAGAAGTATTTTTTCTTTTTTTTTTTTTTTCTCAAATGTACGACAGTGAAACAAAGACACGATCGAAGATCGTTTGGACAGCCCTTTTCGATTTAATGGACTAGGGGAGAAAATTGTTGGAGGTTCGGCTCCTTTTATAGAAATTCTCGATCAATAGTCGCACAACTGTGTGCCAGGTCGTGCACAGTTGGTAAATATGACAACCGTGTTCGAATTGCGTTTCAACGTGTTTCAACGTATTATGCGACATATCTCGGTTCATAAGAATTTCGCAGCCGACTACTACTCGTAGGATATCAAATTTCGTCACGGAATGTCCAGCTGCAATTTCATCCATTAATTTGCTGTCGCGCTAAATTCGAACGAATATAAGAATGCCACGTAATGATTTTATTGTTTCCAATGAACTTATATAATTGGCTTCAACTGGGTTCGATAATGAAAATTGACGCGTTGATAAAATTGCGTCGGGTTAAAAAACATTAAAGTAAGAAATATTCATGAGATTATAGAGGACAAATTTTTTCCAAGGTAACTAGACAATTGTTTTGTTATTTCTTTTCTGAGTTCCATGTAATTAACAGCACAAATTTTGGATGAATGGTTAGCGATTAGTAACTAACGATTAGGGATATCCAGTAGCCAAATGGAGTCAGAAATTGAATTAAAAAAAAATCATGGCTCGAATTTGAAAAATAAAACAGCTGATTTTCTATGTTGAATAGAAATGAATATTCAGAAGCCCGAGGGTCTTTTATCGGTGGTTTTACCTACTGAACTCGCCTCTTCGGTCAGTTCACGACAGCTGATTATAAATCAGGACCAACAGGTGTGTTCGAGACAAACAATACAAGTACCTACATATCTATCTATTGTCCTTCGATTTTTCTATTCTTTTGTTTCCTCGCATGCTCTATTTTGCACCCCTAACGAGTATTTTAATTTCCATTTAAAGTTCTTGTAAATTTTTATATCAAAAATTAATCTTTTGTGTATGTATGTAATTTTGAATAGGATGAAGAAGCATCGGATTGCCCGCTTTTGACCCCTAGCCCCCCTGGCGTGGAACCGAGCAACGCCTTGGAATCTGGCGCGATTTTCGTTTCTCTTGAAGGAAATCCAGTCGAATCGATTCCACCGCCGACGCTCGAGAACATTAATAAAGAGGATGGACTTAACGAATTCATGAATATAGTGAACAGCTCGAGCAGAGTGCTAAACGATGGTACGTTTCACCTTGTTTCTTTAACGTTTTAGCCTATTTCGCATAAGAAACTTACATCATCATCCTCGTAAAGGTTTATGACCCTCGGGGTTATTAATCGTTTCGTCGGTTCATAACAATTGCAAAACTTAGCCAGAGTTTTAATTTTAATATGCGATCGCAAATTTGTTGTTCTTAGAACCTAGTTCTCGTGATCCGATGGTGGAATCGACTAGCAGCGGCAGCAGCAGCGACACAAATGGTCCCGTTTGTGCACAATTGTTGACGCAATTGAACACGGCCTATCAACATCTTGCTCCCGATGCTCAAGCACTGGTGAGAGCACTTGACAGAAATTCCCACCCTTTCTGATGCTAGACTAAGCACTACGATCAAACGTATTATACTTAACCTATTACCTGCCACGATCCCCCTTTGGGGATTTTGGAATTTTACGTACACCACTCGGCGCCAAAAATTTGAAAGAAAAAAAAAAATTTGGCAGTTAATGGGTTAAAGTAATGAAATGAGTTATTTCACTCGTTTCATTAAGTATATTACTGATTACGTTTAATATAGCAAACGTAATATGTGTGAAATTAATCCTTTTTGTCGAAAAATATTTTTCTTGTATAAAAGGATTTACCTAATGGTTTTATGTCGCATTTCATCTAATAAGAAAGAACGAACGTGATGAAACACGATGCGCTGAGCTAGTGACGAATTAATTATATTACTGTGATACGTATCGATACGTGTATACATATATACTATTTTAGCTTTTTGCAGATTATAACACTTTGATAAAATGCTAACGAAAAGTGATATATTTTATGTAAATAATTAACTACCTTTATACGCAAAATATTTACCAAAAAATGATCGTGTAAAGCAACGTGTTGTTTGTTTTTGTTTGTTCGATAATACACGCTTTGTTTTGGCCACGGCCGATCACCTGTCCTACCTTTTTAAGTGTGTCAAGTTCAATTGCATCTGTGCTTTTATTTTTGATACTACAAGTCATCGTACACACTTCATACTCGGTATACCAATAGACGAACTCAACAGTCGAGTTCTTCATTGATGAAATGTAATTGTCATCAATCTTTTTTATTCTACCAATTGCATTCAATTTGTGCTGGTAATTCTCTTTGACTTAACATCTCAAGAAATAACATATTCCTCTATATTTGTATCTACCGAAGAAGTAAAAATAGAAAATCAAATATTACCTGTCGTTTCGTTATGTAATCGCTGCTTTAAACCGTAGAGTAATATGCCATTCTTCATGGTATCGATCGCTTCGTTTACTACAATAGATAATTTGCTAAAGCAGTAAAATTTCAATGATTCACCAGACGTTTCGATTTGGCTGAAACGTCTTTATATAGGTATCATCATACCTAGATAATCCGCTGTCGTTTGTCCGTTGATTAATGGCCAGTAGTTCCATTTTGAAAAGTGATTTGCAAACACTCTAATCAGCATATTTTCATCTGCTTGGCAGAAACGAGGAATATCTTGCCAAACGTTGCGTCCCGTTTTTGCAATACATCCGATTGGTCATATCTTTTAACGGATTAACAAATACTATTGTAGATTTAATATCGATTAAAATTCTTTCCCTTTCTTCTATCAACATCTTTGATAATTAATATATTTTGTTGCATACCTGTTCACATTAGCGGACATTGGTGGTACATTCATTTCACTCGGTTTGCTCTATAAGTTTTTCACTATTTCATCATTGTTTAGACACGCTTAGGACTATAGGTATATCATAGTTGCAATAACGTCTCACGTGCTGCAACTTCTGGCATGCATAACATTGTATTTAAATTCCTATCTAACAGGTCTTATTTTGGTCCTATCGTATTATGTGTAAACATTTATAATTCTTTTTTTTTTAATAAAGTAGTGGAGGTGATGGTGGTGGTGGTGATTAAAAATAACTAGACTAGTATCACGTCAAAATTGTACATACCAGTTTCTTCGTGTTGCAGAAAATTGTGCGAAGCATCGTTGTTACCCATGTTCACTAATCTACCGCTTGCCGCTTTCCTAACATCTTTGTCAACTTAAACTGTAACTGTTTAGTTTTACAATCAGGAGAACGGAGGGAAACCACCGTTGGTTGGGATTCAACTGGTGGTGCCAAAGCCATCCAAGGATTATCGTTTCATGAAATGGAACTGGCCTCTCATACGAAAGACTTGCTTCTGGTCGTTGATGTCGGTACTAGCTGGATGTACGGCCCTCGTCATCGGTGTTATCGCTACGATGCCAAGAAAGTCTGTAATCAACAAACACTTAACAAAATTGAATCTTTATCGTTTATAATTCCGAACGAAAATAAAGTTGAACCGGTTCCAACAGGTGCGATCCAACGGTGCAATGGTGGCAGGGTAGCGTCTTCTACGAGATATTCCCAGCATCTTTCCAAGACTCGTCGAAAGGCGGTGACGGCATCGGCGATATTCGGGGCATCACGATGCGTCTGGATTATTTAAAAGAATTAGGTATTCGAGGGATTCGTTTAAACTCCATCTTCCCAGCAGCGCATTATCCGGAGTACTACTCGAACATCGACAACCTGACAGACCTGAACGAACACCTGGGAACCCTGGACGACTTTGCTACGTTGGTTCGACAAGTTCATCGTCGAAACATGACCATCCTCTTGGATCTACCTTTGTATCCATTCGTAAAGACATTGGTCGAGGACGATGCGTCTGTTGGCAAGATAAACAAAACGGAGAAAGCAGTACGCTTCGAGCGCGAAAGAAGAGACGTTACCGATAATGATGACAATGATGACGACGACCCGGTCCTGAAGGATATCGCACCGACGACGCCTTCCATGTCGGTTCAAGCGATCCGGGAGGCTCTATCCTCGATACCACCTCCTTTAGATCAATCACAGCACGAAGCTCTCTTCTCGAATCCTCTGAAAGCTGTAACAGAGAACTCGGTTACTATCGCGATCAGGACTTGGTTGCAAAGAGGAGTCGATGGATTCTATTTGAAAGGATTGGAGCATTACGTGGACGAAGACTCGTTTGCGAGTAATCTGAAACATTGGAAGTCGATTTTAGGATCCGAAAGAATACTTATTTGTCACGTGAACGCATTGAACGCTGCCAAGACTGTCGCTTCGAGGAACTCGATTTTGACCAGGATAGATCTGCTCGACGTTACGTTGCGCGTTGCGAATGGTACGAAAGAGATTAAGAGACAAGTGGAGGATATTACCAGAGGTGTGCTGTTCGAGAAAGCTGGTTATCCTTGGGTACACTGGTCCATCGGTGGCGTGGACTCTGCGAGGATAGCCTCTACCATTAGCGTGAAGAATGCCACCATGGCTGCTACTTTGTTAGGGATGATGCTTCCGGGAACGCCGAGTATATTTTACGGAGACGAGGTATACAGCTGGAACGTAACACGTCAATCTATAAGTATAATATTGATAACGGCTGACGATACAATGGTACACGTTGGATCTTGAGTACCTACCACCGGAAGTACTTATTACTGTTTGCATTTATTCTAATGTACAGAATCAATGGTTCAGGAAGGTGAGTCTAGAGCACGGGATAAGAAGAAAATATTGTTGTCTGAAATTATGTGGAAAGAAGTTAGAGAAAATATAGCCATTTTGGCAATCGATAGATCATAGAATATTTTTTTCTTATTTTGTGATCTAGATTTACCTCTTCGAATATTACCAATTCTCAATTCTCTTGTGCCGACTATTTAACGACATGCTTTCATAAAGATTATTCATCTATGATTAATAATTTTCAAGTTCCTTTTTTCTATTTAGATAGGTATCGTAGACTGCGAATGCGAGGATCACAAGGATCTTTCTCACGTGCATAATTTGGCTCCCATGTACTGGGAAAAGAACGACGGGTCTGGTAATAAATTTGCGTCGATCGGTGTTACCGCGTGGCTTCCGGAAGCCACGAAACCATTAGAGACAAGTCTGATGGGAACAATTGCCGAAATGGCGGATCTCCGATCTCAAACTACCCCGATTTACGTTAAAGCGGTGCTAAAGCAGAACCAGGTGCTGGCGAATTGTGATATTAGGTAATATATGTATATGGATAACGTGTTGGCTAATCTTGGATCACACACCCACGCACGTGACATGGAACGAGTTAATAATATTGTTAAATATTTGTTACAGATACGCGGACGACGAAATGATCGTAATAGAACGATGGTACCCACGCCGAAATTCCTACGTTTTTGTAGCGAATTTAGGGAACGAGACGCAAACAAAGGATTTATCCTTTCTTTACTATGGCGGCCATGTCGTGGTTGGTCCAACGTACAGATTGAATCGAGACGTCTACTTCAAAGAACTTATTATACCTCCGGGAGAGGCTTTCGTCATAAAGCTCGATAAATAAGGATCTAATACGAAATCGAAATCTATACGTAACACGATATCTATTCGTCTTTTTTAATTGATGTTTTAACGTAAATTTGTGATATTTCGTTTGGATATCCCGTTGACGTTGCGAACGTTGTACAACGAATATTGAAATGCAAAAGTTCCTATTTATTGCAAAAATCAAGTGAATCGAGTCACGGTTGGAGAGAAGATGAATCAAAAAATCATTGTAAATCAAAATTTAGATTAAATTTTTAGTCCTGTTAATGATATCGATGAAGCACAACGAATGTTCGAGCATTTCACATTCCAAAAAGAAAAAAAAAGTTACATAGATAGTTTTCACGTTCGTTTGTGTTCATCTTTGACGATGAAATTTCTCGAATCAGTCATTGCTCCACTATTTTGTACGTCCTAATTGTTTTGATAATAAAAGTAAAGATACTTGCGGCTCTATTAATTATTATTCTTAATCGTACTATAACTTCGATTTGAATATCGAGCTGTTTTACGTACAAGGAATTTTCTTTGTATCGTCGAACAGTTTTTTTTTTTTTTTTTAAATCTCAGGTCGATTTGAAACTAATACAATAATATTTTTATAATATATTTTATCGCGCAAACTGTTCGCAACGTGTGTAATTTTCACTTCTTTTATATTATAGCCAATTTCGTACCGACCGAATAATGTTTTATCGATGCGTTAATTAAATGGTGCTTATGCGAAATCAAATATTTTTGTACTTTCATTCAATATCACCATGACTAGTCATTTATTTTTGCGTCGTCTGAGTTGAAAATCACTGTCGTGTTTCTCGCTAGTACTCGGATATAGCAATGTTTCGGTTATAAGGGGAATGTAAGGGAGTTTGAGTCAGAGAGGTTTTCTCGAGCAACACCGCGGAGCTACAATCGGAGTTCGTCAGTGACTCTCATGCTCTGAGGAAAGTCCCTGGACCTTTGGCAGAAAGTGCCGTAGCGCAAATCCCGCTGCTAGCCTGCTGCCATCTTCTCGATGAAGAAAGGAAGCTTCGGCTGATCTTTCGAGTTGGGCCGGTAGTGTATTGGTCAAAGCAAAGTAATGTGTCGAGACAGGTTTTTTCTCCTTTCCTCCTTAGTCCTTTCAAGGGCTAGGAGGGAAGGCGTGTGAGAATTATGTCCACCCAAACAGGGCTCATTACGAGGAAACTTCTCTTTCTTTTTATTTTTTACAGTACATCTTTCATAAATGCTTGTTGCTGCCGCATAATGTGTTGTGAAAGCATATTATTATCATTATTATTACCTTCTTCACTGTGGAGTCTCTTTTATTGAAATTATATATCCATCTGTTACAAAAAATTATTACTATTCTTATCATAGTAGATTAATAATTATTTGTAATACCTTTGTAAGCACCGTACTTTCACGACAATTTGCATCCTCGAAGACAGGAATATTTAGGATAAACTATCTGCTTATTTCAAGATAGTAAAATATAAATTGGACGTAGAAAAAGACTTTGCTTAAATATCGTATACTTTTAAATTGCTAAAGTTTGACTATCATCAAGATGATACTTGGTTGTTCTTGTAGAAAGCCTGAAAAATAAAAAATAAATACGGGTTATCTCGATAACCTTAGAATACAATATTTTTTTCGTTTACTCACATTCTTTGCGATTTCGGATAAACTGTAGGCCATTGTAGAACCTGTTTCTTGCACCATATTGTAAAAATAACCTTTCCTTTGCAATAGAACATAGGGATGATCGTATTCCTGCGACATTAATACAATGAAGAAATATGTAGAATAAAGTACCATTTTTTCGTTACTTACAAATAAAAGTGTAAAAGAATTTGTTGATTTACCACTAAATGACCTTGGTCCATCACAAGTATTTTATCGCTATCCATTATGGTATTTAATCTATGCGCTATAGTGAATACAGTACAATGCATAAACTTTTTCCTAACAGTCTTTTGAATCAAGGAATCAGTTTGTGGATCAACATTGGCAGTGGCTTCATCGAGAACCATTATTTTATTATTTCTAACGAGTGCTCTAACAAGGCATAGTAATTGACGTTGACCAACGCTAAAATTTGATCCCTCCTCGGCTACTTTACTATTTAAACCTGCTGCCATTTCTGAGATACTTTCCTTCAATTCTACTTCTTGCAGTGCCGCCCATAAATCGTTGTCAGAATATTCATCAAAGGGGTCTAGATTTCTTCGAAGACTACCACCAAACAGGACTGGTTCTTGCGGTATAATACTGATTTTTAAACGGAAATCGTGCAGCGCAACTCTATCTGTAGGTATATCGTCCACAATGATCTCTCCTTCTATGTACGCCAGACGAAATAGAGCACTGATCAAAGAAGTTTTTCCAGCCCCGGTTCTTCCAACGACACCGACTTTCTCTTTGGCTTTCACCACAAAGTTTATACCTTTTAACACGTATGGACTCTTAGGTCCATACTTTAATTTCACATTCTTGAACTCTACCAAGCCCTGATTAGGCCAATCGTTTGGAGGCTTTTTGTCCGGTGTGCTGTCTAAGAAGGGTTCTTCATCCAGATTACTATACTCTAAGACTCTTTCAATGGAAGTCATATGATTTTCTAATTCGGCGGTCTGTCTCATACCCCATTGCAAAATACCAGTGATCGCTGTAATCTGTGTAATTACCAAACCGATATTCCCAGCAACAGCGAGATCATCGAACAATAGAAATATGACTGTGATCAGTCCTACGTAGATCAGACAGAACCACTCTATGTAGAGACCGAAAGCTCGCGAGATGGATATAAATATGAACCAAGTGGACGTGTGAAGGTCCTGATGATTGTCGAAATCTGCAGTCACTACCTTTTCAGCTTTGAACGCTCTGATCGTCGTCAGACCTTGGAGAGTTGCACCGACGTGATCGAATACCGGTGAACGTGCTGAAAAATATTATCGAATGATTTTATAAATATTCACATACGTAACTTGTGTATTAACTTTACTTACTTGTACCCTCCATACGTTTAACCGAACGACTAGTTGAAATATAAATGACCCGCATGTAGTAGAAAAGTAGTATAACGATGAATGTTGGTATTAGCAACCATACGCTGACAGTTCCAACGATCACTATTGTTCCAATAAAAGTTAAGAACATGATTGTAACGTCGAACATGGTAAAAGGCAGCTTTTTATCAATGACACCGATGTCTTTGGAAAACCTGAATACGAAAACAGAAGAATCGATGAATGAATATAAGTCTGACAGACGATCCCGAGACGATACGCCTTTTTCTCTTCTCTCCTTACCTGTTTAATATACGACCAGCAGGATTTGTGTTGTAAAAGTACATAGCAGCACGAACTATGCTGCGGAACATTTGTGCGTGTAAATTTTTCGAAGCACGCATGCAGACCCCATAGTAGGTGAACGTTTGGAACATGTAGACGAGGACGACGCCCATCGTTAAACCGCTCCATAAATAAATAATTCCATCGCGAGATAGCGAGCCGTTCCATTGAAAAGTCCTCGTTCCGTTCTCGGTTTTAAACCAGGAAGCTGCTTCCGTGTTTACCCAGAAGGCAAGCAAGTAGTCGCTACCGCTTGCCATTATTTGGCTTGCAATAAATAGAATGACCATCAGAACGAGTAAACAGAGATTTCGACTTGCTTTCCAGTACGATAGAAAAACTGTGCTAGAAATTCTGCCGACAGTTCTCGTTTCAGCCAGTTCGACAGGCTCTTCGTCGGACACAGCTGGTTCCTCCTCTTTCTTCGTCTCTTCTTCGACGATAGTTTGCCTCTCGTCGCTTATAACTTCAGGTTCTTTGTTCTTTTTATTTTCTTCCACTTCTTTAAAGATCTTCATAAAGTCTAGGCTCATTCTTTGAAGCTCCTCGAAGCTACCCTTTGCTTGTATAATACCATTATTCATCACGATGATCTGATCAGCAGATTTTAAGTACTGTATTTGATGAGTGACTAGAATTCGAGTTTTGTCTCGAAGGAAACCGCATATGCATTCGTCCACGATGCGACTACCGACGTGCGAGTCAACTGCCGACAGAGGATCATCGAGAAGATAAATATCAGCATCGGCATAAACAGCACGTGCCAAATTGATTCTAGCTCGTTGACCACCACTTAAATTCATTCCCCTCTCGCCGACCATCGTTCTGTCCTTATGCGTGAACGTATCTATGTCGGTTCTCAATTGACAGACATTGATCACTTGGTTGTAACGCTTCTCGTTCATCGGTTCACCGAAGAGAATGTTTTGCCGGATGGAGGAGGCGAAGATCCATGGCCTTTGGTCGGCGAATCTAATCTTGCCGTAACTTTCTAAGGTACCCTCTTGTAATGGTAACTCACCGAGTATCGCTTGCAATAGACTACTCTTTCCCGAACCAATCTGACCGATTACCGCTACGAAGCTACCTGCTCGTATCGTTAAATCAACATTTTGCAAGGTATAGTCTCTGGTCTCGTCCCATCTGGCAGTTACGTTTTTCAAGTATACGGGCAGAGATTGGGTGGCTACTTGATTCTGTACCTTTGGTGGAGCAGCTATTTCAGGATGCATCATGAATTTCTCTAGACGCCTGATGGACACCATTGCTTCTGCTAATTGATGAACACCTGTGTGCATTTAAATATAGATACGTTTAAGTAATCAAAATTTCGTTCGATCGCGATGCTAGAATAATATGTATATGTATACTTAGAGCAAATCCAACGGTCATAGAACTTCGTAAAATGGTATAAAACGCTGTTATCATAAATACTTTCTCGGCATCGATGGTGTTACCGGTTAAAACGTACGTTAATATTGTAATAAATAAGCTGACTCGAGGAACGTATATATCAAACGTTAAACCCAATTGTTCGACGATCGAGTATTTCTTTATCACGTCCACTTCTTTCCTAAAAAAATTACTCGATTAATAAAAAGAAAAAAATGTTTCGTTAAAGTAAATTTCAATATCTCTCTTACCGTCTAGCCTTTTCGACAAGAAGAGAATACGGTACCTCCCAGACGTACATCTTGATTATTTCTACACCAGCTATTATTTGGTTCATCAATCTTAATCTATTGTCAGTCTTCTGAGCCGATACAAGAGTTAAACGTGATACCTTTTTTCCAAAATACACTAGAAAATGATAGTATATAATATAATAGTAACTTAAGATACGATAAAAAGGAAAGATATAGTTGTTATACTAACATTGCAATGGTATACATAATAAAAACGTCGTCATTCCAGTAATGGCACCGAGGCCTATTTCACGATATATTAGATAGGATATTAGAAAAACTTGCAGTGGACCAATCCATAAATAATGAATACTAAAAACGAAATAATCGAGACGATTAACATCGTTGCTCAGGAAATTGACCATCTGAAAGAGTAAGAAAGAAAAAATGGAATAAAATCTAAACGGGTGGTGAACTTTGTCTACGATTTCAATGATTAATTTCGCTTTCTTTTTTACCTGTCCAGCAGACGTTTCATTCTCAAGAACGGCATTGGATAATTTTAATATCTTTCTGTATATCAAAGTACAACAAGCCACCCTAACTTTCATTCCTACGTGCATCAAGTTTTGTAGGGACCAATGTAAAATCACAGCATCTAGCAAAGGCAGTAGAGAAAAAGCTGCAGCATAATAGTATACATCGCTGGTCCAGTCTTTTCTATTTCCAGAAAAGTAACGGAGTAATTTGGCAAGAAGGAATGGATTTACGATCCTGAAATATAATTTCAGTAATTACTTATTTCTTAGTTTTATACATGAATTTCTTTTTTCAATACAAATCCCTAACTCGTAATTTTAGAGTTTTCTGTCCTTTTTTTTTTTTACGATAAAAGGATTTTGCAGAATCCGTCGTCACTCGCACTGCTCAAAATAATTAAAAATTACCATTTCATACGATTCGATGATGATATAAAGTTTAGGATATAAGATGTAAAGTTTCAAGTTTGAAAAATGATAATAATAATTAATTAAAAGGTGTTGAAATAATTGTGAACAGCGAGCGCACCGGGTGTGATAGCATTTAAATTGTTGTTTGCGTGTGTTTGTTACTGTACCGTATGCCGAATTCTAGAACAAATAGCGCTAGTCCAGTGTTCATGACAGCTTTACCGAAGCATTTGTAGAGTACCCTAAATAAGCTCGGTTTAGGGCTGTCCTTTCTTTTCTCGTGTCGTTTCACTTCAATCTCCCAATTTTTCACGATACGTTGACCCAGGTAACTACTCTTGTCCTCTTTCAATGGAGAATACAAATCTTCTTCTTTCAATTCCTTTTTGTAACCGATAATGAACAACTTAAGGATCCACCTGTTAGTTTAAGGGACGAAGGGGTGAAAAGAAAGATATAAATAAAAGATGAACGGATAAGAAATTTAATTAATAATTATTACCAGAACGTAAGAATAGATAACGGGTTGGCATTTTCACACGGATTCTTCACTTCTTTTTTTTCACTTTTATCCATTTTAATCGAAGCAATTCTTTTTGCTCGTCCCACTTTCGGAATCTGTATTTATCTTCTGTATCTCATTTCCTATAATCAAAAAGATCAGAATTATTACGTAACAGTATCTCCTCTTAAGTGATTTTTTGTTGATCGTTGACTTTGTTCCTCGAATGTTCCTGCTCGTTAATGGTACCTTTGATTTCATACATGACGCGACGATATCGGAGATGCTGAAAACACCCACCAAGATGTATGTACATCTATCGTAATATCGCGTAAATGTGAAAACTAGCGTACATAGTGATATGAAACGCGTTTGTTTACCGTATCATCAAGTCTCTTATCAAAGAGCAACTATAGCGAAAAGGAACAACAATGTAGTAAATTAAAATTTTATAAGCGTATGTCACGAATCAATTATTCCATAATTACCAAAATTATTCATGTTTTCTATTTTAATTAGATTTTCTTAACGATCTGCTTCTTGTATTCTAATGATTTTCTTTTAAATAAATTGAAACGTTGTTACACAAAATACTCTGGATACCGAAAATTATTAGATATTATTATAATATAAATAAAATAGCAGAAACCTCCTTCTGGAACTCCTCTAGTAGAGATCATTTTTTTTTTGTCTTTAATTTTTGAAAACAAGGTAAGTCTCGTATAATATTTTCACGCGACACGCGGAAGATTGCAATGTCGCGCAAAAATTATTCCATCCTTGCGATTTATCTAAGCTCATCTGTCACAGAGGAAATTTATGAACACCTTGAAGAATGCAAATGCTACGTATGAAATCGTGCCGAAATAGCTTACATTTCCGCGAAGAGGATTTATCTTTATCATCGATCTGTACCCCAAGAAAACGATGACACAGATATTTTTACCTGGTTTAACGATCTTTACATTTTCAAACGTGTATATTTACCTATACGTCGCGATGCGACGCGCCATCCCATGGTTAAACGCGACTGAAACAATTCAATCACACGATCAATTTAATCCTTGATCGCTTTCAATTTGCTGCTTCGAAGCACAGAAGACCTTGATGAATCCATTTTTCCAGTTTGTTGATCGGCAACGGGGAAAAACTTTTTCTCAAGTAAATTACCAAGGAGAGACACCAGCATTGTTAATTGTTTTATCAAGAAGAAAAAAAGAACACTACCTCTTGGAATAATTCCAACGTTTAAGTTTCTATCTGTAGAATAGAATCCTAGTAAGAAAAAATATTGTGTCGTCAAACTTGAGAAAATAATTATTAGAAAGCAATTAGAGCGAATTATCTAGGGAACGGTGGTCGTAGAATAATAATTGGTTGAAACTACATCATCGCTAGGCGAGAACTTTCGAAAGAAATTACAGTTTTATTGATCTCACTTATGAAACGCAGACTGTCAGGAAGAATAGACATAGAAGAGCAAGAGTCGTGATGAATGTAAGATGCGATTTAGTATTATTTATAAAAATAAAATAATATAAAAATCTTGTTACAGGATAAAAAAGTTGAAATAAAAGACGTGTTGCTTTTAAACGAACGGGTCTTTTCGATATGCGACGCGTGGCCATTGAGCAATTCCTACAAAAAGTTCGTCATGTATTTGTCCTATCTGTCCGTTCATTTGGTCATCATGTATATGGATCTGTACGATGTGATGGGCGAGTTGGAATACTTGGTGGAGAATATAATAGACAACACGATCGCTACGACAACTTATTTTATGCTCTTCCTCTTTCGATTCAGTAAATTGCTCAAGAACGTGATCACCATTACGAAAGACGAACTATCGCGGAATGAATTTCGAAACAACGAAGAGATGCAATTGTATTTGTCCTACAATACTATTTCTGACAATTTTGGCAGATACGCGGTGACTACGACCGCTGTAATAGCCGTAATGTGGTACATTACCCCTATGTTGGAATTATTAAAAGCTACCTCATTGTCAGGTATTTTCTTTCTCGGTTATCGTGAAATTGTTAAAAATTGACTAACCAATTTATCATTTCGTAGATAAACATAATAGTTCAAAGATTTACCGGTTACCATTTCGAGTTCATTCATGGGTCGATTACGAAGACAATTTACAAAATTACATTCTCATGTACGTGTACCAAATTCCTTTGACGCTTATAGCATTATTACATATAAGCAGCATTAGTTTGTTACTCAGTTTAGTGTTGCACGTGTGCGGAAAATTTGCAATTTTGTCATATCGTATACAAAACATAACTGACGATTCGACGGATTCTTTTCAACGTAAGGTTAAAGAGATGGTGGATAGACACGTGGAGCTAATACTGTGAGTATAGTTAGTACAATAAAAGTCAGATGGGTAAAATTAAACCCTTTTTATACATATGTAGGAGGGCAAATTCTTTGAATTCAGCGCTTCAAATATTTCTTGCGATAGAACTCACGCAAACGAGCATTAGAATGGCTGTTCTAATGTACACGATTCTACTGGTAAGTTTTCATTATATTGTAATTAACGTTTCATCTTAAACTTGCCAAAAGAGCTTCTGATCCAGTAAATTTACATCCATTGAAATTCCAAAATTTCTTCTTCTTATATTTAGCTCCAGTAAATTTACATCCATTGAAATTCCAAAGTTTCTTCTTCTTATAATTAGCTTTAGATATTAATATTTTGATCCTCTTGCAGACCGACGACATCGTGAACATTTTCACCTATGGTTTATACGTGACAATAGTCACTTTGATGCTGTATCTGTACTCGTACATAGGTGAACGATTAGAGTACGAGGTAACAAGTATTTTTCATTTAACGTAGGTATGTAATAATTTTTCGATTAATTAATTCCTTAATTCCATTCCATTAATTTAGTCTCGAAAAGTAAACGACGCATTCTACGACGCTGACTGGCTGAAACTGTCGATTCGTAATCAAAAATTTTTACTCTATTGTATGTCTAATGGACGTAAAACGTTGCATCTTACGGCTGGTAAATATTACGCCTTTTCGCTGTCCGGTTTTATCCAAGTGGGTATATAAGTTATACAATTTAAGATAAAGAAATGAGGAAAAATAATATTATCGAACATTGTTTGTCGCAACAGATTATGAAAACTTGCTTCGGATACGTTTCTTTATTACGAGCTCTGATCTGATCTGATCTGTGCAAATAGAGATACATACATAATTAATACATCCAACAGGGCAGAAGAGAAATTTTGCTTTTCCCCAAGTGATATAAGCGAGAACCTGTTATATGAATTTATTTTACGAAATTTTCAAGACGTCGAGAAAACACTATCTATCAAAATACGCCACATTTGCTATGCAACAAACTTATAGTTAAATATATTACAGTATAAAATATAAAAGCTACTTCATTTTTTCTTACGAATCGCAATTCCTCCCAGCAGAATTATTCGGTCCAGATTTCGTAATCAATCACTGGCACTCGCGTTATCTGAATCACCCTTTCCAAGATTGATATAAAAAACAAATAAAAAATAAAAGAATGAAAAAATTTCTTTCATCGACTAGGAAAGTAGCACGAATGTTTACTAACATATATATTTGTTAATGAAAAATAAATGTATGTACATACAAGAGGAATAAACAAAGTAAGAAGAAATAATCGTCGAGAGAATCTCTACTTAAAGTGTAATTGTGTACATATTTTATACACTGGGGGGGTGGTAAATGTACGCGAAATTGTTCGCGAAATAACAGTCGTAAGATAATCATTGTTTGCGAGTGTAATGGTCGTATAATGATATCAATTTTCATACGAAATGACAGTTTATCGATTGGTCTATCAATGAAACTGACAACAGGGGGGAATCGTCGCGTCGCGTTGTCGCCTCAGATCGTAAAGGATAATCCGATATCACCATGAGCGTAAGATTTTCGTTTACAATTTACAACACTCGTAAAAATTTCGGGTGTCTAGTAACATATAATATAGAATAATGGTAACGTGTTTGAATAAAATAACCGATAAGGGGTGGGTCAGAGTGAAAACAAAGGAGAAGATAAGACAAACGTTCGACGGTTGAAAGAATTTTGTCACATTTCAGTTCTTTTAGATATAGCCAATATAGCTAATGTCCGATACTAGGGGAACTCACTCTAATGTAATATATGGGACCGAGCCGATAGCTCGTTGGAAATTTCTAATCGACAGAAACAAGAATGAGCGTAGATTTTTAGAAGAGTGTCAGACCGAGCCGATAGCTCGTTGGAAATTTCTAATCGACAGAAACAAGAATGAGAGCGTAGATTTTAGAAGAGTGTCAGACCGAGCCCGAAGCTATAGGTAGGTAGATTCCCGTGTATACAATAATCGAAGACTGTTACAGGAGAAGGCTCGAGTTAAAGACGTGCTCGTTCTAAACGAACAGATCTATTCGATGTGCGATGTTTGGCCATTGAACAAATCGTACACGAAATTCGTCATGTACGCGTCCTATCTTTTCGTTCACCTGATCGTCATGAATATAAATCTCTACGACGTGATCGGAGATTTGACAGAGACAGTTAAGAACATAACAGACAGCGCGATCATGACGACAACCTTTATCATGATATTTCAAGTTCGATTCAGCAAATTGATCAGGAACGTGATTATTGTAGTAAAAAAGGAACTAGCGAGTGGTGATTTTGAAAATATCGACGAACTTGACTTGTATCTATCTTACAATAAAGTATCGAATAATTTTGGGAAATACGCGATTAGAGGAAGCTTTATCACCTGGTTATGGTGGTATACAGGTCCTCTGATACATGCGCTGCTATCGGGTTCAGGTATATCGGTAATAATCCCTATAATAATAACAATAACAACAGCAATAATTACATTGTTTTTCGTCGCGAAAGGGTTAATATTAACATTGGTATACGTATGTATGTATAATAGTTACAGGAAAAGGCAACGATACAAAATCTTTCGTGCTACCCTTTTCTGCTCGTGCTTTTGTCGATTACGAAGACAACTTTCAGAATTATATGATTATGTTCGTGTATCAATTACCTATAATGTTTGTCGCACTGTTTCATACAAACACTGTTAGTTTGATTTTTAATTTGGTGATGCACGTGTGTGGGAAATTTTCAATCTTGTCCCATCGTATTCAAAATATTCAAGTAGATTCACTTTCGGTCAATCAGTTTACTAGTAAAATTAAGGAGTTGGTGAATACGCATCTAAAACTGATCGTGTAAGTAATCATTTTACTTATCGAGTTTTTATCTATCCAACATTTTTACCTAATTAATTACCAAATTTCAGGATGACAAAAATGCTCAATTCAGCACTTGATATTATTCTACTGATAGAGCTGATACAAACGAGTATAAGGATGGGCGTACTCGTCTATATGTTGTCGGTGGGACCTTTCGGTCAACAAATCCTACGCACACGTTGATGTGCGACAATTATAATTATTACAAACAGGTAATTATGTTTTTTCAGACCGAGATGGGAAATTTTCTGAATACTCTCAGGTATACGTTATACATTATTGCGGTCACTGCTATACTTTATTTGTACTCGTACATAGGCGAATGCATGGCGCAGGAGGTAAGTTCAGTATCAATAGTTTCGTCGAAATGGTATATACCTAAAATCTATGCGAATGAATAAAATTTTCTTTAGTCAACGAGAGTGATCGAAGCGTACTATGATTTCAACTGGTTGAAATTATCAATAAAAGATCAAAAAACATTGTTGCTTTGTATGATCACCGGGCGAAGACCGATGTACATCACTGCTGGCAAAGTTTACATATTCTCCTTATTCGGTTTTATCGGCGTGAGTAAATATTACACACAATTACGATTGCAATCAGAATAATTCAATATCGTCAATTTCATATTTTTTCTACTTTTAATAGATCTTGAAAACCTCGTTCGGATTTGTTTCCCTCTTACAAGCTGTGATTTAATTCAAAAGATAAACATTTCAACCGAACTGTTGTTATATTATAGTTTCATGTTATATTTTATGGATTGTTTGTTTAAAATAAATATATAATGGACTGATTAAAGAAAAAAAAAAACAAAAATCGATTAATCTGTAGGTAAATCGCAAAGAGAAGCTGTCGAGAGCATTTTTTATGAATTACCAATCGACACTGTGCTCGAAGCGATCGCTTAATTAATTGATACTTTTTTACTGAAAATATTCATTAAAACTCTGTCAATTGTGTAACGTTTCTATAGAAATGTCTGGAAAATCATTCTAGTACATATTTCTGTTGTTGATTCGAACGACGATATTGCTAACGTGTTCGTATATGTATATTTATATAGCCGATATACTGAATTGCAAACAAACGGAAGCGTATCTTAATTGTCAAACAATAATAAATCATTAATTTTACGATCCACCTATAATTACGTATTAAACGATAAATAGAATATTTTTTACATTTAATCCCAAGTTCAACAACAGATAAAGTTCCAGGTAAACGACCTCGTTGATTAATTAGATGAAATTTGAAAGAATCAAGTTAAATAAATCATTTCGATTCTGTGATTAAAAGATAAGTGAAATATACGATAGAATTTACGGGTTGAGTAACCTTCAAACGTCCTTCGTGTCTGTTGCAGATATGTACGTAGTGATTTTTTTCTTCCGACATTCTAATCATTTCCTTGAATATATGTAAGTACATATTTCATCAGTTTGAAATGATTCGGAGAGGGCCGAATACAGAGGCGGCGATTAAAACGTTCATCGTCTAATCAACAGTTATGATAAATCCTCAAATAGTAACTCATTTTTATATATTAGTTTTTTATACAGCTACGAACTGTTCGACAGTCTCTATTGGCGAAATAATTGATTAATTATCATGTTTGACAGTAGCAATTGTCAAACGCGTTTGATAAATGGATATCAAACGAGTTAAATTGCCGCGCTTTGTTTTAATTCTTGGTAATATGATGTTACGTGTCTAATGTCTATACCTATAAATGATCTTAAACTAGCAAAAAAAATTTCCTTTCTTCTATGTAACAAAGACTCTTACTCATACGTTCGCGCATGCATTTAGAAAATTAACATAGATAATATGGATTTTAGCAAAGTTTTGTTAAGAGAACTAGTTATATCATCGCATATTAAAGAGGTTAAACAAGTATTGACATTAAGTTATTGATGAAGCAAGTTTCAAGTGTCGAATTACACTAATCGGTGTTCATTTCTGGTTATTTATCATTTTAACACTCCGACGCGGTCGTATATTTTATCAAACGGTCCTTGTAATTTTATATTTCTTTTTACGCCAACAAACTGATAAATCGCAAAATCACCACTCTTCAATTTCGAATTATTACATTATTGAAGAGTAAAATTCCTGTAAAATCTTACTAATTATACGAAATTTCAATTTTGTTATTTAATCAATTTTAACATTGATAGGTATACAATTTAAAAAAATTTGGTATCCTAAAATGTTAAAACATTAAAAAAATACACGACCAGTCGCCAGAGCAGTTAGAATAAGATAGAACGTACGTTTCTATTTTTCAATTCTGACAAATGAATTTATAAAAACTTTTGTTTCAATAGAAAATAGTGACGATTGTTAATATTAATGAATTAACTAGGCAAACTATGTAACTAATATGGAAATTATTAGAAGAAAAGAAAAGTAATATACATACAAAGTTGCTTTCTGCCGTTGATACAAAGTCTTGGATGAATAACGTAGTAGGGTCGTTTCGAAACACTTCGCGGCATCCAAGTTTTTCCGCGTAATCACCACTGTCTAATAACGTTTTGCCAACTGAAGAACAAGTAAAAGGAATAATCGTTTATACGATATATGTGAATATACGGTAGCACGTTACACGTCCGTTGACCGGCGTACAGTATTGATTAAAGTAATACGTTTACTTTATTGTTATCGTTTGAAATATTCTCCGATTTCGTTCTTCACGACGCGACGTATACTCGCGAATATAAGGTCTGACTTGTACGGATTACCGCGAATCTACTTCGTATTCAAACGATTAATGTGTTCCTTAAGACTTTCGAGTCAGAAATCGTATTTTTGCGGTGGATTTTCTTTGTACTGTTTCAAGGCAACGAATTACATATTAACTGGTGAATGTAGCTTGAACGAAAGTCAATCGAAGGTTTGCGAACTAGGACTGCGGAGCTGAACTATTACAGCCCTCTATGAATTCGAGTCGTCAACTAAAAGTACTACATACACTGTTCTACTTACACGCTCGTCCGCAATTTAGGCTTCCTTTGGTTCAGAAGAAGCGGCGGGGAAGGAATACCCCACTACTACTTCTGTTTAGCCATTTATTTTGTATACGAGAAACGGCAGGTTGCAATTTTAAGTATTATCCCTAGCTTTCCTCAGGGATCCCTATATGCGTAGAGATTTTCTTTGGATTCTTCCTAGAGTAACTTCTCTAGTTACTCTCAAGATGGCGTCTGTAGTGGCGCGTTGATTCAAAAATAAATCTATCCTGTGTCATACATTACTTTGTCCCGTTTCCTACAGAATATAATATATATTATTTTTTTCAAACGATCTTCATTATAAAAAAAGAGTTTATTATTCGTAGCTGAGGTGGCGCGTGGTACATACATGAGGTTTTCGACTACAACAAGTCCTATAATTTCACGCAAATACTATGTACAGACATGGTTCGTGTTGTAATATTAATATCTACCATTAATTAACATAAGTCAACGTTACGTCTACAAATTGTTACCCCTTACACGTCTACGATCTAATGATTAATGTGTACGAAAGATCGACGCTAACACGAGACTCTTGCGTAGTATTATAGTAGTCAAAATATCAATTGTTTCGCGTTCATTACCGTTCAGTAAAGTACGTGTTCTGTAGTGTAGTTAAAAGGAGAATTCGTCTATCGTACCTCGTACCGGCTGCTTTTCCTTCTTCTTGCCAATGAATAATCAATTTTTCTCATCGAGCCTGCTTATGCGCTTTAATTCTCTTAAATAAAGAAAACGAAATAAAAAAAAGAAACTACACTTACAGTTACGTACACGCAAATGTATTATTATAAAACAAAAAAACCGCTTCGATAGAAAGTATCATAAAGCGAGCGTTGATTGAGTTATTTAAAAAAATATAATAGTAATAATAAAGACAAGAATCATCTGGATGGTAATAAATATTACTTTCGTAGACACATGTATAAAAAAAAAAAAAAAAAAAAAAAAGTATGAAGGTACTATTTCTCTAGTTACATTAATCATACCTGTCTTCGTTCAGAGTATAAAAATATCCGAGTAATTAGTACCTAAGAAAAATCGTTGCTCTTGTCAGATAACTATTATATGTACAAGAGCGTCTTTTACGCTTTCGTCATTAGGATTTTACAACAATCGCGTTTAATGTTCCCTTTGATCGCGCTAACCGCTTTAGTTGAGCAAAAAGTAACGTTAATGGACACTTTATTGTCTTATTGTAAATGTGTGTGCGTGTGTGTCTGTCTGTCTGTGTGTACGTGTATATGTTTCTATATTATTCTACGTACGAAACACTTATGTTCGTTCGAATAGAGGAAAAAGTGAAATTTTCAACGTTATTAAAGAGATCATTAAAAAGAAAATTGAATCGAATGAGAAAGGGATCATCTTTAGCTTCTCGAAGGTTTTCCTAGATTCAATGATTTCGTATCTCGACAGTATTACCGACAAGTAGAAAAATTGTAAACGATATAAAAATGGCACCCTGAGTTGAAGAAGCACGGTCTGTGAAACTTGTCTGTTTTAAGTATACCTAACGTCAGGATCTTTGTTTAGCCGTTATCAAAAAAGTTATCGTAAAATCGTAATCTTCAACGGCACATCGTGGAATGTGTACCTTTATCGAGGTATAAAATTGTTCGTAACGTTGCAAGAGTCGGCAAAGGTCCCCTTCGCCTATTTTTCAATTTCATCTTACGAATGGGACGCTCTGGTCGGATCCTTTTTCACCGAGGACACGGCTGTCGAATTCGACACTTTGTAAGCGTTTCCCTTCACCTCTGCCGGGTGTTTGTGTGTACTCGTCGAAGATTTTCGAGGAGGTTTAGCGATCTGCGTGGTCGACAGACCGCTGACTGGATATTTGTTTCTGCTGGAAGTTCCAATATTACTTGTTCTCGTACCATTCTTCGCGGACGTCGAAGAAGATGTCGTCTCAGTTGGGGGATGCTTTGGCATAACGAACGCTTTCGTTTGTTTCAGTAAATACCGATCATTGCATAATGCCGATATCAATGGCAAGTCCAAGTTGCGACTTTTCTCACGAAGCGTTCGAATATCCAACATTCCATTCTCTTTTCCTTCCTCGCGTTCGCGTTCCTCCGTTCCCATCGTTTTCGACGTTTTATTCGGCGAAGAGGATGACGACGAGGCAGACGGAAGCGGTTGATTCTTCTCAAGATTCTGTAAATAAAATTTCGTTAGTGTTCGTTCGAATCAAAAATATTGATTTCCTTTTCTTTTGGTTTTGCTCGAGGAAACATTTTCGTTTGATATAGGTACCTGTATTTCGTAAGGAGGAGGCGGAGGAGGTGGTGGTAGCCTACGATGCTTGAGTTGCGGCAACGACTGCAACTTGATGCTGGAAGGAGAGTCGAAACATTTCAAGATATTCTCGTCGCTTCTGGTCCTGGAAAATGCGTGGAGCGTATGAGGATGAGTCGGTGCTGGTGGTTCCCGTCTAAGACTCTGACTTCCTGCCGACGAACAAGTAGCTCCACTGTATAGGGAACTGGTACTGGCAGCGTAGTGACTGCTCAGATTACTATGCGGTAAATAATTGTTAGAGCTGGTATCGCTGCTACTAAGGTTTTGATTCGAAGCGTATTTTGAGGGTGACGAGAAGGAGGAACCGGGTAGGTACGGTGTGCTACGATACATCACTAACGATTTATTGTTGAACGATGGATAAGGGGGTGGTGGATAAGCAGCCATTGCTGCAAGAAGAGATCCTTGTTTGGCATCGATGTACTCTTGCTTCGACACGGCAGGATCCTTCAGAGGGAACATAACGTAATCGACGTCGGAATAGAGTTGCTGTTTATACTGTTCGATTTGCGACCTCGCAACTTGACTGGTGTATACGGTAGCCAAGCTGGGTGGCGGCGGTGGAGGTTGTCTAGGGTGAATCATGGGTGGCGGAGGGGGTGGCGGAGGAGGTGGTGGTGTCAAGTAAGGCAACAAAACCGGACCACCACGTGAAGCGTGGACGTCCAAATAATTATTCGGTCCAACGACAAGAGCGGCAACGGGAGCGTGAACTGGGGTAGGTTTCATTTTGTCACCGGGATAAGTAGGGGGTTGAATTCTGGGCGGTGGTTTCGGGGCGATCGAGGCAACGTCGTCGTTGCTCGTATGATTAGCGGCGATGCTGCTGGTGGTCTTTGAATTCAACGGCGTTATATTGCCGTTGTTGGATTTGTTGTTCGTCAGATTACTTTGAAACTTGCTCGACGTTACAGTAGTAACTCTCGACACGATCTCTTCGGTGCTGCTGGTCGGGTACAATTTCGAAATGGCTTCCTGTCGAGTAACGTCCGAGACTTCTGGATACGGCGGTGGTGGTGGTGGCGGTTCCCTGGGTTGGACAGCGTCGTTTCTCGGTGGCGTAGGTGGTGGTATTTGGATTCTTTCTCTGGGCGAAGTATAAGGCGGCGGTGGCGGTGGTGGATCGGTTCTTCTCGGTGGTAAAGGGACGAATTCGCCACGTGTCGCGTTGTACGGCGGTGGAGGCGGAGGTTCTCTCTCGATATCCGGTATCTTTGCTCGCGACGAGTTTATCGTAGCATAATCCATGCTGACCGGATACGGAGGAGGTGGAGGAAGTTGCCTGTCGCTGTCCGTCCTCGGCGGAGGAGGTGGCGGTGGCATAGTAACGTAATCGCAATCGGAATCCATGGAGTTGCTGATGGTTTTTCGGGGAGGATAACGTCCAACGATCAAATCCGAAAGCTCGTCGGCTGACAACAAAGGTCCTACGCTGGATGGATCGCTACCGTCCCCTCTGAAACTTCCAGCACTGAGTATGCTGTTGCTTCGCGATCTAGAATCTTCCAATTGTTGATCCAGAGATACCGCAGACATAGCGGAAACCACTATGTCGTTAGCGACATCGTCGTCACCTTTGCAGACGCTGTAAATCGGTTCTTGATCATCGGTACCAACGTCTTCCGTGTAAACGTCGCTCGTCTCCGATCTAAGCCCACTGTGGATGGTGTAGAAACCGGATGTCACCGAAGCTTCATCGGTAGTCGACTGGACGGAACTCAAGGCACACATGTCACTCGCTGCCGATGATTCGTTTGCGTCTCCGCTAGGTGAATACAAGTCTCCGATTCTCTCGTCCTGCATCTCGCTGCTCCTTAACGTGTACACTCCACTGGTCTCGCTCGCGATGTCGGTACCTGGAAAAAATTCATCGAGTCTTGCGAGTCTGGGAAAATCAGAGCGGGTAGATTTTCGAAGATGCCCTAACAATAAGATCAGATCGAAGATGACCAGTTCGAATACTACAAGTACATTTAAGGAACGGAATTCTTGTTTCTTCGGTCGTTCAACTGGTTCCTTTCTGATCATTTCCAAACACCAAAATGTTTTAAATACAATCTATTTATTTCAGAATTATATGTATTCGGTCGAATTAGCTTGATTTTTTCCCTGTACAAGAAAAAAAGAAGAAATATGAAAGCTGTTAGAAAAAACTCACCCGCGTATTTGCCAGCTTTTTTGCACCTGTCGTAAATGGCACCAGGAAAGCTAGCGGTTTCTGAAGAAACCGCTGAATTCTGTGCCGTATGGGAGTAACCGAGCTCGAGACTGGATGTTGCCGAGGTGCGACGCATTCGCGGCGGTCCACCAGCAGGTGCATTCACAACCACCACCGTGCTACAGCTGCTACTGCATTGCGATCCCTCGGCCCCCGTTGCTGCACTCGAAGCTAATCGCAGTGCAGCCGTCGTAGGAGTGTTGTCCGTACCGTCGACTTCTGAAAATGTTTACAACCGTTCTCAGAGATTCCACGCCTACGCGATTCAAACTTAATCGATATATCGTTAATTCTGTGAATAGAATTTACCATCAACAGTAGAGGCTGGCGAGGACGGCATCGAACGATCCTCGATATCTGCATTCGAGCCGTTCACCAGGCAGCCGCCGCCGCCGCCGCCACCGCCACCGGGGTGCGAAGAAGAATTTTCGGTAAGACGCGGAAGACACTCGGTCGAGGCTGGCGCCGTGTCTGGTTCGTCCTCGCTATGAACCCGATCGCTGACAATTCCAGAAGTTGTGTTGGACGAGGTGCTGGAGATAACAGAAATTCGTTGGTCCCCGCGCGCGCCTCGTGCTGTTAAGCTCAGCTTGCATCGTGCAGGATACATGTAGCAGTCGCGAAGAACCTTTCTCTCTGTACAGATTGAAAACAGAGCATCGATCTCGAGATGAAACGTTTCCGAAAGTTTCTACACGCACCAACCATCGTTTTCGAATGATCTGTTTGATGAAAAAAAATAGAAAGAAACACGGTTACTCTCACCTTCCTCCTCTCGCCTCTTCGCCTCGTTTACTCTAGGTGCTATGGCCATGGAGAACTGATGGGTGTCTCGACAGAGGCCCAGAAGAAGTTTGCTCTTGTCATCGCATCCGCTGTAGAGAGTAAGCTTGTCCGGCTGATCGACTGCGCGTATTTCGAACTTCTTGCGCTGTGTATCAGAGAAAATTTTAACAAATCTCGTTACTTTTCAAGAAAAGTACGTGAAAGAAAGAAACTAACGTCGAAGCAAAGTTTGCCAATGTTGTTCCAGGCAAAAACACGCGGTGTCTCTTCCTCGGCGTAAACTCGCACACCGCGAGCACATATCGCGAGTAGTATACGTCCTGGACCAGCCTCGTTCTTGCTTCTTCGCAGGCGATAAAGGTGAGCGTTGAGCGGCGCCTCCAACAGCACCGCCTCCCGGATGTATTGCAATTCTGCCTCCTCCCTTGACAGACCCCGGTTGTCTCTGTGCTGAGCCGCCAGCACGCCGAGCACATTTGACTCCAAGCACATCTAAAGAAAAGCGCATCACCGTTCGTTACATTTCAAGCAAGGATCAATTGGTGGAAATGAAATACTTACGTGAGGTGGAAGGTAATCGGTGGGTTTACAGTATCCCACTGCTCCCGCGTGTGGTCTATGCCGTTCTTCGGAGTAGTCGCCAAGATCGGCTTGTAAGGCAAGACCGGCGAGTGTAAGCAACGGTGTAACGATAGATGGTTCGTGTAAGGGATGGTGAGGATGCAGGCTCTCAACCCCACCCCCATGCCTGACCACGTTGTCCCGCAATTGCAGGTAATAGTGGTGACGGGTCGTTTCATCGCTGAAATCATGTAATAAACGTATCTACCATAAATATGATACAACGATGATACTTTCAAAGCCACCACAGCCGAGATAAGACTCGAAATTTCACGAGACGTCGCTTGTGATCGGTGCAAAATGAATTTCATTTGGTAGACGTGACAAAGAAACGATCGAGGCAGCTATTCGTAGAGAGAGAAAAAAAAAAGATTCATCAGTATGGAAGCACCGGATTTAATTATTCACCAGTCACGCTACGATTCATTATCTCGAACGAGCGTGTCAAAAACATTTCTAAAACCATTCGGCAGAGTTCGATGTGTCCACTACGAGGAAGAGGAATATATCCTAGGACCATTTTATGCAAATGACCATTTTCAAATTATCCAGAAAAATTGTAATTCTTCGATCCGCCGTATCGTCAGATTTTAAAATTACTCTCAGCTAATAAATATAATAACGCGTAATCAGGGTCGCTTCGTAAACAGTGAATTATAGTATCTCGAAAGGTATTATTCGCTGTGAACCGGAAAACGTGTATAAGTGTGCATTACATGGCATTACGTTGAATTACCATCGTATAGAAAGAAGATCCGTACTTCCTCAAATAGAAGGCTAATTCCGGTACTGGTTCGTCGATAAACTAAATGCGACGTAACAGCGTAATAATACCTGTGCCATTCGCTTCTACAGATAATGCGATACGAAATTCGAGTCATCTTCGTTATTAACTACTAACAAAAATGTACATCATAGCGAAAGTAAAAGAAAAAGGAAGAAAAAAGGAGCAGAGAAGAGGCATGTCAAGTGTAACGATTGAAACTGATCCTATAAATCTGGTAAGGTTTGCAATCCTGATTGATCGTACTGGTTCTTTTATATTACGAACGAAACCCTCGTCGAGAGGGAGGCGCGGTGATTGGCAGCGAGGCACCATGTAAATCACGGGTTTCGGGTGGAAATCAGAAAGCAACTACGGATCGGTATAATTACCGGGACGAGTACTTTCATTTAACGCGTACGGTCTATCCATCACGCGTCACGTAATAATTTATAATTACAAGAGTGGGTAGCACTTAGCTACCGGACAGGAGTCCGAACACCAAAGTGAGGATTTCGTTTCTCTGTTCATCTTCTCACAATTAGGATACTTTTAGGACTTAGATATCATAGTTTTCCTATAAAATCCCTAATCTAAGCAAATCCCTTCTTGTTGTACCTCGTCTTTCGTTTCTCTTTCCTCGAGCGTCTTTCTGTCTTTTATCTTTTGGTCCGTCGATCTGCCCGAAGGCAAGGTAGGAACCCTTATAATCGCGATACACCGCGGCTAGGAAAAAGGGACAAAAGGGAGAGAGGATAGGTTTGGCAGTTTGACCAGGTACGGTGGCAACAGGGGAGTATTTGAAGCGGAACGCTAATTACTCCGATTAATTCTGCAATCCATTTGGGGGCCTGTCCGATGCTCCGAGCGTCCTCGACTAATTTAGCTTCCTACGAGAGAGGCCAGCCTTTCTCGAGTGAATAATTTGTCAGCCGGTGGGGTCGATCCGACTACCGGAGTTTTTATTCGCCCTTACGATTCCGATCGCCGCGCCGCGCCGCGCCGATTTCATTCGGTTCTTTTCTCTTTCTCTTTCTTCGGTTTCAAACGAGCATTGGCTTACCTTCGGACAACCTACATTTCAGAAAGCTTGGAAAGGCGTCTCCAATTTGTTACGTTGCAAGGTTGTAAGAAATTTCGAACGATTTTGGAAATCTTACCTTAACAGCAATGGCGTATCGATGTAATAACGAACACGAAAATAGAGGACGAAAGCTGGCCTTCCGCTGCTGTCTAAGCCCTACAACAAAGGAAAATAGAAAAACAATTATATTTTTAGATTTTCTTATTTAAAATAAATTCACAATTACTAATTACATATTACACAACGTTACATTATATCTTATAATTACATCGTGGACAAGTCTATCGCATCGACAGCTTGCCTAGATAAATATCGAGTGCGTTCTATTAATTACACATAATCATTGATTATCCAGCTAAGACAATGAACCGATGTTTTGATAATTGCATTGTTCTTTCGAGGACTAAGAAACGCGAGCCTAGTCCTCTCTATCAATTATATCAAACAAACGCGTCGCTCATATTATTCTCGTCGTTGAATCGATAACAGTCAATATCAGGATCATTTTCATTGCCTTTGATTCGGATTAAAGGAATCATCGATAAATCGTACAATTAGCTTACGAATCTCGAATTCGCTTTGTCTCATAGCCCATTCGAACATTAAGTTTGCCGAGCTGACGAGCTACCGCGACGAAACGTGGGCGAATTAACTAAACTGTGAATACGCCCGCACACACGTTTCCCCACCCACGCGTTTTCAAATACGGTAGCCACACACCGCTACCACCTACAACACGGGTCTAAATTCACCATCTTCCCATTCGTGAAACTCGAGGCTCCGAAACAACGAGATTCGAGGATCGATAATGCGAAACTTCGCTTTAAAGGTTCATTCTAATCAAAAGGATTTCGTGGATTTCACCACGAATAGAAATTAACAGCCACTCGCAGCGAGGAACGGGCCACTTTTGAAAAGTGTACCCTGGAATGACCGATACATCATCCAACAGAGACAGAACGAAAAGAAAAAAAAATGAAAAAATGTGGACGACAGAGGACGAAGATGAGAAGAGAGGAAGGTCGAAAAAGAGAACGGATGGGAATCGGACAGGCAGCAATAACGAAGTCAGCTCCAAATTCGGTAGCCGAAAATTAAACCGAGAAGGGTTTCTCGGTTATGTCTAGACCTAGACCCTCCGGTGAAATCGTAGCAAATTATACCGTCCCCCGCTCCATCCGCATATTTTACCAACCATAAATATTAATCCAGCATGGTGTATGCTTCTTCATTCTCCATTCTCCATTCTCCATTCTTCACCTTCCTCGACCACATCTGCCTTCGTTCATTCGTCCTTCTGCGCTCGCTGAACATTCTTAGATGGCCCGAAGGGTACAGTCGCAGCTAAAATCTATGGGTACGATCTGAGCTTCTTATAAAATCTATAGGTACTACATATATAGATGGTATCGAACGAATGAATGGTAACTGCCGATTGGTACGGTAGCAGGTGTGGCCTGTAATAATATATTATTGCTATACGAGCGATCAAATTTTTAACGTATTTTATTTATAAATGGAAACGAATAAAATTCTAAATACCGATAGAATTACCTATGCTAGCAATTTCAAGCAGCTGATCAAAGGATCGGAATAAAAGATTAATTCTCCATATTTTCTGCTCTTTTTATGGTCTAACACTTGATGGAAGTTATAATTCTTAAATTTTTATGCTGCTTTTTACACTTGAAAGCAGCCTATTAAATGGCCTCTTAAGACAGCGACGTAAATCAGCTCTCTGTTCATAGATTTGAATAAATTACCGTTATTTACTTAGATATTATTATAGAAATCTTTTTCGTATAAATCCAAGTATAATATAATAGGTATGAAAGTAAGGAACACGTGAGAAGACACCAGGTGGCAACGCGATAAAATTCAACGTGAAAAATGAAATGTTTGGAACGAGAATCCTCACCTTTTAACGTGGTCCTAATATCGTTGATATTGACTACTGCCGTTACTAGGCGTCTAGAAGGGTAATCGGCCACTTATAGGTGTTTCTGTTGCACCGTGTGCAATTGCACATTTCAAACAGTATCTCAATTATTAGGACTGTAACGGTTCTTAAATTTTTCCTGATTATGGTAGCCAGTTATTCTTCCTCTATATCGTCATTTTCGTTAGCTGATAACTGATTACCGATGGAATTCCAGAGGTATGGACAGGTAGGGAGAGACGAAGAGGGGATGTATAGGGGAGGGGCCGAGTTTTAATAGCGGAGGACCTCTGGCACGGCCACAGAAAATCCTCGCAGTCGATGTTCCGGCGAGATAAGCACGTAGTCCGGTAGCCCGGTTTTACCGGGCCAGTATTTATTGGTTATTGGTGTGGACCGTCATTAGCGAAACGGGGGTCCTACCGCTGCAAACAGATACGAAGATATCGCACGAGGTGGCTCTCTCTCTCTCTCTCTCTTTCTCTTTAAGTCCCTTCGAATCCGTAATTTCCTTCTCTGCTCCACTTCCTACCTTTCTACCTTTCTCGATCGAAAACATTTTTGCCGAGTTGACAAATTCTTGCCATCCCATTGCTCTTGCCCGCAATTTTGCTTACCAGCTAATTATTCCAATTACTCGGTAAATGCAAGGCGAATTTTTCTTAAGAGGGTTGGATTAAATACTAGAGGGTTTAAAAGAAAAGGGAGAACGAGATGTTGCAAAGCTACTCGTGTTGAAGAGGGGTTTAGCGCTACCCTGCAGGCAAAACCGTGGATGGAAATGCTAATTTCAACGAACAGAGCCTTCTACGCACTACCCTTCTCTCTCTGTTCATAATTTATGCAACATTTTCTAGTTTCGGCTTTGCAAAATAGTGTTTCAAAAAATTCGTATTTGTATTTTTTACAACGCCAAAGAGGCATTTCGGTTTTTAACGCTAGTGAGTACAGTTTCATCGGCAGTTTAAAGTGTAAAGTTGTAAATTTCTTAAGTAACCATTATATCGTACATCGTACGTGGTGGGTGGATAAAGCGACAATCGGGTTATAGTGTAATTCACACCGCTTGTTTTTCGTTTCATCCGATGCCAGAACGTAAGCACGTATTAAAATAAGAAAAGGGAAAAGGAAATATTCGAAATTGTATGAGAACATTGTAGGGAAACAGGTTTCACGTCCGTGCTTTCGTTATCGCGTATTGTTTGAACGTTATTTACCAAAGTAATCGTATTGTTTGCTACGAAAAATCATCTACTTACGTATGTATGAGAACTTCGCCAGTTCTTCGGTGCGTATTTGCTTAATTTATTCTCGGGATCGACGAACAGGTACTCGCCGTCTGAAACACCGAAAATATACAATAATTGAGAATTTATTCTTTCCTCGTTACATTTGAATAAGAAATTTTTCAGTTTTAAGATCATCGATAATAAAAAAGAATATTACTGCAGGCGAGTGTGAATTCGTTAACGTGGCGAAGGGAGACGAAGAGAGTTTGAAAAAAAGTTTTCCAACGACCGCTAGCCTGGCCCCCATTAAGCATCAAGAAACCGACTCCTTAGTCATCCTCTCGGTCTGACAAATTAATTTTATCGGCGTCGACGGTGTTTCTTTATTATAATCGTGGGGCAAATACAAACTGGTTGGAACGACAGGCCCGCGAGATTCGGGGTGATCGTGGTCGGCCGAAATGGTCCCCCGTACAAGGGCCGCGCGTATGCGTTCACGGTGCCCTGATATGGTGGTTGCGTCGAGCCTCGGGGACCCATTCTCCTCGCTCGACTTTTTACACGGCTGATGGTCCGAAATGCCGATACCCCTAAACGAGCGAAACAATGAAAGAGCTTGTCGGCGAGGAGATGTTGGTGAATGAGACGGCCCCCAAACCTGTCCTGCCCACATGGGGCCAGACACTCGGCTCCCAGACCCTCGTGACGCGACGCGACGCGACGCGATGCGAAGTGCGCTTTCCCAACTGCAACTCCATCTCCAACCCGGACCCCTTTCCGACCTTCCTTTACACTCTCTCGTTACAATTATTACAAAATATCTTTCAGCCGAGCGTACAGTACGAAATCATTATAGGTTACGTTTCAAACATCTACTCCTGAATGAAACTGCAGGTCGTAAAGCCGGTCCCCCGGATAGTGTCGCGCCACGATTCTTCTCTCTCTTTCTCCTCGGTTTTACGAAGCAGCAAATAGGAGTGGAGAATTCTCGGACACCCTGTATTTAGCATATTTCGATTTGCCCGAGATACACCGAGCCGTCCAGCTCGACGACGTCCGATGCTACGTGTGGCATGCTGCCTTTCAGACACGAACCAGCGGATCGAGCCACATTCCGCGGTGGAGCCGGCCAAGGATGAAAGAAGAAGGAGCCGGGGGGATGTAATGCACTCTTCGCGTCGCGGACAACAGGGCCGCAACCTGGCCCTCCTCGACGTTTCTTCGCTTTCCTCTCCTTTCCTTTCCTTTCCTTTCCTTTCCTTTCCTTTCTGCTGCCAAAACGTGGAAGGAACAACGACGCCAGGACGACGAGAAGTTGGCCGAAAAGCAACCAAGAAAAAATTAAGGAGAAGAAGGAAAGAAGGTTAAGGCGGACGAGAGAAAAAGAAGGTTGGGGGTGGCGACCTAAGAAGGTCAGAACATGGTATTTCTTGCAGCCGGCAACAGTCGGCTGCGTCATTAACCCTTGTATCGCGATGCCTGGGTCACTTGAGACCCGTAAAC
Source organism: Osmia lignaria lignaria (assembly GCF_051020975.1). NCBI lineage: Eukaryota > Metazoa > Arthropoda > Insecta > Hymenoptera > Megachilidae > Osmia > Osmia lignaria. The sequence continues at coordinate 13,968,304 of NC_135041.1, forward strand.
AAGCAGCTTCAACTCTGTTTATATTTTTAACAATACAATCGTCTTATATTTTTTAAGCAGATGCGTCTCTTTTCTTTGGCTAATCAATTTGTATCCTTGTTATTTTCGATCCTGAAAATCGACACGAATCGTTGGTTGGTAAATATAGACGGATGTGTCCGGTGGGTAAGGGATGGTGAAAGTCGTAAGTTCTTCTTTCGTTGCGATCTCTCCGTCCGTGGCCGAGGGCACCTGTGTTACCCGAGGTATAACCCGACCATTACCGGGGAATGTTGCCCGAGGGCTAACCCTGGCCCTCGTGTAACCAACCATCCGGGCCCATCGGGCCCATCTTATCCCACTAGACATTCCCTCCAGTCACGGACCAAGCAAGATCTTAAGTCCTTCTTTCTCTTTCTTTCGCCTTCCTTTTTCTCTATCTTTGATCCATTCTCTTTACCTTCCTTCCTTCCTTCCTTCCTTCCTTCCTTTCTTCCTTCTTTTATTCTTTTCTATTTTTCTACTTCTTTCTTCGTCCATCTCATCCTCTTTTTTTCAAACGCCACGCCCAGAACAAGCCTAGACAACGTTCTTACTTTTTTACGAGCTTCAACAAAGATGCGCAAGAAACGAAGCAACCAAGGGAAATCATTATCCTGGGTTAATCGTGCAAAATTTTGCCTTATTCCGTTCCTACAGGATTTCTACCCTAATGCAGCTTGAGTTTAGTATACATTAATTTGCTGTTTTATTGTCAGTGGGAAAAGCAATGTATGGAAGAGAGTTGGTGGTGTAAAAGGTAGAGAGCGGAGCGGAGGAACCCTGTCCGAGCAATCAGGGGTGATTACGGGTGTAATTACGGTTACGGCGCATTGCTGCACCACGGGATGAGAGAAGGAACATTGTTTCTTTCTGGGAAACCGACGGGTTTATGGGGATCGTTGGTTCGCGGTTTTTTCTTGTCGTGAAGCGCGAATCCCTGCCACGACCGAATACCCTTTTCTCTCGCTTGGATCCCTCCTTTTACTGTCCGCGGTGAATGTGTGTTCCCTTCGTTATTCTCTCGCGATAATCGAGCCGATTTTACGCGGAACGTCGACCCCCGTTACCGTGAAACAATCTCTTCTGATGCGAGTATGCCCGATCCAGAGATTCGCGAGGCTCGCTTTCTTTAATCGTAAGGGAAATGGCAAGAAGGTAAAACGATATCACGTATCACAAATTAAAGTTAATGAAAATAATGGTATCAGTGTTGCAACATCAAAATTCCTACCCTCCTACAACCCGTTTAATTGTTAATTAAAGTTTCGCCGATGCCGCGAAAGCGGAGCAATGATTTATTAGTGTCATTGCGAAATTGTGCAATTAATACGTGCACCAGAATATAAATACTTCTCAAGCTGGCATAACAATTTAATTAAAGTGTTCGTATAAATCTTAGCAGTCGAAGAGTATTCTACCTTGGAGCAGGCCAGAAAAATCACTTGGTGCAACTATTAAATACACACTTTTCAACGGTGCACGGAACCGTGGCCAACTGCTCGCCCACTTGTCTCTCTACCTACACTCTACACACTACCCTATGTATTTAAAAGAAGAACGGAATGCGTTTCTGTACGAGTAACCGTCGTTCGAATCAAGATACTATTGTGCCTTCTTTCCTCCTGTAGAATCACATTGAAATTTTTTCATACCATCTTCAACCTTGGATGCAGGCATGCAGGTACGTGTGAAGAATTTCAAGAGAATGTGCGGACGTGTAATCCGCGACATTATCCGTTCGATTGCACGATAAAGATACGCGTGCAACGAAGAATCACCTTTTTTTTTAATCTGACTGCAGATTGATTATAATGACTGGCTGTCATGTGAGTGGAATTCGACGACGGTCCTCGGCGTTCGAAGAAAATTTATACATTTTACTTGCAACAAAGGGAATGGTATAAGCAAGATACTTAAGTACCGAAATCGTATCCAGAAGTTTCTGAACGTTATTACACGTTGATGGCCGGTAACGAAGCGGGCCTCGCGTTGCATTACGGAAGATAGATGGAGTTTCGTTGAACGAACCGAGGGGGATAAAATGTGGTTTCCACTAGCACCATTACTACCACCGGGCAGAAACGATCGTACTACCACCACCGACACCACTCCTCCACCGGAGGCTACTATCTGGAGCTCATCGCATATTTCATCCCGATCAAATTATTCCCAAGGTACAAAACACGCCACGTACGTCCAACAGAGAACCATCTTTCGTTCCTGCCTTTTGGCAACCAAACGAAAACGAGAAAGATAAAGAGAAGGCAGGAAGAAAAAGGTGAATAGAATAGTTAAAGAAATAGTTGGCATTAAATATTTTGGAAAATTTTTGAGAGATCAATCTAACAAAGGGAACTACCCAAGTGTTACACTCACTTATTAATGAAACTTTGCCAGCTTGTAGAGCTCGTCGAGCTGAACACGCCTGTACCCCGTTTTGTGGGCAGACGACTAATTGTTTAAAAGATATTAATAATTAAAGTTAGTTATTACTTACATTGAGAAATATGACAGACTCGCAATCTAGAGATCCACGGTTCAAATCCTTGATTCCCAACATTTTTTTTTTCTTTTTTTAATGATAATTTTCCTCTTTCTGAATAACTATTACATAAAAATTATCAAAAAAAAAAATTTTGGGAATCAAGGATTTGAACTGAGGACCGTCAGATTGCGAGTCATGGATCCGCTCCGTGGTTAAACACATGACTCGCAATCTGAAGGTCATCGGTTCAAATCCTTAGTTCTCCAAAAAAAATTTTTTTTTTTTTTGATAATTTTTATGTAATAGTTATTCAAAAAGAGACAAATTATCATTAAAAAAAGAAAAAAAAAATGTTGGGAACCAAGGATTTGAACCGTGGATCTCTAGATTGCAAATTGTATGTATAAGTTTGTCATACTTCAGAATGTAAGGAGTAACTGTAATTGTTAATATCTTTTAAACAATTAGCCGTCTGCCCCCAAAGGGGGGTATAGGCGTGTTCAGCTCGACGAGCTCTACAAGCTGGCAAAGTTTCATTAATAAGTGAGTGTAACACTTGGGTAGTTCTCCTTGTAAGGGTAGAAAATGTAAAGCAGCTTGTCTTTAAAATAAAAGAAAAGCAAACGCCGTTCGCTGGATGAGTCGGTTATCTTCTCGGTGCTGTTGTTTGTGGTCGTCCACGATCTCGTTGCTCTCGCGTGGAACATGCAAGAAAGGGGGCTTCATTAGCGATCGCGTAATATAAATCAAACGACGACGCGTTTTAATTTATAAAACGCCATTACAGCTTATGAATGAGCCATTCATGTGAGAGCGTTCGCTTCTTGGACACGTGTCCCCGTTGTTACGAGCACGGCAGTCGGAAAGGGAGGGCCAGTGTGTAGAGCAAGAGGAAGGGAGAGAGACGGTTGGAAGGAGAAGAAGCAGAGAGGGACCGGACCCGGACCCGTACCCGGACCCGGACGGTCCACCAGCAGTAAAGAAACAGAAAAAGGAGAGATGGACGATGGAAGATGGAAGGACGTCCAAAAGGAAAGGTGAGAGAAAAAAAAAAGAGGCAAGAGACGGCGAACCTTGGACGAAGGAATTTTCTTTCCGCGATCAATCGATCATGAAACTTTGTAGTTTCATCGTGGAATGAAAAGAAAATGGATTTTCAGAAAAGTGCCGCGAGTGACGAAAGCGAAAGTGGAAGAACCAGTGTATAGATTATAAGACTTTACATTTAGCACTCTAATTATGTCAACGTAAGATGAGGATTTGTTGAATAAGTAGGAAAGCTAAGGAGCCCGAATGACGTTTGGTAAATGGTGCAGAAGTTGAAAGCAGAGAAGAGAGATCGGCATGCGTAATGGAGGGGAAGGAAGGAAGGAAGGAAGGAAGGAAGGAAGGACGTTGAAGCCCTGTTGTGACGCACAACCTTAGCTTCATCGAGGTACATACATACATACATGTATATACCGAGTGGACCTGCTAAGGCCCATTCTCTCCTCCTTCCCTCTTTGCCCTTCCGCCTCTGAATCCCCCGGTTCTGGGCCCTTGCCCCTCTACCCTCCGTCTCCCTACACATCGACCATTCCTGTCCGCGGAGTCCTCCTTCCACATTCCTCGCTTCCAAGTCCCCGTGCGGCAGAGATGCTTGGGCGGGAGGTGGAATACGAGAGGCCCTATACAAATCACCGGGCTACCGTCTTACCCGGGCTCATTCTTCCTCTCCCTCCTCTTCTTCTTTCTTCCCTTTTTTTCTCCCTTTATACACCTATCTCTGTCCTCTTCAAAACGCGAGCTGCTCTATTATCTCTCTCTCTCTCTCCCTCGTTCTTCTTCTTCTTCTTCCTTCCTCGCTTTTTCTTTCCACCCTTCGTCCTTTATACATACATGTATATGTATAATACGCGCACCAGGGGTGTGTCTTTCTTTCTCTTCGTTTTACCATCCATACGCCATCCTTCTCGTGCACTTTCATGTCCCTTTTCGTCGGCTCCTTTTTCTCTTGTTGCGAACAACACGCAGCTCGACCCTCGGCCACGCACACGTACCACGCGTTCACGCCCAAAAAATTTCACCTTTCATATAAATTACTCGCGACATCCTCGCCTCTGACACGTAACCCCATAGATATTTTCTCTATCGTATCTATGATCGTTAGAAGAATTCTTTTTAAAAAAATCCACGTAATGACCGTATAGGAGAACGGTATTGTGCACGGCAGAAAATTGCCAGATATTCCAAAGAAAAGTCGCTTGCAAAATCATGGAGCGAAAAAGCTTGCATCCTCTTCGATCGGGTTCCTCGGAGCCGAGGGTTGTAACCAAAGAACTTAACGGCGCGGCGTGGAACGGAGTGGCGTGGTGCCCGGAGCGATCCTCCTCGATATCTATTTTTAGTAAGAAGCGTCCAAGAGCAGACGGTGGTGATTACAAAATTGCAGCAACGATTGGTCCGTGTCATTTTACCGCCATGGGCATGGGGGTTGGCCGAACGGGATACGAAGAATACGGCTATGAAATGGAAGGAGTAGAAGAAGAAGAAGAGGAGGAAAAAGAACAATCTCGGACGCAATGACGATGAAGCAAAGAATATTCAAGTAACCAGAGAGAAGAAGTAGCGAGATTATAGAATAAGGCTTAGAAAAAGCAGGAATAAACGTAGAGAATCGTGTTGGAGGAGAAAAGAAATAAGCTCTCTTTGGATTTTCCTCGAACTAAAGGCAAATAGTATTTCGATTCTGAGCGAAAGAAGTGTAGACGTGTGCAACGAGTACGCCAAGTGAAGATCGTTTCGAGCGGTCGCGCAAAGCAACGCACGTATGCAGGGGTGTGAGCTACCTTTTTCTACTTGTTTTCCTTTTGCAGATGCATTTTTTTCCTGTCGTTCCATGGCTCGCGCGCCTCAAAACCCGCCAGCAGCTCAGGCTGGCCGTGATGGGGCCCCGTTGGAATGTAGAAGGGAGGGGTCCTGCAGGGCCCTGCGAGGCCCAAGAAGGCACCGGTTAGTGGGGGTACCAGTCGGACCGGCTTGTCACGACTGGTGGGAAGGCATAGAGTAGAACGAGGGGTAGTGGCCAGGCAAGGGTAGTAAGCGATAGAGGCGAGCGAATATTCGGTGAAGAAAGTGCTGGCCAGCAGGGGTAACAAGCTCAGAGAAGGGCCATCTGCCCTTCTTGGATCAACGTTTTCCTATCTTTCTTTAGGACACTGCGGTCTAAGAATTTACTTATCCCCTGTGGCTAACTCTGTCAATCCACAATAGCACGAAAGTCGTCGAAGAAACGAAGAAAGCAATTTGACGTGGCAGGAGGCGCGATCGCGAGGCCGATCCTGACGAGTATTCGCGCTCTCGCGAAATGCAACACCTAATGACTCGCGTGAGCTTCGGTAATTCGATCTACTCCGGAGCAGGTTAAAAAGTGGCTGGCCGTAATTCGAGGCGGATACGCTACCCGCTACCCCACAAGTCATTCACGATGCTCACTGGCCCGTCCGACCGCATTTCGTCCGTTAAACGACGGAACGACGGAAACGAGATCGTCGAACCAGCTTCTACGTACCTACCTACCTACCTACCTACCTACCTACCTACCTACAGATAAAGGAAGAAATTTTCGATGCTGCCATTTACTCACCGGACAGTATTGCCAGGCCGAACAGTTCGCAGTCTCGCATGCCCTGCTGGCCAAGAAGCATGCATGTCTGTGCGTATACCTCCTTTACTCTCGACTTCGCCTGCAATCATATACAAAATTCAATATTAACGCTACGTTTACCGACATTTCTTACACGAAATTCTAACACGAATCACATAAATGATTATTATTATTAGTCAAAGAAGAGAAGTATATTTATCAAGTTTTATATTAAGATGTTTATTGGATGCTGTAAAAATATCGACGCGATTCAAAAACGAAAGGGTTAAAAGAAAAAGAAAAATTCATTATAGACTGCAGCCAAAGTTTGATCTGTTCGATTGGTAAGATGCACGCTGGCATATCTACTTAATAACAATGCGTGGGTGTATGAATATTGTAAACGGTGAAAGCGTACCACATACCAGACTGATTACAATGGTCAACCGTCTTGTGGTAGATTGCAGGCATAGCCTATGGTTGACTAAGGCTATGCCATACGTCTCGCGTACGCCACTTGTCGAACGTGATAACAGAAAGCTGCGTTAATTTGTTGCACTTTATTATCATTTCACGAATACCAGTGAAATACCAGCGGCAATTATTTTCTATTCTTTTTATCGCGAAAAATCATCGGCACCGGTGTACGGCAAGTTGCTGACGGTACAGCACGAACCGGTGCACGGTAATCACGATTTAACCACCGTATAATTATGGAAAAGTCTGCGGCGCAGCCGTGGCCATTGTTCCTCGCTGCGCTCAATGAATTACAGATCCGATGGTAACAGGCGTGCGCGCAAGTTCACGCCGCGATGAATAAAAAAAATAGAAAAAAAGTAAAAAAGAAGCGTGTTGGACACCCACGGATATTCAAATCGCGATTCGCTTTGCCTCGCTTCCTACTCTACCATATTTGCCGCTTCTTTCTTTTTTCTTTTCTTCAACTGAATGCAGGTTTGTCAAAATATCGTGGCGATTCGATCATTATCGAATTAAGTATGTACGTACAAGCGATTAGATTTATCAGATGCAAATGATTCCAGGCTGATCCAGTTCGATACTAACTTATCCAGTCTGATCGAGCTTGATCCGATACAGACGATACCGAACACGCAGAAATCTACCGGTTATCATAAGCCTGCATTAAGTTGATATTTTCAATCCACATGAAATCATGTTATCAGGGCAATAATTGCACAATTTACAACACATGTAATTACGACGAGCGAAGTAATTAACGAATACAGTTCCTCGCTAGCAGTTAAGATTATCGCGATACCATTGCGTCTTATTTGTATCAAAGATAGTTATTTTTATAGAGAACACGATCTAACTCAATTTTCTTATAGTTCAAGACAAGAAACAGCTCAAGTGTAGTTAATATGTAGAATATTATTCGTTCGAAGATTATTTGTAATCGGTTCGAGTAACCTAATGTAATTGAAAGAAGAGTAAAACGATAGCAGAAAAAGAGTAACACGGTTGGATAAATTGTGAAGGAAAATATTATTATTGAATTGGGGTATTTTTTTTGGTCCTTTTTCTGAAGCATCAGGCCCGAAGGGAAAGGTTGCCTCATAAATGGTCGCGGTGGAATGCGCGCGCCAAGGTAGAGGAACAATTTATCGCCCCGTATCGAATATTTCGAATCGCTCGACGCATTCCGGCGCCGATCTTGTCCGCACCAAATCTCTACGGGCCACCATAAAATATCCACTGGAACAGGCTGTCGGCTCAGATTTACGGTCGATCCTATCGGTGACCGTTTTACGATTGGCTCTTTCAAACCAGTCACGGCATAGATTCGCGAGATTGACAAAAATATTCACTTCAAAGGATCTTCTTCCTTCTTCCTTCTTCCAAGATTTACTTAGCTTCGAACCGATCGCTAAAACGACTCGTGGCTACCGGCTTACCAGAAAATTCACTCCGATGGAACGGACAAATTAATTGACTTATCTTCCTGCATCTATTTGATCTACATTCTAGTGATCCACATTATACCGATCATTCTACATTCCGATGATTATCTTTCTAACCATCTATCTACCCGTTGTTCTATCCTACTTTGATTTCTTCGGTATACAATCGTGAATCCTATTGTGGTAATAGAATTCCTAATAAATTTCAAATAATAAAATCTTTCATGCATGGTTTTTTACGATTGCTTCGACCTCTCTCTTCAAATTAGGTTTTGTTACATTAACGAACAAGGAAAGTACAATTATGGCTCTCTTACGCTAGAAATTCCAATAAACTCAGAAGATTGGAATGAACGGAAGCAAGAGGTCTCGAACAATAGACGCATTATTTATCTTGCCAGGATGAAATCTAACCGAACGGTCGCGTCGTTCTTTCTCTAATCGCCGTTTTAATTATCTACTCGGTTATTACGCTATCGCTTCGTTGCAATAAATTAGCATCGAGGCTGGTAACACATATGAAAATAATATAATACCTATTATTGCCATGGGCAATTAATTTAAAAATTCTTTTTTAACGAAGAAACGATACGATTCTATTCTGATTCATCTTTTATCAAGGTTTTGTAGGAAAAAAAAATAAGAAAAGTTTCTCTACAAGAAACAAAACAATTATCCCAATGTACCTATAGTAATGTATAATAGTTAGTTAATCCGTTAGTAAATGTAAGGAGGCTAGAATGCATGCAGGCTGGTTGATTTGATAGGAGGCCAACATGGAAGCAGGCAGGCAGAACGAGGAATTTCCTTAGCAACCGGGAATTCAGATTCGTCGTTACAAATGAGCCTAGCTATAATTAGGAAGATGGTATCGTGTGAGAAGGTGCGCTACGCTCCGGCATGTCCGCCTATGCCGTGTACATCGTGTAGACCGTGTAGATGGTTTGTCTAACGACGCGAACAGGCAACAGACCTCGAAGTCGAGTAAATCGACGCGGTTGCGGAAACCTTGGCATTGAAATTCTTACCGCCTTCGTTATGCCATGCGTTTTCGCTATTCTACTACGTAACAGGCTTTTGATTTTGAATTAAACGTTTCCGTGGATCTCTTTTTAAATTAAGTATTCAAATGGTGTATACTCGAGATTTGTAGATTCCTAAAATGAAGAATTAATCGCGCTATGTTGTGTGGTGTAGAAATAGAATTCGGGATATTTCTTTGATCAGCCATTCTAGTCTACGAAATGATTCTCTTAGTAAACGACTCTGTTAGAGAGGAGAAGGCAGGTGCATGTACCTTCGCACGCCTTAATATATCGAGTATACTATACGCTGCATCGCTTGCTTTCTCTCGCATCGGTTATTCCACTCTCGCACGCCCACGCTGTGGATGTAACTAATCGCGTTCCTCGATTAGAAAATCCAACCGTGCCCTCGACACCGCGATGCAGTGATGTTCCGATAGAGTCTAGTATTTCGCGGCCATGTAAGCGCAACATACCGTGTGTAGTACCACTGAGATGGCGAAAAATCTAAAGAAATGCACTGAATTTATCAAGAATTTTATTTGAAAGAAGAAGAGAATGAGTTATTCCACTGGATTAGCTGGTCAGCCGTTTGGTAAGGTAACCGATTGGGAGTGTACTCACCTCAACGACGAAGTAAAGAGGATCACCAGGAAGGGCTTGAACGGCGAGATAGCGGCTGGCGGACACCAGGGGTTGAAGGCAGGACCGCGCAGCCGTGACACCGCTACCACGCATGCTGCATGCTTCATTTCGTCGCCGCTACGCCCAGCGTCCTCACTGGAACAATAAAAACAATGTTTACAGGAGTATGCAAATGGAGATCCGTAATCGTGGCGTTTTCAAATATTCCCGCCCTCAGGATCGCTTCGGGGTGGAATTTTCCGGCTGTTCACGATCTACGATCCATTTTCATGTCCGTGGAAGAAGAGGCGATCGGGTCGGGTCGGGTCGGGTCGGGTGGATGGAGAGAAACGAATGGTCTGGCTCGCACCGAGCCAGGCAACCGCTCGTAAATCGACTCTGCAATAAGTCTTATAAAAAAATTCAACGCGGAGGGCATCAGCTTCTCTTCGAGGAATTTTCGAGACCTTCTGGAACCGATTAATCCAAAGAGACCTGCTCTATCATCGTTTTCTTACAATTCCTACTATTCTAACTTCCGATCTGCGAATGCTCGTTTACGATTGATAGATACTGGACGGTGTGGAAGTAAGAAGTAAGTATTCCAAGTTCGGTATTTAAGACTGGTACGGTGATTCGACCACGAGTCGCCACGGTAATCGACGAAATTGACTAATGGACGATCCGCGAGAAAGCAGAAAGGAGGAGAAACCATCTACCCGTGAAGGGATGATCGATGAGATCCATTACCGAGAGACGCGTGCAATCCGCCCACACCCTTTCCCTCCTTCCTTACCTCCTCCATCTAACCCTAACCTCTTCTTCTTTTTCCTCGTACATACTCGTAGCCAGAGTTATCTATTTCTCTTTCTCCGCTACCTCTCGGCTTGCAGCCACGTTGATGCATTTACTCGCTTACCGGTATAACTGCCGCGCCATTATAAAAGCCGGTCTCTCCCTCTCCCTCTTAACCCTGCCCTCTCTCCTCTGCCCCCGTTCCTCAATCCTTTTTCCTCTCTTACCCTCATCCCATCTCCCTCTCCCTCCCGAGGACCTGATAGCCAATGCATTTCGCAGCCGTTCAACCTGCGTCCCTGTAGCATTCTCCTCGCGATCACCGACCCCGTGTACCGACTTCCAAGGAAAATCACGGACAGCGAATTTTTCTCCGCTCCTACACGCTTCCCATAAACACTTTTTCTCATCCTATATCGAGGGATCACCTACCCTACCATGTATTACGATGCTATCGAAAAATCTAGTTCAAAAAAAAAAAATTATACATATGTGTCAACAGTCAAAATTCCTTCGATATTATCAAGAATACCGGTACCGGTTCCGGTTCCAAGTGGTGCACTTATATGTCATTAGCGAGCCTGCCCGTTTCCATTATCCACGACTAAACCTCTACGTATAACGAGCCATTCGAATGATCAATTGGCACACCATCCAACGATACAGAACGATCACCTCTGTGACAGCACCCACTAGACTAGATGATATCAAGTAGGTAGGTGTAATCGAGCTTGCAAACTAGAAGCGAATTTCAACATTTCTCTCCTACTATTTCCCTGCCAAAATGAAAATGAAATAATTTGAACCTAAATAAGTGGAATGGAAGGGATCGACAACGGGAGCGCCAGCGACTGGTTTTATCGTTCGACCAAGTGCTACGTGCATGCACGTAGGAGGCGGTATATAAACAATGTGAACTACATTCCAGCGGCATGAGTAACCGTATCTTGCGCACTCTCGCCACATCTCGTCCTTTTCTCAGCAACTCAACGACTCAGCAACTGATGCTGCCCGCGCGTACAAATCTAATTACCTAGCAACCTACCTACCTACCTACCGCACCAGAGAGAAGGTGTCGACCAAGCAACCACGACAAACCGACGCTCTTACCTTCATCCATCTTTCCTAACGTCTTAACCCCATCGCGCTAACATTTTTACAAATTTATTTAGTTAAAATTATAATACTTATCTATACGTTCAGTCGTTAGTTAATATTCCAGGAAAGCTAACCCGTTTATTAATCAAAATACTTTTTCACACGATTCCCTGTAATCGAATTATTTTCACTCAACGAGCAAAGGATTCAATGGTTAATAACTAATTAACCATTGGTAGTATCGAACTTGTCGTTTTCTCCCTTCTGGTAAGCCGTTAACACGTACATCACTGATACTGTCGCGATCGTTCATGTCCACTTTTACTCGAGTTAACTGAATACTAATGAAAACGTAATGTAACGAAGCCGCCATGCTATCAGATCGATTTCTTCTTATCCTTTATTTTTCTATGAATAACGAACTTGTATATAAGGCGTGATATCGCGGTTAGTGTCTCAGCAACGAGTACGTGTCATTTCAGACCGCAGATGCTGAGTAATTAAACCTATGGCAGAGAGGAATGCGGTTTTCCCGCCTCGATCTCTTCCTACCTACTCTCCTTCATCTTCCGCCGTCTCGTCCTGACGAAACGGTGGAATAGAAAGAGGGAAGTTTCGAATAAAGGACGTAACAAAGTAACTTGCTCAAGCTATAACATTGAGTTAATTAACTATTGTAATAATCCAGTTTTCTGGAAAATTATCTCACTCTCCACCCACGTTGCCCTTGCGATTTACTATTCTCGTTATGTCCCTTATTTCACGCGTACATATATAAACCTAAAGATTTATGAATAATCCGACGGTAAATTGCACGAGCGAACGATTATTAGATCGTAATCGATTCGATCCACGGAACAACCTGTTCTTAATTGCAAAATAATTTCCACTTAACGACGTTTCGATACGGAATATTTATTATCGCAACGAGTTGAAAAAGCCTCGAGCATAGATCGGCTGGTGACGTCCGAACGCGACGAAATGAATACAAGCGGATCGTGGCACGGGCGCGCCTCGTCCGTGACCAATAAAATACTTTCGTGAAACGCATACATGCCCAAATCGATCGATCGATCATTCTCTTTCGTCTAGCATCGATAAGATTTCTATTTATCACGCGACACGACTCGCGTTGTAATCAATTTTTTTAATAACCTTATAAATAAATGTTTTATCATCGTTTCCTTTATTTCAAGCGTTTTAATTAGAACGATTAGGACGGTTAGGACAATAGAGTACCGTGTTTTATGTAATTCGCTAGAATGTTCCCTGCAATGCACACCTTTTACACAGCTTAACGTGTTACATGAGCAACTCGTGACGTGGGTGCTGGCGCTAACAAGCAGCCAACGCAACGCGTGGAATCGCTAATGTGTAAGTAAATTGTTTAGGTGAACAAACAAGTTTGCCAGCTCTCTATAAGGAACGCAATGCTTCCAATTACTCTCACGATTATCAATCTAATTACTTCTTACGAACCGATTATCCCTCCAATTTAGTATTTTTTATTCCCTTAATTTTCCTTAAATTATTCTTGCAAATATCGATATTTTGTCGAAGCAAAATCAGATGTATTTATTCGTTAAATTACGGCTCTCTTCACCGTGTTTTCTGAACGCCACGTATTCCATTCTAATGGGAAGCAATGAAAAAGAGGAGGAATGAAAGAGCCATAGGTTAGCGTGGAATTTATTTCGACGATAATCATAAGGAACACCCGCGCTCTCAGCTAGGATCGGGGAACGCGGAAGTGCGTACGTTTACGTTCAACGGGTAGGTTTGTATAGCCACGGACGTGCATAACCCATGGAAGGCTCCGTAAGATGTAAGAAGCGGTTGTCGTGCAAACAACGCATTCTACGATAGTATGCAGGAAATGGTTGTCGTTGGTACCGTAAACACTGTCACAGACCTATACGAGATCCGATATATCTGCTCTTTGACTTAATATTTACCGGTATGATTTATATCTCTAATCTCTTCGCAAAAGGAACGTAACTCTTTACTCCAAAGAATTCTATAACGAAACACGATCGATCCCATCAAAAATTTCTTTTCCTTCTATTAAGTATCTGAAATATCTGACGACATTCGATTTCGACTTCGTCAAAGTTAAATAAAACGAATACTACACTATCGTGTATCCTACAATCTCCTACTAAATCGATGATAAGACAGTTGAAGACAGTCTGGGTCAATAATAACTGGCTACGCGCTGATAAGAATCATTCTCGTGTTTTATTTCATCGCGAGTACTCGTCAGTCGTTCGTGACACTCGTAACCGAAAGCGAGTGAACGAAAGTAACGACGAGGGTATAGGAGTACACGTTTTATCATTTGAAAATTGATAAATGACACTAATGAGTATACAGTGGCAATCACTATTAATTATTTATTGAAATTCAGTTTTCGTGTTTCGAAGATCGAAAATTTTAATATGATTACATTGGGAACGGTAGATTACGCGGTGATCGTACTAACGATGCTGATTAGTACAGGAATCGGTGTGTACTATTGGCGAACCGGTGGAAAAGAAAAATCGACGGAAGTAGGTGTTAACGAGTCCTTTTTTCTCGAAAAGAAAGTAAACAATACTCGTGTAATTTGATGGCAGGAATATTTCGTGGCGAACAGATCGATGCGAGTGGCACCGGTTGCGATTGCTTTAACGGTTTCCTACCTATCCGCGGTCAGTTTGCTCGGAGTCAGTTCAGAAAATTACCTTTATGGTAGCCAGTACGCTGTGATCAATGTCGGATACGGACTCGCTACTCCGATAGTCGCATATTTCTATATGCCGGTGTTCTTTAATCTCGGATCAGCCAGCGCTTTCGAGGTGAGTCTCTATTTCTTTTTTTCCTCTACGAAATCTTATACACCTAATACACTTTCAGTATTTGCAACAACGTTTCGGAACAGCGGCAAGGTTGGCAGGTAGCTTTGCTTTTCTTCTTCAGCTGCTTCTGTACAGCGGGGTCGTGTTGTACGCACCGGCGCTTGCCCTCGAAGCTACCACAGGAATCTCGACGACCGCCAGCGTAATCCTCATAGGACTGGTCTGCACATTTTATTCGACGATCGGCGGTATCAAGGCAGTGTTGATCACCGATGTATTTCAAAGTATCTTGATGCTGATTGCCGTTATCGTGGTGATCGTCACGGAAGCGGTGGACGTCGGAGGATTAGATGAAATCTGGGAGATCGCGCGCGACGGTTCGCGGATAGAATTCGACAAGTAAATGAAACTACAAATTCAAGAGAACAAGTTTCCATAAATTGCAACATCGATTGTTCGATTGTTGAAAATATATGCGAAACATATAGGCTTTCCTCTAGCAACATTTGTTTCAAGAGGAATTCAAAGCTTTAATACTGACGACAATGGTGTGTGCATTCATTCAGCATTTCAATGGACCCAACGGTACGACACACCTGGTGGAGCTTGACATTTGGCGGTTTCTTCACCTACCTATCCTTGTTTGGCAGCAACCAAGTTCAAGTTCAGAGAATGTTAACCATCAGGTGAGTAGCATCGACTCGAATTTTCTACCCTCAACTGACTAGTACCGCGTGTATAACTTAATAATAATAATAGAGATGAAAAATGTTAGCGTCGAAGGATTTCAGAAATTTGAAAGACGCGAGATCAGCGATCTGGTGGAGTTGGCCATTGTCATCGATCATGTCTTTGGGGCTTTGTTTCTGCGGCTTGGCGATATACGCTGAATATCGTAACTGCGACCCCCTCGAGATCGGAAGGATCACTTCGTACGATCAATTAATGCCCCTCTATGTGATGGACATGCTATCCACGTATCCAGGTATACCCGGTCTTTTTATAGCCGGGATCTTCAGCGCTGGACTGAGTACTATCTCCGCCACGGTAAATTCCCTCGCAGCCGTTATACTCGAAGATTTTATCAGACCGGTATGCCGTACAAGGTAAGAGTCGTAAAATCGCGGAATCAAGCCGAATTTATGAGGCGTTTGTCAATTATTCGTTTTATACTTGTAAATTAGATTACTAACCTAAATTTCGCTAACAAACGCTCGGTTCGCCAATTAATTTTCGAATAGCATTTCTTGTTAGCTGAAAGAAAATTGTTGATATCGTTTCAGAGGAAAAGATATGAGCAGAGCAGAATCAATGGTTATTAGTAAAATTCTAGCCCTGATAGTAGGTGTTGCTTGCATAGCTGTGGCTTTTATGTCCCGCTATCTCGGAGGATTGCTTCAAGCCGCGTTGACGATTTTCGGTGTCGTCGGAGGACCTGTTTTGGGTCTATTCACGCTTGGTATGTTCACGGAAAGGGGTAATCAGCCAGGAGCTGTGATCGGTCTGATGATCAGTTTGATTTTCTCTCTGTGGATCGGATTCGGTCAACCGAAGCCACCGATTCCGAACAAGGTGCAAGCTACCGAATGCAATGTCACTTTCTATCACGATTACGAGGAATCGTTGAATTTGCATTTTCAGAACGGGTAAGCAATTTCTCTCCCTCCCCGCCATTAAACTTAACGTTCTCTCCTCGTAGACGCAGGAATACTTATTGATTTTTTCCAAGTTCCAAGCTTCTGATATTCGCACAGCGACGCGGCACATTACATTACACTAATACCCGTTCTACGTATGCAATTTAATGCAATTTAATGCAATTGCTTGCCAGGAGAGCAGCAGGCCAGCAGGCAAATAAGTCGTCTATCTATTACAGGGAGAGTAACGATGATTCGTACTTCTATCTCTACCGCATTTCGTACATGTGGTACTGTCCGATCGGATCTGTACTCAGTTTCGGAGCTGGATGGATCTTTAGCTGGATCTTCGATCGAATCTCTAAGGAAGAAAGAAAGGAATTGAATCCCGATCTATTTACCCCTATTTTGGCATCGAGAGTGCGCAAAAGACGATCGAAATACATCAATGAATTTCATAGCAATATCTCCTGATGAACTCATCCAAAATCGTTCATTTATACCGGACAGATCGCCACTCTCGTAATTGGCCTTCACCTAAATACAAGTCGAGCCAAGTCTGAATTCGACAAACCGGACACGTGTCCTCCTAAAGGAGCTAACTATTAACATTGTTTCTGATCTATCTAAATAAAGGAAAATCATTATTGTAAAATTCTAGCTTTGGTTCTTCTTAGGATTTCCCTATGCCCTCCTCATTAGGACAATTCAGCTAAGGAGGGCAAAGCTCTGGCCGAGTTGTTCTCTTTCTTGCAACGAGGCAGACGTAAACACCAGGGACGAAGGCACGGGTGTGCTCGGTTGGACGTTTACCGAAACGTTCGCAAATCACGATGGAATGCCGTCAGACTGGTGTTCCCGTGCACGGCACACGGCACACGGCACACGGCACACGGCACACGGCGCACGGTGACATACAGAACGAAGCAACGACCCGTGCAATGTGCACCGCTTACGTAAAGAAATAACGCTTGTTGACCGGAGGACCACCTCGAGAATTCGTTTCAATTTCGACACAGTGCGATCTTCGTTAATTTATAGATTGCCAGTTGAAAATCTACCGACAGCTTCGATGTTTGACTTTCATTGATGTTTTCACAAGAAGGCATACCTTTACGCGCCGCCATCAATCGTTGAGCAACTACTATCTCCTCGTCGTAATTGCGTTACGCAATTCGCGCGCGTTCCGGTCGCTTCGACGCTAATTTAGCAAACAACCAACAGTACCACGATTATGTAAGGGTGACGAATTCGTGGGATGCTTTCGGTAAACGATCGGTAGGGAAATTCTGACGATTCGAGAAAACTGAAAAATTTTCTCTAATCCAGTTAATAGACTACTCCAGAAGAGATTAAAGTCGGAAGAATTATTGGACTATCCGTATCGGTATTCGATAGGTATTCCTAATAATTTGTCTCGAACGGAAAACAATGAACCAGCGATACACCTTTATTTTCCACGGAACTAACTAATTCCAAGCTAAGAAACGTGCTTATCACCACGGATATGACTTGTCTAATGTTCCCCGTAATTAAATGAAATAATCGAGTGGTGGCGTTGCATCGCCTTCGTTATAATGCCGTACATTCCACGGATGAAACGACTCTTTCTCTCGGCACGTAGTGCATCCACATGGAATACGGAATGTACAAATGATGGATTACATGGAAATTTACACTACCGTTCCATTTTAATTACACCCAGTAATTTCGTTATTTCCGGATTTCGAGGTACAGCTATATTTTAAATAAAAAGTAAATTTTCATTATATAATAAGTAAACGTGAATTCAAAGCGATAATTAATAAATTTATTAATTACACCATTGCGTCGGCGTCGGTATCGGGGAACGATAGCGCGCTGGTATTTGCATGGAAATCCCCATAGGGTATGGGGTAAACACCGTGGATACAAGCATCGAACCGATAGATTTTTTTCGACCTCAGTAAAGTTGTAGGTACTTACATAGTTTCCATGTGGAGGCAGCAACCGTACCGTTTCCTCATACCTTGCATACGTGCCTAACGAGCAACTCGGGTATAATGCACATAACGCCATTATAATAAACATCGTACTCGCTCATTCACGCTGAGAGAACGTAAGCTCGTGACCGTGTTGGTGCACACTACATACTTTATACTGCACAGTCCACGCACAAGCCTACGTTCACGCCGGCACTGTATTTTATTTTTGCTCGAATGCACTGAACCGAGGAGATGCATACCATTCCTTGTGAAATTTATGCTGAACAGTATTTTTCGTCGGGGACGAGACAGACCACGTATACTCGAACCAACGAAGCTTGCTCTTGCCTGACCAAGATTCTCCTCCATATAATCTCTATTTATTTTTATCGATCCAAGCTTTTCTTAATAAAGTAAAAAAAATGGACACCTAACTATACATATTGAAGTTACAAGTCATTACTCTAATAATAATTAATTTCTATATTATCTGAAAATCAATGTATGTACATACATTAACGTTGTCTTCATTACCCTAACAATGGTATAACCGAGTAAATCAAGCCATAGTAACTGCTACACAAAGCAAGCTACGTTATGAAAGATTCATGAATATTCATCGAACGATGCATTGAGGTGTTCCCATAGTTATACCTAATGTTCGATTCAATCGATGATAATGATCATAAGAGAAACACAAAGTTCAATGTACAAAGCTACGAAAACACGTTACGCGGGAATATTTCGCTATTACGATAATATTGAAAAGAATTTTCGACGATCAGATTATAACACGGAAATGATTATTTCCGGTTATATTATTATGGATAAAGCGAATGATGATCTTTCTGGATATACGTTTGAGCAGGATTCATATTATCCGTATCTGATAGAAAAATTTACAATTAGACTCTTTCCAATTCGCGTACTGCCGTCTAATAAACTAATAACAAGGATAGAATCAAACTGGCGAATCTTTATTCTCGTTAAATAATAGATAGCATCGATCAAGCGGTACGGAATCTCTTCGTCTAAAATTTTCCCGATCGACGAAGATCGATGCTGGTTCGTTGATCTGAATCCGTACGAGCGAAAATGATTCATACGTTTCAATTATTCAAGTGGTCGATACAACATTCACGATACTCGATACTCGATACTCGATACGGATAAAACCTGTTTGCTCGAAAATAAATGCATTTCGTTCATAGAACTCGTAACGTAACTTTATGTTAATTATTAATGAATTCTTATCCTATTTTCTTTCCTTTGATGTTTGATATTATTTTTTTCAACAAGAGTTCAAAGTACTCCGTGTAATAACAAAATATTATAACAAGTTAAACTTGAAAACACTGAGTTTCTGGCTGAAAAGCAAAGTCGAATCGCAAAGGGTTAACAGGTATCGCCTCGATGCCGTAAAAACGAAGCAACAAGTCTTGTAAAAAGAAAATTTCAAACAAAACTCGCGTTTCGTCTTACGAAACAACTTCCAGGCGCCACACACCTTCGCTTATTCAAACTTGACCTTCTCCTCGACATTAGAATTAGGATACTTTTTATTATATATTATAGCGTGATGTAAGCTTCATCTTTGCGTAATCGATGTAACATGCGTTGAAACAAATTACATAATCTTATTTAATACACTCGATATACGTTATTTTTTCCCTATTTTCTCGTTTTACCAACTTGATAATTCTAGCATTAAAGTCCTTATTATACTGTTATTGAAAAATCATATTCTATCGTATTATAATCTTACCTAGATTCTCCCGTTCTCCGAATCCTCCGCCTGCGGCTCGCACAGCTGCACCTGCAACAGAAATAAGTTTCAGATGATAGCGTTCCACCTGTACGAACTCGATTCCAGAAACGGAAAATTAAAAAATATCGCTACATTGAACTTCACCGTAATAATCTGAATGAATTAAATGAATATCTAGTAAAATTTGATCATTTTCATCGAAGGTTAAGCTCGAAATGAACAAGTGCTATTTACAGTATAACATAATCCCCGATATAAAATCGTTCTTTCTAGTCGGACAAATCGGTGTAATTTAATCGACAGTAAGACCGAGAAAGCTGCAACGAAGTATGCCGCGATGTTACGCGCCCGGTACACAGGATCCTGAAGAGAAGAGGCACGGTCGCGGTGGCGAGCGAGCGAGTTTAACGAATCTGAAGCAAAAGAGAGAGAAGAAGCGGACCGGGCCGTCTCGGCCAAGTATTCCAGGTTAATTTTACCGAGCCCTAAGGAGCGCATGCGAAGGACCGGCGTGGAGCGGCGTGGCTTGCCCTGCCGTGCCGTGCCGTGCTGTGGCGTGGCGTGCCGTGCCGTGGCGTGGCACGGCCAGGCGAAGGATAACGCTAGCAGGGCTCATCGGTTGGACGGTGCTCCAAGCGAACGAAGGACGCCCGCATTCCACGCCGCAACCTGGTATATAATACGAGGAATTGGCCGAACAGAAGAAGAGAGAAACAGAGAGGTAAGGAACGAGCTTTTTCTCTGCCAGAAGAAGAGCAAGATAACTGAAGGGAGAACGGAAAGTAAGAAGAAGACGAACAAGGACGTACAACTGACAGAGAGGTGGTTTCGAGTAGTAAGAAAGGGGTAGTTGCGTCTGCATTATCCTTTTCGCATCCTCTTCATCTGATTTCCCTTCGTCATACGTACGAATAGTAAGTAGACCAAGTATTCCTCTTATCCGTTTCCGCTTCATTAGTAACCATTCATTTCTTTTTTATTTTCGCTATCTCTAAATCAATATTACTTCCTCCCTACTGATCTCGTGACGAGCTCTCTATTTTCACTCCAACACTTTCTAACCATGCTAAAAAATAACTTGTTCACGCTGCAAAAGTAGTGTTCCATTGAACCTCTTCTTACAAGGGAACATACCGAACCATGTTAAAGGGGGTGAAAATTACCGCAGTAGTTTCCGAGATATTCGTCAAGATATATGTTTTGCATCCTCAACATTGAGAGTAATTTTTACCCCTTTAACACGGACGATGGCCGATATAAAAAAATACGTGTGAAATATTTTTACGAGAACTACATTATACATAAGCGGAAGTAAAGCAACGCGCACAGCGTATAGCGCGGAGTGCTATCCCGAGACAGAGGATTCAATGGTAGGCGCGTAACCGAGATTGCTCGTTTTGCCAGCAAGCAGCTGCAACTGGCAGCTCGCCCTTATCGTCGTCCTGGCTTTCGCCAGTTTGCCAGGACGCGACGGCTTCGTGCCGACAGAGTCACCATGATAAAATTTCGTATAATAGGAAATTAATAACGGAGATCGCGAAGGGTAGAGCAAGTCTATGGAATAAAGGTAGAGGCGTGTACGCGGTATTATTCGTAGCTGTCCAGTTAAGCAGAGGAGTCCCCTGATGGGATTATAATGTGAATATAATGGCAAGCTTCCGCACTACGCAACCCTTTCATCTCCCACTGCTGCGGTCTGCCTTAACCTTCCTTCGAAAACCCTTTCTACCTCTACGAAAACTTGAATCGACCATTCCGACGATTTTCTGGAGCTTAAGCCAGCTGACATATTTTTTTTTTATTTATGTCACCCGACGCAACATGATTGAATAAAATGAAAAGAAAAAAGAAAGACAGATCTGTTGAAAATATTCC
Source organism: Osmia lignaria lignaria (assembly GCF_051020975.1). NCBI lineage: Eukaryota > Metazoa > Arthropoda > Insecta > Hymenoptera > Megachilidae > Osmia > Osmia lignaria. The sequence continues at coordinate 13,989,980 of NC_135041.1, forward strand.
AGGTTGCCTCGCCTCGCCTCGCCGCGCCTCGCTTCGATATCAGCTCCTCCTATCTAAGCATACAACATACCAGGCATATTTTCCACCAACGTGATCAAACTAGAAGTAAAACGTAGCGATTGCTATCACTAGTTGAAAAATATATAATAAGGTGGAATGAAAACTCGTCGATTACGCAATTTTTCTCGTATTCGATACGATACGATGCGCGAACCGATGCGACGCGACGATCACCTGCGGCAACTCTCGATACTTCCTACTTTTTTTTTTTTTTCTATCATTTCATTCCTTTTACATCAAAACGAAACTCATGACGCAATCCGAAACACGTATTAATTGGTATTTGTAATATGTCCGGTTACGTCGGGGAAGAATTTTAAATCGTAAATTACAAGCACATATTAAGTAATGGGTCCCCTTTGCAATCGTGTTTTACGTTCAAGCAAAGAAACCGAAAGAGTCACGTTTTTCTCCGATAAATTACTCTGAACTTGACACATCGAATCTCCCGTGTATCGCGTTTAATTACATTCCATGACTCGTGTTCGTTTGCGTGCAATCCTACTTACTACACCTGACTGCATTACTATATTTAACACCTCTTTACCATATATGATAATTAAACGATCGGTTGCTAGACTTTATCGTTAAAGATCATAATCATTTTCCCTATATAATATCGCTATACGAGGTGAGATTTCAAAGAAATAGCATGTTTCAATATAAAACCATCTTCCATTTTACTCCTGCGACACGTTCCCCGTGTTACTTTTTTTTTTTATCCCTTCCCCTTTATAATTCCAGGATCAACGCACACGCCCTCCCTGGACGTCTTCGTCCCGATTCGATGGTACAAGTTACGACGTCATGTGACGTTCGACGGTTCGACGCTTGCATAATGGCACGATAAATCAGCGTCAAACGTATGGTTCATTTTGCTCGTCAATTCGTTGAATAACACCGCGTTCACCTATTCCATTCCGAACTTTTAACGCATTCCATAGGCTTACGATTTTCTAACGGCGCGACATTTACCGTGATCGCAGATCCCGCAAACTCCGTACACGCACGATTCATCGTGTTTCACAAGGTAATCAGTTACACGCATAGAGAATCATTCAAAAAATACGTATACCGTGAAAATTGAAAATTCTTTGTCGAAGAAAAACCTTTACCGTTTTGTCATTTCAAGTTTGCATTGTTTTTGAGATACAGAAATACGGGATCGATGTCGTTTTATATTTTCATTTTGTTTCGTATCTCGCAAGTCATTGTATATTATTTTTTTTTTTTCAAACAACCTGTATACCTACTTGTGTGTTGGGATGCATTCGTGCTTCCATCTCTGCTTCCGATGCACCGTAATGCAGAAAATGCTGATTTATCATTGAGACGTTACGTTTCCTTCTTTCTACTTCTCGTACTCGTAACTTCTGTTTCATTCAACTCCGGGACTGGTTGTCGGCAAATAAAGTTGTAGCAATGTAGCAAACCGGGAAGATTCATTTTTAATACAATTTATTTAACCCTTTCACCGCGAGATACCTATATGTACTCTACGGGAAAGAAAATTACACCCCGGTGTCTTATGATAATATGATATAAGAATTAAAACGAACATTCTCATGAATCTCATACGAAACGATTATCTAACCCGTTCGCACAAGTTGAATATATATTCCCAGTCACCAGCAACTATCCAAATTACATGCTTGGTCAAATGGTTGAGACGAGATTTTTTAGGCCTTTCCTAGCGGATTCAAACTGATCGAACAGTATACATAGAGTGGAAAGCTAGTGGCCTCATTCCAAGGAATTCCCAGCAATTCAATTCCATTCCATTCCATTCCATTCCGTACTGAAGCATTCGGTTCGATCGCGCCTCAGAAGTACATAAGATATTATGTAAGAGCAGTTTCCGAAGAATTTCGTGTACCAATCGAGCCATTTGCCACACGACCATATACCTACATATATTTATGTAGCCGAGATACCAGAAAAACGATCGTCGGACGACTCGTTTGTATTCAAGAAGCTGTTCCACTTGCGTATAACGGTAGGAAAATGTTATTGTAGAAGAATACGAAACGACCATGATTCACAATTTTGAAAATTTATGCTGGACTCTTCTAAAATGAACTAAAATAAATATCCAATCGTTTCATTCTAATTCCTCTTTTATTTTGATTATTTCTAAGAAAATTAGCAGCGAAAATTTTCGGATGGGCAAGATCCCCTTCCATTTAGTTACAACTAGCCAATAGCTGCAGGAATATTAATCTTACGATGCAGAAATATACTGTTGCAATCTAGCTGAGCAATAATCTACATCAGCTGGTATACCCGGAGCCTAATGCACTTCAGGCTGGTAGGTTTAAAAGCAGATGGTCTCCCATTCATCGTTAGGCATCGCACGACGTAAAGCATGTTCGCATATCAAACTCGCTCCAAGTACTTAACGATGGACACCAACTTTCGCGAGAATACGAATTTTATTGCTGTAATTAACGTAACGCGTCCAGATACAAGCATTCCAACGATGCAATACTTCAATTACCCGGTTTAATGCACGTCTAATAGGAAAATTAACGAACGTACCGTAAGTGTGTCTTAATTACCCGGAGAATTCACCGGATATTAAACGTTGACGCATACGATCCTTTGAAATTTATACTTTAATCGAAGAACGCAACTGGAAATTGTAATAAAACGATAAGATCTTATAGGTAATCTTCTACGTACATATGTATGTACCTATATCCTCCGTTAATCCATTCGATTCTTCGTACGAGATATCTCTTTAATTCCATCCATTTTATTTCACTTTTGCCACGATCTGTTTATCAATCTTTATAATGATCATTTTATTTTCTTAATCGTAAGAAAAATTGCTAACAAAATTGGAACCCTGTCTAAATACCTTCCCTTGCAGAACACTTTTGGAAGAAAAAGAATACCCTTTTTGAAGTATTTCAACGTTTTTCAACACTGTCAGTCGACGTAAGTCGATTCGAAATGACTATAAAAAGCATGGAATCCTACCTTGTACCTATGCCATTAAGGTAAGTTTTTCGTAGGAGGCTTCAGAGAAGCAGCCAGGCCAAATGATTGGACTGGACAAAGTTGAAAATTACCGATCTAAACGAATCCCTGGAATTTTCTGATTGCACGGACGTATGTCGAACCAACAGAACGGCTACATCGCGGAGATGGTAATTATACGGCGCAGGGTGGCGGGACCATTCGACTATTTTTTGGCCATACGGCCGCAGGCAGCCGCGTCGTTAGTTTGATAGTTCCCGGATACGGCAGCCATACTGTTAACACGTATTACCACCTTCGTGTCATTCAAGTTTAATAACAGAGATGCGAGGGCATAAGCAGAAAAAAATAGATCCAAGCCAAAGGGCCGAATTGAAGGAAAGTACTGCTTTAACGCGTTACGAAGAACGCGAATAAGGTATTGCCTCCGATAAATCATAGAAAGATGAAAGAAAAGTCGTAGGGGACGCCGTAAAGCTTGATCCACGCCTAGGAAGCTGGAATGCGTAAAGATAACTAAAGATAGTCACGTTGGTAATGCAGGCATACTTCGGCACGTTAAATACACTACCGTTCAAAAGTATATCCACTCTGGTGATGAAAAAATAACATTCCGTTCAGAAAGTAAAAGAGTTAAATACATATTTTGTAAAGATGAAAAAATACGATAATAAAGGAGGAAATATTTTTGACGATGAGTGGTAGTGTAGGTCCGCGTAATGGCCAGGACGTGGTATGGTTGTCGTGTAAAGTATTAAGTATAAAGTATAAAGGAGTTATGCTCGATTATGCTTGGCCGGGCGTATAAATGGCGCGTGTGCGCGTACATTACCGGAGAAAGGTTGTATGCGTGGGCGTTGCACTCGCGGTGCATTCGCGCGCTGCACACAGGCGCGAGTGGTAAGTAGACACCGATAAATTGACAGATAGATATAACGTATCGTTGGCAAGATAATCACACCTTCGAGCATGCTGCACCGCACTGTTAATTAGACCATAGACCAGGTCCGGCTCGGTGTAAATGCACACATTAATCGGTCAGCTAGGAAGAAGATGCGGCTTACTACATATAATAGATCCAATCACACTCTGACGATTCGATCTAGTTCTAACTAGTATATTAATGTATTTTAACAGAAGAGAAGTACAAGCGATATCCAATAATTTACAATCCTCTTTTTAATTTTCCAGAAATTTTCAGCGTATCTAGAATCGATCAGAATTTCAATTAGGAGGTATAAGAATGCTACGTCGTTTAACAAACACTGACCTTTAATTCGATTGTTCGTTTTTATTCGTCGATCGAACGATTGGTCAGATCAAAGCCATCGCTACGGAACACGTTATCTCACAGTCCGTGACGGATGACACAATGGAGTACATTGACACTACGTGCCACGCTATCTGGCAGTACCTCACCTCGTACCTGCACATCTATATGTATAAGAGGAATATACGTGTGCAGACAATTCTTGTACATCGATATACAGGCGTGCAGAACGTTACGAAGGTGGAGGTACTTTCACCAGGGTAGCCAAGTTGCACGATGCACGTCGGATAGCCAAGAGCAGCCCACTTTGAAACTCGCATTCCGACTACACGCTGCATACTGCACCCTATATGCCCTAAGCTTATATTACCCACCCTCGAATCAACCCTCAGATGACGGAACAGAGTTTCGAAGGAACAAGTAAATATTTACTAACGATCAAAAAAATTTGCAAAATTTATATGGTACATTGACACCGGGTGTTGAATTATTATTTTAAAATGTACATACGCGCGTAGAATGGCACCTCGGTACTTTCACCAGCTACCCAAGTTTCTCGATACTCACGATACGTTCGAGAGGATGCTACGAATATTTCATGCCTCTCAAAGAGAACGTCATCGAACATCTTTTCGTTTCTAATTACGCTTATTAATTTGAAATCTAATTGTTTTTTTTTTTCGATTAAAATCAAAGCGTTAAGAAAACGAAGAGTATAAACCAGCTGGTCGAACAGTAAAGAAAATGAATGCTATTTCAACTTTCTTTTCCATCCATCCTGCTCGCCATAAATTTAAATATCACACTGTACAAGTGCAACACCAAACCTGAATTCTTGGCTGTTTGAAAACAAAGTCTTAAACTATCCTTGGATCGTTAGGTTCACGATGATGTACCCCTCGACATATTCTGAAATCGTTAGCTTTATCGCTGGTCGAGTAGTTTTTCGTGGGGAATAAGAAGAAAATAAGAGAAGGTGTGTTACATCTTCTCGCGAGTCCAGCAGTTACTGTCACACACGCCCACGCGATTTCGTGCAAAAGACGATAATAGCGCGTTTAAGTACGTATAAATTCCGTCGTATAACTCTCGTGACTCCGTAGGGCGTTCAAGTGTGTCGTTAATAACCGCAGCAAAGGAAAACGGTGCAAGAAAGCAATGAATTTTCAAAAGCAGAAGACACATTCTTTCCTTCCTTCCTTCCTTCCTTCCTGCCTTTCTCTCTTTTTTCTTCGACTACTAGGTGGGTGGACGAGAGAGTATTGGCCTCGAGAGAGCTGATCAGAATGGTCGAATTTTCGAGTAGGGGGACAAAGATATTTTGAAGAAAGCTTCGACAGCCACGACGACATCGGAGAAAGCAACTCGAACGTAACGGAGCGATCGTGGAAATTTATTCGATATTTTAATATCATCTTTCGTCTCTGAAACGACGCGGAACCGTAAAACCTGAACACGACCACCGTCTTTATCGTGTTCATCTTTTAGTAGCTGATGTTAGATAATTTTAACGCCATTTTAACGCCTTATGAAGCATGTCTAATGGTGAACTACGTGAAAGGTCACTTTAACGACTACGTAATTGGATTCGAGTGTATTAGCCTGGTCTGGAAACCTTCACCGTGTTCCCAATACTCTTACATTATAGTTTAACCTCGTGTACATAGTAGACAAAGTATTTGTTAATTATCAATTACCTAATTACGTACGTAAGAAATGGGATTGAAATTTATCGCGAGGAGGTTCCAGTCTAAATTGAATCAGTTTCGAATTAAAGCGTTAAATCGTGAAATTTGAAAGGGTTGATATAGAAAAGCATCGCGTCGGGGCAACGTGGCTGGTAGGCACGGCAATGTTGACCAGCTCGCTCGCAAATCGGGTACAAGGTAAAGGATTCGTACGTGAGTGGCGTTCCAACGGCATCAGGTTTTATCGTGGATCGTACCGCGGCTTCATTATTCGTTTCTGGCACGTACGGGCATTCACACCCGTTCCAGCCACGATCGGGCTTTCTTTCCTCCTCCTTCCAGAGCAGAACGAAGAAACCACGACGATTCCTTTGGCCCGATCCAACCTACGGCCCTCCCCTATCCAATCTACTCGGATACATAACGAGTAGTTCTCGCGTTCCTTCCCATTTCCACTCTTCCCGCTTAATCCACTAGAGATCGGGTCAAGTTCAATAAGAAAAATTTTCATTTACTATATTTTTCATACTGGAGAAAGTACTACCCTCCGGCAATCGGTTACTTGCAAATATTCTTCAATTCTGACGGACCTAATCGTCTTTCTTGATTTTCAAGTCGAAACTTTTTATTTTTCTTAGCACCATGTTCCACTTTTAAGGAAATAGATGATAATTGAAGATGAATAAATAAAAATTTGTATTTTGCGAACCGGCCTGGCCCTCTGAATCGGAGGACAAGGAGTGGAATTGTGTTTGAAATAACCTTGGTGCGGTTTGAGGTCCGGCTGCAACGTGACCGTGAAGGTCGAAACACCGCAAGCCCTTCGCATAAATTCCTTTCTATGCTCCTTCTCCCTAAGTTTACCCAAGACGAGGACGAGTGCTTCTCGACGGAATATCAATGATGGTACGACATAAATTATTGAGAGATGCCCTCGCGAGTTGCTGAGAAATCAGCTTATCAAAAAATACCGTTCCTAACTTATTTCAGCCAAACAAATGGCTACTTTTTCTTTATAACTCGATCTTTATGCGAAATGGCGAAATGGAAATACGAAGGAGGATTCCTAAAATATTCCAATAATTTGCTATATTTAACAAGGTATTTCAGCGGAAAAAGATTTGAAAAAATTCCTTCGTTATAAGTATTCGCAGAGTTGTTGCTAAATAAAATTGGAAAGGAATGCAACGTTCGCGCGTAAATAGGTAAAGAAGACACGAAGAAAAGGCAGGGATGTAAATTGAATCGAAGCGCTTACCTTGAGCGTTTACCATTTAAATCAACAGGATTCCAACATGCTCTACGAGAGAAGCTGCTAACTATGTATTCGACTTCTAGCACAACAATCAACGATGCCGAAGAGTGAAGAGGAACGGTAGGAAAGAAAATGTTGCAGTGAATGCTTTGTAAGCTGGCAATAAATTATAAATTGTGATCAGACAGGCGGTGTTGATCGATGCATTATGGATCGGATTATGCAGCTCGAACACGCGGAGACATTTGTAAACCATCCCCGTTTTACATTTAATCCTCGACTCGATCGTATTCTCTAATCTTTCACGTTCCAAGACAATACAATTTCTTCGCTCTAACAGGATAAAAAAGAAATTTAGTTCTATCGTCTATCGCGTTAGATAAAATTCAAGCTGGTCTCGAACTTAGCATCGAACTCAACGAAGAATCCTCGTCATGGATTATTTATCACCACCCTCTGTGTGTATCTGTGTATCTGTGTATCGTGAGCTACGTGATCGTGTTTCCCCGTGTGAACGAGCAGCGAAAGAACGAATCGAGTCGAATCGAGTCGAATTGAATCGAAGCAAGCAACGATCGTACAGGTTTTCGAAGCAATCGATTCGAAACGGTACACAAAACGAACTGTACTATACACGCGAAACGATCCTTTGCTTCTCTTCACGATCCACGGTTCACAATTTAGGATTCAGGATTGCTCGCGTTGCGTTTTACAATTTATGTGACTCATCGGATCGAGATATAATTATGATAATGCTACCTACTACCTTCCCGTTGCGAATTTCGAGAGATTGCCCAATATACATCTCGTTCCCTAACTATCGCCATTACGACGCGTTATCATTTTATTCCGATATTTCGCGCCTTAGTTCAACTATCCTTACCGGTTGCATCGCTTCACCAGATCTGAACCGTATGTTGTTGCGTTCGAAGATCGATTATAAGCGTGAAATAAGAGATGAGAAAAAAAATCTGAAGGGAAGAGAAGAAGAGTGCAGAGGGTTAAAGGAGAAAAGGAAGGCAGATTTGAAAAAGAACAAGTTGCTGCTTCCAGACTTTATATAGAATCTGGACTGTGTAGCTACCGACCACCATCTGTCGTCTGACTATAGATACTAATCTTCAACGTTGAAGAGATAAAGGGGAAGGGAAAGAGATCGAGCTTTGTCTTAGCCGACCCTTTGGCATTCCTTCCTTCTAGCCAACTTCAGCCCAAGAATTATAATCACCCTGTGCTATCCTCCGAATATTTAGACCTTCCTAGACAATTTTTACAGCTCCAGAAGTCTCTCTTCCACAACGGAGCGACAAAGAAGAAACGGACAGAATCGACCTGAAGAGACGAGCGAAAGAGATGGGAATAGAAGCACCTGCGCGCCTATCCGCCTTCCACCACATTCTTTCGGAAAAAATAGAAAAATAGCTCGGAATTCTTGGACGCTTTCGATCTCCAGAATAAAATCCAGAAAAATCGAACGATCGGCTTATTTGGAGTAAGTATCGATCAATTTTCCTTCGAGAAAATGATAGTACACTGGATAAAAATTCCACCTAATAATTTTTTACTATTTTATATATCCCAAATCTTAGAAAAATGATGCAAAAATGATTGGCACCAGCCTTCCACGAATCTCTACTTGGAATAAACGTAGGCAAAAAACATCTCTAACTACCTACGTTTCAATATTTACCATTAATTACTAAGTTTCCTGAAATTTGTCTGTTTCTCATCAACGAATCTCTTTGTTGAAAATCTCGACTCTTGAAAATAAGGAACCAACGGTCACGTACGAAGATGTAGGTATCGTGACATCATCGCGATATCATTCATTACGGTTCTGGTATCGTATAGTTAATCTTGCACACTCTGGTATGCCTAAATTGTACGTGATACAAGAAAGTTTGCTCCAAATTTCTTTGCTTTTACTTCTCCGATGTCCGAGGATTGTAATCGATCTTGGACTCCGTCTTGTAAAAGGTACAATAATATACCGAGTTATTTCGAAAACTTAAATTTTCTTCTTAACGCAAACAAATGTGCTTTATTTGGCTCGAATACTTTGGATGATTCTTTCCAGCTAATACATGCTAACGGTGTTTGAACGACCTTTCGAATGTCTACCGAAGAAGAGATGCCTGGCTATTATTTACCCTGGCACAAAGACCTTCAACGTAGCCCCGAAAGGTATTTTGCACGGGTAATATTTACCCGGAGCAAACACACACAAGTACGTACAAGGCAACAGAGCGAGGGTGCAACTGTTACAAAACTAATCTAAATGTTGATAGTAACTATAATACAATCGTATTTATCGATTCAATGAAACTTTACTAATTGTAATTTATTAAAATATATCGTATCATATAGATTAGACTATTTCGTAGCCACAAAATAACAACTAACTATTTATTTCGATCGTATGACTCGAATTTGATAAGAACACTTGGAACGGTCGCTTTCAGTATTAACTATTAGTAAATATTTCATTTTGATCAGTAATAGTAGATTGAAAACGATATTTTCCTATGTCAAACTACTTTCAACTGTATAATGCAGGACGATAGTCACGGCTATCGTTTCCTACCTACATATTAACATTCAACACGACGAACTTTGGTTGAAGAAAACGCCGCGTCGCGTCAAGGAACCGTTCTATGCCTACAATCATACATTTCTGTACTATGTATTATGGTTCCATATGCGGTTAAGGGCTGCGAATTTAACCAATCAAAAAATAAATCACGTTTACGTGATTTCATTCAAATTTTTCAACCACCAAAAACTCTCGTCTACTGATAAAATAATATTATTAAAAAAAAAGGGCTTAAAATTTAAATAATAAAAATAAAATTGATTTTGAAATAATTACATTCAAATTGTCGCTCTTTCGGTAGACCGGCATTTTTTTTTTTGAATGCAATTTTTTGAAAATTATTCACCTAAAGTATCTACGATGATTATCTAACACCAAAAGTGTGCTTATAGATCATTCATGTTCGCAATGAGATTACTTTTCTCATTGTCAGATATAAACCAGAAGTTAACCTCAACAATAATGGATACACGCGGTCGAATGCGCGGGTGCCGCGAGTCGGAATGTGCGCATGCGCATCCACTGTGGAATGTGCCCTCTCCCCGTCGACTACCTCTTCCCGTCCCGCAACTAGCGATGAATTCGGAACACTTTCCGAAACATTTCCAATATTATTACAAACTAACAGTTGAATATTAAAGAAACTTCACTGTATTTATCCAAATAACTAATAACGTTATTACTACGCAATTTTCTCTAATACAAAAATCCTAACGAACAAAATGATACTCTTTAATATCGCTGATAATGAATATTTATATCGTTTGTAAACTTTTTACCGTTCATTTTATTCTCCAAAACTCTTAAATATGGCATCGAAAGAGATATCCTTATAACCTTCCTTATCGTGTAAATATTAAATCTACAATACATAATTACAAAATAAAAGTTGCAATAATGCTTTATTTAACGTTTTCAGACTAGATGAATCATCGACGTGAAAGTCCAAAATCCCCTAGACTCTAGAGTTTAGACTCCAGATTAAAAACTAGGCTTTTGAAAAACATAAATGCGAAATAAATATTCAATTATTATATGTATATGTGTGTATGTATACACATACAATATATATGTATATGTATAAAGAACATTAAAACAAACAAGACGAACATGCTAATATTCTATACTCTACTATACATTATGTATATTACATTTTTATAGCGTTTCAATCATACTATTAGGCTCGCGCCTTTTAACAAGATGGCGTCGTACCGAAATATGTTGTCATGACAAAAATTCAAAGTGCAAATTATCAACTTCGATATTACAATACATATAATATGTGATTTTTACTAATAAAAATTCAAAATAGAACAATGTCGACAGACTTACCTTTTCGTTGCGTACTCGATGATTTATCTCGGCGAAAAGAACATCCCGGCGATACACGTAATCCGGTTAATCCAACGTAACACAAAGAAGCGTGCTTTAGGCGCGCAACAAGTGGTAACGAATAAACACTTTTGTGTGAGAATATTATAAAATACACAACACCACACAAATCGCACGTATGCCGCCGCTTACACGAGATTTTATGATTTCACGTCAACTTCGACACGACGAAATTCTTTCCCTCACATGTTACTCGAATCATGAAAAAATCGTTTTAATGATATCGCGAACGACATTGTAGCTCGAATAAAATTCATTAACCTCGTTATTAATTGTTATACGTGCAAGCTTTTTATACAAATTTAGGACACAGTTCTGTAAAACGAAACGTGCAAGACTTAGCGCAACACCAACACAATATCCCTCACCGGCGGCCGGCAACCGACTGTCGAGCGGCGCACCGGCGCGGCGCATGCCGATTCCTCACAGTCGATTCGATAATTCTCGCCGCGATTCTACCTCGCACTTTAAAAACTACGCGCGAATTAAGTCAACTTGACACTTCGCACAACTTCTATACAATTTTCCATTAGATATTGCTTCAGCTCTTCTGTGTATAACTTTATTAAGTTCCAAATAAATATAAACACACAAATTTTTACCGCAACTCGTTCAAATTTACTTTAAAATTATATATAACAATTTTAAATCGAACATAGTCACTTGTTATTGCATAATTAATTCACCAATCTTTACTATAATACAACTTTTAAACTGAAATGATATTCTTTCTTTTTAATCTTTGTACACATATAATAAATATTTACATTTTTTATTATCTTTTATCAGTATTGTAATAATGAAGAGTTTAAAATTTGCTAAAATTCCTTGAAATTTCTTGAAATTCCTTGATAAAGATAGATCAAAATACCCGCTGTATTATTTTTTTATCAGACAAATGCTACCATCTTACGGTGGAAATGGTAGCTGAAGATATTTTATAGGTTTAGAAAAGCAACGTATCTGAGCGGACATAGCGGGCGCCATAGTCAACGGAACTATCTGCAAAGATCACAGTGTGACGTAAACGACGATCTAAACAAGTATCAGCTGTGTAGCAGTCATTGTTCGTATCCGTTTTGGCAGTCGTACAAGAATTCTGTTTTTCTTCGTTTTCTGATCGTCGGGCATCAGGTCCGACGGGATAAACGGTATACGCATTAGTTGGAAAGACAAGTGTAAAAAAAAGGGGGGAGGCTACGAGTTTTCTGTGCAACGCAACCGTGGCTGCGTGCGTGCTCCAGCCCCAGCCCCACCAACGATCTTAGGGACAATAATCGTGTGAAAAACGGGGCGGTACGCGCATAAGCCTGGCCTCGAGCAGCGAGTCAGACGACGGTGGACTCGCTCCGCCACCGTGCAAAAGGTCCCGTAGTTCTCTCCCGACTACCCTACGACCAGCGGACGAGCACCACACCGATCCTGAGATGGAAAACTATCGGTAACGCAATCAGGGCCCTAGAACACCGCGAACGCGTAGTCAACACACGAAGGGGCTTACCCCCTTCGTAATGACGCTCTCACGTGTATCTTCTTCCTTGCAGAATCTCAAGACGTATCGACGTCGGATTCCTTTCATATCAGCTGTCTATCAAGCGGTTTTCTTATTTCTTGAAATCCTTGCATCGAATAGTCATAGATCTTTTGTATACAAACATAGAATTTTAAAGTTTTTCCAAAAAAAAAAAAAGAGAAGAGATATTTAAGTCAAGATAGGATGTACCGATTAATACACATAAGTGCTAATATTGCGGAGTACTATTGTCATCACGGGTAACATTTCCGTGTGCATGACAGCATAATGCAACAGCAGACTTCAAACGGTGGCATTTCCTCCGGGCTTCAGCAAAATGGCTCTACAGCTGACTCTGGTGGACCTCATGCAAATGGCAACGTGATGCCGGAATCGGATAATGACATCAATGGTGTGAATGGGGAAACGAATCAAAACTTAGGACCTCCAAAAATAATGGACAAAACTAATCAAGATATTGTCAGGCTCATTGGCCAGCATTTGAAGACAGTTGGACTTAAGTATGTACTATTTCTTCGCTTTCTGCATATTTATATGTTATAATGAAATAAACGTACATAATTTTAATGGGAACTATGCTTCCTATACTACTTCAACTTGAATATCTGATATTATAATTAAACTTTATTTCTATCAAGTATCAGGTATTTTCTTTGTTTCTTAAGTTTTCTTTGTATGTACGCATTTATCAGAAGTATTGTATCACAACCTATCTGGACTGCACAGTATGTGGTGGGAGAGAGCTAATTATAGAACTTTGAAATATAGTTGCTAGTATCTTCAAGTTATATTTGCTTTATAATGATATAGGCAATGGAAAAAAGGATATCCACGTAATAGATGTACAAACTGTATTTATAATAAAGTATATTGTTATATTTAATTGAATGTTTAATGACATATATTATAAAACAGTTCAGTTCAGTTCAGTTCAGATCAGTAGGTAGAATAAAATAGTTGCTTCAACTAAATAGAAGTATGTTTTCATAAAATTATATAATTGATATGTCTCATAAGCATTGATATTTTATAATTAACTGTATGAAATTTGTTTTTAGTCGTACTGCGGATCTTCTTATGCAAGAGTCAGGTTGTCGTCTAGATCATCCTGCAGCTGCAAAATTTAGGCAGCATGTTATGGATGGAGACTGGACCAAGGCAGAACATGATCTTAGCGAACTTAAAACGTTTTTAAATGGCGCAAATCAAAGTCTAGTGGTTAGTATCTTCTAATTTTTAATTTTTTAAGGGCTAGCCAGCTACGAACGATACGTCACGATACACTTTTATTTACAGGAAATGAAATTCTTATTACTAGAACAGAAATATTTAGAATATTTGGAGGAAGGATTAGTATTGGAAGCATTGCAAGTTTTACGCAATGAACTCACACCTTTAGGCCATAACACAGGCCGTGTCCATCAATTATCTGCATTTATGATGTGCAGTGGACGCGATGAATTACAGGTATTACGTTATATATTTCACTAACAATATGATATTGTATTTTACTCGCACATGTGTAGTAAAATATCCATTATATGTATATGTATCTCACGGTATTATTACTCTTCCATTACTAATAAATTTTTAAAGAATTGAATTTTGTACACTTATAAAAATATTCTGAAACTAACCTGTTACTGAAAATTTGATCACTAGCAAATAGACACTTGTTAACAGACACGTGCCGGCTGGGATGGCAAAGGTGCAGTTTCGAGAGCTGCTCTAATGGACAGACTACAGAAATATCTGCCACCCTCTATTATGTTACCACCACGACGCCTTCACTCTCTCTTGTGCCAAGCTGTGGAAATGCAAAATCAACAGTGTACATACCATGTAACGCATACTCAGGTATTGATTATTTATATTATTTCACTTATAAAATTCGAAGAAAATCTTATTTCTAATATCAGTCACGTTTCAATCAAGTTTTACTAATGTTCTCTAATGAAATTTGAACGTAGAATATCCAATGAAAATTACACTGTCTTCAGATCTACAAATATTTCTTCATTTCTTGTTTTATATTGCTATAATTAAAATTATTTTTTGTTACATGTTAGACAAGTTTAGAGAACGTATCGTTACTCGTGGACCATAGCTGTAGCAAAGAGCAGTTTCCGTGCCATACTATACAGGTGCTCAATAATCATTGTGACGAAGTATGGTATTGTAAATTCTCTCCCGATGGTCGTAAGCTAGCTACAGGTTCTAAAGATATGACTGTAATTATTTGGGACGTTGATCCAGTAAGGAAATTATTCATTTTAATAAAGTAACAAATCTTTGTTTTAAGATAATAACAATTTTTTATTGTTTTATTATTCAAAATAGGAAACACTGAAAGTAACACACAGAAAAACACTAGAAGGTCATACTTATGGAGTAGCACTAATTGCCTGGAGTCCTGATAGCAGTCTTTTAATCGCTTGCGGACCTGAAGATTGCCCAGAGCTTTGGCTCTGGAGCATCGACCCACCTGATTACGAACTTCGTGCAACAGTAACTCAAAATACCGATGATTCACTTACCGCTTGCGCTTGGTATCCCGATTCACGTAAATTTGTGGCAGGAGGTCTTCGTGGACAATTTTATCAATTTGTAACATCAATTAAATTTATTATTTAATCAATTTCGTTTGTATACTAAAGTACCTATATTTTTTAATGTACAAACTGATATTTCAGGATATCGAAGGAAATGTATCAGAATCTTGGGAAGGAGTTAGAGTAAAATGTTTGTGGTGTAAAAACGATGGTAAAACGGTTCTAGCTGCTGATTCGCATCACCGAATCCGGGGATATAATTTTGACGATTTATGTGACTTCACAATGTATAAAATTATCAACAAAATCCTTTATTTACGTAATATGTTGTAATATTTTTGGTAATATTTGTTTATATTGCAGATTACAAGAAGATCATCCTCTAATGTCGTTTAGTGTAAACAAAGCAGACCGGCTTGCACTTTTAAATGTAGCTAATCAGGGTGTACATCTTTGGGATTTACAAGACAGATGTTTAGTGAGACGTTTTCAAGGTGTTACTCAAGGACATTTTACAATTCACAGTTGTTTCGGTGGTGTAAATCAAGATTTTATCGCATCTGGCAGCGAAGGTACGTACATTAAACATTCTACAATTTTACAGTAAAACAAGACGTATATTTGACAAGACATATTTGTTTCTATTACAGACACTAAAGTATATGTATGGCATATCAAAAGAGAATTACCTATAGCAATTTTAACAGGACACAGTAGGACAGTAAATTGTGTTTCATGGAATCCTGTATATCATCAAATGATGGCTTCTGTATCAGACGACTGTACAGTAAGAATATGGGGACCTAGGTCATCCTCTCCGGAAAAAGGTGAAAGTGACAAGACTGGTAAGTTTATCAAGCTTGATATCCTATTGAAATTGTGAAATTTGGTATAATTATTTAATCGTTGAGTGTAATATTAATATTAAATATTGTTGTTCTTTTTTTTTTCTTCTTTTTTTTCTTTTTGTTTTTCATTTTCATACGGATAATGTAAGACAAACACGAAACTTTGTCTTTAATTTTAGCGCCGTTAGAAAGTAACTCTTCAAATGGTAGTGGATGGCATGAGATGGTATCGTAGCGAACTACAGTATATCAGTGCCCCCATGACCTCATGGTGTTCAAAAGACTGTCATATTGATCGTCATACTGACTTTTTCCTGCCCCCAGCAGCTATCTCTTTATGCCTCGTTACTGTAAGTCTGGATAAATGACTACCATTGAGAGTAAATGAGAGATACATTAGCATCAACTGCTAATTCATGAAAGAGCAGTCGGCCGTTATTTGAATATCTATTTCTTTTTGATTAATCAATTTTGTATGCAACCTTACGGCCCGTTTGCCTGTAAAGATTAAACTCAAAATTACGAATGTGAATTATTGATTGAAAACGAACAGCATAATATGTGTCGACTAATATAGGTTATCGTAAAATATAAGTTCAACAAATTCCGTCTTAGCGTTGATGTAAAAAGAAAAATTAATGTGCATTAGCAAGCAAGAAGTACTACAAGAATTAAAATTTGTGATTTTGTGAGATCATCATGAAAACTTGTTTTGACAAAAATTATGTCAAATTTGATCTTTCTAAAAATAAAATGCTGTAAATAACAATGTCGTGCGTAATGAATTTCTAATTAATTTTTTTAATTATTAATGAGGGTGATACTGTTTTTATTTTTCTCTATACATATATGTAACTGCCATCTTACATTGATACAGTTATGATGCAGTGTAAAAGTAACACAAATATTACATTTAGACGTTTAATTTCCATCAAATAATTTGTAATTATGTATAATTCAGAAAATTATAAAATTTGCAAACGTTTCAACTGTATTATAAAATCAATTTCAGAAATGTAACAGTTTTGCTATTAAAAGGATTAAATTGAATTTGAAAGTTGAACATAAATCCTAAAGTTAGTACCTTGATTCTGTACTGTGATTTCATATTAAAATCTGTGCAGTTGGTGTCAAAAGTTTATAAAAATACTACATTTGCCTTAATATTATCACACTCGTGAAAACTCTAAAGTAATGTCAACAAATTACACAGATTTCGAATATCTGTGCCAAAACATTGGTTGCTTAATACTAATCAAATATCTTTGTATGTTGCATTTTCAGTTCCATAGAAAATTGTCATTTTATACCCATAAGAATATTTTGAAATTTCAAATCAACAAAAACAGTTATAAATCAGGCACATATTCTATGAACAGTTCTCAGTTTAAACACAAATGTTACTGTGTTTGTATGTAATATGTAAAATGTTCTATTATTTATAATAAGTATTTTTCAAACAAATCTTTTATATATATATATAAAATGCAATATGTTTTTTTTTTGTTTTCTCTTATTGTTTGAAAATATAACAAGAGTAAATAATAAATCTTAAAATATGTTCATAAATGAAAAGACAAAAACACTAAAATGTTTTTTCCTTTACTAATAGGCAGTTGAAAACAAATTGGATGGTTTCAATACATAAAAATCTTGGAGTATGTGTGTACAAATACTTTTAGAAAAAATAATATTATAAACACATTTACATAACAGAAGAGTTTTACACAAAGCATCTATAGTTCATGCCCCTAAAATTATAGAGAGATAATATGATAACAAATCACTATTATCATTTGCATTTACCTGTGGTGCCTTAGCACTTTATAATCTAATTAAAAATTTCCAGGAATTTCTCATAATTTAAAGTATTATGTAATTTAATATAGTTTGCAATATAATAAACAGCAAATAATAAATTTTACTTAAAAATTAGTATTAAATGGCATTCACTATTTAATATGTATCAGCATCATAAATTTTTCAGTGATAACGTTTTTTTCAATCATATTTTCTAATAGAGGCAAAATAATATTGTCTCTTTATAATCATCTATTTTTATATTTGTTCATAAAATATAGAAGAGCAATAACGAAAATTCTTAGAGATCTTCTTTTCTATAAAGTTAGTGTAATACAGTAACTTGAAATACAAAATATGCCACGTTTGACAAAGTAAATATAGAGATTTACATAAAAAATTAATCATTTAAATTATTTTTTGTAAATAGGGGGCGAAAATATTATAAATACATATGTAATCCTAACAATTAAAGGAAAGTGGTTTTATATTTAATTTATAACAAAGAATGTAAAGTAAATAATTCAAACGAAGTTAATACTTTTTAAGCAGTATTATATTATGTTGAAGGATCATAATAAAAATGTTTTAATAATTTTGAACCAGATGATAAATCTATATATGTATATGTATACAAAACAAAAAATACTGAATAATTACTACAGAATAACATTTAAGAATTAAAGATGATGTCTTTACATGGCAGTTATGTTTCCATAGTGCAATTGTTTATTAGGATGGCAAATATAATTAGACTATAATATGATTCAGCTTCGTTAAAAAAGTAAAATTTGTTAAATAATAATTATATGTACATTATTATCATTCTATATTTTTAAAATTTTTAGATTTTAGTTTATTATTTCGTATGTACATAATATAATAAATATATGATTTTATGCAAAGAACTGCCGTTTATTACAATAGCAACGTGTGTTTATTCTTAAAATATTTGCTATAGATATTTCATATTAAAATTGTGTAATAATAGGTACTAATTGTATAACTTTAAGACCAATAGTGCGTGAATTCGTTACTTATGTTAATTTATCTAAAATATTTTAAATAAACTAAAGAAGTCAGATATACATATGTGTGACTAAATATTTCTTTATACATAGAATGTATGTAATAATGGATATTTCTTATTTTTCAGAAATGGAAATGTATTTCATAATCTTTTAAAGCATAAACTTACATCTTGTACCAACTTATTCTAGTAAGATATCGCTCTAATAATAGGTTAAAAAATTGTAATAAATTCAATAATAGATTAATGTAATAATTTTGACATTAATGACATTAAAATTGTACTAAATTTTGATACATAATTTGTGCTTAATTTTAAATACTCTACATGTAAAATTAAATAAAATACCATGTAATTTCTTGTAACAATTAGAAAAATTATCTTAATAATTATATTTTTATTGCTAGATGTATGTACATACAATGAATACTAGTTGCAGGTAAAATTTTAACTGCCCTTTAAAATCATATTCCCTGTTTAAATATTTTGTCTGTGCTTATGTACATAAAGCTGTATAATAAATATTCTTCTACATTATTTAAATTGGACTACTTCTATAAAAACAAGTATTTATTTGTATTTACTTAATTTCTTCAAAATCTTGACCATATATCGAAATGATTTTTTTAAAGTACATATTTCACAGCAACGGAAGTGCCGTAGGATTTCTTTTTCCTGTCGAATTGGAACTCGATATCTCGAAAGATACTTTACCTACCTCTTTGCCGTATTGATAATTTCCATTTTAGGAAATCGTATTGCTATGTATTTAGTATGCTTCACAAGAAACCAAAAAGATCTTTTTCTGTATTCAAATCAGTTAAGATAGTTATCTTTCTCGAAGCTACATGTTTTGTTGGATCATATGCATTATGGTCCTATATGAATAAGTCTCAAGGTAAATTATATGTATCACTTTTTGTAACTCTTTTATGTTTGAGGTTATATGCATTTACGATCCTGGTATTTTAATTTGTAATTTTACAGTGTTACATATTTTTAACAATTGATACTTTAAAAAGTATAAAAACCATTTGCAGAAAACATATGAAAATCATAATTAAATGTCACAATTTGGATTTTCTATAGTTGAATGAAGTTGTGTTCATATTATTATAATTTTATATCGTAATTTATAATGAGTAACATCTTTGTGAATTTGACCAAATAAATGTTAATATAGACATCAATGAACGTTAGATTGCAGGTATTTTATGTATCAGCACTTTCCATCCATATTAAGTGGTTATTACTATCTTTATGAAAAAACATATAAGGACAATAAACTAAAATTGTTGGATCTCTCGTTGTGGGAAAGTCAACAAAATGAATCTTAAATTTTGTGAAATTAAGACTTCCTACATCCTTAATAGGTAGTGGTGGCTTAAAATATATTTAAAAAGAAAAAAGAAAGGTATGTATACATGCACTTTTTTTCTGATAACATTATGTATATTGAGGTTATTTCTTTAAACAATAATTTCAGCTAAATATGTTTAACAGTTAACAATGTATGCTTGCATTTTTATAGTCTTAATATAGATATAAACTAGATTTATTAATACAATATGAGATAATAGTTTATACTTTTTATATTTTCTAGTTTTTGCCTAAAAAATCAGTGAGTGTAAAAGTCTTAAATATATTGAAACAAAATATTTTAAAAAATAAATTTATGTTATCAACAAATCATAAATATTTAAAGCTAAATGATATACAATATATAATCCTTCGCAGAAAATAGTATCTATACATCAATATGGACTCTCCTACTCTCATAGAAGGCAACTTGCCAGATCGTATTACCAAAAGAGATCGGGAAAGGAAGAATATCATTGAGAGACGAAGAGAAGAAAGGCAATCTTTAGCTGTTGAATCTGAACAAAGCAGTTATTTTAAAGACACTTTTTACTCGTCATGCAAGAAGGTTAAAGAAATGTTGGATAATGCACCTAGTGCACCTACATCAGCTCTTCCTGGAATGTTTGACAAGATAAATAAGGAAATTTTAATGCTTAAGAATTATTTGTCACAATCAAAAATGTTTTTAAAAGTTTATGACATTAGAAGAGCACAAGAAAATTTACAGGTACTGGAAAATGAAGCTTCTGATTTGGAATTGAAATTATTACCTAAGAAGAAATTTGGATTTAAAAACCGAAGAGTTGTGAAAAAAACTTCTGAGAAAACACATGATGTAACAGATGGTCTGAAAGATTTAAAAATATCAGAAGGAATTGTAAATGGTTCTACTAAGCAAAATTACAAATTGTCGAGCAAATATGGAGATAGTGCGTGTATGCTCTTGGGAAAAGTTGATGAACAATTAGTTTTAGATGCTGAAAACGTAAATAAGAATGATGTTCTACTTTCCGATTTAATTCGATGTACGATACGAATTTATGGTACACCTAGTACTTTGCATATGGTAAACTTAAAACAGTGTACTGTGTTAGTTGGACCAGTAACATCTTCTGTATTTGCTCATGATTGTAATGAATGTGTATTTGCTTTGGCGTGTCAACAACTTCGATTACATTCTTCAACAGACTGTACTATTTATTTACATGTTACAAGCAGAGCAATCATAGAAGATTGTACAAAAATACGCGTTGCACCTTATAATTGGTCTTACGAAGATCAAGCGAATCACTTTAATCTGGCAGGTCTGGATCCAAAAATAAATAATTGGAATTGTATCGATGACTTTAATTGGTTATCTAATGAAAAGCATTCACCAAATTGGAGTATACTTGATCCTGAATTACGTGTTAAAAGTTGGGATTGATAGATATGAACAAAATAAATTACAAAATTAAATATTCAGTTTACAAAATACCGTTTCTTCAATGTGAAATACTTTTGTTAATTTCTTTATCTGCATACTTCGCTTTTTCACAAAAATTGTACTATACGAGCGTTTTGTATACTTACAAAATGGTTAATAAACTCGCTGTTTGTGAATCATATATGTTTAACCATTTTTATACTTTGTATGAGAAGTAAATAAAAAACTACAAATTTATTTAAATCAGATATAGTGGAAGTAAGATACTTTCGTTCTGTTGAATACAAAACCCGCGA
Source organism: Osmia lignaria lignaria (assembly GCF_051020975.1). Classification (NCBI taxonomy): domain Eukaryota; kingdom Metazoa; phylum Arthropoda; class Insecta; order Hymenoptera; family Megachilidae; genus Osmia; species Osmia lignaria. The sequence goes on from NC_135041.1 coordinate 14,012,068, forward strand.
ATTATAGTTTGAAAGAATGCCACTAGATGGGTGAAATGTCAGTTACAAGGAAGGGTTGTTTTAGGGGCGCAGAAGATCGTTCATTTCCTTTCGTAACTTTGTAGAAGATTATAACAATTAAAAATGTCAAAACCGGGTATTATATCGCAGCTGCTCAAATGTAAGTATTTCATATTTCAAAATAATTGTTACCATTATAATTTAAATATTATATTGATTATAATTTTACTTATAAATTAATGGTTATATAACATCAATAATTTTATTGTATGCTAAAAAAGAGTTAATTATCCAATTCTTTAAACTGAAATGTATAATTTACTTGTTGATCGTACCAATTTTAAATGAATGGTTTTGTATGTAATGTATGAAAAATATTTTCTGTGACATAATTTGAAGGTTAGGAAAGACGTATACTATATAAATAATTTCAGTTAATTAATAATTTGTTGTATTAATTTGTTGCTATATGCTTATTACAGCTGTAGCAGTAAACGCAAAACCTGCTGTTGGAAGATTCCTGTGTTATGCAAAAGTAGAATTGGTTCCACCAAAGATCTCTGACATTCCTGCTATTCGAAATGATATCAAAAAACTTGTATCTGCTGGAAAGAATGGACGAATTCTTGAACTTTCAGTACGTGAAGTCTGGTTAAATACTTTAGTTACAATTGAAGTGTTGTGTTGGTTCTTTGTTGGAGAATGTATTGGCAAATGCCATCTCGTAGGTTATAAAGTTTAAAAATGCATTATTTATATAGACACTATCTGTGTATAATTAATAGTCATTCTAATAAATAAATACATACATATATATCTCTCCATAAAGATAAATTTAATTTTGTAGATTTACATTATCATCTGGTTACATTATTTTCTTGTTTCATTTTTTATTCAAAATATAAAAATGAAATTATATTAATACATGCTGTTTTGAATATTGCCATATACATATTGCTCCACTAACATGAACATTTAATGAACGAATTATACCAGCTTGTGGTATTTCTATACAGGTGTCAAACAAAGATATTAAGTTAGCAGGAATTCCATCCTTTTCATTTCTGGAAAAATGTTTATTCTTACTCAAAAGAATTCATTTGATTATTTTTTATCACTTACCCTAATACAAGAATTGTCTTCTTTTTGAATTTCATATTTATCAAATTCACACTGTTAACTGTTTGTTCTAAACCTACTAAAGACCATCCCATCTCTTTTTTATCCAATAAGAATTTACATAATTGATGTGGTTTTACCTATAACATTTATAGCTTTATCACATCAGAAATTTCATATTTTGTAGTATGATAAAATACCTCTGTAATAGTTATCCAATTTTCAGCTGATACACTAAGATTCTGAAATTCCTTATCTTTAATTTGATTTAAATTAGCAATAACTAATTCTTTAACATTGAAAATTTCACAAGTACGGGTGAGTCCTCCTAAATTTGGAGCTCGATTAACGAGACATGCTACAACTATAAGACCATCTTCATCAGATAATCTTTTATGAGAAACAGATTCTCTAATGGTTGAAAAAATATCATTATGTGATATATTTGTAGGCATTAAAGGATCAATCTTTTTCTGAATGTTATTTAATTCTTCAATATCCATCATAGAATTTTTTACAGATGACTCCTTATCAACTGTGTTAAAAGATTTTATATTATTTAATAGATTGTCAATAAGAAAGGTATATATTATTATTAGTATAATTTTCAAAATACCTGTAGATTTCATCAAATAAGATGATGTTTTAGTATCTGATAATAATGTATTCAAATTATAAAGTTGAAGAGGATGATTAATAGTTTCTTTGAAGTTCAGAATTTGAAACAAATCTGGAGTGATCCATTCACTTGGATCCATATCAGTCAATCGCGGGAGTTCAAAATAAATTGTCTATAAATATTAGTAAATTATTATTTATATATTGTAGTGATTATATTCTAATAACGTTATATAAAACTTGTTATATTACCTGTAGACTAAAGTCATGCACAGCATGAAAAACTGAAAAATAAAAATCATCCTGAATTTTACTTGAATTTATCGCTAAATTTCCATATTTCAAACTTGCTATTGCAGCATCATATAATCCTTTATATTGTACTATAGTGTCATTACAATTAAATTGTTCCAACATTTTATACAATTTTACAAAAATTATCTATATGAAACACAAAATACATATATATATATATAAATATACTGTAATAATAAACTATTATGTACAATATACCCAAATTACCTGGTTATAAAGACGCATACTATACTGTTGCCCTAAACAACAATGTGCAATGTATTTAATTCCCATTAAAATAAAATCGCACTGAGAATCGCTAGGAAGAAGCCTTGAAACATGATAAACGATACACGCTATAGAACTAACACATCCTGGACGTGTTGTAATACCCTAAACAATTATTTTGTTAAATAAATTGATCCAAGGTTTACACAAATTTGAACAAAATGAAATAAAATTTGTACCTCTTCAAAAAATTTCCAGAGTTTGTAATGCAGTTCTATATTTTCTACAAAAATTTTTATTAATATCCACTCTTGCATTAATCTGATACTATGCTGATTGCTTTCCAACAGCATTAAATTGCAAAGACAATCTTCTAATATAACAATGTCCAACTATAAAAAAAAATATCAGTATATTTCTTTCAATCTTATTACTATTCATAATTAATTGCATAATGTTTTGTTACCTTATTTAGGATTGGCTGTAAAATCAATAAGATTTGCATAATTCGATGCTTTATCTTATGTATATAAGAATGATTGAAATAACGTTTGTTTCTAAATTTTTCTAGTTTTTGTAAAACAATTGGAAGTAACATGGATGCATACTCTTTATCTGCATTAATTATCTTGTATAATAATATAATAGAGAGTGCTCTGACACTATTATCATTATTGTAATCTCTAATAATAAAATTGATAATAAATTAATACATGTATTACATATATTGAAATCATATAAAAATACTTACATTATTGATATATGTCGTGGATAGTAATTTCTATAATTTTGTGTGACATATAGATAGGCCTGATTTTCTATTTGTTTATCTCTTCTAAGCACATGTCCATGAAGACAACACGATACCAATGGTTCTTGTAAATTTTTTAAATAACATGTGTTTAATGACTCCATTTCATTTAATAAAATTTGTTTTAATTTTGGCACATTATTACTTTCTTCAAGTAGTTGATCAAGAAACTAAAAATTGATAAAATGATTAATATTTAAGCAATGTTGGTTTTTATGATAATTAAAAATTTATTTCTTACATTATTTACAAAGTGCATAACATCAGGTAATTTCAAAAAATTATCATTTATAACAACTCCTACAAGATCTTTTATTGCAATAAAGTATAACTTATTCTTTTTACTTAACAATGTACTTTTCCAGCATAAGGTAAAAATAGATTCTAAATGTAATTTATCTTCTATATCTTTTATTGCTCCTTTATTAATAATTGTTTTTAGAATTGATGCAATTTCTGGAACAATTTCATTTCCTCCCATTTCGTAAAGACACAAAGTACTTTTAAACCAATTAATATTTTGAGGCCATAATTGAATTTCTTTCTTTTCCAAAAATTGATTTAAAAGTTTTGCAAGTAACAAATAACAATTTGATGTTATTTTTCCTTTAGTATTTACTTGATCTTGGACATGTGAATCTTGATCATTATTGGACATGTGAATATTAGATATATCCAATAAAGATTCCACATAAAGTAATGTACAATGTTTATACAAAATCTCTTGAGTATGATATAAAATATGTAATGCATACATATAATGCATGTTTGTATACTGTTTTATATTCTGGAGAATAAATATACTTTGACTTCTGAATCTCTCAACATGATTTAAAATTTCTTTTTCTGATAAAATTAAATTTTTATTGTTAAGAAATGAAACAATTATAATAAGATATTTATTGATTTCTTCATAACTGAATTTATATGGTATACTTTTGCTATTTTTAAACAAAAATTGTAATGAATCATTAAAATATGAAGATAAAAGTTGTATGATAGTTTCATCTGTTTTTATTACATTTAAATTAAATAAATGGGACATAAATTCTATTGCATAAAATATATATGTATGATTTACATAAGGTCTAGTGTTTATCCCATTGAGTATTGACAGCCAGTTATTTAGTATTCCAAACACAACACATGTTTTATGTTGTAATATCAATCCTGTATCATAAAACATAGCAATTACAACAGCAAACTTTGCCGGACTTAGTTTCACATGTGAATCTTGACTTGAAAATTGTTCACATATAAATTTGATAAAATCTATTGCATGTTTCTTTATTAATACTTCTTTTAACCAGTTTACTACAATTTCCCATGAAAATGATTCCCTTACAAGCGTATCTTCCAAAGAAAATTCTAATAATGTTTCTATTACAATTTCCAAATTGTTTACTTTTCCTATAGAAAAACAAATTGTTTTTATAAGTTCAACTTGAGATGCAATTCTTAATATGTGGGAATGCATGTTTAAATTCTTTTGTACTAGAGATTTAACTAAAATTAATTCATCATCTCCCCACTGATTCAATGTTTTACTTGTAACTGTTCTCAAAACTTTTATCACATAAAATATTGGTATAGGAGCCCATGTTTCTTCACTCATTATTTTCAATAGTCTTTTGGGAAATTCAGTTTCTTCCTCTGTTACATGTATAAATAATATTATGATACTACTCAGTATATCTGGTTCATCCTGGTAAGATTGGCATTCATACAGAAATGTATTGTTTAAAACATGTACAAACAGTTTCAAAAACTGATTGTCATTTATAAAAGTATATAATTTGCAAACAAACAATACTCCCTGTTTTACTATGTTATTATTCTCATGCTGCAATATTCTTTCAAAGATCAGTTGCAACCAAATAGTGTTAAAACAATCATTACATAAGGTATGTTCTTCATTACCTTTTATTAAAGTTGATAAATTTGTCAAAGCAGGCAATATCAAATGATGTTGCTTTTCCTCTAATGCATCTAATATTAGGAAGAACTTTTGTTTAATATCTTTTATTAATATCTTTGTTTCAGTTTTCTGACCACATACAAAAGGAACAATTGAAGGTATTTTTAATTTTAAAACATTTTCATTGGTAATATTCATAAAATTAGTTATATGTTTCATTATAAATAATCCTTGTTTACGATACTGTTGTATGGGTGATTTTAAGCTCTTTATAATTAATAACCATAATTGCTCTGTATAAAATAATTTATAGTGTGTATGAATTACATCATTTATAAAATTAGATGAAAAACATACATTGACTATAATACTCAATGCACTAAGCAAATCCTTAAAATCATCCAATTTATTTAAGATAACATTCCATATAATTGGTAAAATATTTTCAGAGCTACAAGTACTTATTAATTTTGGAAAAATTGAAGTAAACAATTGCCATTCTTTATTTTCTTTCATTTCTAGCCATGTTATTATATCTTTTAAATACAACAAACTGAAGTGTTTTAATATGCTTAAATCTGCATTATTATATAATAAGTGTCTTAACTGCAATGATTCTAAGAAACATTCCAAAATTTTTATATAAAAAAATTTACTCTCATCATTGTTTAAGACATCAACATTTGACTTTTGAAAATTCATCAAATGTTCTTCAATACATTGTAAATTACAGTAAAGTATTAATTGTAAAGTTATAATATCATATAAAATTGGATGTTCAGTAAAATTTTGTGAATGCTTTTTCAAAAATAAAATACTTTCTATAGTTTTAAAACATAAATCACTTGCAGCTACTTTGATATTTTTCTCCTTGGAATTAAATAGAAGCTGATATTCATAACATAATACTATTCGAAATGTTTCCAATTTTTTCGTATCAAAATTATCTTTCATGATTTCATTGTTGTAATATTTTACGATACGATGTAATAACAACAGTGGGTCATCTTTAAATGCAGTTTCTGATAATTCAAAAACTGAAAAATCCATTGTTGAACGCATATAACGTTCATGTAGATCCATTTTGTACGATGTTTATAGAGGTGTCTTATTTGAAAATTTGAATATATTTAATTTAATTTAAATGTTCTTAATTAATAAAAGTTTTATATAACAAAGTGTTACACTTAGCTTGTTGATTATACGCAGCAGAACAAATGTAAATACTTAACCAATGCGCACGTGGGTTTTTCAAGATATAAACATATATATGCATACATATCAGAGACCAATTTATTTTATAATAAAAAATTAATAGAATTTTTTAAATGAAAATATTCTGTGAATAAGTTGTACACATCTGAAATGATTTGAAACCATTTGAAACTAAAATGAGTTCGACAGTGGAGACTTCAACATTCAGCAGTTTCAGGAAATGTATTTTCTGACAACAGGAAGCAACTTCCTGAAAATCATTAGCTTGGTCAAACAAGTGGTCAATAGCCGGCAAATAAGTTTGACGAGAATGGCTAAAAGTAAATTCGAATATGTGAAAGAATTTGAACGTGATGACTGTTGTTTACCAAATTGTTGGATCGTGGTTAGAATTGATGGAAGAAATTTTTCGAAATTTTGCGATGCACATCAATTCACTAAACCGAATGATGTAGCTGCTTTGCAATTGATGAATCGCGCGGCTATTACAGTTATGGAAGATTTCAAAGAGATCATTTTGGGTTTTGGTCAAAGTGATGAATATTCTTTTGTCTTTCGAAAAGATACTCAACTTCATAAAAGAAGGGGTATGTGTATACCGAAATATACATAATCATACAAGTATAAAATGATAGATAAGTAATCATCAATTAATAAATGCAGAATATAATTTTTATCAATATAAATATACCATTTATAGTATTATTTTTGTTATGTTTCAGCCTCAAAATTGATGTCAATTGTAAATTCACTTTTTGCATCATCATATGTTTATCATTGGCCTCGATTCTTTCAAGGCAAAGAATTATATTATCCACCATCCTTTGATGCCCGTGTTATATTATATCCTACAGATAAAAATTTGAGGGATTATTTAGCATGGCGGCAAACAGATGTTCATGTGAACAATTTATATAATACCTGCTTTTGGAATCTTGTACTACAAGGAAAATTGACTCCAAGTCAGGTAATTTTAAGTTGTTTAACATTTATACATATATTGCATTACAATTAAATGAATAAGATTTTATGTAAATAATTTTAATTTTTAGGCAGAAGAGAAACTTAGAGGTACATTAGCATCGCATAAGAATGAATTACTGTTTCAAGAATTTGGCATAAATTATAACAAAGAGCCTCCACTTTTTCGAAAGGGTACTACACTTATAAGGAAATTAGTACCCGATGGAACAGGCAGATTAAAACCAGCGGTAGTTCCACTGGTAGATGATATTATTGCAGACCGTTTTTGGAAGGAAAATCCAGAAGTAATTGGATTAAAAAGTTTGGCAACTTATCAGCCCCCAAATCTAGTTAATAATGCCACACCATCGCCGACCGCAAATATAAAACATATTAATAATACTCCACCATCCTCTGTTCCTAATGTAAATTCTATAAAGAAAGACGCGCATCCTACGATGAGTCGTGAATCGGATGGAGAAAAAATGCAGTGTGAAAGTGAACGAATTTGTAGAAGATAAGCAGTGGTTTACTCATTTTTTTTTATTTTACAATAAATTTGAAAAATATCCTAACGGAAAATAATGAAAATTTATTTCCAATAATTTTAAGAATTTTCTGTTGTTTTATTTAAAACAGTAGTACTATAGAATGTTAATTATTAATGAAAGAATGACGAATTTCGGAAATATTTATATATTTCTGACTTTTTGTAAATTTTTCATGTAATGGTAGTCTTTATCTTATCACTTTTGTTAGGAATTATATTTTTATATCATAAATTGCATATTTCTATGTATGTTTTTACGTACTTTCTGATATATGCATATAAATATGTATATACATATATATTACGAAAGTGTTTTATAGAAATACACATATATTTAACAAACATTTTTCGTTAGGATTTTATATTTTCAAACTTATCCAATTTCAGTATTAAATTCCTTTATTGGAACAATTGATGGTAACGAAAGTTTATTTAAAGGCGTGATGAGCATAGTAAAATTTATTTTGATCCTTGGTTAGGGAAATAAAAAAAAATTCAATATAACGTGTTATTTTAGTCAAATTTTCAAACTTATGGAATGCATTATATATTATTTTATATTACAATAGAATCGATAATTACAACATCGGATAACATCAAACATAATATATACCGATCTACGATAAAATACACTATTTACATCTATATGATATCCATTTTTTGTATGTATGACAGTAATACTAAATAGTAATTTTCAATATTATTTGTTCAATTTAGCTAGACACACAATTGGCCGTTCATTTTAGTTATGAACTAAATCATTATTTTGTTTCTATTTGACAGCTTCCTCTTCTTTATTTATAGAATACTGTAGAATCCTTAGTTATTCATAGTTGAAGAATAAAATTAAAGAGGAAAAATATTTTTGTGTGATATTGTTGTAGTTAAACATAAATAATCGATAGAATCTTTAGAGACATACATATTAAAAAATTGGAATGTAATTATCTATTTTAGCACGATGCTTTTGCGCAACACATTCCGCTATCCATACGATATTACGACATTCTTGTTCTTTTAATTTAAGGTAACTATAAAATACTCCAAAATGAAATTGTTGAAGGAAAGCATGAACGTTTAAGCGAACCTGTGATGAAAATTTTAAGATCAGTAACATTTAGGAATAACATGTTATATTAACTTTTGTGATAGTATTAAATTTACCTCATGCTCGAAGAATTTATCTTCTAGAGTTTTATCACCAGAATTATTACCTGCACCTTCAAACAAGGCACTGTATTCCTGGGGGAAAAATGTACAAATATCGTTTATGTACATACAGGTATAAAATCCTTAAAAATTAAAAGTTCTCATTTAAAGAAATAAACTGTTTACATACAGCATAATATTCTGCTACAGCTTTGACCTGTTCATAATCATCAGCTCTTGCCAATGCTGCTAATCCATCAGGATTTAATTTTCCACAGCGTGGATATAATTTTGCTCTATCATCTTTACCTAGTTCAGTTCCAAAGGAGTTTATAGTTATAATAATTGCTCTTCTATCTGCTTCAAACTATAAAGGTAATTTATATTTAAATTGTTATTTTATAGGTCATACACATATGTACATAGTTAATTTTATTAGATTTCATACCGCAAGTATTTCACACATAGTATTTGCAGTTGTTCCACCAATTTCTTTACAAAACTTGTAGAATGCTTCCAAATAAGCTTTGTATAATGTATTTCTGATTATTTCAATGTTCATCTCATCCAGATCTTGTTCAGAGATACAATCCACAAAGAATGGTGCTATGGTAAAAGTTCATTTTTACAATAACAATATTTCTTTTATCAAAAAAAATTAATAAGAAACAATGTCAAATCATACCCAAAGGAGTATCTACTAATACAGCATTATAAAGTTCAGCAGGTGTAGCTGCTACATGAATAGCTTCCATTTGTTCAAAACTACCAAGAGGATGACATTTTGGAATTAATTCTGAAATTGGCCTTTGATGCAAAGTTCCAGTAATCAATAAGATAATATTATCAATCATATAACTGTAAGTAATGAAATCTAAAAATTGAGACAAAGGCTCAACAGAATGATTACGCATATGTTGAAATTCCACAACAAGTTTTTCTCTTAATTTATCATCAATTACACTAACAGATAGTGGTGATGGTTCATTAGCCAAGAAACTTCCATAATCTGTACCAGCCAAATGTAGTTTTAAATCTATATAAACATAAAATATAAGCTGATTATATATAAAAATCTAAATACTGAGATGATTGAAATAATTAAACATTTATACAATTTTCAAAACTATACAAAAATTATTAAAAATTTACCTTCAAGAGTTTCGCATTGTACAAGATTAAGGTAGTCACTCTGTTGAAGGATTCCACATTTAAATCCACGACAAAGTCCTTCCAGATATCCATTATCAATGTTGAACATACAGCCCTTCATATTGAGAGTTCGTTTACTACAATTCGATTACTACTCTACTCCCAACACAGATCCGTCAAAGTCAAAATCGGACTCGCCCTTTTTCGTGTCGATCATATGACTATACAGTGAGAAGTTAGCTAAAGACCATGAAAACTGATTAAATCTATTCGAGGTAGCATCATCTCGAATGATTATCGAATGCTTGAATTTGTCCAACTTGTTTCATTGAAATTTCACGTTTTAAAACATTAATTGTTTCTTTAGGAAGGTAATAAAACGTTTAAAATTGTTCACAATGATTTCTTGTTGAACGAATAATATGTAACTTTTGGGTATTGTATGTATGTACGATATATGTACATATACCGCAGTTCACCAGAGTTCATAACTGCGACGCGCAGGTTGGAAGATGGTGGGGGAACGCAGCGAGCTCTCTGCTAATCGCTTTCCACTTCGTTTGGGAGTTCGCCAATCAGGGCGAAGATGCGTACTGGAGAAGCGCGAAGAACGAAAACTGGTCTTTTCGCAGTTATGGACTTTGGTGAACTGCGGTATACATATGTAGGCAGACGCGTATGTGTATATTTATGTATTATGAATGACGCATGCTAGTACGCATATATAGAACGTGATAGAACGCTACTGCGATACGTTCATATTATTCTTTCATATTTTGTTCACTTCAATATTTTTAATATTCTACTAACAGTCAATTGATGTGCAATAGTAGACATTTTATAAAGTAAAATGTTTGGAAAGAAAGAGAAATCGAAACGACAAACACGGCCTGCTGGTAGCCTTGCACAGGTATTATCTTCTAGTACTTTTAACCTTATTTTGTAAACGGTTTGATCTTTATTAAAATAATAATGTTTTCGAACAGTATGGAATTTTTGATATCCCAGAAAATTTGGACAACATAGGCAATGAATTTATGGAAGATGATGACAACAATGATGATTTAGAGGCTGAATTAGAAGCTTTAACAAGTGGTGATGACAGTGTTTCAAAACCTAAACAAAGTGATGAAAATATATTTTTTATATATTTCCTAATTATCTGTTATTTGATGAATTACAGGAGCCTGATATATTTTTATATTGTACTTTTATAGCAGCTCGTAAACCAGTTCCTAAAGCAACTTTAGATGCAATGATAGCTGAAAGTATAAAAGATATAAATGTTGAGGAAGTATCAGATGGAGAAGATGATCCAGAATTATTGGTACAAATACATATATTGTCCTTTATTTATATTAATTAATTGTTGTAATTGCATGTGAAATAATTTTAAATATTTTATATTACATTAGAGTGAACTCAAGATGATAACAGGTGATGAATCTGATGAGAAAGTTTCTCCAGAAGAAGAAGAAAATACAGAGCAATCTAAATCTCAACAAGATGATACACCTATGCAAAACACAATTACTTTGTTACAAGAAAGATTAAAACTTTATCAAATTGCTGAGAAAAAGGCAAAACAGGAAAATGATCTAGGAAGAGCAAGAAGATTTAATAGAGGCATTAAAACGCTTAAAGAATTATTACATAATGTCCAGGCAGGAAGAGTTATTAATGAAGGTGATATACCACCAGAATTGCCTCCATCTGCTACTGCAGAATCAATAGAAACAGCATCAAAGAATGATGAATCAAAACCAGGTATTATTGAAAAAATACTTAATATATTATTTCTATTTGGATGTAATTTTCAGCTATTTAATATAATATTATATTTTTGTCTTTCAGAGAACAATGTCGCATCAAAAGTTGTTGCATCCATAGAAAGTAATACTCCTGAAGAGCCTATGCCTACAAAAACTGTGGATGAAGAAGCATTAAACTTATTAATAGATAGACAACGGGAATATAAATTGGCAGCAGTGGCATGGAAAAGAGCTGGTAACATGAAGGAGGCTCTTCAATGTATAAGTGTAGTAAAACAATTTGACAAAGTAATTGCAGTAGTAAATGCAGGAGAGACAGTTGATTTGTCAGATATGCCATCCTCTCCAAACACACCTGGGTCAAATACTACTGCAGTATCACCTGAAAAAACAGAAAGAATAGAAAATGAAATGCAAGGAACGTCGTCTTCGGAAACAGCATCTACAGGTAAAATTTAAAAGTAACATAAAAATTGATGATAGACATATGTAAGCGAATTAAAAATTATTGTAATGTTGTATGATGTATTGGAAGAGCAGAACCAAAACCAGCTGGTTTAGAAAATGTAGAAACTGCCTTAAAAGAACGACTTGAAGTGTACAGAAGAATGAAAACTGCCGCAGAAAGCGAAGGAAATTCTTCCAAAGTTCGTAGATATGGTCGTATTTGCAAGCAATTTGAAGATGCTCTTAAATTACATACTCGCGGAAAACCTGTTCCTTTGGATGAGTTACCTACTCCACCTGGTTTTCCACCTCTTTCACTTGGCCCACAATCTAGCGCGTCTACTCCGGCAGTGGAGAAAAATGAAAATCAACCAGCGCCAATACCAGAGTCAATACCAGAAACAATTCCAGAATCCGAACCAGCTGAGAATAAAATTGATTCAAGTCCAAAAAGTCCCGTTTCACCTCCAAGAAGACAGGGAGGTAATAAAGTGTTAAATTTTAAGTATAGCATTATATCATCATAAATGAGATGACAATTTTTGTCTAATAGGAAAGAAACAAATAGGAAAACAGACACGCGCTGACAAACAATCAGCTTTATTGCAACAGCGTCAACACGAATTAAAACAAGCTGCTCTGAATGCGAAAAAAGAGGGTGATCTAGAATTGGCACGTAACTATTTAAGGCAAGCAAAAGGTATAGATCTACTGATCGAAGCTAGTACAGCTGGATTACCAGTTGACATGAATTCCATACCACTGTCGCCCCGTGCCAAGTTTGAATTAAGTGGAGACAGTATAACTGGTCAGACGGATGATAGTTTCATAGTACTGAATAACGAAGATTTTGAGGAAGGAACAGCAACAGACGAAGAAATTTATGAAAATCTAGAATCACAGTTAACGAAACAAATCAAGGTAGAATAAAGATATAAATCAATCGATGTTTTAATAAATTTTAACTAATCATCAACCTGTTCGTTCCAGTGGTGTTTATGTACAAGAGACCATTCGAAGGCATTAGGAGATGTACCTGGATACAATAGGTGGGAACGACTTGCATTGGGTTATAAAAGAGATTTAGATATGTTGAGAGTAAGAAAGCGCGATGCTCTACCATCGCCGCAACATCATTACGAAACGAAAACCTATGCTATAGTCCAGTTAGTACGGCAAAATTTCTCCCCACCACGGTAATAGAACTGTAATATCATTTTAGAAGATTCTATTATTTTATAGGAGTTGTACAGACTTGAGCGATGCTGACATAGAAATTTCGATCATAAGAGGGGTAAATTATTCAAAAGAGGGAGATACTTACGTTATGTTTGAGTTTCCTTATCCTTCGGATAATCCTCCATCGGATAGAACGATTACTGTTAAAGGAACATGCAACCCAGAATATCAAGCTGTATTTCCACTGACCGGTATAATAGATCGTTCTTCGAGACAATGTCAACGAGCTTTTAAAAGACACGCATTAAAATGTCAAGTTTGGGCAAAAGGGTAATGAAATAAGTAATATAATTTGATTAGTGATAATATTTCTACGATATTCTAATTGTGCTATAGATACCTGTATAAATGTATATCCATAATATTTTGTTATAAAATTGATAGAATTGTATTAACTATGCTACTAAAAAGTAGTTAAATTTTTAGTAGCGATAATCAGGCGAAGTGTTGCATATACGTAATACTTTGAATATGTATATTTGTTAGTTTAATAATAAAAATAGTAAATAGATTAGTACGTTGCTTGCAGATGCTCGCTGAATCCGTTCCTGTGTTGCACTAATTCAAGGTATGAAAAATTTCGTGCTTCTACAAAGTACTCACTGTCAATGTTTAGTTTATATGTGGCAGAAATAATGTGCTAGTTTAATTTTGTTAGTTTGATTCGTACATGTTAGAATACTTGTATTACACGAGCAAACTGTAACAACGTAATTCTTGTATTTGCTTTTATTATTTCAGCTTTTAAGTTACAATATGTATACATTTATCAATTAATGTTTATAATTTGTATGTTTCAGAGGATTCTTTAGAAGTGACAGCCTGTTAGGTACAGTAACGGTGAAATTACAGCCTTTGGAAACTCAATGTGAACTTCATGATTCATTTCCGGTAAGTAATCAAAATTATGATTATGAATATAATGGTTTATCCGAATAAATTTTAATTAAAGAATTTTCATTTTATCTTAGCTAATGGATGGAAGAAAAGCAACAGGTGGAAAATTAGAGCTGAAAATACGTTTGAGAAATCCAATTCTCACAAAACAGATAGAGCAAATTACAGACAAATGGCTAACTATTGATTATTAATCGAATATCGAGGAAATGTTGTGATTGTTTGCTTCGCTAATAATAGCATTATTGTCACCGCAGCAATGTAATTTTTTCAGTTGCGATGCGATAAGAAAGATATTATATACTTTGCTTTATTAGAAATGATTGAAGCTTATCGGAGTATCAGCGAAATGATTTTTCGTACATTTTAATATGAACATTCAGCCACGTACAGGTATACATACATAATATATAATGACATTTGTCTAAAATATGTACAGTTTAATATGCACACTTTAATATGTAAATAATAAAACGTATATTGTATAGGAAGCTTGTAAAGAGTGTCATATGTTAATGGCTAATAATTTAATTTTTAATTTTAATACATAAAAAAAGACATGAAAATGGTGCTATAGATTTGATATTCGTACCTTCTTAAATGACATAAGTAGCAGAATTTGTTGGAAATATAACATAAGTGACCTTATGAAAATAAAGGAAACGCTAATAAACGAGGAAGAAAATTGATAACTTGATACAGTTGAAGGAGCTGGTTTAGAATTCAAGATGGAAAAAGGTATTAGATAATTGAAATCGTAATTAGTGTTCGCGTGACAGACTATTATCGGTTGTACACATATCGAACGATTTAAATGCAGAGAAGGAACGATTGCGGACTGAAGCTGAATCCACGTTTCCAGAGAACAATACAGCAGGTGAACCCTACTAACAAACTATTGTCTGATAATCGTTCAACTCTACCTCCTCCCAGTTCACCATCCTCCAGTGTTTCGTCCTTGTTCACGTGAGTTTAACCACCTGATCCTTATCAGCTATATAATATCCTGTATTAATAGCGTCATTTCTCGATGACACGTTAAAGAAAATAATGAAATATTTTACATTCGTTTGGGATTTTCAAATGGAAGGGGAAGGGCCAGTCTATATTTCTCCAAGTCCTTATAATTCACCGACCTTTTGTCCACCTTGTAGCAGGGGTGATTGCGCGATAGGGAAGGGTGGTACAATAGATTCGGCACATAAAGCAGTTGACACCCACCGTGTAAAATACATGGTGGAAGCCGAAAGATGTTGTAAAAGACCGCATCGCGTCGATTTTTATCGGTTGAGCACAAAAGTCTTTCCTGTGGTGTACATATCGATCGCACCATTGGAAAACAATGGGATTTATTTGCCAATTAGACAATTAGGTCGGCTGAAAGGGCGCAGAGAGCACGGAGAGCAACTGAAACTTCAGTGTACTCGGGTAACGCGAATATCTGGATTACACGGTCCAGTGCAGAGTATTTGACGAGCATATACATACCGTGGTTAATGTTGACCTTTTGGCCTCAGCCAGCGGGATTCTGCGTGCAAATTAACGATGTTTGTTCTCCTAACCCTTTTGGCCCTGGCTTAATTCAACAATCCCGTTGCCCTATCATCGGTGAGCCTTCCTACAGGGTGGCACTGCTTCTTTACCGCGTGATCTCATTTCGACCCTTGGAAAGGTCGTAGGTGATTTCTTTTTTTCAAAATGAAAAAAAAAAGCTATTACAAAATCTACGCGTGTATAAACGAGTCTTTAGCTCTTACACGGTCAACAATGTCAAGATTTTTCTTCTTTTTACATATTTGTTTCCGATAACCTTTGACAAGTTAAATAGTTTATCGCAACAAATGCATTACAATGTGTTACAATGTATCATGATATTTTGAAAGTTGAAAGGGAAATTGAGATTTTAGAGTTGAAGCGATGAAATATTAAGGCGGTTGCCACGCCTTCGTGTTCTTTTCACGGGGACACGTGCTCCTTCTTCTTTTTCGAAATCGTTTGCCGCAGTTACGATAGAGTCCGGTTACGCGGTTTTTGCTTATTCGGCAGATGGCCGGACGTGACGTCACTGGAACCAGGCGAGTGTTGATTGCAGATACTAGATGCGACCCGACACCCGACCACTATTCTACCTCTTCTTCTTTTCACCTCGCGGGATCATGCCGTGGCTTCGCGTTACGTGACGGAACTTTAGTTTGATCGTGTTTTATAGCAAAATTCACCACTCATAATTTCGTGTTCTTGAATTTACCGTCCGTGTAACAGGTAGATCTAGTATGCTCTTGATGACCTACTCGGATAGCGAAGAATCTTAGAATCTTAGAATCTTAGAACTGTATAGTCTGTAGAAAGGAAACTTTTCTAGCCAAGTTGATAATCTTCGTGTTATTTTTCGCGCTTCAACGCGATACTTCTCTTATCAAGCGGGGTACGGTTCAGGATTAACGATGTCGTTATCTCGCGGCTGTGTCCTTCGCAAGGAAAAAATTCGCGAAGTTCTACGTCGATGTTACGAAGGTCGGTTATTTTGAAGTCGCGGTTAAGAAGATCGTCGCTGCGCATAATGCAACGGGATCGTGCGATTCTCGCAATCGGTAGTTGATCGCTGTCAGCAAACGAATACAAGGGCTCTAGTTGTGAATCGGTTATTAATAAATCCTTACCAGGAACGTTAGTTGATTTCGAGAAGCAAGATCCCCTCGTGTAGGGGATCGTCGTTACGACGATCTTCCGTTGTTTAACACGCTGAGATATTTCATACCGCGATCACGATAAATTACTCGTTGATAACGGTCATTTGCAAGAGAAATTTTAATAGATAACGAAGGGCAACGAGACGGTTTGCGAAAATCAGGCGAATCAAGTGAACGAAGGAATTGGAAAGGGATAAAGGGCGTATAAAAAGTGGCAGCAATAGGGGAGATATTGGCTATTAAATTTAATAGCCAGCCAGGGAAGAGAAACGATAGTTCTTCTAGTCTCTTCTTCTCCTTCCTCGATGAAACAATAAAAACGAGCCATTAATAACAGCTTGGTGACAAATATGACGGAACTTCCGACGTGATCCGGAAGTGGCTAAATGCACCAGTGGCTCGGTTCCCCTATCCTTCTTTGTATTTCTCTCGGCTTTATAAACTTGTCCTCGCTTCTTCTATTATAGAAGAAGATAACTTTATTCTATTCCTTCTATTTTAATAAACCCAGCAGACAAATATTGGAATTTAAAACGTCTCGATTACCTTAGCCGATCCAACAAGTAAATCGTTTCAAGTAGTCCGATTTCCGAAGTTAATCTTTTAAATTGACCAAACTGTCATTGTATACAGGCACGTACGGTTCTTCCGGTCTTACTTACCGGAACATTATGTTTTTAATCACGGCGACACAAATACCGCGGTTCGATTGTTCCCTTGCCCGATACACAGCGATCATCCGAGAATAATTGAGGCACGAACGGCAAACAGATCTGCATCCTCGTAGCAAGGGGTGCTGCTGCCTTTTCCACCCCCATTTCTCCCTTCCCCGTGCCCCAACGCTCTACGACATGATCTCTACTTCATTGTCATCTGTCATCCGTCATCTGTCATCGCGCCACGAACAAATGAGCGTCTCAACAGCCGGCAGACAAATCACTCCAAGGATTATCCGTCGAACCTTTCTTCCTCTTTTTCTCCTCTCCTCTCTCTATCTATAATACCTATCTATCTGTTACACTCTGGTGAGACTAGAGTTGGGATTGATACTTTACTTAGGGAGGGGGAGAAGTCGAAATTTTTGGATTATACAGATTTTCAGTAAGTAGTTAAATTAGATTTTGAGATGAGTTAATTATCAGTACATATCGTATCGATATCCATCGCTACTGCTTTCTTCGTTTCACCCTTCTTCGATTCGTTTCTTTGTTCATCTTACCAACCTTTACTCTCTTCGTCAGGCTCTTTCTCTTCCTATGAATGAATCAGGGGATATATCAGTTTGTTTCGCGATGCTCGAAATACCCCACGAGTGGATCGCTGGATCCTTCAGGAATTGATATTAGCGTGGACGAGCTGGATTTTCTTTCATTCGTTCTTTTTCTCTATTTATTCTATACTTCGTTTTCTAAAGATTCAGTAGACTATTGTTTGATATTTCTTTTTAAGCTGATAAGGTACGAAGGTCTTGTTTTTGATTCCTGTTATAGATACGGTTATTAAATATAATCTGATCGTGAGAAATATACGTTTATGTTAGTAGGTCTGATTTATCATGGTACGTCTGACCAATTTAAGTAACTTTCACTGCGACATCAGACGTATTCGATGCTACCGTCCAAGGATATTCCGTTGTTCGTCTTTGTCTTTATCGTTATCTTTGCTCGAAAGCAAATGAACTTGTTCATTTGTTAGAATAGCTTTTCAATTTCAGCGAAATTATCGCATATGCAACGTATCGTGATAGGAAAAAAAGGTTGCTATGAAGTGTTGTAGGTAGGTTGGCTTGCTGGCTGACTGGTTGGTATCGATGTGCAGGCTGGCAAGCGAGCTATGCTGGCTCAGCACTCTTCCTCGTTCCTCCTCTTCCCTCTGCTGCCAGCCACCTTTACTCTTGCTCCTCTCGTAGTCTTAGTCCCGCTCTCATCCTGAAACGCGTTCATAAACTTAACCTACTCTTTAAGGCCACCTAGTCACGGCTAATCACATTTTATTTGCATCCGAAAAAAAATTAACCCCTTCTGACCGATTCGTGTAACCGGAATTTCTTTTCCTAGGGATGGACACGCGATCAGTCTTTCTTGTTAGAAGTATCAAGTGTCCAGTGTTGCTTCATTTATAATCACACATACTAAGAATATTATTGTGTTCAACGCTATGACTTTAATTTAGAGAAAAATTGAAAGAATTGGGGAGGAGGACAGTCTCCTTCAATATAATGTAATTGAAACAAGGTTTTGGATAATATTACCAAACATGTTCATTCAAATAGGTCATGCTAATAAGTATTAACGTAGAAACACAGTAGTATCTTACCCTTCTGGCAAGAAGGGTAGTTGGCTACTTTCTACTACCGTTTCGTTTCATCAGGTAAAGAGGTTCGCGCCGATTGAATCAGAACTGAATCATCAAATATTGGTACATGCTACATTCATTTATAATACTTTTATGGGATAAAGACGTTTCGATGTTTTGAAATCGGCCGTAATACAAAAGTGATAATAAGTAGAAAAATGAGAGATACAGTATAAATGTTGTTTTTACTTAATCGATGAGTAGGTCATCGAATTAACATGAATCGCTTAGTCTTTTGACGGAGGAAAAAGATTAGGAGAGTCGGATTTTATCCATTACTCTTTTTAAACGAACGATCAATGCCACGTGCCTGCGATTTTATTTACTCTCAGGGTCTCGTTTACTGCGCGAAGAGAGACGTATAAGTAGAGAGTAGACCGGTTACAGTCAGAGGAATGAATAGAGGAACAAAGTTCTGGATATATCGGTAATTTCGAGTCGTTCGTCGAACGACTGGAATCCATGGGAAGATGGATAAATGGCCGAGATTGGCATTGGAGTTAAAATCAAAAGAGCATTTCGACCCGACGCGACGGATTCATTCCTGGAGATGACCCGGAGAAGAGCCGGAGAAGACGTGGAACTTCCATGTTTGGCTATCGAATGCAATCGCTTCCCATAAATCTTACGGTAAAAGTTTGTTGCGATCCAACCACCACCCACGCGACCTTTCATCAGCTGCTATAGATCAATCTTTTGACTTACCGATTGACTTTTGATTTCGAAATGAAATCAGAAGCACTTGGAATTGACGCAAGAAAATTTTCAACGCTATTTATTAATTTGTTTATTATTTATAATACATATTTTATCATCTAGAAAATTGAAAAATGTTGCATCGTTAACATTTATCCACACGTGCAACGCACTATGTTTTGGTTAGCGATAGATTATCAATACCATGATGTAATAGTTATACCACTTACATAAATATGCTTTGCTGAACTTCTAAAAGTCGTTTCAGTCGCACAGATGGTATTATCGAACAGGTGTGATGATTTCTTCGAGTCGGTTGCTACATTGAATTTCAAAGGAATGGAAAATTTGTCTGATTCGTTATACCGAGAATCGAGTATCGAGTACAGGGTGTGCGATGTAAAGGGAAGGAAAAGAAAACGATGCGGCGCGGCGCGACGCGGCAGGCAGAGGATGTCAAAGTGCAGCGTCGACAAATTCCTCGCTCAACAAAATGGCCAATCCTATCGTCGTCCTTACCGTTCTATTCCGGGTCTTTGCGACACTTGCCGTCTAGACCAACAAAATTCTGTCCGTCTTGTCACCTTGGCCTGCTAGGTTAAAGCATGGATAGACCTTAAAGTTTCCTTCCTTTCCCTTTGATTTTTTCTCCTTTATTTTCCATTATCAATTTTTCGATGACCTTCTTTTTCATTTCAGGTCGTTCACACGAGCTCGATGTTCATTTACACTTGACAATATGGAAGTGGTAAGTAGCCGACCTATAAGAAATACGAATATATTATCAAGCAACAATTATGATAGAAGAGATTCTTTGGAAAGTGCATCGCTGCATAGGGGAGAAATTTGTTTCGAAGCGTTGGAAACGGGTGGAAATGAGAAGAAAAAGAAAAAGTCCGACAGGGGCGAGGGGAAGATGGAAAGGGTGCGAGAGGGTGCGAGGGAGGCGCGCGAGAGAACGAAAATTTGATATTCATGAAGCATTTTAAAGTCGTGCCATCCGTGGAATGGGTATAGAATATAGACTGCTAAGCAGGGGTAGACATTTGTGGAAACCTATTTAGATGCGAGTTCGTGATTCGCGCCCGTCGCTCGTTTCATCCCCGCAGATGTTGCAAACTGAAAGCTTCCTTTCTGGAAAGAGGTAAGAAATTATAATGTCTGTCGTACCTATTTAAATTAATGCTCCCCGTTCAGGACTACATACTTCAACTAATTGCAATAAATAAGTAACGATGACTTATTCAGGAATCAATTACAAAGAGAATATTCTGTGTAACAGTAAAGCAGTTATTCATCGTTGCAACTCTCTTCCCCACGATTTTCCCAATTTCAAACTTTTTTATCGTAAAAAATTGCTCACCTGCTCGGATTATTTCAAATCAATCACGATCGTAATATTTTTAATTATTCTATTAGCTAACTTTGAATGAAACCGAAATACATAGAGAATTTTTTTTCATTCATATCCAGAATTCGTGGAAAGCACGTTTCGACTTCCGCGTTCCCTAATTTCGGTCATGCGACCGTCAGCATATTTCATCGGCATACATCATTCGATGTTTCAGGTGCGTTCGCAGCAACGAAAATCGCAGCCCCGCATCGTGGACGCGCGATAAGGGTTCACCCTTTACACACTGATCGTTCTCTAAATTAAAATGCTGGAGAAATAAAGAAGAAGGAGGTGATCGCCGGGGAACACGGGTCATCGTCGAAGAAAGAGAAAGAGGAGAGACCGGTGAAAAATTATAATAATCACTTTAGAAATTAATGGTACCTCCGCGGAGGTACGGAATCCGTGCCGGGAGTGACAAGGTGGTGGTCACAGTGGTAGGGCAACCTAGGAGCGTGCAAATGGCGACTCCTTGTCTCTCCAGCCAATCGTTGCAGCCGACCGAGGGTTGTGTAATGGCGGTCACGCCTACCCGTGACGTCAGCCTGTCATGCGCGTTAACTCGCATTCCACTTACACTCGTCAGGCCAGTCACCACTTGGACGACGTATTCGACGCTGCTCACCACGCGGCGTCGTCGTCTTCTTCTTTTTTCTCATTTTCAATCGCGTACCGCGCGGTTTCGTTCGATCAGAAAGGATCGCGTTAAAGCAACACTTATTTATACTTTATCGTGCCCGTCCATGAATTAGAAACGCATTAGTATCTGCACTGTTTGATGTTTAACACATTACGGTACACCTTGGAGACGAAGGAGATAGATCGGAAGTTGAGATCTCTTACCAGGAGACTGCTTTTTGGCGGGAAAAGCGAGTAACAGTGTGGTGGAAGTGACAGTGCTGTTAGTGGATGTTTTAACAGATGTTCAGGAACGTGTAGTGATTTTGATTGGTCAAAAGAAATAATCGTGGAACGATGGTGGCATAAATTGTAAAGACTACTAAGGGCTCTACTTAATTTTATCAAGAATAATTATAATCAGTGAATTCTGTAATGAAAATGAATGCTATTGCTCACGTGGCGTAGTATAATCGGTGTCAGGTTCGCGAGGAAACTGTAAATACCGGTGTAGGGTCGTTAGGCGGAGTCTGGAAAGGTGGTCACGACGCAACAAACGGTGACAAGTTGTCCAGGAGGTGGCGAGGGTGTGAGAGCCGGAGGCGGAGGCGGAGACGGAGGTGGTGGTGGCGGTGGCGGTGGCAGCGAGAAGACGCTCCCGTATGCGGCCAGAACGAACACGGTAGAGGAGGTGGAGGCGCAGGAGGTGGAGGTAGAGGTCGACGAGGTTAAGATGGAAGCCGAGGACCATCTCGCAAGGGAATACGTACAGGAGTTTGTTCTCGATCATCTCGATCCCGCCGACGTCAAACGAGAGGTTAGCACTTTACATTTTTTTCTTCAACACTTAACTACAGACATTAGTTCTCGACCTGGCTCTATTATTTCAATCGAATTCATTTGAAATAGAATTCATAATTTCTTTTAAAAAATTCTTCTATTTGTGAATCTATTTGCTTGTTATCCACTGTGTCGATGAAACAGAGATATTACCACCTTAATTTTATTTTTATTTTATTTTTAAAAGGATTATCTTCCAAGTTGTTGTGACAACATTGAGGTATTATTATACCTTGATGTTTATTCATTTTTTCTTTGATAAAAATTTCTTAATTTAAAAATCCATTTGATATTGCTTATTTATCAATCAGGAGGTTTTTAATCCATTATCGAGAGAGTTTCCACATTAAATACCATACATTAGAATTGGATATTTGTAGTAAGATAACAGTTAATAAAATTATCAATTATAATTATGTTAATGTTTCGAAATTCAATTTCTCTGTATTTAGAAAAAAAACTATCATTCACGCGTCGAGCCGTCGCGTCGCTTAGCATCGTATTTTTCAACAGAGAAAAAGACGAATTAATTCACGTGTGGTTGGTTATCTGTTACGCGCTGATAATTTCTGTCGACGTTGAAATGGCGCGTGTAAATGAAGTCACGTGCACTGTTTACATCGTATAAACTTGAAATTATTACGATGCGAATTTGTATGAAAATGTGAGACCGTGTGCTCGTCCACGTGAATTCAGAACGGTAAATAAATACTGAACCTATTGGGCAATGAACGTCGGTGCAGTATTATTATTTTAAAAATGCCGAAGCTTTGAAACGTGAACCGTCGAAAACAAATTCAAGAATTGTACTCGTTAAACGTTTCACTATAGCCATTCAAATGTTTTTTTCTCTTGAATTTTGAGAAAAGAGTAGAGTAGACCTAACATCTCTGGCCGCAGTAGTACAAGTCGATCAATAGGTGCGCCAATTTAAGTAACGATTCACTAGCATCGCTGTTCGAAGGTTAAATCTACATTAAATCATCGTTACTTAATTTTGAAATTGATATTAACCATATCGAGTGCGATACGGGTCCACGTTGCACTTATGGGGTTCAAGGAGAAAATTGAAACGAATATGAAACAACTTGTGTTCTTCTTGGCGTAGGTACGAATCAGCTCACCGATGATGGTGAACGGTAGCGTGGTGCAGCTACCTGGTCAGGTGCAAGCACAAGGTTTAGCTCTGGCGCCCCTAACGCCGCCGGCGCACGAGCTCGAGCAACCGCATCCCCTTTACGGGCAGCCGCACATACAGGTGCAGCACGGCGTCCTGGTGAAGGCACCGCCGGGTACAGCATCTCATTTAACCACTCTCTCCCATCCTGGAACACCACCGGACACACCTCCGGTTTCAGCTTCTCCACCGCCGTTGCAATTGCACCGGGGCGAGAGGGATCCCCGAGAAAGGGGCCTTTTCTTGCACCTGCAACAACCAAATTCAATCGTCCAAGACGAGATGCAACCAGGTACCGGGGGTATGGGCTGGTTAACGCAGACCCTCAGGCAGGAACCGCTCGACCTTAGGCCTCATTGTCCTCAGGAGCAAACACCGGAACCTCATCACGAAGCATGGCCTTCTACGCCTACCCATCATCAT
Source organism: Osmia lignaria lignaria (assembly GCF_051020975.1). Lineage (NCBI taxonomy): Eukaryota > Metazoa > Arthropoda > Insecta > Hymenoptera > Megachilidae > Osmia > Osmia lignaria. The sequence continues at coordinate 14,036,632 of NC_135041.1, forward strand.
TTTCAAGAGCTGCAACAACTGCAGCGTCACACTAGACATACTGGTAAGCGGGAAAATTTTGCAGTAATCGTGATTGATCGCGTTAATGTACGAAACCAGCCTTCGAAGTTCGGCCCTCAAAGTGCTAACTCACAAACGTGAGTTAAAGACGAGAGAAAGTATACTTTAAGAAGAACGCAAAATTAACCCATCGCCTATACGCGTCATTTCTTTTTTTTCTTTTTCAATAATTATTTGCAACGTTTGCGGGGTGGCAATGTGCGAAAGAACTTTCCGTCAGGAATATGAATTCGAAGTCGACAAATGTTGTTGTCGCAGGTGGATACATCACGATGTCGGGTCACATAGAGTACTATGGGGGTGCGAACGCAGGTGGCGGGATGCTTCCCGCGGGCGGAAGTGGAATGTCGGGCATGGAGGATAGCATGCAAGGGATACCCATGCAACCGGGAAGACCGATGAGCGTTTGTTCAGTGAGTTCTTGCGGCGCGGGAGGACCTAGCCCAGCACACAGAACAGGCAATGGTCTTTACTCGAATTGTGCCAGCAACAACCCTCAGGAAGAACTCATGAACGACGAGTTACTCATGTCCCTGTCTGTTCGAGAATTAAACAAACGCCTTCACGGTTGCCCGCGGGAAGAGGTGAGTCAGGTCTCTTACCTTTTTAAACACCATTTCCCCGTAGGTAATGTTTCCTTTCAAATGAACAATTGGAAATTTTTTCTATTTTTTCATATTTTTAAATAACTTTCACGCGCATTAACCTATGTTTAGTTTACAATTTTGAAAAGTCGTTGTGATCATTAAAATAGAATAATTCTTGGAGTAGGTGTGCATCGGTGTCTCTAGCCGCAGTAGTACGAGTCAACCATTAGTCAAACGTACAGGCTGACGCGACGCTATATTTCTGATACTTTTCAGATCCCTGAAAAAGTTAACCACAATGCTGACGATACTTTAAAAATAAATTTCTTTCTAATGTAAATGTTACGATCAATCGATACCAATTCCATGGTATCCAATAGACTTCCGCTTGATCTAGCGGCGATTCGATTCCATAAAACGGATCCTGTTGTTTTGCGAAGGTGGTGCGTTTGAAGCAGAAGCGACGGACCTTGAAGAACCGTGGCTACGCTCAGAATTGTCGTAGCAAGCGGTTACAACAACGCCACGACCTCGAAACGACGAACAGGAACCTGCAGAACGAACTTCAACGAGTCAAGATCGAGCTGGCTCGTGTCCAGCAGGAACGTGATCTCTACAAGCAACGTTGCGAGATCCTGAGAACGCGACAGAATCATAATCATAATCACAATCACAACCATCATCAGCAACAGGCATCCCAACAGCAACAGCCACAACCGCAACAACATCAAACGCCAAATCAACAGCAACAGCAATCGCAGCAGCAACAGCAACAGCAGCAACAACCTCCTCCGCAACAACAACAACAACAACAACATCAACCAGCGCCGGCTAGTCCGGAAGTTTATCTGTGACATCGACAGCGCCGAGGTGGCGCATGTTGGACCTGAAGAGATATCCGTCGTGTGATCGCCAAGTTTTCACTTGGTAAGTGACAATTCTCTTTTCTCTTTTAATTACCATCTTTTCCTGAATATTAACCCTTTCAATATTAAACATACTGGGCAAACACTCGTTAGACTCGGTAACGAATTAATTTTGTCGTTTAGATTTTCCGTCGGATCAACTTGTAATCCCGCGTAAATCCTTGCATTATAATGAAAATCCTTTAAGCTTTCCGTATTATACTGTAATCGTGATTTTAGATAAAGAAAATATACAGCTAACGCAAATCGTAACGATATGTTTTTTTCTTCACAAAAATTTGTTCACAGTGACATAGGTTGGTCGTGGGTTGAATAGACCAGGCAGACAACCCACTATTCCTTCGAGAAGCAGTTTTTCAATCGAGACTAAAATAAAATGAAAAAAAAAAAGAAAAACTCTTTATGCACATCTTCCGGTCTACGTGTATACTGAAATGAGTTGACATTCTCCTTATTTCCATAGCTTTGTTAAGCTACGGTGAGAGCCTTGACTGTTAAACTGACTTTCTAAATCGCGTCGTGGAATCTCCAGCGCAACTAAGGTATCATTAGATTAAAGGTAATTAGTTTGATTCGCATAGATAATATAAATATATGCTCGTGGTAGACTGAACGTCTTTACCTGTACCAAATAAATGAAAAGGAAAAAAATACCAAAAAAAAAAAGAAGAAAAATCGTACTTTGTCGTAGCTCAAAAGATAAAATATGAATGATGCTATTTGTTATTTCATTTTTAGACAAAAGAATCGCTTCCATTTCTGAACGATCGATCTGAATAGCTTTTATTTGCTCTATCAAATATTAATTACTAGCTTGGCAATTAAATTCACAATCTTCACACAGCGAATGTAAATCGAAAGTTTGAAATGTATTAATCCGCTACTCAAATCGATCGTTCTCTCATTCTATTTTCGTTCACAAATTTTTTTTTTTTTATATCTAGTTAACACGCGTGGAACGTAACGTGTGTCGAAGTTATTATGCATCGTTACGATATCGAACGTACATTTTATCGATAGATAAAAAGCCCTGATGGAAATTTTCGCGATGCGGTGTTTGAATCGCGTTTAATAAATGAATTCGATTAATTAACGGGCTCCGATTTTATCATCTACGAATGTGTTCGATCGTGTACACGTGACGTGTAAGAAAAGGGGTGAGAATGTCTGTTTTGACGCGGGACCCGATGGATCTCAATGTCAGATATGCATAAAAAAAAAAAAAAAGAATCCGTGTCAGTACATTTTCGTACTAACACGACAGTGATATCGTTTTAGTACTTATGGCACAAAATGATCTGTATACGGTAGCTCTGTAAATTATTATTGGTCAAGTTTTAAATTTCTTTTTTAGGGGATGTTCATACTTCTGTATAATCCCCTCCTGGGGATTACGTTATTGTTTTTTACGTTGAACAGTGGCGTAAATTTTGTACATTTCTACTCTTTATAAAACAATAATCGCTGTTTCTAATAATTGTAGGAAATATAATAATGAACATTTGCAAATGTAACAATGGAAATTTCGAAGTGATCTTGTTTGAATATTTCAGACAATTTTAAGGGGAATGAAAACAATATTCACATCGAGTGCGATGAATGCAAAAATTATGCCACTGTATTATTGAATAATATATTATTGTTTTGTCGCGTTGGATTGCGTTCAGTCGTTTCTTTCGACCGAGATGTATCTGATTCGACCTAAGAATGTTTTAATTCCCGTTACATCGTCTCATATGTACATAAAATAATTATTATACTTCTTATTATAAATAAATGTCGATATCGGCAGTTTCAGATACACCAGGCAGTATTTTTCACCCGAGTGTTCCCGCAGTCTTCCTTTCCTTCGCATCCAAATGGCAAATGCAGTATCTTAGAATATACAAAGAATCAACGTAGACAGCTTCAACGTGAAAAGGTTTTTTATTTTATATTAATTATTTTTATTTTTTATGGAAGTAGTAGCTGCTTACATAATTAATTTCTTATATCACTTTTTACACCTTTAATTATTTTAAATTAACTCTCGCGTGCGAAAAATGCTGGGTCTAATGATACGAAATTTTTCTATCAGATATTCTAATCATTTTAATTATAATAATAGAAAAAAATGACCCAGCATCGACCGTCCGAGGGTTTAACGAACACGGTCGTTAAGATTGATTAATACAGAAATATAGATATAAAAAGGTAGAAACTTTTAATTAAGCCGAACGAGGGCTACGAGAAAAAAGAGAAAGACGATCAGGGAAAAGACTATGGAACGTAAAATTCTGGTTAGCAGCGGTCCGCATTTCGCGTGATTCTAGGTGTAACGCGCAATGTGCAGGCTCAGCATTTCATTTGAGAGGCAGACACGAGCATTGGATATGGAATCCACTTCTTTTCTTTTTTCTTTTCCTTTTTCTTTATGCACCAACAAACTTCATTTCTCTGTCTCTTTCTTTGCCATTGTCATTTAACCTCAGGGTAACTCTGGGGAAGAAATATTTGCTACACGTGCAGCGAACAGTTTCGAATTTCGATGAATTTCATTTCCTACAACCTTGTCGTTGCAATTTGATTCTTCGGTCTTCTATATCACCAGAGAAACAATTATTTTATTTTTCATATTCCTCTATGCGGGAAATCAAAAATAAGAAACGATGAAATTAGGGTTTTAATTAGCATAAGTAATAAAAATAGAAGGAGTTTGCAATTTAAATCGAAGGATCGTTTTATCGGGAACATTTGGCTGGCTCGTAGGCTTGAAAACGCGAAACATTGGCACCAGTTTTCATGAACGAACAACCGCCCCGTCGTTCTCGCTTCCCTCACTTTATTTGCAACGCCGTTTCTGCTGACACCGCCGCTCGACGATGAATCCATCGAGATGGAACGTCGGTAAACAAAACGTTCACCTCTTTCGGTGAAACCCGCAGCCTAGCTTGACGTGGAACAGAACCGTTCATAAGACCATGCATATCTACATATGTATATATGTATGTACATACATATATCCGTAAAATCGCGAACGCGAATAATTCTGTTCGCAATTATAACAACGATCGTCAGAAATTTGGCCAAATTACACTTGGTCAAGCACAATTAATCAGATTATCCTCGATTATTTATTACCTACTTGTATATTTCAATCACGCAGGACATATATAATAATATAAATGTTTGCCGATTTAATTGAACGCGTTGAAATGTATTATCGACGGATCGAATGACCGGTATCGAAGTTATACGCTTAGAAGCGCGAAAAGTAAAGCGCGTTTTCAGCGGCTGTCAAGCGGCAAGGTGGATAAAGTTCTAACGAGGATTTAACTAACTTGTCCGCAGGGGTCGGTTGACAATGGGCTTGTCTTCGACCCTCGCCGACCCTCTGAACAGACGTCGCTCGTCACACTGACAGATTGACTGATCGCTCTTTCAACCAGCTTCCTACTAGTTTTCTTCTCATTGTTAACATTATAACGCGTTTGTCTCGTTTAGATGATAATCAATTGTATTACTGAATTTTTTCAAAGATAAAGTTAAAAGATTCGTCGATTAATCGTTGCTATGGCATCGTTTTTGAATAGAAACAAGGAGACTCGAAGTATCAGGTTTCGTAACAGCCAGTTGGCAAGCGATAGCTAGTCAATGGCGAACGAACGAGCCTCATAGGTGTCGAGGGTGTATCGGATGAAGCGGATGGAGCGGACGAACCGGATGAAACGGATGGACCGAGTGCGAGAGGGTTTATCGTGTACGAAGGACAAGTCGTGGAGAGGAACGAAAAAGAAGGCTGTGGAACGAACTAGAGGTGAGACCAGCTTTATTGTCAAGTCACGCGGACATCGTGGCCTATCTCTATCTCCTGCCGTCACCCCTTGTGCGGCTTTCCTCTCTGACACCCCCTTACTTTGTGACGTACACGTTGCCCCTTCGATCTTTCCTCTTTCGCTACGTGATGCACCATCTCGTTCACCTACCTTTTCTCTCTCCACTATGTCAGTCAATTTTAGATAAATAATGGCAAACACGTCTACACTTAACAAATTTTAGACGAACCATCGTCGTTTCGTAAATTTTTCACGGTTAAAAGAACACCGCACTTTGAGATCCACTTTAGGAATAAGAGTTTCAAGGATTCTTATAAAATGTCAAAGGGAAGTAGGTTTCAACTTAATATTCAAGGCAGCTTTTATTTACTTTTTTATTTTATTTAATAATTATTCAGTTACATTGTATCAGAGTGCAGGTTCAAATACTCTGGCAAGAATTGTTTTGTCACCGCTTGTTTACACCGGTTAATCGCACTTCCTTCGAAGGATTGATATCGCAGTTAGGAATTATCGCGGACCACACGCATAACTGTTGGTATGCTCGCAACACTCTGATATGTTCTCCAACGATTAGATTAGAATATAGGGTGTCTGATGTCATTCGATTGATCGTACACAACAATGTGTAAACTCGAGTAGGACGATGTATAGTAGTGGGATAACGAAGAAATTAACGAGCAGCGTTAATTATTTTCCAAAGTTCGTAGTTCGAACGGTCCAGGACCACCCTGAGACTCATAGTTAATTATACCAATCCTAGTCGCTAGAAAATCTAATGAAAATTCTTATTTTTAACGAAATGCCTGGAGAAAGAGGAGTTCCATGTTGAACTACCTTTCCGGGCAAGGTGAACGAAATGAAAAGGACAAATCAATCGGTCCTCCTCATTTCGTCTAGCAGCTTTAAGCTGGTGACGTCACGTTTACTCTCACCGGTTAGAGAAGGTGGAGAAAGGGAAGATTTGGCGACGCCAGCATCTTTCACTTCTGATGACGGTGTAGGTTCGCGGTGGTTGATGACGCGGCACATAGGTTATATCCGTACCTACATAGATACAGTAGCTGGTACACGTTCACACACGAGTACCGTCTCTCTCCATATGTATATACACGCTATACATCATACATTCTTATCCATATTCACCATATAAACGAATGAACGAAAGCTGCAGTGGGACGCGGAACTAAGGAGATGACGAAGACGTCTACCTTGACCTAGACCCTCGATCCTCGATCCACGTTGAATGGCCATAGCGACAACTACCTTCTATTCGTTTGATTAACATTATAAGAATGTTGAGTAAATTTTGGAGAAATCATTTGAGAAGGTTGTTGAAATCGTCGAGTTATATCAATGAAAGTAGCGTAATGACCCTGAAGAATGCCACCGTGACCCAGTCGGACAGTTGGGTCGTCAAACAGAATCGATATTCGCTAATCAGATCAAACCACCCTACCTCTTTCAACTGGATGACCACATACACAATCACGAGACTCGCACGTGAATACTTTATACATATTCTCCCTTTCTCTTCGTTGATCACTCATACGTTGGAAAGTTTACTTTTCTTTTTCTCGATCGATCGATACTTTTTTCCTTTTATTCTTCTTCCTTGGCGGTTGCGTGAAACATACGCTGGACCTTACGGCCGTCTTCCGTCCGTCTTCCGCCCGTCTTCCGCCAGTAAAGGGGACCAGGGAACGACTAGTTCCTTCCTAGGCGTATACGAACAGTGATTTAGTGAGATCCGATCTACGAGTGGAGACCAGAGACCGATCAGTTGGCTCATAAATATTAGCTGGTTTTTTTTCCACGCATACAAAAGCACACAGACGAACGCGTTCGTTTTCGTTTCTCTTCTTCTTCTTCTTCTAAAGAAAAGTTCTCTTACCAATGACTTATTTTTCTTCTCGTGTCATTCGTTTTTTTTCCAAATTTCTAAATAAAAGAGGGAACGCGTTAATATAATTCGAGCACTTTTTTTTTACAAAATTATGTACAATTCCAAGTTTTGTCTCCCCAAACAGGGAGAAAGGTAATCTAAAAGATTCTTTTTCTTAATACGCTGAAGTTTCAACCGCACCCCGACTATTTCAGCAATTATAGTTATAATAGGGTGGCTGGCAAATGAGAGGCAAGGGAGATGGTAATAGGTGGTCCGTTTCCGAGGCACTAGCTTAACTACACTTTTATAGCGCTTCTCGACTTTAAACGGATAATTTTTATCCGGTAAGCTGCCGTCGTGGATTCCAGCTCCTACCAAACGCCGTCACAGAATACGGTGGGGGGGTTAACTGTACCGCCCTCGATGTCCCCAAGCGACCCCTCGTAAAATTAAGTCAAACAGCCACGGGGTGCCGGCACTCGTTTTTCCCCGTTCCTGTTAAGAGGAACATCGAGGCGACGCTGGTTACGCTAACCAGAAAGAAGGGTGAGTCTCCAATTGCTCAGGGTGACGTTGACGACGCCTTCCTTTGCTATCTCCGAAGAAATTATACATATTTTCTTCAGACATGTTATTAACACTTGGCTATTTTCTTCTAAGACTGATCATTTCAATGATTTTGAATGTAGAAATTGCAAATTAGAGTAGAAACTAGTTTGCTCCTTAATTAGAGTGATTAATAATAACCGTAAGAAATAATTGTTAACAAAGTTTGTCCGGGCATTGATTTTCGAGCCTCGAGCCTCGGTGAACTTGGAATCGCATGATTGCGGGGATGCAATGCGAAAGTTCCTCCCCGTTTGGTCAAATGGAATTACTTTTATCGTCGTGGTAGACGACGACGATTCGATTCACGGTCGTTCATGCGAGTCATAGCCAGGGAGGATTGGCGTTGCGAGCCGCGTTTCGCTAAGGCCAGAACTGATCGTGTTTTCCGGCATTACGCCGTGCAACTCCTTCTTTCTTCTTTAACTGTTCGCGCATCAATCACCAGTCATCAGGGTGATTGACGAGTGATATCGTTAACGGTTTTAAGATCCCCTCGAGACGCGTGCAATCCGCTAGATAACCTCGTTAAACGTCACCCTTGCTTCGCGATACGCTATCTACTTCCTTTGATAGTTTGCTTCCTGATTTTCAACGATCGAAACCAAAAAATCAATCGTTAGTATCATCTGTGACAGCGAACTTACACCTGTTAAGTAGAGTTACGATTACGACCCTCTTTCATTTCCATAGAATACCATACGTACGATCAAGGACGGTAGATACATTTAGTAATTGCAGGTTGAATGAGGGAATTTGAAAGGTGGGATGGACCATATTCTCAGGAAGAAGAGGCGCTCGAACACGTTGCTCGACGAAACGAGAGGGTGGTCGTGGGGGTGGTGTCCAGGGGTAGCAACTCTCGCGCCGTCGCTCTCCATGAGGTTCCCTGTTCCCATGGTATGGGAAATACCTATCCAGTTGTAGGGTCGTACTCCTCGTTGGAATCGAGGCGCCTGCCACCACTGGCCCCGCCTACTCACGATACAACCTTCAACCCTCGCACACCCCCAATGGCCAGTTATTATTATCATTCTACCAGACTCGATACCCCTTCCATCTACCACCTCGTCCTTCCACCTCTCCATCATGTTCCTCCTCCTCCTGCAACACTCACGTTGAACTCACTCTATACATCCTTTTGCTTAAATTGCACCAGCTGTAGTAAAACTGTACGTTGTATAAACATAGAAAGGTGCATCGAGCTTTGAGAAAGCATCGTCTTCGAAACGAAAGTGTAGAATTTTCATAGATTTAAGATTCTTATAGTAAGTAATTCTTATTCTTTACAATATTATGGAAATTTGAGATTACGTGGAATAGATAATGTATAGTAATTAGTCGTGAGTACTATATCGTGCACCTACTCGGGTTGCCGAGCTTCACCCATGCTTCTGAATCGTTCGAGGGTTAAATGTCTCGGCAATGATTTACAGGAACGAGAGAAAGAGAAAGATACGATTCTATCTGTTCGTGCATTCATCAACGTGATAGACGCAAAGTGCTCACCTATATCCGCGTGTTTCCATCCTCGAATTAAACGACGAATCGATAGTACGCGAATGAATCAACGTATAGGAAAAACTTAAACGAACTATGTAGAAACATCGATCTGCTCGCAATAGGGAATTGAACCAGGATTAAGTTAAAACGGCACAATCTCCGGAACATCTGCACGGTACACGTAGGGACAATATGGACCGCGGAGCTGTTTAGCATTTTTATGCGAGCTGCTGCTGACAGTTTATTTTATTATACACCTAGGCGACTGGCCATCGTCCATCCTCTAGCAGAATTCATAAGTCAAGTCCATTGTAACAATATTTATGTGCATTTAGCGATTCTTAATTTAATCTGAAAGACTATTAAGAAAATTCATTTAAAAAATCCAATAACCACCTGTAAACATTGAAAGTGTTCGAAAAAAGGGTACACGCGTGTCGACAGCGTTGAGTCTCGAATCAGCAATGAAATTTACGAGCTGCTTCCCCAGGCAAGCTTCTTCCAGCGATTTCGCGTAAACTACCCTGCAGAGGGTATCCATGGTCCCGTCGACTTGCACTCGATTAGCATGACAACGCGGTCCAAGAGTAGTTTGTCGCTTGCCTTTACTCCCAGTCCGTGCGTGTACGCGCTCGTGTGTTGGAAACTGCTCGAGGGTCGCGAGAGAGGGTGGACGGCTGTCAGGCAGTATTTTTTATCTAGTCACGGTCAACTGGCTGATCGGTTCGCCCGCCTATTATTAGCGCAGCACACAACCTTCGTTCAGGGTCTATTGTGACCCTTATACCGATAGGTGGATCGTGTATGTGTGAGCAAGAGAAAACGAGATAGAAGGGAGAAAGCTACCCCCGTATGTCCATCTACGGTAAGGTTGCCAGCTTATGGGCCACCTAGCCTCGAAGCAATAGCCGACCGTGTTCCTCGAAGGGTGGACAACCCCTTTGCCTCTTTCCCCATCCCCAAGGTTTTAGGTTTTATCTTTTTAGTATTATTGCGCGATCGCCGCACCGACCACCTCCCTCGAAGAAAGTGGTCGATCGGTGCCGGTTCTGATCTAACAACTGCCGATTCGAACGGCAGAGAATCGGTCTGATTAGCATAAAAACGAGGAGCCGCAATTCCTTGTCGTTCGCGACTCGATTGGTCACGACGGCAATCTCTGTCGACCTGTATCCTACGTTATCTAACATACTTTATTTTGTAAAATTACTTCAGAATTCTTTTATAAATGAAGAATTTAATTTTTAAGGGTCGAATAGCTTTGGAAAGAAATCGGAGAAAGTTGATGCCAGAGGAACGGTGGTTAGACGAGGTGGAATAATAACGGGCGGGTTCCTAGTTCGGGATATATGTATCAATGGGATTCAATATCGAAATGATCCGATAGCCGTGTGTAAGCATGCGTGCACGCATCAGGGTCTCGTGTGCGTTCTACGAGGGATCTTCGTCTACATAACTTACATATATGTAGTAGCCATAAAGATAGCGCGTATCAGATAGCGTACTATACCGAAAGAGAAATGGAGACATAGTATTTTTCGTTGCTTCAAACTGCCATTTATCCAAAGCCACTCCAATGAACGTTTTCTTTTATTTCTGACACACGTTTCATAGGGAAACCTTAATTATTCTTCTATAAATTAGTTGCTATAAATTGGCGCTATTGTGAAAATTCCTGTTAAAACGTTTGGAAAAAGGCCGGAAGCTATGGTGTCTTTGGAAGTAGATTAAGATTTTTATAACAAAAATTCAGCAAAATTCCTTCTCAATGTAGAATTCTTCTCTAAAATCTATACACACCGGAAGCATAGCATCTCGGTATGTAGTTCTTTTCCGCTCGGTCAAATTTCAGAGAATACTACTGAATTTGAAATTCCGAAAATTCGGCTTTCCGCCCGTTAGATTCTTTGTCCCATTACCCGATAATATATTACTCTGAACGTTCGAATTTACATATTAGTTTGATTCATGTTCCAGGATATCTAAATATAGGGTCCCATTGAACGTGTTCAGGAAAAAAATGGTAATTTTGCATGAGAAAATAATAAAATAAAAGAACGAAAGTTGTTGGGTGCTCGAGACGTTTTATGGGTGTCGATGATTCGAGGGATAAAAAGAAATTTAGTGGCAGTGGGGGGATAGTTTAGTTTGTTGGAAATGTTAAAATCGGCCCGGTTCCCATACTTCGGGATAGATTGAAGAATTTAGCAGCCGGGCAAATAAGGTTAAGTAGGTGCAGATTGAGTGGAGCGTGGAAGCCAGACAATGGAAAAGCAGGAGGGGTAAAGGGGTAGGAGTCGAGCGTAGCCGCGTACCCCTCGTAGCAGAGAATCGAAGCCCCATCGTGTGGTCGCAACTGTGGATAGTATCGGATGAACTAGCCGCGAGCTACTTGCTTCTATTATGCCAATAGTCGACTCTAGGTAGGCTAGGGTCATCTGCAATTGGATCATACTTGACACTCGGGTATGCTAGGCCAACTGATCGTTACATTCTTGTACGTTTTAAACCGAGTCGTTTCAACGAGAACAAGTCGTCTTTCTAATGTATACGAGTATTATTGGATTATTTTTAGATTTTATTGGATTAGCTGAGCTGGAATCATCTTTCAATTGGATCGCGTTTAACACACTCTCAGCTGATTCTTACTTTTCCTACTCTCAATGGAGTTATTTCAATCTGACGTATCAATCGAAATATTTTATAATGTTATCTCTATCATGGTAGCGTTACCATTGTCTAGGATCATCCGTAATTATAAGTGGATCACGTTTGAAAACAAGGCGATTATGATATGTCTTACACATGTACCATATATAAAAGAGTTATTTTAATCAAAACTAAATACTTATCTATGGAATATTCTTCTATAGGATGTAAGAAAGTATCAACTTAAATTATTCTGTTTACAGTTTACAATATCGTGACAAGGTAGCGCGGATTACCTGATCGATCAACACAATCAGATTAATTGTTACGAATGAAAGAAAGCGGAAGCTAATTTAAAGGGAACTAGGGTAAAAATATTTTCCACTGTTACGGCCGAGTTTCGGTGATTTATCGCTAAATAGGGAAGGGGGTGTTTGCAAGGGCAGCGAATTGTTTAAAATAGACAGTAAAGGGGATTTAAATGGTCCCCAGGCGTGTATAGAGACGGGGGTCGTCACTGTAAAGCGAATCGAATTTTCAACCGTGTAAATTCACTCGAGTATCCGAGGGGAGGACACGTACCGTGACCACGATCATATAACCCCATAGATATCCATTAAATTACTAAATAACAAAGTACGTTGATAATTAACTCTAGATGACACTAATCATTCTTATGGTGTAACGATCCTATGCCTGAGATAATTTTCAAACAGACATCGCTTGCGATAAAAATTTTGTTCATTAGAAATTTATTCGGTTTTTGTGCTTTTTCATTTATTGCCTGGAAGTCATATAGAATTTGTTTGTTTAAAAAAAAAAAAATGAAATTCAATTGCACGTGCGATGAACGTGCAGCGATACGTCAGGATGCGTATCCAGAGGTACACGAACAGAGGGTGCGGGGATGAATGGTAGAGAAGGAAGAATCAGAGGAACGCTATGGCCACCCTTAACGAGGCTAATACGCTCGTCACGAACCAACCAGTCTACTACCCCATGTCACGTCCCGTACGACGTGTTATTAATGTCGCGCTTCGGCAAACGCTATACAACTGTTGAACGTGTCACGTTGATGGTCCGCGTTGCGTTTCGCGAAACGCTTACAATTCCCTCGAATAGCTACCGTCAATCCTCTACATTCTACATTAAAATCTTAATCACACCGAGTGTTTTATTATGAAAGTGAATCAAACGACGTCCAATTTCTAATTTCTTTACCAGGGCGTTAATGAAACAGATGAAATTAAGGGATACACAGAATATTGTCATCTGAACGGAAGAATGATTTAGAGTTGGAAGTAGGCACGTAGGAGTTCGCCAATATCCACAGAACATAAATGTTTTACATGCAATAAGGCGTTCCCCCGGCTAGTCGCGGCTGGACGAAACTGTCCGCAGTCGAATTTTATTACTTGACCGCAAAGGGGCTTTCCTCGTGAAAAAGGCGCTGCAACCAGGGCTGAAGGTGTAAAAAAACGCTGCTCGTATAAATGCAGCAGACACACTTGATACTCCATTGTAATTTCTAACGCGTGCACATCGAGTTAAACTGAATTAACCCTTAAATGTTATTTCTGGGGGTGAGGATTTCTAAGAAACATGGAATTATATGGCTATGATTGCCTCGGTAATCGCTCTTTTGAAATTTTCAATTTGTTAAATAGCTATACCGTATAGTATAATGGTGACACATGCAAATGCCAGTATGTAACATACGCGATTTATGACGGTCAGTTTATTGAAATGGGTGGCCAACTCTCATCCCTAAAAACGTTCCTCGCTCTTCTTATGGTATATGTACTATCTACCTAAGCATGGACACTTATACATACATAGATGGGTGCACACGTGGAGGAGACACAAGTTTCTGCATTCGACGGCGGGAAGTAACGCTTCCATAGGATGAGGGGTCCAACTTTCTCGCTGTTGTCTCCTGGTAAATCTTTAATATTCTATTTAATATCGAGGCTGGCTGACAGACCACGGCCACCTACGGTTGTATAAATCAAACGGGAGATATTGGCCGGTGTGCTTTTTGCTTTTTCCTTTTTGCTAGCTACGGGGCGAGCCTCTATAATTGTTTTTACGGATTATAAATTTCGTTTTTTACACCGGCACCATTCGATTCCAATCTATCCCGAGCATCTCCATTCGTCTTTCAATGAAATTCTCAATGATTTATGTTTTACTTGTTCCAGAGTAAATAGTTCGGTCGAATTAAAACGATAGAAAAATTAATGAAAAGTTTTGATATTTATCGATGGAGCTTATAGGATTTTTTTTTAATCAGCTATCGTTTCATAGCAGGCATCCATATTTATATCGTATACCAGGAACAGATAATATTTATGGGGTATTCGTTGGAGAATCACGAGCGAAACCCCTCGTTCCCCCTTTTACCGGGGCATCAACATGATACAGTAGCGTTTAGACGGGAGTTCAGGGGTTAAGAAGAGATTTTGGGGTCGCGTTAATTAATACCACGCTACTGGCACACCCCTGTAAGCGCAACACTTGGGCACTAACTACGACTTAAGCCGCCATTAATTCACATCAACGTCTTACTATGGGTAGGGGGTTGGTGACTTGCATACTTCTTGCCAAACTGCGATAAGTGGCTAGCCACTCGAACAATTTACCATATTCTTAACGATGAAAAAAATTACTATTTATTATAATAGGCAGAGAAGTAAAATGACAAAAGTATTTACACGGAGAAAGATTCTAAGAAAAAGAAGGAGAAAGAGTGGCAGTGGTGGTTTTCACGGTAGTCGATGTCTCTGAACGATAACCAAGCTACCTTTTCGTCACGCACGCGTCTCATGTAACCCAGTGGACCTAGAACATAATCCCTGTCAACTCTAAGAAAATAATGATCGCACGATGCGTCTGTGATTTTACGGTACGTATATAGAGCTCCTGTTACATTGTATCGAGCGAATAAATTACCAGCGCGAAAATAACTCTGCAACATAATACTCTGGATCTTAATCGAAGATAATGCGAGCGTTGATTGTTTTATAGTTGAAGGTATAAAACGGTAGCTTTCGGTCGTGTCGTAATAAATTCGGCACAGATGACGATTCGAATCAGAAGCTGGTTGTAACAAGTAAAAGGGAAACTATGTTGACACGCTTATTCTGTGCTTCTGAAAATCCTCTACGTCTGGGTGGATCTTTCCCGTTGGTTAAGCCGATCATTGTCGCAGTAACAAGCCAGCTATTGACAGGTCTCGTTCTCGTATGGCAGTTACATACCTATGGTACGTATGTGTGCAAGGGTGGACACAATCTCAAAGAAGGGGACATACGAGGATGAGAGAAACCACGGTTTGACCAGTGTGCGGTGGTGTTACGCTACTACTACGGGGGCCACATACTAATGGGGTATTACCTTAACACCCTCTATCCCGACTCTCCTTCAGTTAGTTACTCCTCGGGGATGTGGAAGAAAAGGAGATTCCTCCAACCCCTCCTCGACACTTCTCCTTTCTCGTCAGGCGACGCGAGACCAACATTCTCTTCTCCTCCTTACACCCGATTTCTTCCGTTTTTCTTTGTTTTTGATCGATCGTTCCTGGAGCAGAGACTACCTACGTACCGACGTAAATCGTTATCGAGCCACTTCCACGTCTGTTGGATAACTCCGGCTCCGAAATCGAATCGTTTACCAAACGTCGATGGGGTTGAACGGTCGACGAAAGAATTTCTTTAGTGGCTGGATGCATCATTGAAATTAATTTTCTACTTTTCTACATAGTCCATGGATCTTTCCAATGGAAGAGAAGAATTTCCAATTGTCGTCGAAGAAATTTCTTTGTAAAATGAGGTAAAATTGAAGAGGGAAACGATTAGAAGAGACAAGAGCGATCAGTTCGGAACGGATAAATCTCGAAGAAGAAGGAATTGCAAATGGTTTTGATCGCGACTATCGGCTGGAGTTGTGTCGACACTCATCGTCAGATGCCCGATCGGAGAGATTCCTTCGGAAACAATAAGACGAGCGATTTCTGCTGGCGATAGGTTAGCCAAAGGTGGGGAGAGGACTGCATGAATTTCAATCGACATCTTATCTGGTACACGAGCGAACCTCGAGTGCCAGTGGATCGTGATCAAGTGGACCTCCATGGCGAGGACAATACACGCTGCGGCCGACAAGTGACAATACGCTATCAGGGTCGTTCGAAGCGTATTGCTCTTTTGTCCGAGCCACTACACCTGCCATACGTACTTGAACAAGTTCATGGAAAGTGTCAGGACTGACCCGGCCGTGGATTACCGACTGAACATCGCCACGAGGGTTGTTCAAAGCTGTTCTAAGGATAGAAGGTGGGTGGGCAAGTATTACCAACGGTGATAAGCTGTTCCATGCCAAAAGAGAAATTACTCGATTCTGAAAGTAAAACCACCGCCAGCATATTAAAACTTTGTCTCAAGACTTTTCAGCCTTTCTACGCGTTCAATCCGATCCCTTTATCACGAAACCGTCAACCCTCCTTCGTACGGTTATACGATTTGACCCATGCCACAGGGGTAAGTTCGGACAGCATACGATAGGATTTACTGCTACAGACATATTTCAACTTCCGATCCAAGAAGTTCGACGAACACCCGCTACCTTATATTTTTCTGCCTTATCGAACAGTCTTTTTAGAATCGTGCATAACGAGAAACGGATAAATGGTATTGCTTCAAGTAAGGAAATATCTTTTGATGTACCCACGCAAAATTGAAAACTATTCAACTGATTTAACAAACTATCGATAATAACCGAACGAAACGAAAGAAAAATATTCGTGGAACGTTAGTACCAGCATAGAAGAGGATCTCTTTTTCAAGAGAAGAATAACGATCCTTCGAGATACTCGTTCTTCCGTAAGATCATCATGAAAGCAATTATGTAATGTACCCCGGGGAACATGGTCTCTGGAGATTCGAGACAAAGCGAAAATAGTGAAAGGAAAACAGTGATAAACGACGAACAGAAAATATCGTTCAACGATAAGAACCGATTGATTAATTGCCATCTAGAAAAACAAAATCAAATCTCCGTCACTTTAGAATTGAAACGGAATAGAAACGAATCGATGGAAACGTGCAATGATTATCCTTCGACATCGAGGACGAAATGTCCACTTGTACGTGCGAGAAAAGAAACAAAAATAGAGGGAATAAAAGGATAAAGAAGAAGATCGAATCGAAAGGCTGGTAAATTAGACGACGATTGTTCGGTTCCAAGGACCGCAACCGAAGGCCACTAATCAGAATCTTACACTCGCCCCTCTTGAACGAAACGAGGACGGTTCTTCGAGTATATAACTCCTCGCTAAGATTCTCGAGAGGACTCGTGAAAGTCAGAACTGGTGCTAACTCGACTTTACTAACGGGCAATCAGATCGCCTCTGTTGGGACAACAAACTCTTCCACTCCACCCTCGCGCTCTTCTACTTCGTTCCTTCCTTCGTTTCTTCCTTCGTTCGGTCGTCCGCTTGTATAGCTTATTTATCGAAGAAGTTAAGTTAGCCGGGGTTAAACAGCAGTAAATTCACCCCAAGAGGAATGGACATCGCGACTTAATTGCCTCTGCCCGATTCCTTCCTCTATCGATTGGATAACGATGATTTCTAACGTCCTATTTGATGTTACAAAACTTGTAACTACTCTAAAAGATAATCATTTCTCCGATAGCAGATTTTATTTTCACTCAAAAATTTATTCCCTTTTATCTTGAATAATCTTTGCTTTTGTTAGATACAAGTATTGAACATTGAACGGTGCAGACAAGAAGCAACCAGTTAACAACTAGGTTAATACATACTTTATTATGATGCGCGAGTCACGTGCTGGAGAAAATCCTCTCGAGACCTGGATAATATCTATTCGTCGGACGTGTACGGGGAATGTCAGCAGCTGTATCCCGTAGACTGTAGACGATCTGATCGAGGATATCTTGCATCCCGATTTCCCGTAACCCTACGCACTACAACCAGCGAGGGAGAAATCTAAAGAGTGTGGGAGGGCTTAGTCGAGTTATACCTCTCCTCTTATTGTCCCATTTACACTTACTCCTTTATATCCGGTATATTTTTATAATACTTCTATTCGATTCGCGTAAGGCAATTTGACGAAAGAAAGAATTGTTTAAGCGATAGACTAGACTAGCAAACACGATATCTTTAAGCATAGTTAAGGTACCAGCAGCGATTAGTTGGAGCATTAAAAGAAACGAAGGAAACGTTATTAGCCAGCAGGAATCGGACGCGTTATCTCCGCGCTCAATTAGACCCGTAAAGAATCGCGTATACCCCATTGATCCTCTTTGCTTCTGCTTGCAGTCCATCCACCCTTCGACCCTTTTTTTTCCTTTTCTATGTCCTTTATAAAATATCGTATTAATTTGACATCTTTTCTGGATTTTCATTAGAGAACGACAGCTGTTATCGTGGCACAGTCGTCGTCTTGCAAAAATATTAGTTAAAGATGAAGGGTGTACGTGAAAATTCTGAAAAATCTGGTAATAATTTCTTACTCGTACGTTTAACGAAAGCAGTGACTCACACGATTTTATGTGCCATGTACGATCAGCATCTCTAACCGTCTTCTTTTTTTTTTTTTTCTCTCTGTTCCGAAGAAAGCACCACAGGGGTAGTATGTAAAAAGGCCATCAGCGATTCGGTAGCGGTAACGTCCTGACACTTTGCTAGAACTCCTGCGAGGGTCGTTACCACCGTCGTCTTTTCCCTTTTATGCGAACACAGTGCAACTGTTCACCGTCGATGCACCGTCGATCTCTACTGATCTCTACCGATCTGTACCGATCTGTATTGGAATTCCCGGAGACGCGCATGCCAGCAGTTACGGGTAACTACCTCGTCCTCGATTTACGATTCTCCGCGACTATAAACAATGGGTAAACGACAGGTTATTACCTACGTCAAAAAGTAAAGGGATGAGAAAGTGGGTGGACAGAGTAGAATTGCCAGTGCCCTGTCCTAAATATAAAAATATTAGAGATTAAAATATATTAAAAGGTGTAATTAAATTGAAATTTATTCCGATAAAGAGGATGAAATTGTGAGGTAGCGTAGGTACATCGAATAAGAAGGCGTTCATTGCCTTCATTTATAGGCACTGTACAAATGTGTAGATGGTTGTTGGGAGAATGAAGGGAACGGGAGCAGGACACGTAAAGCTCGATCGGTCCAGATATATAAGTATTCCCGAAGGCGAGGGGCAATTTGTCCCGGTCATTTGGCCAGTCCACGGGGACTCCCTGACTGTAATCCAATCACTAGCCACACTCTACTTCTGTCTCTTCTGTTCCAAAGATTTTCTCTCCTTCTTCCTTCCTAACAGACTTTCTCTCTTTGTCTTTCTCCAGTCACCCTCTTTCAATGGGATGCCCCGTCAGTCGTCATTCGTCAGTCGTCATTGAGACTACAGCAATCCTGACCGAATGACAATTATTGTGCACGGATTCTCTTTCAAAAATTAGATACATAGTAAGCTAAAATATAAGAAAAATTGATTTGCGTGCAAAGGAAATATTAGAATTTCTTCAATCTGTACTTCTTTTCCTTTGAAAACGAAATCCTACGTGAGAATGTGGAAATACGACGCATGAATTTTCACCAGAATCGTGCCTACGGGCGAATGGCATACGTGATCTTGATACAGAGGGGTTGCGCGAAAAATTAGCCTTGTTGAAAGACGGCCCTTTACGCGTTCGCCTTTCCTCCCCTTTTCCACCTTTTCCCTTTTTTTAAACTGACCCGACTTCCGTCTAATCTTTCTTCGAATCTTGCTTCACGTGCCTTTATCTCGAACAAAGCCTTCTCCTTGTTAACGCACGAAAACTTGTATCTTTTTATTTTCAGAACAAGGCCTTTCTTTTTTTAATTATTTATAAATTTTGCGGCTCACGGTTTTTATCCTCTAGAGAAACGATATATATCTCCTTGAAGAAGAGAAAGAGGTCTTTAATTTCTTTTCAACGGAAGAAAATGTTCCGTTCAATAGCCTCATCTGTTAGGTAGTTCCGGTACGTATACCGCGCTCAGATCCGGCCGAGCGGTACTGCAATTACCCTGCTGTGATTTAGAGCCCACCCGTTATAGACCAGTGAGTTTTGATTTACGATGCCTCGCGTGAAATTAATTTCAATTCGGTAATGTGTACGAATAATTCGTGGCGACTACGGTTACCTTGTCGAAAACTCTTTGACTAAGCTATTGGAAAGTTTCACCGTTTTCTATTAAAATTCAATTATAATTTTTGTTAAGTAAAATTTAATTCGAACCGATCCGATGGTAGACGTAGGTCTAATCTCCAAAGAAGCTCGGTTCTCTTTGCGAAAGGGAAATCTCGGTATCGGTCATCGAGTTTTCAATCTGGCGCAATACCGAAATTAATTTCAATCTACGTGGAGGTACGGTAAGATGGTAGCGGTCCACGCTCGAACGATCACGAATGCCGGTAAGATTGAGCCGATCCAACGGATTCACAGAAGCTTCTTAGATCTTCCGTGATGGTTTTCCTATCTATACACTATTGTCCAAAATTTCATACGTTTATTACTTGCAATTAATTATACTTGGAAGTATGTATCCGATGTTTTTATATGCAATTATAATAACGTATCGTTAGCATCGGTAAAACTACCCCTTTAGTCAGAAAGCATTCGTCAATGGTATTAATGTTTTAAGAATCGTAGAGGTGTTTTAAGCCGATTTAAGTTTTCATAATATTCAAGGTTAAAGTTTTTTAAACAGAGTTTAGGTATGGATGGGGATACTTTTGCGAGTAACTGTATATCTATAAATCGAGAGGGATGCCTGATCGTTTGAGCGTGGGGTGGGTTGGTGGTCGAGTTGGTAACGAGATTTCCTCGATGTCCACGAACGGTTTAAGCTCGGATCACGTTCAAGCGTTTAGCCTTCTTGCCTCGCTTCGTCTTCCTCGTAAACGTTCTCGACCGTTCCTTTTCTTTTTCCCTTCCTATTCCTCGTTACTTTCTCCTGTTACACTCTCTGTTCGTCGCCCTCTCGTTCATCCCCTTCTTTCGGATAACAGATAAAGCGGATACAGTGGGAAAGAAGCTCGGCGTAGCGGCAAAACGCTTCCGTTGGGCCGCGCGTATGATTTATTCCGGCGCGAACCACCCACCAGAAATATCAGATACCCCTAATGAATTTCTGGAATGGTGTGCGTGCGCGCGCGTGTCTGTGTGTGTGGAGAAGAACTAACAGAAAGAAACATGGGGTGAACCAACGACACGAGATACAACACGAATCCTCGCTGAAATTCTGTCTCCTAGTTGACCACCTTCGGTTATCCATGCTAATGAATAGACTTTTCGTATTGAGATAAGAAATAAAAGTTGACGAAACGGGAAAGGGAATTGGAAAAAGAAAAGGTTGAACTGGTAAGAGATGAATGGCACGTGGCCCGCATGAGATTCAGAACGAGAGGAATATTCAGTGCAGAATTTGCGAGAAATTAGGCGTGAAATACGGCTGGCGTTTCGAATATTTCTGCCACCGACAGATTTCGACTTTCCTGTCAGACACGGCCTTAGACGATCCATCGATCTGCCTTTGTATTCACCGCGAACCTCTTCTCTTCTGCATCGTAACTCCCCCCTTGTAACTTTACCAAGACACAAGCCTTTTCGCTCGAAAAATTTTCTGTCAAATTATCGAACACCTTTTATCGATATACTTGATCCACTACTATTTTCATCATTTGCAATGCCAACTTTTTCGCGTAACTTGAAAATTCTTCGACATTCGAGAATAAAGGCAAACGTCAATCTTAATAAATTTCTGACGGATCATGAAAACGATTCGTACTTTCTCTTCTACCTTGTCCATACTTTGTATTCCTTCGACGGTAGAAGCAATCACCGTAAGAGAAACGTGTTGCCGAACCTTCCACTATTCCAATCAGCATCGACGATAGTCTTGCTCTTCGAATTTGAATGTTTAACACGTATTCTTAGCTGAAAAAAAAAACAAAGATGAGAAAAAAGAAAAAGCGAAAAGTCCAAGTAGGAATGCGAACGAAGAAGAATGTTGAATGACCAGAGCAGCTGAAAAAGATTTAAATAATCATATATATCGAACGTGGCTATAAATCGCCTCGTGTCCATCCGGCCCCCAGGATCGCCACCCTAACTACTGGCATCTATAGCAATGGGGTGGACCAGTGATATATGTCTTCCCTATAACAGCCAGAATCAAAACACCGCACCATCCTCCTCCCTAGCTTAGGCGATGTTTGTCCTTTGGCCAGCAACTTCTGCGGCAGACAGTTGATATCGGTGAGATCGCTGTATTAATTAACAGTAAATTGCTGCTTACAGAAGAACACGGAATCTAGAAATCAGGCATTTATACCATTGTTATTCGTTTTCAAAATTTCTCCCATATTATTTTTATGAATATCTAGTTACACTCATGTTTCAGTTCTACCGAAATGAAAATTATAAATAGTTTTGTTAATCCGTTTGCGTAAAAAGCGCCTGAAACCTGCAACCCGCCCAGCACCGATGACCGAACGTCAGGTCAGCAGGGGAAGGTACAGTCACAACCAAGAGGTACAAAGAGAGGGAACGATGAGGGATTGAGAATTAATTCCACATTAAATCTTCACTTTTGATCAGGCATATTATGGAAAATTCTCTGGTGTCTAGAACGCGTAAAAGAGAAGACGCGCAAACTTCAGCAGCTACTCGAGGAACGTGTTGAAGCAACGTTGTAACCTTAATGCACTTACGAAGCAGCGGCTATTATGATTGCAGGATCGGTCGACGTGCTGTATCTGGTCAGGAACAAAGTGCTGGCAGAGAGGAGATTACAAAGCGTTGCTGGACGATGCTCACTTGACCGGTATTACAGATGTAATATCGTAAACAATGTCCCTCTAAGCCGTAGCCAGGTTTATATTTGCACCAAGTCACGAGATCTGCCCCCAAAGCTGGACAAAACGGGGAACCACCTTGCTTTCCCTTCTCTATCTCCCTGTACACCCTCGTGCGAACCCTTTGCAAAGCGTTACCACTGTTTACTCTTGAATATTCATTCTTTGTCCTGATACAGCCGTGAACACGAAGTGTCCACACATTAACCAGCCTGACCAACCTGACCAGCCGCTTAACCACAACCCCTTTATCGTTTCACCGTTTTTATTGGAAAAGCGTAATCTGTTCCTAGTTGCACCTATGGTCGAACTGAAAAATAATTGTGGCGTTAGAATATCTTTAAATATTATTACAGAATACGTTGAATAGTAGAAACTTACCTCGTGCTATTCTGTTTCTCGGTACTGCAACATTCGGCTTCGATTCTTGGTTATGACTGTACCTTCCCCTGCTGACCTGACGTTCGGTCATCGGTGCTGGGCGGGTTGCAGGTTTCAGGCGCTTTTCACTCGAATTTTTAAACGTTAATTATTGGAAAACAAAGCCGCAAACGCTATTTCGTTATTCTTGATTTTCGTCTTACTTTGATCCCTATAATCACCCCTTAAAATTTTGCCTACCTGTTGTCGAACACCCTGTATATAGACAACATATTTGAAGATTAAATTCGACGAATCTGCTTTCCCATCGAATCGTCCGTTACCTATTCGGATGAAGAATAACACGAGGGAAGACGGAAATGCCGTCGATAGTCTACGCAGGGGACTTTCACCCCCTTCCTTCCAATAAATACGGGACACGGGACGCGTTTCCACGACCGCGCAACTGTACTATCGCGGGAACAATAAAAATAGAGCTGCCGTATAGGTTGGCCTGCTTACTATCAGGCCGCAAGTTACGATTAAAAGACCGTGAGCCAGACCCGCCCATGCCATGTCTCGAATTCTCAGTTTCTTCGAAGAGACTCGGGGAGGGATGGCAGAGGGGTCAGAAGACTAACCGGTGGGATACCAGCTAGCATCTTGAAACTTCTTCAGGCAACTCGAGAAATCTTTTCGCGGGTTTATGCTTATCGTAAACATCGCCACAGACAAACTCCACTGATCTCTTCCAGAAACGATGATGCGATTCAAGGTAATCGTAAATACGGCAGAGATACGCCTCGAATTTTCAAATCTACGTGAATTTGCCCGACTCTCTTAAAACGGTATGTTGAATAATTTAAGAAAGCAAATAATATTATAGCGTATAGAATATTATTTCATTGAAGAATAAGTTTTCCACATGACATCAGTGCAGAGAAGAAAAAGAGGGAGAGAGAGACACCCCCTTCGATTACGTATACCTCGACGATAAAACCTCCTTTGCGTGGATTAGTCCGCTCAATCAGGAAATATACTTGGGGCCCCCATAAAGTTCTCCCAGCGTGCAAACCCCTATATGCGTCCTATGTACTACCCTCTCTATGTGCTTCCCTTCTTTTACGCATCCATGTCCGCTGAACGTTCATAGCGACAGATAAGACTTCCTATCTTAATTGACATACCAAAATCAAAAGTATTCAAAAGACTTTTTATACCTCTTTAAGCTTCATTAGCGTTATCGGCCTGCTCAGACTTACCCACTCTCATTTTCACGATATTTCTTTTCAAACCTTTATAATACAAATAGCTAGTGAAACAAAATATTTCTCACTTATTTGGAAAGAAAAAACCGAGGTATTTTTCGTAAACCGGGTTGATATTGCACGGTCGGAAAAAAAGCGGATGCTTTTATACACATCGAATCCTGAAAAGTATAGACGGAGACAGATTCAGTTTCGGGTTTATTTTAAAGTCCATGGGGCTCAATGTTCCGCGAAATACGTCTCTCCCTTAGCATCTCTCCTATAATACAGATGCCTTATAGATGGCTACAAATCCCCGGAAACTCTTCATATCTATAACCTCTTTTCGTTCTCGATAACGAGGGCTCACACGCGACAGGGTACTTTTAAACAATTCACCCTTCAAACCCTCCTACATGGTTAACTTTATTGCTATTTCCGTACATACGCCATGCTTGATACCCATAGATCTTACACTTTTACTTTTACTTGTCCTCATTTTTATTATTATTCTTTGCACTATTTCTTAAGCAAGCATTTAATTGCAAAATTCTTTCTTATGTTCTATGAAATATGCAATTAAAAATAAATGTTGTTAGAAAAGAAAAGAACAATTGCATCCGAAGAAAGTTGGAATAAACGAGATAGATAGCGATAGAGTAAGAGGTAACGGAGGCTACACTTTCAACTTACGATGGTCGAAGTCAATTCGATAGCAGTTAACGAATTGTTGGGGGTGAATAGAAGGGGTTTGCGGTTAACACGAGGGGTTGACAGGGGAACGCATAATACATTGTTACCCCATCCACCGAATTCACCCCTTCCATGTGCAGTAATTTTCTCTGCACCGAACCGACATCAGGCTGAACTATCTCATAATTAAAATTACCGTACCGCACACACACACACACACATTTCAACACCTTAACACATCGTTTAAGCACATTTCCAAATGTTCCTTTTACCCTGTGTACGTACGTGTGTGTTGAATCGATTACGATTCATTTACACCAATGTCGCCTGAATAATAATTATCATTGAAAATATGTATAAATAATGGTATCATAATAATTGAAAATTAATCTAAAAATTTGTGAAATATTTAAAGCGTCGCTTGAAATTATCATATTTCGTTTCATCTTGGGGCTGATCCACAAGTAAGGCGTTACTTTTAAAATTGTTCTTTGTTAAGTTTTCCCATTTCAAGCGTGAAAGCGTTTAACCGTTTAACCGGGGAAAAATGATCGTAGGGTGGTGGGAAATAGCAGCTTTCTTCCCTCCGCTCTTTGCCCGTCGATTTAAAACATTTGCCCTTCGCGAAACGAAAGTTCTCCGTGTCGTTGAGCTAGGGTGCCATGAAATCACCCTAATATTGGATTATATCAATATACGGAACACACATATATCATATTACCGAGGCTAGAACGCGCAGGTTACTAAATTTCCGATTTCTTCACAGAGATAAAGGTATCCTGACATTTTCTTCGATCAGCATATTACAAACGGTACCTTTTCCATACAAACCAACAACTTTTCTGTTTGAATCAACCTTGACAAGGTGGGAACAGATTCGAATCAAGTTGCAATCGAATCGAGTCGAGTCGAGAGTCGAGGTACGAAGGGTAATGACGTGTGCTCGAACACACGGTGTTTAACACTTTATCTATCCCCTCCAAGTTATTAATGACACTCGCTGAGTCAGATGCCGCGTCCAAGTGCGGCATCTTCACAGTTTAATATCCGAGGAATCGAGTCACTCGGCCGACTACTCCCGGACTCGTTCTACTCGTCGCCTCGAGTGTACACTCGTGGTCGAGGCATTTCACTTCCAATATCCTTCACCCTGCCATGCCGAACAAAGTGTCTCTGGCAAACCGACGAGTGAACACGTTTTCATTTTACACCACCACCACCATCGTCATCGATTCTCTAATTTTCACGATCATTCAAAATTAGTAGATACCGAGAAAGTAATCATTCTGGGTAAATAGTAAATAAACTGCTACAACTGTTGCAATTCGCATTTATCATTCGTATCAAACGAATGTTATATCTCCTGTAAAGATTTCAAATTGATGGCTCGTAGAAAGATGATATTAAAATTTATCAACGTGGAAAATCTAACGGTAAATGGCGCGACATGCACCGTCAAGTGCATCGTGTAAAATTCAAGCATTCGATCGTAGATATTCTTTTTTTTTCTCTACATTTTATCATACATCCACGTGGCGTATTCATTGTCAGTTGAAAAAAATATGAGGTATTAATAATTGAACGCATGGTGTACTTAAAGCTACCATCATTTCCAACCATTGGATGGAAAATGTCTGAACTTATCGGACAATAATCGGCGAAAGTCGGAAGGACAAATGAATTTTTCATGTAACATCGCATGCCTACTACTGCCTGCACATTCTTAAATAACGCAGTCTCGCGTCAAGTTACATTTTGTTCAACAGTCGTGTTTCAAACAGTATCTACTACGTCGCGTAAAGTTGCTTTTATTAAAACTCGAATATTTTTTTCTTCATTTATAACGTAACGATTAAAAGTGTTTTCAAATTCATCATTTACAAGATCTCTCGGAGAATTAACTCGGTTTGAACTATTCAATTTTACAAATTGTAAGCTTTTGTTATTTTTGCTGACTCTTTACTTTATTCGACGTAAAGTTAAAGTTTCAGGACGATTTGATATTTCTGGTTAAGAAATCAATGTCGTTAGTGAATCATGATAAATACACAAAAAGAAAATTGCGATGGAATGAATATTACGAAAGAATATTACGAAAATGTGGGAGCATCTTGAAAAAACAAACTTTCGAATTTTGTCGTGAAACGGGTCTTCATGGTTACAAATATATCGCTGAAACTCGTCGTTCTATGCCAGAAAGGTAAATTGTATTTTTTCTTCTTTCTATCTACGACAGAAAATTAAAATTAACATCAGATTTACATAGATTATTGTATATCTCAGCGAGTTATTCGGGCAGCCTGTTTTAGATGCTCCATCCTCTGTATACTCGATTCAAGTTTCAATTATATTCAGCTCCGATAATAATCAGATCGAAAGATACTTACTCATTTGACGTTCGTTTTAACAGAATCGCGTGGGCAATAACGGTGCTTATATCGCTAGTTATCGCAATTGTAATAATGAAATTTACTTACGATTATTATTCGGACCATGCTACCCTCTCTGTGATCGAGTCGACCCATCGTGGAATATGGAATTATCCATTTCCAGCGGTGACAGTGTGCGATTTTAATCGTGTGTCTCTCAAGTTAACACGAAAATTAGTCGAAAAATTGTAAGTCTTACTTAAGTTACAATTTTTCTAACAGCTTACCTACTGCTCGCAATTCAAATGAATTATAAATTAAATTGAATAAGTTCCAGTTGGTAAGCTGTTAATACAGATACCTTAATTATTCTCTATTATTTTTCATATCTTTTTTCATCCCTTTTACTTCAATTCATAGGAAACTTCCACCGACTGTGTCAAAGGAATTTATTATTCAAGAGATGAAATTATTGAACGAGTTATTGCATCCTGGTGAACACGAATTGAACATCCGTAGTAATCTTACACGATTACAGGTCATCTTCGACATGAACGGTCTCTCAATTCCCACGGTCATTAATTTAGTACGTTATTTCAAATCGTACAACCTTAGGAAATTTTCAAGGTAGAAAGAAAATTGAAATGCAATTATTGTAGGTGACGAGAAGTTGCAACAATTTACTTGAAGCGTGTAAATGGAAAGCCGAAGAGAAAGATTGTAAAACGATATTTCAACCGAGCTTCACCCGCTACGGAATGTGTTGTAGTTTCAATTACATCACTCGTGAAAAGATTCTTGAAGAACCAAAGTAAATTTATTTCAAATTTATTTACAAAATTTAATGACAAAATTTTAATGGGTGATTCTAGGGATCAAAATAAGACGAAAATCAAGAATAACGAAATAGCGTTTGCGACTTTGTTTTCCAATAATTAACATTTAAAGATTCGAGTAAGAAGCCCCTGATACCTGCAACCCGCCCAGCACCGGCGACTGAACATCAGGTCAGCAGGGGAAGGTACAGTCATAACCAAGAATCGTTGAATAGTAGAAACTTAGTTATGACTGTACCGACCCCTGCTGACCTGACGTTCAGTCGCCGGTGCTGGGCGGGTTGCAGGTTTCAGGCGCTTTTTACTCGAATTTTTAAACGTTAATTATTGGAAAACAAATCAGCAAACGCTATTTCGTTATTCTTGATTTTTGTCTTATTTTGATCCCTAGAATCACCCCTTAAAATTTTGCCCACCTGTTGTCGAACAACCTGTATATCATGTTTCATCATTTCTAACTAAATTATTATTATTATTTTCTTTTACATTTATCGTGTACCGCAAAGTCTGACACCCCATAGAATGACCTCCTGTGGTTACCAAAGCGGCCTTAATATTTTGCTGAATTTGGATCCTGATGATTATCATGCCAGTCTCGTTGAATCTATAGGAACAAAGGTAATTTCTTTGTCTTCTTAATCGTGAAGAAATAAAAAAGCTGATTCTTTTTATAAGATTATTCTTAATCGTTTACAGATCATGTTACACAGTCCCTTTGACTATCCAGACGACAATGCAGCGAGCAAATTAATACCTGTTAATAAATATTCATTTCTTATTGTCCAACCGGATGAAATGTATTCAACGGATAACGTTAGACAGGAATCTACAAGATACTGCATATTTCACGACGAAATAGATGCGATGAATAGTGAAAATAAAAAAAAAAGATATTTCATTCCAGCAAGATATTCACTTATAAACTGCTTGGTAGAATGTCGAGCTAGTGTTATTCAAGCGAAATGTGGATGTGTTCCATATTATTATCCGCAGAATAGTTAGTTCATTTTAATTTACGTTAAAAAAGAGTACACTTGTTGACTTTATATTAAAATTCATAAATTTAACATTGAATAATTATACTTCTTCGTTGGTCCTTTGATGAAAGAATCTTCTGTTTTAGATGCCAGAGTATGCAATCTGAGAGATCTTGAATGTATAGAAACTTATAAATGTAAGTCTATAATTGTAATTGTAACAATATACAAATTTAGAAAATTCTATTCAGAGAATTTCACAGTAGACTAATAGGCTCGACTATGATCAAATTAAATTTACAGACTGGTATGATACTGCTTGGCCAGGAACAGATATGTCGCCTAATGTTGTATCGCTTACAGAATTGAATACCCATGAAAGACCTTGCGATTGCCATC
This sequence comes from Osmia lignaria lignaria, assembly GCF_051020975.1. Taxonomy (NCBI): domain Eukaryota; kingdom Metazoa; phylum Arthropoda; class Insecta; order Hymenoptera; family Megachilidae; genus Osmia; species Osmia lignaria. The sequence goes on from NC_135041.1 coordinate 14,066,469, forward strand.
CAGATTGCAATTTTTATACTTATTACGTACAGAATTCGATAGGAAATCTTGACAAACGTATTTATTACACTGGCCTCTCATATACAAATTATCCCAGGTAAATTTATAAAAGACCTAGTAGTATACATTTACTTCCAATGGTAGTGCAAATCTATAAATTATTATTGAATAATTCCCATTTAAATGTTAATTTGTAATGATTTTCTTCTTTAGCAAAGGTAAAACCTGGAAAAATCAGAGTGTAATTCATATATTTTTCGGTGATCTAGTGTCCGTTCAATATCGACGAGATATACGTTATAGTTGGCGCCATGTGTTTGGTAACGTAAGTTTAGTAAAATAAGTCATTGATTTGTATTAAAAAATAAAAATGATTATATTTGTTTTAGCAACATTCGGTGGTCTCCTAGGATTATTTGCTGGTTTTAGCCTCATGTCTGTGGCCGAACTTGTTTATTTTTTTATTATTCGAGTTATAACAGAAGCATTTTCAAATAAAGGAAACGCGGAAAATATATAAATAAAATTTCTTTTATTTTTCTCTATATATACAATAAAAAATATGTATCAAATAATTACATAACATTAAAACTTACGATGTAAATTATTTTTTTTGCGTGCTTGATATTCCGGTAACAAGAAATCTGTAACTAATCTGCATGATCTTAGCTCAGCTAATTGAGCAATAGAATCTGTTCCATTTAATTTTCCTCTCTTTTGTATCACAGAACCTATTGTTTTTGTAACTGCAGTTAAGAATGTTATTTTACCTCCTCCTTCTTGTAAGATATTGCAAAATTCTTGAATAAACCAGGACCCTGTAAAACGGCGCACCTCTAATAAAGTAATCAAAGATACATCTAAAATTCTAATAGGTAATACCTTTGAAATTATATATTACCTTCCGTTTTATGACGTACAGATACAAAATTTTGAATTGTTGACATAAATAAACAGAAGTTTTTCCGTGCTAAAATATTGGGAGCACAATTCGTAGGACCATCTGTAGACAGACCGTCATCAACACGCCCTGTAATCACGTAATATAAAAATTAATTATGTGTACTAACAATAAGTAGGGTATGAAAATTCTTAATTATAAAATTAAACTTTCTTGTACCTGCTACTTCTCCTTGACAAGCTTGTATAACAACTATTTTAATAACTTCTGCCAATTCTGGAGAACAAATTTTATGTTCAATCGTTTCAATACTAATTGTTTCCTCGTCAGAAGTAATAATACCACCTACACAGTATTAATAAATTATTACATATTCAAAAAAAAAAACAAAAACACACACACACAGAGCAAAACAGAAAGAGGGAGAGAGGAAATTCAATATTTTTTACCTTTGCAACCATGACTTAAAATGCACAAAAACATGCAATCATAATCAATACCAAATTTTTTTGGAATATCTTCCAACTTTTTCAGCATTTCATCTTTTTTTAAACTTTTAAATACTTCAACACGAAAATTGAAACCTCCAAATGTTTCTGACAATTTATTACAATCAGCCAAGTTTCCAAATCGAGTTTCATACTAAAACATATGTTTTCATTACTTCATTTACATAAGGTAAATAAATAATTAGACAAATAAATAAAGAGAGGTGGGAAAGGGAAAGAGAAAAATGGAAGAAGAAATGAGATAAATAACATACAGACATCATACGATATTGCTACCTTTTGTCCCATAAAAACCATTTGACTTATAATGATGCAAAGACCATTCTTCAACTTTTTTATACCTTGCTCCTTAATATCAGACAACATATGTACATCTTCTCTTGTAGAAAACATTTGCAACTGAGATACAGCAGTAGAACTTGTATACTGTACATCCAATACATTCTGATTATCTTCATACCTTTTAAGGTCTTCATAAATAATATCCAAATCATCAAATCTTTTTAAATGTTTAAGTAAGTTCTTCAGATTTACTTTACCATCTATCATAATTTAATGTAAAATATAAATATAATATAATATATAAACATAAGAAACCAACTATCAACATAATAAATAATTATAAAAATAAAACAACAAACCTAAATCAATTGAAATATACTTTCGTTGTATCCAATATAATATATGTAATTCCAGGAAGTCTGTATCCTTGAAATTTTCTTCATATTCAGGTAAATCATTTTTCACAAATTCCACTAAATATTCTATATTATTCTCTGCAAGTGCTTCGCATAATAAATATAAACATTTAGCCACTGAATTCACAGATCTTGAACACAACCTATTCTTTGGTAAATATAACAATTCTAAATCCTTAAATGATATTCCTAATTTCCGTATAATGTGTCTATTCTGTATAATGCACAATGCTTCTAACAATTTGTTTTTCCAATTTTCTGGATGCTTTTTTATAAATTCAACAAGTACATGTGATCTGTTGTCTTTACATTTTTGCAATAATCCATAAACCTCATTAAAACTATATGCATAATTCTTTATCATTAAAAATAAAACAGATATTATTTCATCAATATCAAGATCATATCCTATTTTCTCCAAAATATCATTATTTAGTTCTTCATTTATGTTATTTGAAACAATGCACAGCATGGCATCAGTAGATACACACATAATTGTCTATAAATGTACATTTAATACATTCTGAAAATAAAAAAATATTTAATGCTAATACACATAATTATATAAATATAACTTATATTTACAAATTCCCATGACTGAACATGCCGTTGTTCTCAAAGGGTCGTGAATTTGTGCCCTCTTGATACGGACCTGATTTCATCGGGGGTGTCAGGGACCCCACTGCGCCAATGACGCCCTCTGGATACCGACCTGATATTATCATGGGGTGTCAAGGACCCCGAGACACAGGTAACATTCTTGACATACCAACATTATGACATCCGGGGTATCAGGGACCCCGATGCACAGGTGACGCTCCTTGCATACCGACATTATGACGTCCGGGGTTTCAGGGACCCCGATGCACAGGTGACGCTTCTTGCATAGCGACATTATGGCAACTGGGGTATCGGGGACCCCGATGCACAGATGACGCTTCTTGCATACCGACATTATGACGTCCGGGGTTTCAGGGACCCCGATGCACAGGTGACGCTCCTTGCATACCGACATTATGACGTCCGGGGTTTCAGGGACCCCGATGCACAGGTGACGCTTCTTGCATACCGACATTATGGCAACTGGGGTATCGGGGACCCCGATGCACAGATGACGCTTCTTGCATACCGACATTATGACGTCCGGGGTTTCAGGGACCCCGATGCACAGGTGACGCTCCTTGCATACCGACATTATGACATCCGGGGTATCAGGGACCCCGATGCACAGGTGACACTCCTTGTATACCGACATTATGGCACCCGGGGTATCAAGGACCCCGATGCACAGATGACGCTTTTTACATACCGACATTATAGCATCCGGGGTACTAGGGACCCCGGAGCACAGGCAACGCTCTTTGCATACCAACATATTGTCATCGGGGTTTCAGGGACCCCGTTATGCAGGATTGGCACCATCTACCGGAAAGTAGCGAAAGTATACAGCCTGCCAACTTATCATACGGTGGTCGGTTGATTGTCGAGTAGTTTCCGCCGTTTCCCGATAGATGGCGCAAATATTCCCCTTTTCGGGAAATTTGTCGGTAAGTTGTTGAGTAGTTTGCGACGTTTTATATATATATATATTTTACGATAGGCATATAAGCAACAAAAATTTAGCCCGTTGAAAAACAAAATACCAAATGACTGAATTATATTTTAATATAATTTCATAACTTATACTTCAATTAAGAAACTATTAATAACAACAAATTCATAGTAATGTATATATATTTTATTTAAGTACAAAATCTTATGTGTATATATATGCATTTGTTATATATAAGGATAATTTCAAAATATTTTTTCATGTATTCCTTCGCTAAACAACTTTGATTTTATACATCTGATTTTATTGGATATCATACTTTATATCTACACTTATAATAATTTATATGAAATAGAACCCGTAAACTTGGAAATGATTATGTCAATTATAAGAATATCGTTTTTCTGGTTTGGCAACTGAACTACTTTAACCTGGAAGTTAATTCGTAATTGTATTACAGTAAAACTCTTATTTTCCTTTTATGTACATACGTATTTTATAATTTGTTTAAGAAATGTATTAAACAAACATAAAAATGTCTAGCTGTAGTGATTTGTTTTAAAAAAATAATATATAATTCGCACGTACTGTATATTCTTTGTTCACTACAAACAATACTATGGAAATGGAATGTAACATGATTGATCACAATCCAGTTTTATAGTAACAGACGGAACAATAAAGGCACATATATATATAAAGAAATTATTATACATCTATATAAATACGTTTCTTATCCTTAAAAATTGTCTTACATCTAAAATTTGTAAAATACATTACGTTTCAATATCTAGTGCTCAATTAGACAACAAATAACATTTGTAAAAATGGAATTAAAATTCAAAAACTTTAACATTTAAACATGCAGAGGAATAAACAGAATACATGTATGAATGGACGTGTCTGAATGCATTACATTAAAAATAATCACTTTTGTATTTTTTGTAAAAGATATTTGGAATGATCTACGCATAAGGCCAGTTGATCTTTTACTTTTATATTCGATTCGATATCCGGTAGTTCATCCTCTTAGACTACTTTTATATACATTTCTTTCATTTATCCTTGAATAAAGAACTCTACTTATGATGATAAATTAAGTTATTGAATCTCGTTATATGCATTATATACATTAAAAAATCTTCGAAAAAAAAAATTATTGATGAAAATCATTAATAGATTGTGAGATAACGAATAAAATATTACCGAATGTAACAATACTATTAATAATCATAGTATTAAGAAAAATGATAACATAAGAAAGGAAATTTTGATATTTGAAGTTTCATCTTCGTTCACAATTCACTCTATTATTGCTTAAATATTATTTTAATACTTTAAAAACATTGCTGCCTTCTAATAATACTTCCATACATAGTAAATACTTGTATTATTATTCTTCTAACCATACTAAACTGTTTAGAAAAATCTTTACGTTTTCATCTAAAAACCTTACAGAAAAAATATGTTACCGTGTTTCAGTTTTAACTGTATTATTTTTATCTTCATCATGAATATTTTGTTATTTCTTAAACAGTTTTGTCTTTACAATACTTTTCATATCTGTTACTTATATTTGCCCTCGAAAATTATTAATGCAAATAGTTTGTGTTACGAAACAATTTGCAAAAAGCTATATGTTTTACTTTTATTTTATAAGTGAAGCACTTAATCTTATTGTTGATCTTCTAAAGTTCTGAATTTCGAAAAAGTAGTAATAGAACAAGTTTAATCAATGATAGATAATTATTTCAATGGTAAATGCATTTAATTCAAAGGCACTAAGTTTTTGTAAAAATATACTCTTTTTATAAATTGCATTTTATATAGCAATAATTTTAGTGGCATAATTATTATTAGATCTGTTAAATAATAATCATACCAGTTTTTTATGTTTCATATTTCGCTACTTTAACTTCTTATTGTCATGTTATACTTTTACGCTTATTGTTAGCTCTAAATACCTTTTTTTGTATAAATGAATATTGAATGTAATATTCAAATGAGCATAACATAATACAAAAAGAATTTTAAGTCGTGTGCCATTTATAAATGTAGAACACCTTGATCGTGATTAAAATGATTTTGATGATGATGATGATGATGATGATAATGATGATGTTGAGAAGTAGAAGTTGTTGCATCATCTTGTAACGTTACCCCAGTTAAATCTACTATTTCATCCGCATCTTCGTCGCTACCGGTTGCAGCACTTTGTGTAGACTGATGACTTCCAGAAGATAACTGACTATTTCGTGAAAATGAACCACGTCTTGGAGCAGCTAATGCTGCTCTCTGATTTGCTGGCTTTACAGTGATTATTAAATTTGAAGAATTGGCAATCATCATATCTGTAACCTATAAATAAGAAATGGTATGAATATTAGTTTTTCAATATTAGCAATGAATTAAAAAATAACTTACTTGGTCAAGGGTTTTTCCAGCAACTTCTATACCGTTTACTTCAAGAACCTCATCATTTACTGCCAATAGGCCAGTACTTTCAGCCAAGCCACCTGGCACTAATCTACTTATAAATACACCTGGGACTTTTTCAATACCACCACCCGCGGAAGGTGGCAATATTCGGAAACTTTCTCCATCCTTAATGTAAAATCCTAATGGTTTGTCAGAGCCATGTTTCAACAAACGTACCCGACGACAAGTTTCTGGTAATATATCTACATCTATTATTGCAGATACCTGATATTATCAAATAAAGTTTATAATACACTTACAGTTATCATTTATACATATATATATACATATATTTAGAAAAAAATAAATAAAACATACCTGCCTAAAATCATGTGGATTAGATATAGCCAATGATTTTGGTTTCCCAGGTGTGCCACCAAGGATACTTGATATTAGATTTTTTGGTTTCATTGTTCCATATCCATTTATGTCTTCTAATCCATCTCCTGTTAAAGTATCAAAAGTATTAAATACTCTATCGTTAAAATTAATATTCTTATTAATTGTTTTACCTTTTACCTTTTTTATCTGATTTACCTTTTTATGAAAAACTACTTTTTTTGTTCAATAATACCTTTTATTTAGTTAGTTTACATTTTATATTGACCAACATAACTATATTTGTACTATTTTGAATTTATACAATTACTTTAATAAAATTAGCTTACCCTTTCTTTGTATAAAGATTCTAAGAAGTGGTTTTGCAGCAAGTAACGCTCTTGCCAAATTGTTATCATTATTAATTGGCAATAAATCACCATCAGTTGGATCTGTATACCAAATAAGAAAATTCAAATCTGGCCCGATATCGTGTCGCTCAGCCAGTAACTTTCTAAAATCTTCATAACTAATAGCTTCATTACGGTTGATTGAAAATCTTATGATATCAGCATCAAACTATAAAGATGAAAGTTATTCATATAAAAATGGAAGTAAATAAAACGATATGACAAATGAATTCACGAATATCTTGAAATTTATTATTATAACTATTAAGATTATAAAAGTAGGAAGATAGAAAGTGACTTACTTTGCTTTTCACTGCGACAATACTGCTGTCAACTTGGTAATGAAGTTTACTCTTAGACATGATTTTTAATTCTAAATGTATTGTATATCGTTCGACTGAACACCAATATTGTATCAATTATTGAAATTTCTATTCCCAGTTTGTTTTCACAACTCGTTCCTTCACCAACCTTCATTCATTTTGTCATAGAAGTAGAATTGTGAAATAGATTGAATTCGAATAATCATGTCCTACTATACAGTCAATATAGTTGTCTGTATATTTTGCTAGATGGTGCTTTGATTTAATCAAATGGCGTTGGCAGCACTGTTATCAAAGCGCCCAATTTGAATTTACCGTTATATGTAGACTTATAATAACAAGTATGTACTTACATACAAGTAAATATTTCATATTTATTTTTACACATCAAATGAAAAATAATGTAAGATATCTGTACTACAGATATACATGTTCCTGCATCTATATTCCTGCATCTCATATATGCCGGCATTCCTTATACCACGGCATCCCTTACATTTTTGCATCCCTTACATCTCTGTACCCTTTATATCTCTGTATCCCTTACACTCCTGAATTCTCCCTGCATCTCTTGTATCCTTTCAACCCTTATAATAAACATATTATAAATAAAATACTTATGGCCACTGGTTCGAGTAAAGGTAAGTAAAGGTAAGTAAAGGTAAGTAAAGTCTCGTGAAAAATAATTTTAAATTTAAATTTTTGCAAAATTTAGTTCCTTTTTCTGCCACCAGAGGGCGCTGATTTGACGTCGAAAATTTAGTTCAAATATTTGCAGCCAGGGAGCTATAGTTTTTGCAAAATTTTGTAAAATAATGGGATGCTCACGAAAGAGATGCAAGGATGTAAGGGATGTAGGGATGTAGGGATGTAAGGAATGCATGGATGTAAGGAATGCAGGGATGTAAGGAATTCAGAGATGTAAGGGATGCAGGAATGTAAGGAAAGTAGACATGGAAGGAATGCAGAGATGTAAGGGATGCAGGGATGTAAGGGATGTAGGGATGTAAGGAATGCATGGATGTAAGGGATGCAGGGATATAAGGAATTCAGAGATGTAAGGGATGCAGGAATGCAGAGATGTGAGGAATGTAGGGATGTGAGGAATGCAGGGATGTGAGGAATGTAGGGATGTAAAGGATTCTTTTTTTTTTTTTTTAACGTGGGGAAATCTTGCATAAGACCCCCCGCCGATCCCTGGGGCAGGACAGCGGGGGAGTGTCAGATTCTTACTGGCTAAAACCCCACGGCGACCAACACTGGCGCTAATCAAGTGGTTATCATTCAACGAATGTCGTAAAATTAATGCAAATAATCTTTACTTTGAATTTTTAACAAAAATTTGATGCTCGATCGATACTGTGGTACTATCATTGCAAGAGTACTTACATACACATATAACATTTTTCTGGCTTGTTTTCGAGCATGCGTACAACGTCTAAGCGTTACTCACAGCATGTTTCCGCGTTATCAAAAGGAAGGATACACAGTTATGAAATTATATTTTAATATATTTTCTGCCTCAAGCAATTCATGATGTTTGAATGATGCAATTATATACAAAAATATTATTTGTAGTAATATAATGATTTACTGTAGCAACTTATCGAATAAAATATTACTTGATAAATGTATCAATTGTATTGATCACCTTTTATATCGTTTTTAATTTTGTTTCTTAATGGTTACTATGATATATACATATGTAAATAGAAACAGTAAAATGAATAATATAATGTGCTTTACAAAGTATATTTTTAACAAAGATTTTAGACTCCACTAATAATATGTTTATAGCAGTAATAATTCATATATAAGCTAAATATTCCAAGTATCCAAGGATACTTAGAAAAAAAGCAATATGTCTTATGCAGAACATGGTCCACGAATTTTTTTAGCTAATAAATATAACGCTGGAACACCACTGATATACGGTGATTATGTTTTGCCAAAAAAACGATTGGAAGGTCGATTAAAACTTTATGATTCTTGTTCAGATATTAGAGCATGGAGTCCGAACTATTTAGAAAATTCACGTTATTTTCGTGAACTCAATGAAAATGGTTCACCAGTATGTATTTAACAAAATATATGATTACCTACCAAAAGAATCGTCTTTTACGTATTATTTATACTTACAGATTGGAAAAATAATACCATTTCATGTTGTGATTGATAATATAATTCATCTGAATTCACAAGCTCAAAATGAACTTCAGATAGTTAAAGAAGAATTGCAAAAATATAAATGTCTTAAACTTTCTCCTAAACAAGAACAACAATTACACAGTTTCGTAAGTAATTTTTTTATTTTAAAAGTATTTGCTTATTTTTGTAAATTCTTTAGTGTCTCTATATTACTTCTTACAGGAAAATAAAGAAGAAATGAAGAAACGGTTGCAAAATGATAATTGTACTACATCATTTCCTTTAAGGGATGCATTTGTTGATATTAGTAAATCAGTAGCTACAATTAATTCAAATTCATGTTTATCAATTCATATACCCTATAAAGGTCATTTTCAAAATAATATAAAAGATGAATCAACTTTACGAAATCGATCAAACGAAGTGTGTCCTTATTCTTTAACCGCATATGATTCATCTTTAAATAATTCTAATTTAGTACCATCGTTTCGATGTATTAAATCATTTCTCACTGAAGGTACAGTAAATAAATATATAAAATATTCGCAACTTCTTTACAGTTTCAATTTTTATCCTGATTTCTCAGATTTTAGTGAAAAACCATTACCCTGTATAAAATGTATCGATGTAGCTGTACAAGTAATAACACATTAATAATAATAAAAATTTTCCACACTATTAATAATACTACTTACACAAATCCTTTGTTACAGGTAGAAATGGAAATGTGCAATGCAGGAAAGATAGATAGTCAAATGGCTAAATATTTCAATAAAAGTTCAACTAAATCTGTATGAATGTATTCATATTTTTCTATATTTTAAAAATTATTATTATTTCTACTATTATTATTATTTAGGTAATGTCACAAACTTCATTTGCTTACAAGTACAGCGATGAAGATAATAGTATGACAGAAACAGGCAGTAGTAGTTTACAGACAAATAATGATAAAGAACATAGTTTTGAATGTGATGCATCTTGTAGTGAAAGTTCACAAAATAGTGAAACTACAATAGAATTTTGTACTGAAATGCAAGCAGAATCGAATCTTGATTTACATCAAAGGATTCATAAAGGAATTATTATTCAAACAGAATCAAAAATCATTGCTTTAGAACATGAATTATGTGTATGAAATCCAATATTTAATCTTATGATAATTATATTTCTATTTTATTTGTAATCACTGTTCATTTAATTTATGTTAATAACTTTAATATTACATGCCTAATTTCAAGGTGAGAGATGCTGATTTAAAAGAACTACAAGATGTGAAAAATGATTTGGAAAAATCATTGCAAGAAAAGGAAGATTATATCAAAACTCAACAAGAGAATCTTAAAGCAAGTATATAAACTGTATTGTGATAGTGAGATAACATTACTTTTTTAAAAGATTATGGTTTATTAATATTTTGTAATTGTTACATAGTTATTATATGACCGACTATTGAAATTACATCAGCAACATAATTATGAAATAGAAAATTTAAAACAAAAGGTAACATATATTGCATACATTACTCAGTTTCTTGAATTTCTTTATCTTTTATTCTTTTAGCTCCGTGATTACAAATATTTAATAGAACAACTCCAACAAGATCTATCTAATAAATATGAAACTTGTCATTTACAATCACAAGAAATAGAAAAGCTTAAATTATGTGTTAAAGATGTAGCAATGCTACAGTTGGAGAAAACTTCCTATATAGTTAGTAATTAAACATATTAATAGGTGAATGTTTGTTTCAAACGATAAATACTACTTCTTCTTTTCATATTCATATTTTTATTATAGGAAAAATTACAAGAAATGGAACAATCAGTTAAAAAAGCTAAAACGTGCAATTTAGCATTGCAACAAATAAAAAGTATCTTGCAAGAGAAAAATGAACTTAAAAAAGAAAATTATGAACAATGTCATATATTGATAGATCAAGAAGAAGAAATAAATCAATTAATAAATGAAATATCTATCGCATATGAAGAACAGGTTTGAGTATACATGTATACTCATTCTATATGAATTAAGTATTCTATTAACTAATAACTATTATGTTTTATATTAATAATTAGAGAAAGACAAAAGATATATTAGAAAATTTAAAGGCTGAGATTCATAATAAGGATATTAAAATTTCTCAATATGAGAAAGAATTACTTTCTATGAAACAAGAAATTAGTGACTTTTTTAATAATTTGAAACATGCTTTAAACAATTTGGAAGAACTCAATGGATTATGTGAAGATGTTTATAACTGTACAAACTGTGAACTGGATATTAATGAAGAAGCAAACAATGTGTTGCAAAATATAAATACTATTATGACAAGATTCCAGAGTTATAAAATAGAAAGTCAAAATCTTGTACAAGAAATAGAAAATTTAAAGCGTTGTATAGAAAATAATAAACAACAAATTCATCTCGATCAGAATTTCAGAAACATAATTGACGAAGACTTTTATTACGAACCTGACATAAATTTAAAAAATACAAGTAACATTATATACAAAAGCCATATATATGTATACACACATATACATAACAGTAACATTGTTCTGATAATCATAAAAATCCTTGTTACAAATGATTTATTTGTTTAGGTGGAAAGGACAACATGATTGTCCTAAATATCAAACAAGATAAAAGTAGTACAAATGAAATAGAATTGGAAGAAGTTTCTAATTCTGTTAACAGTAAAAATTCCTTATGCACAACAAGCCACAATTTAGATATCTATAAACATAAAACTGTAATATTTTTGTTAATTTCATTTTCTATAGTGGAATATTAATAACAAAATGCTCTTTTTAATAGGAATGTCACAATTACATTATCAAACTGGATAATAAGACTAATATCGATAAAGTAGAAAAAGAAATCATTGAGTATTTTTCACAGTCTCTAATTAAACTTCATTCCCTTACTCAGAAATTAAAAATATATGTAGAAACTGAGCGTCCCTTTGTAATTAAACTAATTTATAAACTCCATGAAATTCTGGAAGATATTCAATCAGCTGTTAATATCTCTCAAGGTGCTTTTATAGTTTATCTATATTCTTATATTTGTTAACACAAATTACATGACTCTTTTTATTAGATATTACATTGAGGAAGCTACGTATTTCTAAATTATATAGCCAACATAAAGAAGAATATGTAAAGTACAATTCTTGTGTTGAAGAAGTACCCACTGATTTATTCAAAATACAAAATAGAATAAATGAATTTATTGAAGCCATTCTATATCAATTATTAAATGAAATATTACGCATAGAACAAGAAAGTTTACATAACAGGAAAATTAATTGTGCGTTTGAAATGTATTTCAAATCTTGTATCGATCGAGTGAATAAAGTCGTTCAAGGTATAATTTTATTCCTTTACTTAATACCTATAAAATATCAACAGTCTGTATAATAAACGTTATTATTAAGGTGCTGGAGATCAACGCATACAAATAGTTGACGTAATTGAAAAGCAGCAAAGAGAGTTGCAAGAAAAGGATACAGAAATAGCTCAATTAAAGAAAGAAATAGCAGAACATTTAGAAAGAAGAAGAGGGGAAGGTGATTGTTTAAATCAACAGGAATTTGAAAAGAGCATTGCAATTAAACAAGAATTATCAAAAGTGATTACAGAACTTAATAATAAAAATGCACTTATATCAGAATTAAAAGGTCAGCTTCAAATATTTAAAAACGAATTGAAGAGAAAAAATAAGAATTTGTACAATATTAAAAATAAATTATGGAAAGAATGTCAACAGACAAGGAAACGGTTAACAATGAAAAATTTAGAAATTAAGAATTTATACAAGAAGCTTCACAATCTCTCTAAAATAAATGATTTAAATAATGCTATGGAAAACGAACTTTCAAAAATGAAGAAAGAGTAATAATATTTTCTTTACTTTCAATTGTTATCTATTTAACTCAATATTTAATATTTTCATTGATAATGGGTAATTCATATTTTTATAGATTATCTGACATTCAACTTAAAAACAGCATCATCCTAGAAGAACAGAAAGAAGAAATTAGGAAAAGAAATACGATTATTTCCCAAAAAGATGAAACTATAGTTATCTTAAAAAATAGACTTGAAAAAAATGAAACCATTTCATCTCGAGAAATCGGGGAACATGAAATTGTAGTAAAAGAAAAGGAGGATGAAATTGTAAAACTACAAAATGAAAATAAATTGTTAGGTGAAAAATTAAAAGATAATGAGAGTAAATTCATCAGAATGAATCAAACAATTACGTCTTTAACAGAACAACGTGACAAAATTAATATCATATATGTGGTGCAAGAAGATCTTGCAAAATTAGACAAAAATAAGGAAAAATTGAAGGTTGAGCTTAACAGCTTGAAAGTGCAACTTGTAAATGATCAAAATAACAATAAAAAACTTGATACTGATTTAGGCATAATTCTACATGAAAATGAGATTTTACAAAAATATGTAGAATACTGGAAAAATGAAAACTCTGAATTAACAATGAAACTCTGTAATAAAATTTCCGAAGAAAAACTAAAAAGCCAATTATATGCTCTTTCCAATAATATACTTCAAAAGCTTGAAATCCTTAAAAAGCAATGTACTTCAGAAGAAAATTTAGCAAATCTTCAATTTAGTGAACACTCGCTGAATAAATGCACAGTTAATAAAATAATTTTTTACATTAATTTTGTTTTGTTTCGTGTTTCGGTTTAATATCATTAATTTATTTAATTTATTGTTAGATACATCAAGATGAGATAATGCCATTAACAACGAATTATATAAATAGAGATTTTAAATTAAAAACTAATAATCAGGAAAGAGAAATAAAGGAAAATGAAATAGAGGAAGTTGAATTGCGACAACTACTAAATACTGCAAATATAACAAAAAATATAAATACAACTAGTTGTACAATGTTTAAACAGTTTGAATCTTCAGAAAATAACAACAGGAAAATGAAATACAAAACGATATCTTTCGAAAATGTGCACTATGAAGATCAAAATGAAATTGAAAATTCACTAAATGAAATTGAAATTAGAGATTGCAAAATAAGAAATTATACAGAAACCATAGAACAATTAACACAAGAAAACATGGACCTTCGTGCTGTTCTTAAAGTGGCTATTACAATTTAGTTTTATTTTATCAAGTATACTGTGCTATATTATATTAATAATATTTTTCGTGTATTTAATCATATATTTCTTTATTTCCATGCCTTCAAAATTATTGTAAAGTCTCAAGCAGAGTATCAAAATAAATTAACATTAATGAAGAAAAATTACGACAGCAGTTTAAAGGCAGTGAATGAAAGGCATAAAAAAAATATCGAAATTTTACAAACTCAGTTCGAAGACAATTTAAAAAGTGAAAGAATTTTTGATTCGGAAAACTGGTTGCAGGTATGTAAATTAGCATGCAGATAGTAATAATGTAACTGAAGAACAATAATTTTATTTCAGTCACTAAACATGAAAGAATTAATGGAACTTAACGAACGGATAAGCGTAATTATTAATAGCAATTCAAATTTAATGTGTGCAAAAAATAAAAATCAGTGTTTTTACGAAAATGATGTACACAAGGAATTTTATACAAAAATTGATGAAATAGAAGAAAAGATAGAAATGAGGCCAAAAAATATATATGGAAGAGGTAACAGAAACAATATTTTAAAGATAATATATCTCCATATTTTATCATGTACTTACATGAATAAAATTAACATAAATATTTTGTTTTAAAAAATCCCATGCTTTAACAAAAATTGTATTTTCAATTTTGAAAGAACAAACTAATACACGATTAGAAAAGCAATGGCCACTTACCATTTTTAATGATATACAAAATTATCCAACTTTACAAAGACAAGATGATAAACTTAGTTTGGAGCACAGTATTAGGTAATATATTAATCTCACTGATCCACAAGCAATATTATCAGATTGCGTAGTATAATTGTACATTCATAGATATCGTTATTGCGAAGAAAAGCCCTCAGAACTGGAAAACAAATATGAAAAAGAAAAACAAGTAGAAAAAGATAGTACTGTAAGTATAATTTTTCAAAATTATAGTTTATATTTTAAAATTGTATATTTAATATAAATTCTTTTCAGTTTGATCAACAAAGATGGAATTTTATAAAGCAATGTAGCGCATACCATAAATTGAGCACCACTTACGAATATTCGCGGACTATTCACACAGATTAATTTTATTAGAAAGTTTTTTTTTTAAATAAAACTTCTTAATAAATTATAAAAAAATAATTTATAAAAATTTGTAACAAGTGCAACATATTTTTACGCACTTATTCCAAATTTTAATGTTGCAATATTTTTGATACTTGATTTGTTCAACTGCGGATGATATAATTAATGTTGAAAACTTGAATAAAGAAAACTCAAGATGAATTATAACTTGAAATTATAACTTATGTTTAATTCAGATATAAATGTAATAATATAAAAATTTCATTTATTTACAAATAATTTAAAAAATATGTCACTACTACTTAAAAGTAAGAATAGTCAAAGGTATATAATACATCAAAAACTTACGAAAATAATTAATTAATACTAAGCTACTAAACATCTACAAAATGGATCAATAACTTTATTTCGTAAATAAATGAAATACTAATATTTGTACTAATACTTATCAAATCCGCATATTCTTTTTTTCTTGATAATATGATGAATTCAGCACCTACTTATGCACAACTATTTTGTCTAGTGCCTATAAATTACCATAAAGTTGAACCATAATTATTAAATGTTTATATTCTTGCACATTTTTTATACACTCTTATTTTCTTGAGCAAGTTATGATACATTCCGTCTATGAGTCGTTACACACCAAATTAACAATTTTATCGCAATTTGATACAAAATCAAAGGCACTGCTGTACGTCAAAATTTCATTTTTCAGTTCTTGGAGCTTTTTAATGTTATTTTGATGAATTCTTAAGTTTCTTTTTCTGTATCTAACTGCTGTAATCATTTTATCTAAAGTATAGTGCAACCATAAAATATTTGTGTAAGGTTCAAATTGTTGCCAATCATTTCTGAAATAATTTTTCAAATAAGTATATAATTTATTAATCATTATAAAAAATTTATAAAGATACTTACTTAACTTTATCTCTCATTAAGCGATATACTTCAAACTGGTATTCACCTTGAGCAGTGAAAAGGGTAGGATCTAATGCAAGATCATTAAACACACTACATCCTTGATATGTTACTCTTGAAAGAGTGAAATCTATAATAGATACCTAAAACAAAAGATTTAATATTTCATCTTCTTGTAAGAATTACTTTATTACTAATTAGAAAAATAATCGTCATTTCAGTTCAGTACCTTTACACCTTTACTAATTAATTTAATCTTTCTTCGTCCGAGTTTGTAATATACATGAGAATCATTTGTTGGAGATATTAATATATTTCCCCAATGTAAATCTCTATGTTCAAATTCAACAGCTTTTTCTGCAACTGCTAATGCTAATGCAGCCTGTCAATAATCATTGAATACATTTACTTATACTAATTTATATTACGTATAAGTTGTTCATTTATAAAATATATTACAATTATTAATATTTTATTAATATAATTAACTATAATTCCAATACATTGTACAAAATCTTAAAAAAGGAGTACCTGTATAAACAATATGTGAGCCTCCTCTGCTGTATTAAATACAAATGCTTCTAAATCTTGACCACCGTGTCCAAGTTCCAAAACAATATATAACTGATCATCATTAAAAACTGATGGACAATCATTATCTGAATGCTTTTCTTCATCATAAACATTCCAGAGCTCAACAAGTTTTTCTGGATATTTTCCTTTAATACATTTGATATTTTTTACTTCTACAAATCCATCAGAATTATATTTTGTGTTAAATCTTAGATTATGTAATTCCCTAAAAATATTAATCTTAAAAATTAATGTTATAAGTAATATTCATTAAAATTGATATTTCACAGCTATAATTACATTGCAATTACAATTTCTGATAATATTTCATGGAATTTTTTTTGTGGTTCACCATTTACATATTCATTGCCTTCTATAGGAATAACTTTTATAACTGACTTTTTGTCTTCCTGTGCATAAAGAAATACTTCACCATATACACCTTCTCCAATTTTTCGACAATGTTCTAAATACCTAAAAGCACTATTAAAATACTATTTTCAAACAATGTATAATATTATATTTATGTATGCTTACGAATCTGTAAAATACGCAGAAAATGGTATGTAATCTTCCTGTAAACATTTTTGTAAAATGACTTCTTTTGCTGTTGAAGTAACATGTTCTTTGATATCACAACCAGTGAAATCATCATCACTGTGAATATTGCACGCTGAAGATTTCTTAGGATCTAAATAAAAAGTAAAATATATGTAATTGTAGTTAATTGTTATATTTAATGTTCAAAGTAGTCAATATAATAAACAATGAAATATCAACTTACTATTTAATAATGTATATCTTTGACTTTTTACAGGAACAATGCCATAAACTTCAAGAAACGGAGCATCTTCGATAGATTCAACAGTTTTGTGGATTGGAACAACACAAACGGATATTCTTCGTGAAAGATGTCCAAAATTAGTAGAATCACAAGTTCTGCTTTTATTATCATCCAGTTTACATTTAGATTCGTTAATTGCTTCATTGCATACTTGCAACTCTTTTCCACTACTATTCTCTTTTATGCAACTTTGTATAATTCCTATAAATGAAGCTTTTAATTGATACTGTTACTCTTTGATATAAATCTAGTTTGTTTCTTTAACGAAACCCACCCATTTACCACGTTACCTATATTAATGGTAGTCATATAACAGTTTATATGTATATGTATGTATGTATCTATATATGTGAATGTTGAATATATACATATATATATAGTTCCTCTAGTTTTATATATTTATTATTTAAAAAGTAGTTAAAAAGCAATGTATAGCTTTTAAAAAAAAAAAAAAAAAAAAAAAAAAAAAACTGAAAAATAAGAAATGGAAAAAAAGTACATATATGTATATATTCTGTTTATGAGTGAAAAATAATGAAATATTAATGTTTCAGGTTAATGAGTTTTAAAATAAAATTTTGTTTTACTAAATGTGTAACAAGAAAAACGAGATTCAAATGTTTATGAACTTTACTTTAAACCTCCTTCACATTGCAACAAATGTAATTTAAAATTCAACTTACATATAATTTTGAAATATGTAAAAAGATGTTTGAAATATTTATTTAATCATATAACAGTTACCTTGTTTCTGCATATTTAGGACATCTTGAACACTATTCCTCCATCTTTTACCTTTACCAATAGATAACTTGTCCAACCCAGATATATTTTGTATATTGTTCAAAATTGATAAAGATCTTGCCCAAGATTTGCCTGGTTTTAAATAAATAGATTTCTTTATTTCTACAGATTCCTTATTATCTGATTCTTCTATTATATTTTCCAATGAGAACAATTTTTCCAGTGATAACATCTGTTTTTTGGGTTCCTTTCCTCTTTCTAAGTTTATCCGTTCTGTATTATTATCAGAATCTTCAAAAATACTAGTCATGTCCAAATTCCATTTACAATATTGTTTTCTTCTTTTTGAAACTCTAATAGGATCTTGTAATCGTTTCAATATTACATAAGAATCATGCACACTGTGGTTCTTATCATTATTTACAAAAGATTTGTCTGTAATTGATGTATCATTTTTTTTAGGCAAACTTTCAATCTGTTTTGATGCATTTTCTTTATTGAGACCGCCATTTGTTTCTATCATTTTTACATCAAGTGAGGCATCTAAAATCACTGATTTAGACAAATCAGATAACTCGGACGATATTTCTTTTATTTTATCACACGTTACTTTTATGTCAGTACTATTTATGTCTACTATTATCTCATTATCTGATGTACTATTTGTTTTATTTAACATTGTATTATAGGTAGACATTTTATTACTTACTGCAACATCAATATGTAATTTATTCCCAATATTTTCATCGGTATCATCATCAAATAAAGAATGAGATCTGTTACAATCAATAGAAAAATTCAACTGATATTTCCTTTTTTCCGTATCTACGACTACACATTCTTGTGCCAATTTATTTGATACATGAATCTCTTTTATTTCATTTATGGAATTATTTCGCACTAATTTAAGAGATTTTTCGCATGTTCCCTCTGTTGAATGTTCTTTTTGATCGCAAACATTATTGTCGTTACAATCGAAAATGGTCAGTGAATTTTTTAATAGTTTTAAATTGCACTTACTAAGATTAGTTATATTTGTCACATCAGTAGATGGCAAATCAGATTTGGCGTGCAAACATGCGTTTACTTCATTAGAATTATTAGAAACTGAATCTTTATTATCTGCAGTAGTTGAAATATTATCTTCAAGCATTATTGAATTGTTTAACTTATTAGAAAGTCCAATAGGTGATAAAGAAATTATATGAGATTTTACTGATCTACTTTTAGGTGTACTACTGAATATTCTTCCACATTTTTTCCCAAAATTAAAGAACTTTGCATTTGAATCTACATCTAATTGCTTAAGTTTAACAAAACAATACCTTACATCTATATCATTACATTCTACATTTTTTAGATTTACTTTGGTAATGTCTTGTTTTGATAATCGTTGCTTTTTTGATGTATTTTCATGTACACCTAATGACAAATCATTTTCCATTGAATTTACTTTATTATCACATCTTATTGTGCTAAGTGTATTTAAAACCACAGAGCATGACTTCATTTGTATATTTTCTGTGGATTGCTTGTTTAATCCACCAATATCTTTTGTACTCTTCCCTAAAGTATATTTCTTATAATTTTTTCCCTGTGTTCTAATCTCTGAATCAATCTCTGAAGGTAAATTTAGAGAATCAATGTTTAAATGTGTAGATACTGACTTGTTATTGTCCTTTGTTTTACATAATTTATATCTTTTATAAGTATCACTTTTTTTTACCTATTCAATAGCATATGTATATTAATAATTAATCTTACAATTTTGAATATTATTAATACAATAAAACTTACCTTAGATTTTATCTTGTTTCTTTTAATTTTTTTCTTTACAACCTGCATTTTTGGTTTCTCATGTACTATCTTTTGTACAGAAATTAGTTTTTTATCAGTAACATCACTCCATTCAATAGATTTATTTTCAGACTCATTATCATTCCAACTAGTACTAGTAGCTGAATTATTATATGAGTTTTCATTGTTACATGTTTTAGCAACTGGTGGTGGAATTCTGCAAAAACATTATTAATAAAACAATGTACACATATAAAAAGATTTTATAAAATTGCGTACCTTGTATTTCTAGCAAGTCTATCAAACGTTGTGTCGAAAGGATCATAAGACATGGAATCATCATTGGCTTCTTTCCTTTCAACATTAATCAACTTTTTCTTGAACAAAATAGGATTTTTGCTATCGACATCATATGAAGATTGAATGTGTAAATTCGGATATATTACTGCTACATCCTTACATTTCTTTCTTTCATAAGTTCGAATTGGTTTGGAGAACTGTGGATTCATTTTGACATTTTTTTAAATAATATATCTTCTTCACGGAAATGCAACGAATATTTTATACTTATAGTTATCATTTATAAGTAGAAGTTGAATTTGTAAACATATTTTTAGCTCCAGAATAATTAAAAAAACCTGCAACGATTCAATTGAACGATTATTTCTTAAAACCGCACTTATTTCTTATTAGAGACCGGGTCTTCCTGCGTCTTCTTTGAAACTTGAAACTGAACGATTGAATAATGATAATAACAAGCATTAATTGCATAGTATCATGATGCGTAAGGGGAGCCCAATGCCACGCTGCTCTGCGCCGTCTAGTTTAGACGCGCGTGAATTGGTCCAATTTTAAATGAGGTATTCTGTTTTAAACGGTGTCCAAACACTTTTTACACTCACTGTGCTTACATAACTCTTTATGACCATTCATGACATGCGTCACCGAAAGCTTCACTATAAAGCCTAAATCTTTCAGCCTAAATCAAAAATTAAATTTATTGAACTGATCGGTAAAGTGGTCAGAAATTTGACCCCTGCGCCATCTGTTCAAAAACGTCGAAATCTACATATAAGTATACCAGTCTCAATTGATATAGTAGAATGTGACACGAAAATAGTAAAAAGCATTGGATGATAAATAGGTCTATTTGTTTTAAAAATGCAAAACATGGAAATAAATGTATCCAAATTAAGATAATTTTTACACATAAATAATTATTTTTGTACAATAATATTATATAATAAAGAAATATTATACGGGAATAAAAGTGACAACAATATACATAATGTGTGTAATATAAGCATAGAAAATAATGGTAATACAATTATGTATTAATATAGTAATTTATTTGTGGATAAACAAATAAGTATGTATATATATGCTCTAATTTATCATGGCATCTAGCGTACTTAACCTGCAAGTGACAGTCATCGGACACCTGTCCAACGGTTCGGTTGTATACGTTTCTTCTTTCATATTTCAAATTAACAAAATTGTAGTTTTATGTATGCTTGAAATTTAATTAGCAGTAAGTAACATACATTATTTTCAAATAACCTACATAACTCATTAATATGATTTTTATAATTAAACAATTAATTAATTAATTAATTTATCCAAATAAATATATTTAAATATATTATATAATCTCTTATATCTTGTTAATGTTAAAATTACCAATTTCACCTTTCGTAAACATTAAAAATAGTACAATGAAATACATACATATATAGAAGCAGATAATACAGCGAAAGTATAAATGTGTATTGTACATACCTACATCAAAGCCTACTCTTTGCCTACATTCACAGGGCGGTATGTAAGTACACAGGGCTGGGCAAATTTTCGAATTATCTACAAAGCAAATGATATTGCGGGAATATATAAATGAAATTATTTGAATTTAAACGTATATAAAAAGAATTTTAGTAACAATTGAAATCGCTTGTATTTGTAATTGTATTTACATTTTAATAGATGCATCGGTCCGTACTTGTCGCATTCGACTTTGATCATACGATCGCCAATGATAATACTGATGTCGTGGCTCGAAAGCTGTTACCCAAGGAAAAATTACCAGACAGCGTTAAGGATTTATATCGTTCTAGCGGTTGGATCCCATACATGGGGAAGATATTTGAATTGCTACATAGCAATTCTATTGATGTAAAACAAATTAAAAATGCTATCGTTAATATACCTCCAGTGCCGGGTATTGATAAACTTTTAAGAGAACTACATTCTCGTGGTTGTGAAATTATTATTATTAGCGATTCAAATACATTATTTATTAGCGAGTGGTTACAAAGTAAAAATTTAAATCATGTTATCACTGAAACATTTACAAATCCCGCGAAAATCGGTGACGACGGTATGATAAGGGTAGATATGTATCATATTCAAAATTCTTGTAAATTAAGCACCGTCAATTTATGTAAAGGAGAAATTTTAGAAAGTTATATTAAAAAAAGGAACGACGAAGGAATACATTTTGATAGAGTGGTGTATGTTGGTGATGGAAAAAATGATTTATGTCCGATTTTACGACTTTCTGAACGCGATTTAGCATTTCCACGGAAAGATTATATGCTAGTAAAGATATTAAATGATAGTAAAAATTATGAAGTGCCGAAAATACAAGCTGCTGTTTTCCCATGGCATGATGGTATTCAAATCTTAAACAAATTAGAAGAAGAAATTGGTCTTTCTCAATCTTCTATGTAATTTTAATAAATAATAAATTACTTACTACAGAGGAATAAGTATGCGAGAATTAATGATTACAGTGCTATAGTCATTAACGTAAGTGTAAGTATAGTATGTATGTACTTGTATGTATTGCATGTAATTCATTCATTCAAGCCATTTTTGATTAATAGATAATGTTAAATATAATAACGAATAGAAACAAATGTTTGCAAGAACAATAAACTGAAATTGAATTATATTTAAATGAAATAGTTATGTACGATTTAAAATCTTATTCTTAAACTTCATTGTACTTAAAACTAAATGCATATTCAATCTTATCGTGCACAGAACGAAAAACAGTGATAAAGAAATTAAAAAACCCCTGCCCCCACCCGACAACAATCTTAATTGCGCTAATGCTGTTTTATTAAAAAATATTTAATACATACTGGTATAGTTATGTATACCTGCTAGAAAAATGAAATATTTTGAATTATAAGATGCGCGCGCATTGCTAGAGAGTGAGGTTAAGCTTGTGACGTGCGCGATATGTGCAATGTAACTGCGCGTCTCTAATATTAATTATTGTCTTATTATTGCCTACGGGCGTCGGCGAAAATTTTACTGTTACCTTAAATACATTTTATTACAGGACGTGAAAATATGAATTGATAATTAACCGTGGTTTCCCAAGTTCAAAGTTTTGTTTACGACCTAACAATAACGATATATGAATTGCAAATTTGTGTCCCAACTTTGGTAAGGATATTTAGATTCTTATATTCGTAATTAATATTACGAAGTAATAATGAATCGTAGGGTTGAAGTAGGGTTGTTTATTCGTGTATTATTATGATTCATTACAATGGAGGAATTCGATGAAATAAGGTTTAAACTATATTTCGGTGGTTTTACTAACAAACTTAACGGTAGCATGTATATAGCTATAACGCCATTTATTCGTACAATAAAACACAAATGCATGTAATACACAATTTTTATAATATAAAGTTATAATTAAATTTTTCTTATATAAAAGCATGGTTCTCAACTCTCAGGTGCAAGTAAATATGTATAAAAATTAATTCATACAACAGGATGTATAATGTTTGTTTTCATAATGGTTGTATTAATTTCTTGAAGCTTTACCATTTTAAGATTACAAATATTTCGTAATATGCCAAACATAGTCATACTTAAGCATGAAATATTTATCAACCATTCAGGTATATTAGAAAGTGTAAATACTTTCAATAGGAATTCTAAAAGTATAGGTGTCCATAACAATATTCCACATAATAAAGACACCTTGATAATATCAAAAAGCCTTAATATATTTCTTACTTGGTTTATTGTATTTAAGCACAGTTTTTTTTTTCTGTCAAATAAAATATGATAATGTTCATTGTGTTCATTATATTCATCATTCTTTTTATTGTAATCTTTATGAAATATTCCTATTTTCTCTAATGAAGTACAATTGTTTATTGATTCTTCAAAATCTCCTTTCAAGTTCTGCGTTGATGTAATAGTATTTAAGAGTATTTCATGTTTTGCTTTTAACTTCTCGAATACAACTTGACAATTTAGTTTACCATGTTGGTGTAAAACTGAAGAAAATAAAATTGGCAAAAAATATATTATAAATACAAATATAAGGAGATGTAATTTTAAAAATTTAATTGACATGTAACATTCATTGGTTACATATACTTGTATTATTTTTGATATATTATCATTTTTGTAGATAATGACTTTGATAACTGATAATACATTTTGATCATGTGAAATAGACTTATGTTGTAAATCTTTTAATACATTTTGTTTCAACATTTCTTCATATTCAGAGTTATTTTTATGATAACTTTTGATGTTATATCTCATAGGATCATCTGATATAATTGATGCATTATACGATATTTTATTAACAACATCTTGATTATCTTTAATAACTGTTTGTAATTTTTCAATAATATTAGTATCTATTTTATGTAAATTGTCTTCTTTTATTGGCATGTCAGTCAAAGAATTTCTCATTAAATAATTGAATAACATTGATTTTTTGTTATAACTGTTTGTATTATATTTTTGCAGTATACTGTTATTTTGTAAGCTTATATCATTTTTTAAATTTGTTAAACTGTAAGTGTTTTTATCCTCTGTCAATAGTATATTTTCGGTTTCATTTAATACAGCATTAATAATATTTTGTACTTTGAATATTATTTCATTTACTTTGGTATCATTTAAATCTGATGATTTTATTAAATCTTCATTGTTAATATAATCTTCATGGAAAGTAGTTGGATATGTACTAGAAGTAACTTTCTTTTGTGCAATACTTATAGGTGTGATATTATTATAACATTCGTCAAAGAAAAAGTTACTTTCAGTAAAACATTGTATATTTTCCATATCCTTGTTATAATTTTTGTTATCATAATGAGCTAGATACAGAATTCCTGTAATAAGAATAGGCATAATCCATTGGCTTACTAGCAGTATACTAGTAACTCTTTTACCTTTTTTAATTTCTATACACTTAAAAATTTGTGCAAACTTCTGTTTAACTATCAAAAGCTTTTCAGATTTCTTTAGCTTTAATATCAAATCCAGCTGCATTTTAAAGACTTGATTTATTACTGGTATTTCACATTTCTTTGTGTTGTCTGGATCAGATTGATTGATATCACCCAAATTTTGGTGTATTCTCTCTTGAAATTGTAGAAATTTAGAACACTGATTCTTCAGACTGAATACATTCAAGTTACATTGTACGGAAAACGTTAATAAAGACACGAATGAATTTGTAAATGGAAAAAATAACATTCCATATTTCATTATAATATAAATAATATTACATTCTGGAATTATGTTAAGATTATTTTCATTTATAATAGTACTAAAATCTGCATCAATTGTTTCGAGTTTAATTTTCTGAATTTTAACATTTTCATTCCATGTACTATCATTTAAATAATAAGTACTACTTTCATTGTTAAAATTTGTACAGGCAATCTTTCCTGTATAATTTATGAGTAGCATGCCTGATGTAAACATAGAAAATAATACATCAGATATTGATAAAATGTGTAATGGTGTATTGATCCATTGTTTAAATTGCTTTCTTAATAAAATCACAATTGTAATAACACTGGACACCAATAATGCAGTTGCACTTACACTTAGCGTTATAAAGTACATATTACATTCACATTTGTTAAAATTTTTAAGTATTCAATTGTTCAGAATAAATGTTGCTTGTGTTGTAGACTTGTGGTTTCATTTATACTGTTTAACAACATACTACTTTGAAAAACCATTAGGTATAAGTATTACATTTTGATAAGCCATGTTTGTTAAATATGGGGGTATCTTGACAACTGTTATACATTTTAGGTATTAGCATTGCAATATGTGGGTATATTGATTAATAATCATTTTTGTAACAACAAATGCTGGTATTGATAATATGTTTGTAAAGTAGAATTGTATTTTAACATTCTGCAGAATATTCATTTGTGTGAAATAAATAATCTTTAACACTTCTTAAAATAATGAGAATAAGATCATTTATTTAAAAATATCGTGTCAAATATAATACTTGTTTTATGTTTGTTTTAGTTCTCACTTATCATCATGTCTATTCGTCGAAGAACTGATCCATTTATGACACAGCGAATATGGGATGCTATCAAAATAACTGTACATCAAAGAAGTTTGCCAAGTAATGATCGTATGGTTCGACACCTATCTAGAGTTTATGGAATTACAGAACAAGAAGCACAGGAAGAATTAAACAAAGCAGTTGACGATGGACTTGTTTATTTAAAAAGAGTACCAACAAAGAGTGGTATAGAACAAGAAAGTTACAGATTACCAGCGGATACTGTAAGCAACGATGATCACGACTGGTATTGTTGTAAATGTCAAAAAGCAGGAGTAGTAGAATGTTGTGAACAGTGTCATAGGGTTTACCATCCTGAATGTCATGTACCTAATAATATTAAGCTGAAAATGTGTCATTTCTGTGAGGTAAGTGTATTGTATTAAATATTATATTATTCTTTTAAATATTATATATCAATTGAAGTAGAATTAATTGTTACAGAGTATAAATAACGACACATACCAAGATAAAATTGATCTTAATCACATTTTAAGCTTCACTTGTGGACATCTGAAAGCAAAATTACCTCCGGAAATTACAAATCGTACTATTGTCTTTAATCATGATCCTATCGTTACTGCAAACAATAAATATTCAGGCCCAACTTGGATCAGTGAAGGTGAAGATGCGTGGCGACCGAATGTTCTCATAAAACACCATATGGACTTGGCAATAATGGATTCAAAAATAAAAAATAATGAATATAATAATCTTGCTGAATTTCGAGCAGATGCACATAATATTTTGCATAATATTATTATATATCACGGAGGTAAATAATCAGAGAAGGAAGTTTTTGTTAATATGCAAAAATTTTGTAAAATAAAAAATTTTTGATTTCAATGTTTATTTAGCTCATAGCATAGTTGGAGAAATGGGTCTAACAATGTATCAAGATTGCTGCTACGATCTTCAGGAAATTCGTCGGTGTGCCGATTGTTACAGAATATCAAACGAAAAATCCGAGAAAATGTGGTTTTGCATACCGTGCAATCCACCGCACCAGTTAGTTTATGCAAAGCAAAAGGGATACCCGTACTGGCCAGCTAAGGTGATGCAAGTTAATGGGAACATTTACGATGTCCGCTTTTTCGGAGGTCATCATATGCGCGCCAACATCGAAAAAGTGTTCATTCGTCCAATCACTTCCAGTCTACAAAGTTTACAGGTAAAGATATGTTAATACTTTCCCCGGCGTTCAACGCGAAATTGTCACGCGAACACTATGAAATTCTCGGTTTAGGTTACACTCCATTTACAGTGTATCGTATGTATCACTGACACAATAGAAGAGAACTGTTGAGAGAAAGAAATTTAGAAATTCTTGTTGCACTTAGGTATATTATTATCTTAACAACGAATTCTTGCATAGCCTTCGGAAAAAGGAAAGTGGAAAGAAATGAAGGTATGCACATATTGTGGCGTAAAGTGTACAACTAATTTCTCATTTCTACGTTTCATTGTGCAATCGGAAGAAGCTCGACCTTTTTTTTTTTTTGTTAAACTTGCACAATTTACCTTCCATAGATAAAAAGATCCACTGCTTGGAACAGAGCATTTGAAGAACTGAAGCATCATCAAAATTTGCTGCTAAAGTTGGGCAAGTACATCAACGATTTGGACATCAACAACGATAGCGATGGTCCAAAACCGACCAAAATTCGAAACATTGAATCACATCCGAAGAATTCTACGAAACAACTTCTTAAAGATTTAAGAGTGAAAGTCGAACGTCTCAGTTCGGATAGTCACAATGATATACTACCAACTCAAGAAGCGACAGACAATAATGAACGATCTACGATTAAAGCTAAAAGCGAAGAACGTCAAGTACCTTGCTTACCCGTGGCAGAAGATGAACCTGCAAGAGGGATATCTAGCACCTGTCCTCAAGGTTTGAAAAAAGAAGGTTCTCAAGAGGACATGGTTACATCTAGTTCTCAGGAACCAAGAACTAAATGTGTTCTTGTACAAACAGAGCAAATACAGACAGAAACGCTACCTGCAAAGGTACAAAATAAAGTAACTGCATTGATCATTTACGTTTATCGTATACTTATACGGTCCGTTTTATAGATAAAAAGGGAACGCAGGACATCGGAACAACCAACTACAACAGCGGTAGAAAAACTACGTCGTGAATTAGAGCTGGAAAAATGTAAAGAATTGGAAAAACTACAAGCTGAACATGCTAAAGAATTGCGACAATTAACAGACAGACATCAACAAATTATATCAGAAATAAAGAAGAAGCAATGGGTAATCATTCTTCAGTAATTCTTTTCTGCACCTATATTTTACAAATTATGTCTTTATATATATATATATATATGTTTTAATTTGTACATTCTAATTTCAGTGTTACAATTGCGAAGCTGAAGCAATATACCATTGCTGTTGGAATACTGCGTATTGTAGCACTGATTGCCAACAAGTTCATTGGCAACGGGAACATAAAAGGGTTTGCCGACGTAAACGGTAATTAATAATGGATGCAATAAACATAATAATTCAGTAATGAGTCTGTAAGAATACAATTAAAACTATTGTATTTGTAAAAAAAAAAATGAAAAAGAAAGAACAGGAAAATACTTTGTAGAAGCACATTAATATATTCTTGACAGTAAAGTGACACTTGTTTTGTAAACTTTTTCCTTAAATGGAAGTATTTGTAACATGTATACAAACAAATGTTTAATCTGCTGTTATTTGTAACTACTATTTTTTTTTATGTTTGAGACTTCAAATAAAGCTAAGTATTGAAGGCGAGTCGCCAAGCGCGACTTTGCAACCGAAAAAATTTGCTTTGGAAATTTCAGCAGAAGCGGAACAATGTCATAAAGAATCGTGTCATTCCCTAACGTTACCGGTCTTGGGTCCGATAATAAACAATATCGTAAAAATTGAATTTTTTTGATTTTTTTAATTTCACATTTAATGCCAGTAAGATACATTTATCGTTTTAAAATACTGTATGTTGAAATAATATGTAACTCTGATGTTCAGTATTAAGACCAAATATTCGTAACTCATTATTCATATGTTTATATCACATATGTGTGTATACATATTTACAAGAATTATATGTCTCGTATTATATGCGTAAATATACGTATATTTCCTTGAATTTGTAAATAATTTATAAATATGACGGTTGAATAAAACTATACATATTTTACATACATTATGCAATAATAGCATAATATGACTAGAAACGAATGTGAATTAGGTTTATATTTCATAAAAAATAACGTATTAATGTAAAATAATATGTTATACAATTTACTTGTATAGCCTATATTTTATTTATTATATTTATATTAAAAGTTGTCCCTAATTAAATTATGTAATGTAACTATTACAAACAAGTTATTCTCGTACAATTCGTCCGAATCATTAATTTATATATTTTATACGAAAAATCTAAGCAACTAAAAATTTAAGTATTCTGTGTTCTAACTTCATCACCTACTACTGCTATGGCCATTTGACCTTTCTCTGTACTTTCAGTTATTTGCACATAATTTGTTGTATCAATACTATTCAACCTTAATTTTTCCAATAATTGTAGCTCTTGAGGTTCCAATTTTTCTCCAAGTTGTCTTAATGCATTTAATATCTCCCCGCGTTGGCGATCGCTAGCCTCTGTACTTAGTTTTCCAAGTTTCATATCACAATCTAATTGAGCTAAACGTGTTCTAAGCTGTGCTGTTTCTCGTTTACCAAACATTCTAATAACAGCAGGAGTTTTAAATGCTTCACTGATTGCTGACTGTGTTGCCTATTTGTTTAGGATTCAAAATATACATCACTGTATTTCATGAGACTTAACAAATTATCTTTCATTAGAACATACCAATTGTATTGAACTTAGTTCATCGACTAATGTTGTATCTCCTGATATCATTCTCTGTAAACTTTCATTAAAACTTTGTAAATCTTCTTTTGTAAGCTGCATAGCTTCTTCATAAGCATCTGCATCTAATAAATTCCTGTTAAATATTATAATTTTAACAAAATATGTGTAATAAAATTCATAATAACAAATAAAATATAAACCATAAAATTCTATACAGAGTTCTAAGAAAGACTTTCTGAATATACCGATTTTCTTCTATATCTTCTAATTGCTGTACTAATCTGTCCAATTGCGCTTCTAAATTTCTTCTTAATTTTTCTGTTTCTAGTTTACCTCGGGAACTCATTTTTAGATTGAAAAGTTGAAACAATTATAAAAGTCTGGAATAACAGTGAAAGATTTCACCTGGCGCATAAAGTAAGGTTAAGATACAAATGAATGCGATGATATCGCAAACATGTATTTGTCGATATACATTTAATTTTATAAAATGGTTTTAAACAATTGTATATTTTTCAATATATTATTTTGTATATCCATAGTAGTTTTAATGCGTATATATGTAATACAATATTTCTATTTAACAAAGTTAAATGAAAATTATTACATTACTTCAATTGAAAGTTTAAGCTGTTATAAATAATATATAACTTAATTGGTAGTAGTAAAAAAATGTAAAATAAAAACATATCTTGAAAGATTTTATTAAAAACTTTTCAAATTATATTTAAAATAATTAAATATACATATTATATACTAGTGATCTATGTAAATATGTACATATATGTATTTAACAATCTTTGACACAAACAACAATTAGTCAAATAGTTATCTATTCTATGTTTATTATGTAGTTTATGCCAAATATTTGATTGGTTACTGTATGGATGTATTTATGTATGTATGTAGAATTTTGTTTCGTTACGTTACCACAAACCATTTGTGTCGTTTCGAAAAAATAGTACCTCTCGGAATGAATTAATTAATGCAATAATAGTTGCGGTTTATAATTAAATAGTTTGATAAATATTAATTATTAACGAAGTTTTTTTTTATTTATATTAGACTTTATTTGTGGAAATAGATGCGACAAGTTGATATATTTTTGTATTACCAATGAAGGAACGTTAAATTAGAGGAAATGGAAAGAAAGGCGTGCTGTGGTTGTGCTCAATGTATGGTGCGCGTCGCTTCTTTTTTCTTACAAGAAAACAAGTCATCCACTGTTTGTTATACAGTTCGTACGACATTTTAGGCAGGTAGAGTAACGTGGGTACGTTATTGTCAATAATATTCAGTTAGTTTCACAAGGAGAAGTAAATGACCGTGAGCAATTGAACGCTACAATACCGCGCGCGAATCTCAGGAAAAAAAAAAAAGTGATAAAAGCGTAAACACTTTTGGTCGAATGCATCAATGAACAAAGGTTCTGCGCAGAAAAAGTGTATAATTTGTCAACGGATATAAAGGAAAAGTGTGTTTTTAGAAGAAATATTGTGGAAAAAGCGAAGACTAAATTTTGTACATGAACTGAGTGTGATTAAAGTGCGCGCGCGTATAAACGTGCCACCAGTTTCCTACGGGTGACCGAACGCTAACCATCATTTTGCGTACATCCAATTGTTCTGTAAAATTTGCTTGGGCAAAGAAGTCTTTCGACAAACATTACGCTTAACTACGCGCGTGCGAAAATAACGTACCTATGAGGACCTCAGCGAGCCACATAAGGCAACAAGCTTTGAAGGTAGTGGAGAGTTTAAAGAAAGGAGGCCTACGTTTGCGATGAGTATGCCGACGAAAGGGAAGCATCACCATCTGCCCCATCATCAACATCATTCTCAACCTCATCATAACCCGTCACAACATCAACCACAACTTCTAGTGAACGTCAATCAACCAAGTGTCCATTCGACCCAAAGTTACAACACCGTGGTTACGAGCAATACTCCACGCTTTATACCTAATGCAGGTGAGTATCAGTTATTAATTTCATTTGTTATTTATCCCAACTATTTATACATTTCAATCGTACCATTTTCATGTTTTTTTTTTTGCACATGTTTTTCTACGCAATTCGAGTTAAATGTGTATTTCAAGTACGTTGAGGTTATGTTTTGAGGTTAAGATAACCATGCGGTCCATGTGGTTGTCCGTTAGAGAGTTTTTGTAAAAAATATCTACAATGACGCATTTATTTCTGTTATTGTTATCTTTACGACCATTTTTAATTTATTTATTGTTTTCATTACGTTTAATATTTATTTTTCTATAAAAAGCAAAATAAGAAAATGATCGTACATTGATCGAAGAAGAAGAATATTATATACGTGCAAATTAAGTAATCTTTTACCCAATCTTTTTGATTATTAATTTAAAAACGGTACATTGATATAATATCGATCGAGCAGCTTAGTCTGTACGATAAATGTTCTTCATTTAACCTTTATTCATTTTTCTTTGTTTCTGATTTGCTTTGCTATTTAATGCAATATTTGGAAAGTTGTACTAAATTCTATTAATTAAATTTATTCGGTTGTGCTATAATATCTTGCAGCTTTTCATTTGTTTAAAAATAGTTAATGCTAATTCTTTTCAACAAAGTTTGAATTTCTCTTTAACTACGTATGTATTTTAATTAGTTTATTACCCGTACTATAAAAAGAACGTTAATTGATAATATTTTATTACATATCTACTCTTGTGAAACGGTAAATATATACAACGAAATTAACTTAATGAAATTATGGAAGCCATAAAAGATACTGTGTAATTATGCGAGTTCTACTACTGTCCAATATATCGAATTTATGTAGTTATTAATTTTTTTCCCGTTGTCTATGCAATTGATAATTTATCTAGTTGTTTTGTTACTTTTTAATAAATAGGGTATTTATTTCTGTTTTGAAGTAATAGAACAAAACAGCATATCTTAACCTCGTGGGTAAGATGTAATTAAATAGCAAATAGAGTTGTAATTATATTGTAAGGGAAGTACTTTTCGTTTCGAGTATTTTTAAATGTCGGTAATGCGAAGTTAGTAATTGTTTTTACAAGGAGCTTATCGAAGACGTTTAACACATCAATGTAATGAATTGATTTTCTGTATCGATTATGATTTTCGTACGGTTAATGGTTCGTTGTATCGTGGGTGTGTCTTTATCTCAAGTTTTACGCGAAAAGACGGAATTTTATTACGAAAAATTAACAAAGAAAATATATACTTGATACGTGTATAAATAAAAACAAATTAGAGAGGGGGTCGGCGGAGGGGTAGAGAAGAAGAGTGGGGGAACAATCTGTTGAATCTTACGAAAGTTTTCTTCAAGTAAATCAAGTATCGTTTAACGGACAAATTAAAGGTGAAATAAGGATAATAGATATATGGGTCGGGTCGTGTGAAAGGATGTACGAAGATGTATCTAAGGAGAAAACAGGGAAAGAAACCACGAAAGGAAGAAAGAAGGAGAATAGGATGAAATGAGGCGACATAGCTAACTTGCCGAAGGCTTACGGAAACATCCGAGCATCGAGTTCGGCTACATGTCGCGCGTAGTCTGTGTACATGTGGCAATCAAGCCACACGGTACACACGTTTCTCGTTCTCTTTTCTTCTATCTTATTATTTGGCTTATAGTGAAAATAATCGAGTGCAATTTTACTAAGAGTATAAACAAGTTCACGACAACACGATAGGATCGTGCATATAATAAATAAAGGATCATTTTCCTTTCTTTACGGCGTAATATTTTCAAGGCTGTTTTGTAATCCTATGGTTCGAAATATCAAGACAGAAAGATTCACTTCTCTTTCTCTCTATTTTTTTTATCAAAGTTAATTTATACTTTTTTCAAAACTTTCATTCGATACGTTGTGCATTTTGATTTTAAATCAACGAAAGAATTGTGTTATTTGTGTACTAGCCTATAAAATTATCTTTGCAAGCAGCATATGGTTGTTACAATGCATATTAGGTGTACGAATTGAAATAATAGAATCAATTCATCGTAGTTGTCGTGTAATGTGAATATCATACTTAAAAATAGAACGAGAGAAAATATTGCTTGATACGTGACAATCGAAATAGTCTTTGAAAAGAAAGTGTTGCTACACGAGTGAGTTAACGAGATAGTAGTAACAGTAGTAGCAGTGGGTATTGCCGGGCCTTGTGGTTACTAACTCGCGCGAAAACATCGTCTTACTAGTAGAGGTATCGTCGTGTTTGCTACCGCGGAGGTTATATAATTTCGACGAGCGGTCTTTTCGTTTGCAATAGCACGAGGAGGTGTCCATTCATTCGAATAGCCATAATTGTTCTCTCAAGTATTCACGCCATACAGGCGTATAATTGTTCGACGAAGAAGAAACCCGCGTATTACTTGGTATGTTGAGAACGAGAGTGGAGAAGATCGCCAGTGGGCAATCACACCGCTAAACATGTGCTCGATCATCATTTCTTACCATCACTAACATAACGGTCGTAGGAAAAGTTGGACCAGACGGTAGAACGACAAACAAGGCAAAAATGTCTACGGTGGTAGGTAAGTTGAATGTCACGCTGTGTTCGCGGCAATCGCCTATTCGAATGATCCAATGTTTTCATATTGTTCCTACGTTTTGATGTACATGAATACATTTCATGATTTATAATATTTCATTGTTACAAAGATTTTTATTTACATAAATAATAATATCGTTTAAATAATTATTATAAACAAGTGTCTGTGCGTGTGTGTGTGTGTGAGAGAGAGAGGGTGGGTTGGTTCGTTTCTTTTTTCCATATTTAATTATTAATCTATCGCATGCAAAAGTAAATTTATGCGAAACGAACAAGTACTTTTAAACTATTATCCTCCGTCAGATGTGAAATGAAAGTTGCGATGAATTTCGGAAGATGTCGCATGAGTCAGTAATCGCTGGTTAGCTGACGAATTACTCTACTACCAGTTGGCGTATCACGTGTATCGTGAACGTAAAATTCCTGAAATTGATATTTTTATACGCTCAATATTAATTTTAAACATTCACACACGTTTACGTGTACGAATATTTATTGAATTGCGATAATATATTTGATTTTCTGCTGAACACAAATATTAACTATCGCATTAATTATATTTGTGTATCTGTCATTCAAGAAATTTCAATTTTGTTGCTCGTGTTTACATGTATGAAAACTAGTTTTTCTAGTTTCTACGCATTAGGATCAATTTCGATTAGAAGAATTAATTTAACCGTAGGAAATTCGTTATATCGGACAGTAGATAGAATTTTAAAAATCATTCACAAGAAAATATTTTTGAAAATTGCCGATTTAACCCTTATTGCCACCCTTATTAAACTTAGACGCGAAACTAACTCAACTACGGGTTTGAAGTAAAAGAAATTGTTAACTGTTAGGTTAAGATTCTGTCGAGGTTGTCAAGGTCCATTGTCTCGTCTCGTCTCGTCTCGTCTCGTCTTGTTGGGTAATGTCTGTTCATTGTAAAGGCCATCACGAACAGAATTGCATAATGTACAGGACAACCAATAAAATTCAGCTCGGTACTGTGATGCCCCGCGCCGACAATTAATTCTCATACGTATGTTTTAAAACTGTCTCCCCTAGTATTTTCTCCATTATCTAGTTAGTTTCATTTTCATTGAAAATCGTGTCTGCAATATTTTTGTTACATCCCTGTCGAGTTCTATAAATTATAATATATTATATGACGAAATAACAGCCATACCAGTTACGGGTGAAAATGGACAAGAAAAAGAAGGTTCATTTTTTAAGCGCTTCAACATTAAATAGTTTTTGGAGAAATGAAAAAAATGCTCGAACGTCATAAAAACGTTTGAATAAAATGGCAAATAATCGTAATGAAATTTTAGTTTCTCCCCGATTAGAGGTCTCTATATTTACCTTTTTTGTTTTTAAACGAAACTAATTTTCTTAGCTCAGCGATAGCTATCCTTTCACTGAACAATCAGTTATCCAAGAGCACGAATGAAAGTAAGCATTAGCTAGTTACAAGGTTGAGAGTTGAAAGTTGAAACCGAACGTATGCATACTAAATGCCTGAGACGATTCGAACGACATGAAGTGCATCGCGATTATGTTGAACGATAACGAGCACTGTCGCTTGATTAAGAGACGATAAACGATAGACGATAGGTGAAAGGTGGTCTGTGCATCGATTCGAATCGAAGCCAAAGTAAACGGCGTGTACCGGCAGAAAATGTGCATTCCTGACAAGGCCGCTTGTACGAGAAAGAGGCCATCAGACATCCGGGGAGAAACTAACCGTACTTTGCTTGCTTCTTACCGATCTCTTCTCGCTTTTGGAATGACCGTGGTGCTTTTACAGCTACCTTGCATTTCGTTGCTATTTCTTCTTTCGGTTCGTTATTCGTTATAACGACGAGTAGGTATAAATAAACTATAGAAAATTAGGTTAGGTTAGATTAGGTTATAGATAGGAC
Organism: Osmia lignaria lignaria; assembly: GCF_051020975.1. NCBI lineage: Eukaryota > Metazoa > Arthropoda > Insecta > Hymenoptera > Megachilidae > Osmia > Osmia lignaria. Next base: position 14,103,602 of record NC_135041.1, read on the forward strand.
GTCGTCGATTTAGAATATGCCAGTCGAATAACACCCTCGCTTAATTTTTTACAAAATTAAATTGAAGATATTTCGATTCGATACACGCGTTAAATAAGTAAGAATTCTTTCGGTTGGTAACGCTTCAAGCATTTTGAATAGTAATCTTCACAGAAATGATATTCGAGTGTAGAAAGTTTCTGTAAATGTATGAAACCCGTTACGTTGGAATTCGCAAGGAATTTGCTTCCGTTTATTCACAATAAAGAGTTTAATCGTCAGACGATTCGAATACGTCTCATGAATATACATTTTACTTAGCATTGTTTTCAGATCTGAATATTAAGTTCTGTCGGGACGGAGTTGCTTGTTTTCAAGTATATACTTGTGATTTGAAAAATTTTTATAACTGTTAAAGATACGTATAATTTTATCAATCGATAATTGCGAATAATTTTGAAAATCAATTAACCAGTCTGTGGTCGATAACGATCGATTGGCTATTCGATCAAAAAGATGCGATATTCTAAATTTTCAGCCGTCTTGTAGAAATTCCGTATTACTTTCTCTTCAAAGTTACAATTTACTTTCAAAATAATATAATTTATTTGGAATTTTCACAATATGAAACGTTCTGTCGTTAAAATATCATCGTTCCGCGGTACTGACAGCTTATTACACGTTATATAATTTATTCAGATTTAATTTATAGCGCCTTAGAATTGTGACATTTAACCACGTGCATGTTGTACATTGGTTGGTAAACCAGATTCTAAACAGTTCCTGATAGAAAGTGTACGTTCACGCATGGTCGAATCATTTTTTTTTTTTTTTTTTTTTTAATTTATAGATATACTTACGTATATGTATTAACTACATACATAACTATCAGATTCAAAAGATACAAGTTACTATAGTGATTTTATGGAATGTTTACTGTAAACGAATCGTTACTTGCTACAAAAGTATTTCAATGGATAGAAACGTTATATATTTAATGTTTATCAAGTTAAATATTCTGTTTTTCTAAATTTCTTCTGTTTCATTATCTTTCATTTGCTTTTATTGCCCTGCTGTATATCCAACATTAATGCAACTTTTAAGTGAGTCAACACCACTTTTCTGCTATCTCTAATTGTTCACCGTTAGGCTTCGGTGTTACCCGATTCCGTTGTTTGAGATTCTTACTCATAAACTGGTCGTTAGAAGTACAATAAAACTAGCCAATAAAAGTTTAGAAGCTTAACAAGGGTCGTGGCATAGAAGGAAATATTCCCTAGGAATCAGAATGTATTTTGTCTTTACTTTATTACTAAGTTTAATAATATAATAAATAGAAGGTTCTAACTCCAAACCAGTTTATGCACCTTTTTCTATTATTTTACTTGTCCACCGTTTTATTTCACTGAAAATTTTCTAGGTTCGTTTCTTTTTTTTACCGCCAGAGTTGATTTGTATTCGTTGAAAGTATTTACCTACAGGTGGCACTGCAACTTTGCTCCCGCCAGGTTCTGGCAGTAAGTTTAAATACGGATGCATTTCGTATATTTCGAGTATATCTTACTCTAATTCGAGTGTATTAAAACTCGATTAAAACCAAGCGCATAGTTACAAGTATAAAAGTAATAAAGAAGCATAAAAGTCTTTCGTGCTCACGGGTATTCGATGAACCACAATCAAGTCCTTGTTCTTGACCACGATATGTTTCTTGGTAGTTAGACGTCTCGAGGGACACAAGTTCGGTCGTTTCAGGGTTAGAACGCAATAAACGTGTAACGTAGCGACATTGCTAAGGGTGGCAAGAAAGAGGGAGACGTCTGGGAAGGAGGCAAGGGCGAGGGAAATTGAACATAAGAGAGAAAGCGATAGAGGGTAGAGAAGAGCGAGTTTAGAAGATACGCAAGGGTGGTAGGTCGTTGGCCGGCTGGGGGTAAGAGTGAAGGGGTGAAAGAGGGAAAGCCGGTAAATATCGACCCTCCCTTCACAGAGATTCTCTATCTTCGTCGAGACATTCGTTGGTCCACGTTACTCCTTTTCCTAACGTTGCGTTGTGACCGGCCTTTTTCCTCTCGCAGACTTGTAACCTCCTACCGAACGCCCACGTAGAGAGTAGAGTACTACTGCTCTCACACCACAACATCTCCATGCTACCTTTCCAAGGTCAACGGCTCGAGGGCTCAAAGACCCCTGGAAACTGACTTCTATGGTCCGTGTGCACCTTCTGTCTACTTTCTTTCTCGTTCCTTGACTACCGCAACCATCCTCTGCAATTTTATGAGATGCATTCTTTTGTCGGCCCAAGAAATGACAAAAATTTCATCGAATAGCTTTTCACTTTCTACATTTAATTTAGTGTAATTAATTTTTTTTTTTTTTTAATTAATCAGTTTTCGATGCCATTTAATAATACCAATATGGAGAATTTGAATATTGGTGGAGTTTCATTTTAAAGGCATAATTATTAGTGAATCATTGTGTACTTCGGAAAAGTTTACTGCCATGCCTGGTTTCCTTGAATTCTTTTGGCAAGCATGAGTCAGTGGCTATGTTTTCACCAGAGGACTTTGAACTACTGCGTCTCGACTGGGCGAAATGGTTGAACCGAGACAACCGAAGGTTACCAGAGGTTACAGGTCTAGCTCCTCTTTCCCCCTGTCTTTACTTTTTTACGCACATTTCGTTCGTTCTACAGACTCTACAACGCAAAGTTTACCTCCCATCCCCGAAATCTTCGATTTTTCTTTCACCTAAATGTCCCAGACGTTTCTCCCTCCCTTCTATTCGGTTGTTTCAACTTTAGCCCTCCCTCAAAAATATGCGACGTAGACGTTAGGTGTACGATATACGTGGACGTGGAGAAACGTAAAAACGAAACATAACTTACGTTCACTTTTTATCTTGAATAAAAAGTGGAAGATCATTTCAAAGTCAAGAACAATATGTTATTTATTTCTTGTATCTCGAGAAACACGGTTCTTAGAGATGATTCTTAAGATGTACAATTTTTATACCTACAGTTTGAGATATCGTGTTGTTGAAAACTGGTTTGATTAGCTTATGTCCATTTATCATTATAATAGCTAAATGCTTTTTTACCTTCGATCATCTTTGCTAACGAATAATCTCTGATTTTGGCAGCCTAAATCATATTTTTGTTATACTTATTCTTGAGATGTAGGTCACGCAATCCCCTTCTTGCACCTATCCTAGACAAGCGAATCTAGGCTGTGGGTAGTACCGGCTGCATATAAGTATCGATCCCCGAACGGCGTTGCTGCAGCTTGGCCTGGTGCACCGGCGAAACTGGGTTACCTACCTAACCTATACACACGATTCCGCGGATCTTGTTCCTCGTCTGAACCAAGTCAAGCACGCCTCTCGTGTTTCTGTACCCACGCGCTCGGGGATTTTCGCCTACGCATGCATACGCTCGTCCATCTTCGTGACTCGTTCTTTTCTTGCTATTTCCTCCATTTCTTCATCCCGTTAATTGTCGTTAAGAAATATGCCCCTTCTCCCTTTTTCTTGCTACTAATAATGAGCTCTACATTTTCATTCGTTAAGTTATTATTTGTTTTTCTATGAGAAATTTTCAGTTAGAAATGATAAAATTTGAGCTCTCTACTTTATCTCGTATAATTAACGTATCAGGAAAAAATGGACATATACATGTACATATATACGAGTTCTAAAGAGATGCTATTTATTTGAAATTTTCGAATAGAACAGTAATGTAGTTTATATGGAGTTTCCTACGTATCTATTTATATGTATATCAATGCTACGCCACTGTTCTCGTTCACGTGCATTTCACTAACGCCAAATTGAGGATGTAGCTAATTTGGCTATCCAGTATCGTTAAAAAACGTTTAATATTTCAATAATAATTACGTTAGTTTTGATTGTATAATTTATAAAAAAGAGTATAAAGTTTTTAAATATATGTATAAATACTTTAATTACAATATTTAAAAGATATCTATTCCATGTAAAAGGGTACAGTTCCGGCAGTAGTACGAATTACAGACTAACGGCTGTGACATGTTCTAAAGTTAAGGCGAATAAGATATGTATGCGCATGCACAAGACTGCACGTCACTTTACCCTCGAGAGGCATGGGGCTGCGCCTACTGCATTCATGCGAGTTGAAGGGTCTGCCGTGTCGACGTCCATTACGCATGCGCAGGGCTTTACACTCTGTCCACTGGGTTGCGCACGCGGTCCCTACTTTCGACTTGGTGTGGTGTAGCATGGTTGTGGTATGGGTTTGGCATTTGACTACTTTTCAGGGCCGTCTTGCAAACATTTACGCATCATTTTTTAATTATTTCAAACAGAATAAGAAATAAGAATCTAAATATGTTCTTAATAATATGATTCAAATTTCAAATTTATTTACAAAATAAATGGCGTCATATATACTTGTACCGAAAATTAAGAATTAAAAAGACACGCATTAGAGTTCATACTTATTTAACATTGTTCAAACAAGAAAACTTTAACTTCAATTTTTATTCTAACAAATAGGCAACGGATAATAGAACCGATGAAGCACTAAATATTATATTCGTAAAAATTCCATGTTGTTGTTATGAAACGTTTTATTAATATCAGAATTTCTTATAAATCGTAATATATCCAAGGGTACCCTTGAAATCAGTGCACGGTCCTGTCGCTCTTTAGTTGCAGAGCGAAACGGGTAGGGGGCCACGGATCGCGATTCGTAGGTCGTGCGAGAAGGACTAGCCTGCATCAGTCTACGTCGCGTCCCTTGCAAAAGGGTACGCTCGTCTTCAGGTCTTCGTTGATTTGCCTCTCCCCTCTTCGGGTTTAACACGTTACATTGTTCTAAACGCGTACTTTAAATACACACACGTCGATCGTAATATAAAATAATAAAAACCCTTGAACAAAGGACAGTAAATTATAGAATAACCTTATGGTGTTCGAAAGCAGAAACGCAACCTAGGAACGAGTTGACGCCGTTTAATTTTCGGCTCAATTGAAATTTCCATTATTATAAATTTTCTGAATAACGCGTAACGTGCGTGTTATTTAATTTTCCTAGTATTAATCATATTGTGTGCATTGTGCCCGCGAATAACTTTACTCTTTTACTTACGGCCCTTTTTATCGCGTTTATAAATCTCGATACGGAGGGAACTACATAGAACGCGACTCGGTACTTTTCGGCACGCGGCCGAACACCTCCGATCATCAGTCTCGAGACTTCCCGTAGTGATTCAATAGTGAAGGAGGAACGTGCGAAGAAGAAAATTTTGGAGTCTGCTGTGAAATGGACTCGTGTGCCGTTCATTTTATTTAGTGATACATCTTCGGGTAGACATAACCTGTATGTGCTTCGTGAACAGGAAGTTTTCCGTGGCAGGAGTGGGCGGTGCGAAGAGGGAGACGCCGGTCGAGCCTTAAATATCGATTTTGGCATGGAAGAAGTACGATAGTCCGTCCGTTTCAGCGTGTCTCCTACCATTGTGCACCTCCACGTTGATAAGTTTTGACAGTTGAGCGTGAGACTAGCACATCAAGAGGAATCGCGTGCATTGCCGCTAAACAAAAACAATATGGTGGCGTGGTACATTCGATGCGATAATTAAATGCACAGTGAATTTTATCTGAAATAATGAAAGTGCATATGTGGATTAATTTGTATTCTTTAATAGTGTCGAATGAAAATGTTGTTTTCAGATCATCACGTGTACAGACATTTCGTTTATAAAACGCAACTCGGACAGCAAAATTCCGTGACTATTGATCGATCATCTCATTAATGTTTGCCAAGACATTTTATTTCTTTCGTTCTAGTATCGTTCCAATGCAAATTACTTTGCTCTTCAAATTTTTACATTATTCATCAAGAATTTCGACTATATTTTTCTAGTCGTTCAACAATTTTTGCTCTCAGGAAGAAAAAGAGTTCTTCAACAACGCTTCTCGTATTCCATATTTTAACGTATAAAGTCTGAAACAATTAATAACCACAATTAGGAAAAGAGAATAAAATTATTATTCAATCAAGCGTAAAAAAGTTGAAAACGACACCGTATATATAACAAATATTAAGAATCCATTAAAACTAATAATAACAATATTAATAAAAATAAACAAATAAAAACGAAACTGCCAGTAACTTAAGAGAGGAGGTCTCCCGTGACTGGAACTTACAGGGCATAACTCAACTATTTTATAATAATAGATGAGCTTCGTTTGTAAAGCCCTTTGTTACATTGCCGATCAAGTGGACGATGACGACATTATATGACAGAGCATTGCCGATTGAGAGATCATCTATGGGTAACGAAACTGCTCTTGATTGTATATCGATGAGACCTTTGCACTTGACATCGCTGTCCATTTTTTCAACGCATCAAAGCTGTCAATAGTTTTGAGCTAACCAACAAAAAGGAACAAAGAAAATAAGAAAGAGGAAAAAATAACGAGAAGAAATATCTAATTTTATGAAATAACAGTGTCCGCTTATAAAAAGCAGTCGCGTGGTCGTTGAAAAATATGAACGAACAAATACGTGAAGGGAATTGAAATTCTTTCAATCACCCTAGCCTGCTACCAAAATTCTTCGACACTTACGCAACGTTCGTTTCTAATGATCGTATTTACGAATAACGACTCGTGGAATACCCGATGCGTCCGTCATTTGAAATAATTCTAAAAACTATCGAAGAGGCATTTTTTTGATCGGCATTTTTTTTTCTCTTTTAAACTGACCATTTCGGCCAAGGCGTGCCAGTAACGTTGGAAAAAGAAGAAAAAGTTACATCAGGAAGAATGGTTTCGAGATATGGCGTCTCAAAGGAGGGCGCAGTGGGTGTTGCCGTAGGTGTAGGACCTATGCATTGTCCCCTACCACATTGCGGAGGGCCCCATCACCATCACCATCTTTCGGCCCCTCATCCCCAAAATCCACAGCCAGGTCACAATCACCACGTGCATCCGGCCCATCAACCATCACCCTCGCCGAGTCCCCACTTGAATCATCAGCTGAGCCATCATCAATTGACTGTCAATATTAACCACCTGAGTCATCAACAGCAACAACAGCAACAAACTCAGCATCAGCAAGCACCGCCGCAATATCGAGTCGTCACTGCAAACGCCAGTAAGTAGAAGATAATCGATGGAGTGCGACAAAACAATGATGACGACCCGACTTCTATATCCAAGATTTTAATAAGGAATCGTAATATTTTTCCTTCTCATTGCACCACTTTTCTCTTTCTTTTTCTCGTTCTCACTCTCGCCCCCGCTTTCTCATTCTTAAATCAAACACTTGTTACTAGTTAAAGAGGCTATAGAACGCACTCATTAAACGCACAACCAAAGTGTTAGACATGAATTTATTCCAACGAAGATATGTGTTGAATATCATTAATGTAATCAAAAATGTCATCTAAATTTTCCAAGTATTAATCTCTTTATCTTATGGTAGCAACTGGAAAATTAGATGGCTTGCATTTAATTCCAACGTGCAGCATTTCAAGTTTCGAATACCTATTGAAATTCATATTCGATTCGATATAATATGTATTTTTAATTATTCAATATTGATGACTTTTATATAGAGAAAAAAAACTAAAAGTGAAACCTTTAATATATATATATGCTGCAGTTATCATTGCATGCGTTCAGTTTTAATTTGCTCCATCATGGACATATTTTCGTGACCAATGGAAGCATTGTCCCGAATTTAGATTTCATTTGCTTCAAAATTACTTCATTTATTTTAATAATTCGATCAATTCATTTTTCATAGTTTCTCAAGATTAGCATAACTCGTATCTTGAAAATTCCTCGACTTACCTTAATCTTAACCTTACATGACACGATACGATACGATACGATACGATACGATACGATTTGTAGTAGTATGCTATCTCACAGAAGACTTGCTGTTCTTTATGACAGTTACCAAAGTGTCGTGTATTTGTACGCATAGAGAAGATACGTATATACATGAAGCCCGTTATTTTCGAGCACACTGGAGGTAGTTACAATTTGACCTGGTGCCCTATCTGTCAGAAGTTGAATCGTTTGCATCTATTTGCGGATACACGGCCAAGCTCGGATTGTACCGAATAATTATAGCGAAAATAAATTTCACGATATTCCACTTAGAGTAATATCGAGTAAGTTGTTGATATTTTCATGAAATTTAATCAAGAAAAATTACCGTTATACGAATACCATCGTATAGATTTCATATGAATTTTTGCTTAGTATAATGTAGGTATTTTTCTTGTTAAAAAATTTATTTTTTTACTCAAGAATAAATTTCAATGAGAAGAAAGTCCTGATTGATAAATACTTGTAATCTACGTTTAGTTACCGTATCGATAGATACATATATTGGATGGCTTAGTATTTAGGTTAGTCCTTAGCGCCCCTGGGCGGCATTGTAGACAATTCATGATATAGGTCAATCGATAAAATGCTTTCTACCTTGTACAGTCGCAAAGGTACGTTCGATTCTTTCCTTTTACATGATATGTCTCGACACGATGACGCCATCCTTCCCTACGTTCTGCTATTTCAAGAATTCTTTATTCAAAGAATCATCTTGCATTATATTCATTCAACAAATATTGCTCTTTAGAGTTAGGTGTTGGATTTAGTTTAGTACATTAACGGTAACGTTCATATACTTTCGTTTATTAGAAAAATATTTGGAATTAGATTGTCATTAGATAATTGTATTATTTATTTACTTATTCATCGATTTTTCATGACAACTTACTTCCTTGAGAGGTTTACTTTCGAATTGGTCAAATTGGTCAAATTTTCTTAATATAGGTAAACAAATATATTTGTAGATGAAAAAAATAATTTTTTATAATGAAGTTGATAATCTGTGAATACTAATTTTAAAAGTGTAATGGGTATTTCTTTCCAACGCGTTGGATATGATTTACACTAGACTTTTTGGTTATCGCTCTAGACTACTTGTTGATAGTAATATTTTTCTTCGTAAGTTTTAGTATTTAAAAAAATAAAATTACCAGTATAAGTAATAATTAAAAGTCAAAAGACTCATTACGATAAGGTTTTATCTTCTAATTATATTACTACCACATCAAAAGCTCTTATTGCCAAGTTTATCGCTTTAGCATTCATTGTTCTCTCGGATTGGCCAAGCCACGTGGCTGAAGCGTGATCGTTCTAACCTCACTTCTACTTTCATACGTATTATCTTTTTACGCAGAGTGCTACTTTCCCCTTATATTTAGTCTCCAAATTATTTTCAAATGATATATTGATATTTGCTAAAATCAATTCATGAAATTTAATTCTTATCATGCCCGCGTTATGTGCAACTTTATTAGTGGAAGTAGGGGAGAGGAAAGGATAGAAGGAGGGAAATGACACCGGAAATGACGTGTTGCATTCTGGATTGTATTTTTCAGGCCACGTTCTTTCACTTCGTTAATACAATAAACGTGTGCGTCTTAAACGGTCCATTATAATATTCATTAGTAAGTGGTATACAATAAATACATAGATTGAAATAATAATATTACAAGTTCTTAATTGTATAAACAGGATAGAACGAAGTGACAGTGTTATTCAAAGTATATATGTCATTAATAGAAATTTCATTAAAAAATGACAGGTTTTAATAAAGTAAAATAAAAATTAGATAGAAAGAAATTGTGTTATCGTTCAAATTACAAAACTGTGGCATAAATAATTTTTCTTAGCATTCTTTTCAATTTTATTTATTTTTCATCCAAGTATTTGCAATCTATAGAAGTAAAAATGTTTGAATACTTCATACGTGGAAATATTTATGGCACTTGATACGATCCTGACGATGGAGTTCGGCCTCGCCCCCCTTTCATAGCAATCAATGCACTCACGGGATCACAGATGGCAGCACTGCTCCGGCCCCTGCCCACATGTGCAAAGATGGCCGTTTGCGAGGCCGTCTTCTCGGTTTCTTTGCTCACGTACGATCCTTGCTGTCACTTCATTGTTCTTTCATTGTAAACATATATTTGCGCAAATAAGTATAACTCTTAACTTGACTAAGCACAATATCCAGCTTTGTACTGATCTGTAACGGTGAGCAACGAGTATCTATTTTTTTTTTTTCTTCCATTATCTGGTATCCTTAATGTATTTTGTCATGATAAGTTCGTAGCATGAGGTGAAAAACATTTTACACGGTTTATCAAAATTCCACGTTTGCTACGTATTATTATTCTATTAAATTTATAGTTTCTTTTGAAGGCGATTCTAATCTGTAGAATGTTTAGATAATACATCTGATTAAATGCACTGCATCTTTTAGACGACGACGACGACGACGACGACAGCGATGACGATGACGGTGACGACGACGACGACGACGTGTCAAGCGATGTCATGCAATTCCACGCATAATCGCTTTCACGAATAAATTCGTTTAACGATAGAATGGCGAGCACAGTACATACAACAGGACAACATCGCCCATATGCGAACTTGAATACTCGAGAAAAATCATTTTTTTTCTTCTGTTTTTCTTTTTAACTGTAAAATAAAATGTGGTTTATGATTGATAATGATAATTACAGGATGGGAGTTCTTCCCTGTGTTACTTCAATATATTTGATAATCACTATCTATATACTTGCTCCAATGATGATTATTCGAATATGTACATGATAAAAGAAGCGTCAAGTTCGTACTTAATAAATAAATAAATAAATAAATAAATAATTTATTATGACGTTATCATAATTATTTTAACAAACTATATAATATGTCATTTTTGGTCTTTAATTGCAGATTAAGTAAAACTGGATAATTATACAATCACGTTTAATTTGAAAATATATTTGATAGATATATTTCTTCAAACATGTATTTAATATTATCCAAATAAAATGTTTGTTATTTTCTACATGTAACTACTTTAAAATTAACGTTTTATCATTTTTGTTAATTCTTTTTGTTAAATCTGTTTAAAATATAGTATGTAAACGATTGGTGCTATTTGTATTTTCAGGATCAGACTTTCATGTATCTGGACAAAATTACGGCACCCAACCAGGGGGCCAGGTGGGTGGGGGAGGGGGTAGCGTAGGAGTACCTGGGGGCAGAGGACCTCCACCCCTCGGCGGGTTACAGTCGATAGGACAATCAGGAGCAGGAATACCGCCAGGAGGTCCTGCTGGAGGACAAGCACCGCCTCAAACCTCGGCACCCGGGGTACAGTCGCAACAGCCGCAAGGTCCGGCACCTACTACAACGCCCCCCGTACATACCCCCTCGCCGCAGGAAATGGGAAAACAAGCTCATTTACAACCCCAACCCCAACCTCTGTCACAAGTATATGGGCCAACACAAACGAGGCCGACGTCACAAGTAAATATAATTTTTCAAAATTTTGGTTATAAACATTAACTAAAACAATCGTTGCGATCATCGAGAATTAATTTGTCAACTTTGCTAATTAACTTGTTCATTTATTTCAGGGTTATTACCCCGGTCCGAGACCGCAACAACCAAGAGGTATTAGTCACAGAGGTGGTCAAGGAGGTACTGGTGCACAGGTAGTGGGGATGTCTGGTGTTGGTGGAGGTGGAGGTCAACCAACTGCGATTTATCATCCAGGTGGTTTACCAGTTCAAACTGGAGCAATGTATCAAGTCCCTAATCTTCATCCTAGTCCTCATCAGCAGTCCGTATTCGCAATGAACAGTCAAATACCCCTTCAGGTAGTAGTTAAGTACTGTTGATTTTATATATTTAATAAGATACGAATGCTTGCCAAGAAAAGCTTGTTATACTCTATAACGTTGGTCACGCACAAATTTTCTTTAACTTTATATTTATCTTTTTTTTTTTCTTCTGAATGAAATATCATTTAATTGTCAAATATATTCTCATTTTTATCATTTTTAACGATATCGATTGATTGTAAGTGTAATAAATATTTTGTAATTCTAGTTTGGTGGTCCACCTCAAAGACATCAAACGCATCAAAATCAGTCATATTTTCCACCATTTCAACACTCTGCCATTATAACGGCACAAAATATGTTTGGATATGGTGCTCCTGCACCAACTCCACAACCTTGTAAGTAACATAGAGTTATATTTTTAACATAAGAAATACCATTGATTAATATTGTATTTCATTTGATAGATTTTTGGCCCACTGGTCAACCAACAAATACGCCACTAAGTTTAAGTAGACCAGGTGCAAGTGCTGTCACTGGTGGGGCACAACATGTTGCAGGCCCGCTGGCCAGTGCCCAAGGGGCTCCAGTAGTACCTCAGGGTACACTTCAGCAACCTACGCAACAAGCTCAGCCTTTACCTCCAATAGGTATATCTCTTTCTCAGACTGGTAAGTTATATATAATTCATAATGTATAATGTATAACAAGCAGATCTTTGAAGTATAAAATAACATTTATTTCATTTTTTACAAATTAAAATCTAATGAAAATTTAATAAAACTAACTTTAAAAATATACAACACCTCGAAATGTTTCGAGAATAGATGTTTGAGTAAAAGAGGAAACATAAATCTTCCTTTCACGCGTTCCTCCCTTAAAATTCTTGTAAACGTTAGAAGAAACGTTATTTATGACTTGACGTTTCCGCGACAATGAAAGGTTAAAATCTTAGAATCCTTTCAACTATTAGATCTGACCATTGGTCCACTGGACCTTTGCATTCAGGTAAAGATGCAGGTACATCACCTGTATTCTAGCCCCTTAGTAATAGCTTTCGACAACTCCTTCGTTAGTTCGTCCGAGACGAGCGAAGGGATAAGTTTGTAAAATTTTAGGATCGTCTTTGACTTTCTTTTTACAATTAAATGAAGATAAATTGTTAAATTTATTAGTTAGCTAGTTATTGAAATACTTGACAATGTACGTTGTAAATAATACATATAAATTGTATAGAGGTGAGTGATTTAAGATGTACAAAATTTTACAAAAAATATGTAACGTTTGTAAAATATTTTTTTATATGTAAAATCACGCCGCTTAAGAAGTGAATTTATGTGTGTATTAAAGATGTGTACTCAGGCCATAACGGTGGTGCAAGTACGACGAATAGTACGACAAAATCTCGGAAACCAAGAGGGCAAAATGCTATTACCGATATCGTAGATCCGTCAACTGGTAAAAATATAAGCCATGAAATTTACAAGGATAACGAAACAATTCAAAGTAGTGAATCTAGCAATCGCGAAACACCTCAGCTACAAGTGAGTAATACTGGAATATTAATTTATTAGCAATTGGCTATAAGAGTTTTATATTTTTTTAAGTATTACATAAAAGATTAATAAAACATTATCATTAAAATATTCTTATTTTAAATCAAACGTATTTGAAGGTATAGTTAATGTACAATATATAATACTCTTCTAGTCAATTGTTTATATTAATGATATCTGTACCCAAAAGCCATGGCAATGATTATTAAAGTATTCTTGTCTTAATTTTAATTTCTCATCGTAGGATATATATAGTTTAGCTAGAGGTTTAAAATTTTAATTATTTTCTATCTGTATTCACAATCTCGATATTATTATTATTGAAGGGGGTAATATTTTTTTTTTTTACTAACAAATAAATGTTAAAACAGAATTAACATTATAACACGTTACTTGTATATAATATTTAAAGCCATGGCTAAAGGGTGGCAGAAACATAAACTATATTGAGTATTTATTTTGTTTCTTAGTATATTTAGTTTTATTTTTCATCCTATGATTTGAGTTTGGAGCCAGTTTTTAGTTATCAAGCATACTTTTTATGTTGATTGCTATGTATCATTGTCTATCACGCAGAATTGGTGATTGTTACAGAACAATGATGCTGAGGTGCAAGCCGACTTTGCAGCCCAGGTTGCAAAAACTCTTGCAAAAGTCGCGACCGAAGAGTCTACTTCTGACTCTACGGTACCGACCTGTGTACCAATCACAAACACAAACACATCGACAACTCAAAATGTAACACAAAGTTTGTCGAATTCTCAAACAAATTCTAATAACGACGTGAACAGCCAGTGTAATACTACTTCAACTGCAGCGCAAAACATACCTAACGTAACCGCATTGTGTAGTCAGTCGTTAGGTACTACTAATAACGTGACTCAAATAGACTCTTGTGTAGTGAAAACGGAGTCTAAACCGTTACAAATTCCCGTGAAGGAATTTCAACCTCGTGGCGAAATAAAAACTGTGGTGATTGAGGATCCACCACCGCCTGTACCACGTAATGTAAATAAGGATGATATTTCTGCGCAGCTACTTTCCACAACGGCAACTGAAGTTGAGATGAAGAGTACGAGTGTCCCATCTATCGCAACACAGACATCAGTTCCCCCTGTGACTACGTTACCAAGTACAAACGTTCCGGAGATTCCAAAACCGTCCACCACTGCCCCAAGTACTAATCCCGTTCCTGCCAGAGAACTGTTCCCTAATTTATCCAATAAAAATTCATCGAGTTCACCACCCAGAAGAAAATCTCAAACTTACACTCATAATCAACCTGCTACTGCAGCAGAGCTGCCTTCCAGTGCCAAAGAACAGAAAGAAAAGAAAACGAGGGAAAAGAGTCTTAGTTCTAGAGGCACTACCCCTACACCAGCTCACAATCAAACAGATCATCATGTGAAAAGCAATGGTGACGCGACTGCCGATAAGCCAGAACCTGAAGCAGCGCGAACTGAAGTGCAGCAACAAAAATCATCTGATGGTAAGTGTTTACACATTTCTTTTACAATTAGGTATAATTTTTTCGCATATCGTATATGTGTTATTCACACACCGCCTACTGTATAATTTGTACTAATATAAATACCATAATGCAAAGTATTTCAATAATTTTTAATATTTAATACTGAAACTAATACAGTAGTCGATGAATAAAATTTTGATGTTTTTGCTAAATGCAATAAATATAAAGAAACTATTATTTTCATATTGGGAATAACATTTATTTGAATTATATAATGCAATGTTAAAGAAAATATTATTTAATATTTTTGCCATTTAATTTGCATCATTGTTGTTAATATTTGTCTTTCTGTTCATTGTGTTACCATTCGTGTTTTTTTCCCCAGAATAAATTAAACGTTATTTTTTTCCGAAAAATTGTGTTATAGGTTAGAACCTTGATGGTTTCCTTTTCTTTCTTATTTACTATAGCTTGAACTTTGCTTTCATGATATCTATAATAGTCGTCATTGTCCATATTTCTATATGTATACATAAATAGTTATGTCCTACTAATTCAGTTATTGCATTTTTTTCTTGCGTTTCGAGCAGTTTGTACGAATATCGAAATCGTTGGAAATCACTGTATAGTGTGTTCATCCACGAAGGTGCCTTTATATAGGCACATGTGTACGAACGCATAAAAGACGTGTCTCTACCTTACGCACGTGCAGATAGATCGGAATATTTTTGAACAGTTTTTTTATATAGTATTATACAAAGCATTCGGGCAAGTAACTTCGCATAGTTATCTGGTTAAACATATTATCAATGACAAGGAACATTGTATGTACCGTGGTGTTGCAACATTATTTGTCTTAATCCTAACCTAAAAGTTTTACAGTTCCTACAGTTTTTATACTTTCGAACTGTGATGCAAATTTTTTTTAAATAATCCATTCATCTGTGATTCTCAATTCTGTTTTGATTTCAACAGATACTGTATTACTTGTATATTTATACAAAGTAGTATTTTAAACATTTCTAAAAATAATTCAAAGTAACGTACTTTTGTGAAACGTGTATATGGCGCACTTGAGTGTGTATATTATTAATATTGGTAAACACATAGATATTGAAGCAAGTGAAGTGCGACTTTCAAGTTTTTAATTTGAAATGGTTAAATATTCCTTCGTTATATGGCGAACTAAAATTTTTCAAAGACGAAGATATTTTGATCGTGATTGTGATTGAAGTGGAAATGATGAAGTTGTTTTATATTTATTTCGTAAAATATTGAAAGGATCTTGCAATAATACAATTCAAATTAAATAAAAGTGTAAGCTTTCGAAATCTAATTTAGAGTGTAGATACATATTTGACAAAATGGGGAACAAAAAGAAGGGTAAGTTTATTGCTATTTACATAAAAAGTAATAGTTTCAGAATGATATTATGTGTAAAATATTGTAATTATGGGAGAAAAATACGTTTTTGATATCTCATATGATAGGATGAAAGTGTAGAAAGACAAGTGTTTGTTCCATACAAATTTTTCTTTCTTAAATTCGATTCGTTTCTTAATTTTAATTGAATCACTTTGTAAAGGTTACAACTCTTTACTTTTATTTTGTGTATTTTTATAGAAATTAGTAAAACAAAAACTAAACTTGGTTTAATCGATACTTGTACATATATATGTTTTCAATGTGAACGGGTCTTTATCCAATGATCGAAACATAAGGCATGAAACTTCGAAAGAGCTTCATGCTAAACGGTGACATCATCATACGGCGGAAGGGCACGAAATATACCGAAAGCACACGAACGTCGGTGATTGTATTACTGGAGGGAGGTTCCCGGTTCCTTTCCCCATCGAACAACGGAGTTCCTGCAGTAGCCAGCACGTGCTGTGCTAGCCGGGCGTACATTTTTACTCCGTTTTCCCTATTTCCCTTTTCCTTTTATAATTTTTTGTTAACAAGAATTGTATATACATAAATGTACATTTAAATTTGTACTATTTAATTTTTACACCATAAGTAACGAATACGCTTATTAAATCGCATCTTACTGTATTCCGTTCCTATAAGATTTTTATCTTGTTTTATGTCCAAGATTTGTACATATATTCTTTTATTCAATCGCAACGAGCGCCCTTTACACGCATCGTTTATTGCTATATTTTTTGTTCTTTCCTTTTTTCTTTTTTTGTAAAAATACGTCTTTTTTTACTGAATTTTAAAGTTTTAAGTATCGTCTTGAAGAAATCAAAGTTCTATTCCCTTCGATTTTAAAAAAAAAATTGTTATTACTGTGACAAAGTGATCAAACGGATGCAACGAAGACGGTTGGGAACAATATTGATTAAAAATGTATGTATACATCGTGTTATTATCCATCTTAAATCGGTTTGTCTATGAGTGTAGCTGGAAATATCCACCTCACCCAACGTGAATCCGACATTTTGTATTCACATCTTGGACACGTGTAAAATTTATTACAACACTTGTATTTCTATTACACCTAGATTCTAACAATTACAAGAAATTAATATCTTTCGTATTTCTCTCCCAAGGTATTTCTGATTTATCATTGGAAAATACAGTTCGTAAATTATGAAATGTGTTTCGAAGATCGAGCCACGAGTGTATTAAAAAATGGCTGCTTCCAAGTAGATTCGAATGGCTGCTTTTTTCTTGTATCTTTAAAACAGTAACGTGTATTTAAACTGGAAATTAGTATGAACTTTTATGTAATAAAATTAGAGTATTCATTTTAGCATGAAATTATTTTCATTATTTGGTATCTATGATAAAATATTATCCATCATGTTCCGAACACGTGTTTGCTGAACGATCTAACGTGAAAAAATATGTTTAATCATTTAGTTTAAACAATGATACCTGTGTTTTTAATTTATTACCAATTTTATAATATAGTATTTTTGAATATCTTATCATATTTATTTGATACTAATATTATACATATATTATCTATATCCAAGCATGTAGCCATTTTGTGAACGGCCAGAAAAGAGAAATACTCCATATTTGATCGCCAGTTTCTATGTGTATTAAGTGAAACTGGTTTACTACATTTTTTTTCTTTTTATTCTTTCTCCTTCTAGTTACTGTTTCGTATATTATTTATGATCCAGTTAAATTTAATTATAATAATGCGTGAAAGAATTAATTTAGCAACTGCATTATTCTTCTATATATTTTTTTGTGTATTTTAATGATAAATTCAGAAAGGCAAGGCGTCTGAAAATAGAAACGTGACCATAAACGGGTTTAATGGGCGTGCCATCGTCTACTAATTTACCGTTTCTTTTTTTATATGTACATTTGTTGGATTTTATAGTTATAAAGTTGAAATCTTTAATTATTATCATTGTTATATTTTAAAGAGATTTATTTCTTAATTAATTGTAACATTTTATAGTATCTTATTATTTTTTTTATGAAAAATTCCATTATTTTCTTGTGGAAAATAAATTCTCTGTACTTCACAGTTTGATGTAACATAGAAATAGACTATATAATTTTTTGAATCGCCATAGAAATTATCTCATATTTTAGTAAAATATATAGGGGTCACGGCCGGCCCGTGTACAGTGTGGAGCTACTGTACATATATGTGAGTGTGTGTATAGGATGCTTCTTTTGGTTAAGGGGAATTGTATAGGAAGGAGTTTCCCACCACTTGTCTGACTCACTCTTGTTCCTTATTTGTACGGGCAGGAGAGATGGTAGACTCCTGCCAGCAAGTGCAGAACTCCTAACCAGCAATCGGTACATAAGTGGGAGGCTTGTTCTTTTATTGTTCCCCTTAATCGAGAAAAGCCTCTACTATGCACGTGCGTGTACATAGTTGAGATGTCTCTGTTAATGTCATTTCACAAGAGCACATGTCGTGCGTGTGCAAAAAATATCTTAAGACTTTCGGCGTCAGTGGCGGCAACCTTGGGCGCGCTCACCAATCGGGTGAAAGGTTCCCACTAGTTGGAAAATGATTGTATAAACGGCTTACATACATTTTCCATATGGGGACATAACAAGCGATAAATTACTTATGCTTTGTTTGATTTTACGGATAAATGGAATGTTAATTTGATTTTTGTAAGGTGGAAATCTATTTTTATTTTATTGTCGCGCATATTTCCACTTGATGATCGGAACTAGAGGTTCTGTTTTATGTGTTAGAAAGGTGACTTGGATTTCCAGTAGTACTATATATATATATATATATTTATTAGAAAAATAAGATCAAACAGTAAAATCGAAGGAAGAAATATTGCGTATACGTTTAGCAATCGTTCAATGTTCTTTTTAGATTATTACCTCGACCTGCTTTTATAAAATCCTACGCGAGCTACTTTCATGCATCAAATTAAATATTTATATTCTCAGAGCAAAACATTTTATTCTAGAGGTTCATATTAAAACGTAATAGGATCATAATGGACTGTATTGCGAATAGTCATATTACTATTTCTATTTTATATCGTATACATTTTATCGTAAGAATTAGATTGTTTTTTGATATTACTGTTCCTTTAAAATGTTCACTCGTCGAGTACAGAAAGATTCTTACTTTTTTATTCGTTTCTTTTTTTTTGCCTTTTTTTTTTTTTTCATTATACTCGGGAGGCACGAAAATTCCATGCTTTCGATAAATTTCGATTAGAGCAGCTCGTATTAGGTTAGGTTATCAGAAAAGTCGGTAATGCGCGTGCTCCGGCGCGCAACCGGCGAACAGAACTAATTTAAGAAATCCTGTGTCGTGTCTGTTGGTTTGCACCAGTTCACAGGTTAAAATAGATGCGCGAGTCGTGTAAGAAAATCTTCGGAGGAGACTTTTCGAGATACCGTTACAGTTTTTGGATAAATCGAATAAAGAAGGAACTATTTCTTAAAAAAAAAAAAAGAGTTGATCGTTCAACGTTGTTGGCTCATGTGTACGCTTTCGTTGTCGTTTGCGAGAATTCCTATCCGATGATTACGTTCGTGGATATTCCTCAATGATTTATTATCTTGCGAAAGGAAAAAGAGTTTAAAATGCAAATTTCATTGTTGCGCATTGTTGCGCGTATAAACGTGAATTCATCTACCTCAGCTTTGGCAAGCTTTTGGCAGTTTTATAAATAAATACTGATTCAGTGCTGCAGCAGTAGCAGCAGCAGAAGTAACAGTAACATTAGCAGCAGCAGCAGCAGGAGGAGCAGTAATACAGACTGTTGAAATTCGAGCCACCAAAGAGTTTTGTCTAACGAGAATGTGACTTGTAATATACGATATGATTTTGATACGAGACGTACAGGATTACCGTGGCTTGAACACGTGTGAATAACACTGTCCAGACACTGAATTATCGAAACAATCGGAAAGATGGGTGACCGTAAGGTTAATGGTGGCGGTCGTGTCAGCAGTAGTTCCCGATCAAGAAGTCGTAACCGACGAGGTTCCAGAGACCATGGTATATATGCCGTCATATTTCCTCTTGTAGAACGTCAAACAATGCTTTGGTAACAGCACACGTTAACAGGAGAAAACACAACGATATATATTATATTTTTTCTACTTTTCCTTTCAAAATGCTAACAACGTACTTAATGTCTATTCGAATTTAAACGCGTGGATTATTCATTATTTTAATGTTGGCGCGTGATAAATAACTAACATTAAACTTTATTCCCCAAGAAAAATTTATTATCTCCTTCTGATGAAACGATCCTGTTTACAAGGAAATATGTACCTTAAATATCTTATATAACGCTATGTCGATTGTTACTAGTTCAGGCGACCGGTATTGAAATTATTTATTTAAGCGGGGACACGATATAGCGTTAATTATATGCGCGCGCACACACACCACACACGCACATACACACATGTATAATATATATTTAATCTTTGCAAAAGAAGATTTTTTTTAATTGCATTGTAATGAAAATAAATCATCATTTTTTGCATGTCGATACGGACATTGAACAATCGCAATGATCTTTTACAGGCCTATGAATTTGTTTATACATTAATATAGGAGGAAAAAAGTGAAATGTCACAGTACGAAATGTACTGTGATCTGAGACTATAATTATCCTTGGCTTGTAGCCGAAATACTCACTTTTCTTCACAGCTTGCATCTCTCTGTAGCGATATCAACGTAATAATGTTTCTCTAATATGTACTCGTCCATGGTCGTAGCAGTACAAATTAACAGATTTTTTTTTTTCATCGTTAATATTTAAATTACAGGACATAAATCAATGTTAAAGAAACGATATATCTTTTTTAATAAACATTTCCATTCCTTCTTCATTTCTTTATGATAATTATAACGTCTTTTTGTGTTAAAGGTAAAGCCATGCAGAAACAAAAAAGTAAAAATAAACTTAAACCTCGTGAACTTAATCGCAAAGGAGCGGAGAAAGAAGGCACAGATATGGATGCTTTCGTAAACACGGTACCTCCAGCGAAAACCGAGGCGAAACAAGACATTAAGGAACCTTTGCCGGTGAAGGACAGCAATAAGGAAGAAACCAGTCGTGAAATAACGAAAGATATTAAGGAAAAAGATAATTATGAATCGAAGAAGGAGAAAGAAATTTCCTCGTCTGTTCATACGAAGACGGAGAAACAAGTAACTCCTTCGACACCTGAAATTCCTAAAGAAAGTACTACTCCTGCGCAAGCACCTGTTTTGGAAAAACTGTCGGGTAACAACGAAACAATGAAAGAATCTTCGCCAAAAATTGAGGACACCAATAAATCAAATGCATGCAACGTGCAAGTAATAAAATCAGTTCCTAACGATGTTGTTGATCATGCGATAGTTAAAGAGGAGTCTGAGGTAGAAGCAATAGTAGCACAAAAGAACGAAGAAAATTCAAAGGTATCGGCAGCTCGAATACCTACCGAGGAAAAACCACTGGAAGCATCTGCTCCGGTTATTGAAAAATCAGTGGAAAACGAAACTTTGACTCAAATTGAAACAACCAGCTCAGTCGTCGCCACCACTGCTACTACCACAACAACAACATCAGCAGCAACAACACCAGTATCAAATCAAATAACATTAAAATATAAATACAATGACTATCAATGGAGCCCCATAAATAAAACTGGTAAAAAAGTTTATGACCGTGAATTTTTAATGAAATTACAAAACGATCCAAGTAGTAGAATTAAACCATCGAATCTACCAGACTTAGATGTTGTATTGAAAGACAACTCAAAGGTATTGTATAAACTTTCTTTCGTTTAATATACATTAATGTTATATGCATGAGTATGATAGAAATAATATTACGAGTACAATTTTTCCAGGCACGTTCGACTGTTGATCTTAGACCGTATAAGGATACAAATATGAATAGACCGGATGTTTTGTTCCCTATGTTTATCAAAGTACTTCCTAACGCACGAGTGGTAGGTTAAAAAGAAACAGATTTGAAATAATATATATAATTATTTTAATGAATCAAAGTATGATGATTATTATTATTAAAAAATGAAAGTAGTGGACTGAAATTTTTTGATAGAGAACCTTTCTTCTGACAATAATTATGCCTTCAAAATTTTTCACATTAAATCATAAATGTTTATGTTTTAATATAATATCTTTATTTTTATTTAGCCACCAACGAATCGTAAGAGCCATCCAGGAAAATCGTCAAAGCCAACGAAACCAAATGTTATTCACATGTCGTTATCTCTCAGGGAAGATGTAAAATTGAGGGAAACTGAAAATGCATGGAGACCGACAAGATTAAAACCCATTAGTCTTACCGAGGAAGAAGCAAAGACAGAAGCTCTGTATAAAAGAGTCAGAAGTGTTTTAAATAAACTTACACCTCAGAAATTTAATACCTTAGTCGATCAAGTACGGGCGTTAAATATCGATACTCCAGAACGTTTGCAAGGTGTTATCAATTTAGTTTTTGAAAAGGTATATTTTTTTTGCTTTAATTTCTTTTTACAGTACTTCCTAAATAATGTAAATGTATTCATATATACATACATGATTATATAACTTTTTAGGCTGTCGATGAACCAAGTTTTTCTGTAGCATATGCATTAATGTGTAAAGAACTTGCTATGATGGAAGTGTCAGGAGGAGGTGGCACCGGCGGAGGAGCAGGAGGAGGAGGAGGAGGAGGTGGAGGTGGTGGAGGAGGAGCTGGAGCTGGAGCAGGACCAGGAGCAGGAGGAACCGGAGGCGGCGGCGGGGGCGGAGGCGGAGGTTCGGAAAAAAGAGACACTTATGAGAGACAAGAATACTCATTTAGTTTCAAAAAGCTCATTATTAATCGTTGTCAAAATGAATTTGAAAAAAATCCGGTGAATGAAGTGGCAAGAGCTGCGAAACTTAAAGAAATCGACGAATGTACGGATCCTGTAAGTGATTTTGATAAATTTTTCATATATCTGTTGTTTGCATTTCAGATATTTGCAAGTATTGTTAATAAAATAATTGTTTGTACAATAGGAAAGGAAAAAAGATTTGCAGGTGCAACTTGAGGAAGAAGAACGTCGCATACGTATAAAATCCGTAGGAAATATACGGTAAGTAATCTAAATTTAAATATAAAAATATACATGCTCCTAATTATTATTTCTTATCAAGTTCCGAAAGCTGAGTTGATTTTTATTTTTTTTTTTTTTTGTTTCTATTTTTATGCTACATATTGTTTATTTCCCTGTAGATTTATTGGTGAACTTTACAAACAAGGAATGTTAACAACTACAATCATGCGTCGTTGCATAAAAGAGTTATTAAATCAGAATGATGAAGATAGTCTTGAGTGTTTGTGCAAATTGTTAACCACTATTGGAAAAAATTTGGAAAGAAAAGGAGCTGCTGATGTGAGTACATTTTTATCACATAAAAAGGACTTGGATAAAGATAAACAGTTTCTAAAGATAGCATTTATTATTCCCCCCGTCCACTTTTTATTTCATTAGGAAATGCAAGATTATTTTAACAAAATGCAAGATATAGTTTCACGACGAAACCAAGGAAAAATTAGCTCCAGAATTCGATTTATGCTGCAAGATGTGATAGACTTGAGAGCAAATAAGTGGGTTCCAAGAAGAGATGAAAGTAATCCCAAAACAATTGATCAAATTCAAAGGGAAGCAGAGTCTGAAAGATTAGATAGCCAATTAAGTAACACTCCCTTGAATACACCTCGAAAAGATGATCGTACTAATGATAGAAAAAGGAATCGTAAGTTCTTTGATGTTATCAAGAAAATTACAAATTATTATTTTATAAAATCCTATACGTAGTACATGATGATATATTTAACAGACTAGAGTTTCTGAAAAACAAAAAATGATTATACAATTTATTCTGATGTTATATTTACTTTCTTATTAGTATATCTTCTACAAGTAAGCACTTAAATACTCACAGTCTTGGTTTTATAATTCAGGTGGTATTGGTCAAACTGATGAAAGTGGTTGGAGTCAGCCAATAAGAACAAGACAGACATACTCTGTTGAAACAGCCAAGCTTAAAAATAAACCTGTAAGTAACTTGGAATTAATATGTTTTCAGAAATAGTTTTTAAAATCATAAAATGTAAGTCTTAGTAATTAAGATGCAGAATAAATGATCAGTAATTATTTGTATTTTAGCCCCCAATGGATGATCTACAATTAGGAAGCAGAAATATGTATATGTGGAAAACGCTTTCAAATTGTGGTTCAACAGCAATCAATTCGAATAAGTTTGCATGCTTAGACAATGTATCAACATTAGATCAAGATAAACGAATGCCATCTCCACAACTCTCTGGGTAAGCTCATTCTGATAATTACATTTCCCTTTTATTGTTTGTATCTTAAAATAAATATGATGAAATTTATTTGACTAGGCTAGAGTTTCTGATGCTTTTTTGTTATGATCATAAAAATAATCTGATTGGTTTTAATAATCATACGAATGAATAACATTTATGAAAAAGTAGTATTCATTTTTTATTGATGTTATAAATCTGTTTATTTTAGGTCGAGATCCACTGGTCCAAGAGAGTATGGTCGTGACTACAAACCTTCCTATGGTATGCGCATAAATTATTATAATATAATTCATTTTGTTTCGTACTGTGTTAAGTATGATGAGAACATTTATTTATTTTTGAAAAGTAGAACTTGGTGTTGTTTGCCAAAAGGATTCTGATATTTTAAACCAGAATTGCTTATTACATATTTTTTTTATTGTTTTGATATAAATTGCAAACTGTTGTTGTTGCAGATGGTAGGGGTTCACGTAATGGTAGTCATCAGTTAAGCAGTTCGTCGTCGAGTAGAGAAAGCTCGTTATTAGATAGTACACAAAGTCAAAGTGTTTCCATGCCACCACCATTGAAATCCTCACAGTCTACTACCTCTAATAGTCATAAACCTCCAATGAATGATGAAGAATTTATGAAAGTGTTGAACAAGATATTTAAAGATTATTTCAAAAATCTTAATATTGAGGTTAGTTTATACAAAATCATTATTAGTTTTTTTTTCTTCGATATTACTTGCAGTTTTATTTGTATTAAGTACATAAACAGTGATTGCACATTCCTTAGATCCATCTCTGTTGTTTCTTAGGAGATGCTTGAGTCATTGATGTGCTATATTATGTAAAATCTTCTTTTTGGTCTTAGCAAATAGTACTATGATTTTTAGCTGTTATGCTAAATTCATGTTAATTACGGTTTGTACGACCAACGAGAGGACATTTTTAATTTATTTTTTTATTTTGATAGTTACATTTATTTTTGCAAGATAGAGTATATTTGTGTATTAATCATTTTGTAAGTATTAGTTAAAATCAGTTTATAAATTAGTTGGTAAATAATTTATTTTACAGAAAGCTGCATCAGCTATACAACAGAACTTCGATAGTACGCTAACCAAATTTATACGTGAATTAATTAATTTTGTTCTCGAGAAATCCCCTATTGACAGAGAACATGTTTCACATCTCATGTCGCATTTAATCAGTCAGAAAATTTTGCCTTTACAACATCTTAGAAATGGGTAAGTCCTTAATTAAGGTGTGTTAAATAGATATTATTTTTTGAGATAAAAAACTGATGAACTGTTTATACAGAAAAAAAGATCATTGTGTTGATTATCAAATATTAAGCCAAAAGGATACTGAATAACATTTTAATATGAACATTTTAAGAGTATAATTGTTTGCAGATAAATTAAATATGATTAATTTTTTAGGTTCATTGAGATACTGGAAATAGTTGATGAACTTGTACTTGATATACCCAAAGTTTGGTCATATTTGGCAGAGGTATTAGGTAAATATTAAATTCTTTATCGTAATATTATTTATACTTGTTGCTGTATTCGTTACTGTAAAACTTTCTTTTGATGATTATTTTCCACCATAGTACATTTCCATGCGGGAATTTTTTGCTCAACAGGCCTGAAAATACCAACATAAGTGTGTTCTTCAGAAAGAGCAAAAGAAAACTAGTATCATGCTTCTATTTCTTACAGCACATCCTATAGAAGATGACATACTTCCTCTATCAGAATTGAAACCTATATTCGATAGTTTACGAAGTCGAGGTTTTGTAGGCAGATTTCTTGGAGAACTGCTATCAAAAGTATCCCGAGATAAAGGACCCAAATGGGTTGCAGATAAATGGGACCAAAGTGGACTTCAGTTGAGCAATCTAATTGATCCAGAACGTGAAGAAGTTGATAAAATTGTTAATGATTACGTAAGATTATGTTAAAGTTATATTTATTGAAATTTCGATTTTTAAACAATAATAATAATAATAATAAAACTAATAATAATGTGATTATTTTTTAGAACATAGAGTTCTGCACTGGTGATTATAATAGTGCCAAAAGCTCAACTAGTAATCAGCCCACGTTACAGCAAAGTCATAATGAACTTAGAAGACTCATGAAGGATAGTAATTTCGATGTAATTTGTGATTGGATAATTGTAAGTATTTTTTATTTAATTGTTTGTATATCTTATAATAAATATCAATACTAATTAAATTCATTAATCGTTACAGGCAAATATAGGTAACCGAGTGAAAGAGCCTGAATTTATCCGAGTATTAACGACTGCCATTATAGAGACGTCCATGGGTATATTTTAATATTATAATATTATAATATTTTGAAATATACTTTTGAAACTATCAACTTATTTTATCCTTCTTTTCTTTGCTCTTTCAGAGACAGCTAACAACAAGTGGACTTTGAACACTGATGTTTTCATTAATTTGCAACAATTGATTCGCCGGTTCGTTGATGCAAATGAATTCCTGGAATTGCAATGCCTTTATGCAATTCAATTACATTTGCATCGTTTGCAATATCCACCTGGTAAGATAGAGAAGTACGAATGAATGAATTGCGTTGTTAAAAAAAGGAAAACTTATAATTGCATTATTTTTTTCTCCAGGAATTCTCTTCGATATCATGGCAAGCTTGTCGGAAAATAATATGATTTCAAGCGACGCGTTCCTGACGTGGAAAAGGTGCCCCGAACCAGCCCAGCGTGAATGGCATGGTGTTGCAACGATGTTGCTAACATCGTTTTTCACTGGTTTACAAGAAGCCGATGATGCTTCCAGTGTAGAAGACGTATCGACTAGCGCGCCCCAAGAACGTTGTTGACGATACCGTGATTGAATTCATTATCGTCTATTAAAAAGACTTAAATATACGTTCCCTCGTTAAACAAAAGAAGATACGCGAAGTGAGATCAAATTGCAGTTTTTTAAAGTAAAACGTCGTATATGTTAAAAAAAAACAATGGAGTGATAGTAGTGCGCGGGTGTATGTATAATATAATCTAGAACTTCGAAGAACATGAAGTGGAAGATAATAAAGAAGGTTGTCATATAAAAACAGACACAATGGCTGAGACCGCTATACATAATGAAGATAAAGATTAATTATTAATTATGATACAAAAGTAAATGCGAGATAATTATTATATATAATTCATTGAAATGGTTTAAAGTTTAAATAAAGCAAAACAAAAACCAACACGAGAACATTAATCGTATTTCTTATGTCTTTTGAAATGTCACTGCAACTTGTCAATCGCCAAATAAAATTGAAATTTATCAGTTCTCATTTGTGGCTTAATATTGGCAAATCATAAATGCTATTTGCATTTTACCAAGCGATATCGTAAAACAGCCGGTGTTTGCCGTATGACTTAGATAACAAATTACAGACCGCAGGTGTGTATAAGTAGGTCAATTTTAAGTAAAATAAATTTGAAAAAAAAATTATACAGAAAGAAACTATTAATAACCAAGTCTGATTGAAGGGCGACGGTTCTTCCTATTATTATAACAAATATAACAGAATTACTAATTTATATCTTTGCGAACTTATGATGTATTCTACTGTAAGAAAAAAAAATGTCGTAATTAAGGAAGAATGAGAGTGAAAAATGATACAACATTACGAAACTAAGGTTCGTAGTGTAGGATATGTTGAAATTAGGAGATGGAAGGATACAAATGGTGTGCATATTAAGGCGCTACTATTTTTTAACACTAGTTATTTATGAACATTGAGAGAACAGATTATAGTGCGTGGGATGGAATGACTGCATATGTATTCAGGTGGCAGGTGCCGTAGCAAATTGTATAAAATTGTTATACTAATTTAAAGTACAGTGTGAAAAATATGTTTTTTTTGGATATACTATTATATATAATATATATATACATATATATATATATATATATATATACACACACAAGGAGGAAATAGGAAATTGAGTGCAGTTACGAAAGATTATTTTTATTTAAGTCTACGAGACAATTCTACATTATTTTTTGGCTAATATTTCTCATGTTAAATATATACTTTCTTTATTTAAAAAACCGTAATTATTAATTGGTAATACTGAGATACAAATTTATATTCGGTTATATTAGATATACAAACGATATTTTTTATTTTTGTGAAATATGCGTTGTTGAAGGGACATAAGGTTACCATGCATTCAAATTTGACTTTGCTAAAACATACATGCATGTACCGTGTACATATGCATCTACACGCATGTATACACACGCGCGCGCGCGCAAGCACGCACACGATATTATAAAAGTATACCTCCTTGCTTATGATAGAAGAATCTTCATTCTTAAATTTTCATACAACACACCCTTCACTGGCGCGGTTTCTTCAGTCGATTAAAATATTTCTTACTTTCTTTTTTATCATATCATATACTTCTAATATAAAACTTGCTTGCATTCCAAATGCACGTTTTAATATTCGAAAATCCAAAATTAATTGAAGATGGCTTATAAAATAATTTTTTGATCAATTATGTCACGAAATGTTGAAGAATAAAAAAACTGCATACATTTTTTCTTTTTAAAGAAAACTAAGAAAGAAGAGCAAAGAAGAAAAATATATACATACATGACCATCGCTATTGCTTTTTTTCACACTGTAAAAATAAAATACACATAGAGTAAAGGATATGCAAAAGATAAGTGAACGAATTGAGAACAATGACCTATAACACTAGTCTCTTTGAAGGATACCATTCTACTCTAATAGTAGAATATATCATTCGACGAGAGATGGAACATATAATGTATTCAAAGCGCAGTAAATAAAGTACCATAATTTATATATGAATAAAATTGAAAAGAACGTTGTTGGAAACATGTCGATAACCGAGTTAGTAAAAGGATTATCACTGTAAATATTTAATAAATAAATATTGTAAGTGAAAATTGGATGAGTTGCAAAGATAGAAACAGGAAGATAGCTTTGTTACGATGCTGTCTTCTTGAAATGTTGCACGTGCATGCGACGCATCGTGCTCATAGTTCACGTATGGACACGCATGTATATTGCTAATTTATACATATATCTGCGTGTACTTACGTAATACATTAATATACATATACATAATATAAATAAAATATCACCGAAAGCTCCAATACACCATACACAGATACACACGTACACTTCTATGATAAATCATATCTATACGAAAAATTAAAAAAAAATTTAAAAAAATAAAAAAAAAATAAAAAAATAAAAAAGAACTCCATGTGAAACTGTTGTTGATTATTTTCTTGAATATATGCCTGTCTAGATGCATAGGTCACAATGGTGAAGAAAAACAGTAAATCGGTTATCTACATATATATTTTTGTGTAATATTGTTTTCGCGTAATTATAAATGAAATACGTGCAGTAATAAATGAGTTACATATACACGATTTCGAAAGAAGTTTACTCAAATTTGAACGTTAATATCTGATAAGTACTAACAAGAGAAAAGAAAAAAGGAAGTGTAGATAATGTATACTTGACAGGATGTAATGATTTACAATATTACTTTAAGATGCAATAATTATAATCATACTGTAACGTATTGCATAAATACGCATTTTTAAAACACTAAACGTGTAATATCCTATATTGTACATTTATTACAATGTAGTTATTTTATATGTATGTAATATAACTGAAATTATTTATAACAAACAAATAAGACTTCTCTGATATGCATCCACCAAAATATTAATTACAAATTTTTACAATTCTTTTTCAAATTATCTTTAAGTTTTTCTTATTGAAAATTGTCAAATAAATAATAAATAAATAAATATGTTCATTAAATAGTTATTATATAGAAAGATTGCCTGCAAAAAGTAGAAAATAAAATAATATATTTTGCTATTATTGCAATGATGTTTATAAAATATAAAATTTTATGTTCTTAATTTATTTATACTTTTATCATGTTCACAAATTAAGCAACTTCATGTTTATAATTTTTTTTTATTTAATGTATTTAACATGAAATTAGATGATATAGTTATTGTAAATCAGAGGATCTTCTAAAATGTGCAGAAGTTGTAAACGGACCTTCGTCAGCAAATCCAGCGATTTCTTGAGGAATAATTGCATATTCTTCCACACTGGTGCATGGTCTACACATACATTCCAAGGGTGCTTTGGTAATTACCTGCGCACAATAATTAAGTATGGTATATATAAATAAATTCATTAAATAAAATCTTCTTATTTGAGCTTTTATGAAGTAATCTAATTTGAATCGCGCGCGATATTCATTTATTACGCGCTTTTTATTGGTAGGACAGACGAAAACAATATGGCTGTGGAAAACTCGTGGTATCAGCAGCTTTGCTCCTGATTTTATTGTGAAAGTGATCAATCAGCCGACGCTCCGTTGATTTTCTATATTTGTTTGAAATCTACAAGATTTCATGATTCGTTTGGAACAGTAACCTAACCTTTCGGAACTTTTTTTCGCCTGGTTTGGCCCTTGGACAAAATAAGGATACACTGGCCTCCCTTTCGCCGCTTTCTTGACAACACATGCAGCTCCTCTCCATTTGCCAAATTTTTGATCCAGACACCTGTAGAAACAGGTACGAGCGAATAAGTATTTCTTTCTCTTATACTTTTAATTTTATGCAAAGTATATATTTTAAAGCATCATCGGAGAACAAATAATAGCATCTAATAACTATGATTGTATGTTAGTAAAAATTATAGATAACAAACCGTAGAAAATATTTCTAATGACTTATGTTATCATTATTATTTTTGTATATCGAGGTCGTAATGATTTTTGTTTTATTATTATTCAAAATTCTAAAATTTCAAGTAAAGTTAGAATTCCATAAATTAAGAACCTATGAACAAATCACATCTTCAAATTCCAATTATGCTCACATATTATTATTTTACCTGTAGGTAGCTGCTGCAGCGACCCCTACATGCATAACTAGGAATTGGTTTAGGAATACATCCTGGATATTGTAAAAAGTGAATGACTGGAGTCGCTTGGCATTCATCAACACCGATAATTGCTCTTGTGGTTCCAGTCAGCAGGCATATCAATAAACTAGCACCAACTGTACGGTAAGTAACAATATTATCCTAAGTTATATTGCAGTGAACACATCTATGAATTATATATATATACATACATTAAGATACATACAATTCATATTCAAATATTGTACTTACCAACATAGTACAGGAACATACTTTTTGCACGAAGCATTTTCTGCTAGGTCTAGGACTTTACTGTGCTTAAAGATTTCGTGTTGTACCCTTTTATACTCTGTAGGTGTCCATGTTTTCTCCCTTCCCTTATGATATTTGTGTTAGTAGCATTAGGGAATAAACTAGGTTGTATGAAAACAGTATTAAAAGAACTACCTCTAAAACTGGTTCATGTTGCAAGTGACAAATGCTTGCATCTTATATTTGTTAACTTTTATCAAAATGGTTCAATTTAAATAGAATTCTAATACAAAAATATAGAAGTGGTGTATTTCAAGATTTCATAGCTGTATCACTTTTAGCATCCAATATGTATGTATTTACCTTTATATACACATCATAACATTGTTAATAATGTAATAACATTGTGATAATTTAAATACTGGAAATAATGAAAGTTTAGAAAAATTAAAAGTTATAGAACCGATTATATAAAGTTCATTTAGTCATGCGTGTTTGCATTATATTTCAAGTAAGAACATTTCATTTGAGCCAAATATTATTACAATCAATATTTTGCTTATTATAGTTGCTCTTACTTATGAATATAATGATTGAGAAACAGTAAAACAATGCATAAATTTTGACATTTTGTTGTTATCAATAATGATAGAATTATTATATCTCACATTGCATGCAATAATATATTTTATCATTATAAATGCTACTATTTTAATGTTGTTAACTGTATTTCTTTTAGTACCTTAATTAGTGAAAGGTATGATTATATTATGTTATTCTTTTTGTAAATGTTTATTTATGAATACCATTTAGTACAAAAGTCATACTCATCTGTTAACAATAATGTTATGTATATGTATAAACAAATATTATATTTAGAAATCTGTTCATATTTATATTATGTTCTATATACTAAATCTTTTATAAATACTTTTTGTATTTAAAGATTTTCAAGTTTAGATTACTTTATAAAAAAAAAAAAATGGCATAAAGTAATGACCAACACATATTTTTTTTTTTTTCAATTATTCAACAATTGTTTGTTATTAATATTTAAAATATTCATAAATGTTAATATTTGAAATTATTTAAATACAATATCAAATAATTTATCATTCCTAAACTAACTAAAACGGTATGACTTAGGAGGGAGGGAGGAAAAATTTACTTCAAATAATATATTCTGAATTATTAATTTTATTTCTGATAATAATTTTATTACATTATTCAATAAGATAATTCATAATATCATTGATTTAATTAATTTTCGTGTTTATCGGGATGTATCGCCGCATTTAATACATCTACATTCCGCTGGTTCTCGTATTTTGATTTCCATTATTCCATCTTCTTCATTCATTAATTTTATACCATCTGCATCATAACAATGACGTAAAGTAATGTGCCTTTCCTTTAAGTAACTTTCTCGGCAGCAGTAGCATTCCTGTTAAAAAGAATTCTTGTTTTATTGTTGTCATAACTGACATCTCACCCTACATTATAATTTCATGTTTACCTTTGAAAATCCTGTAGTACTTGCAACACTTGGTTGTACCTGTGAATTACAAAATCCTTCGCATTTCGTAACAGATACATCTCCGCTACATGTTCTTTTTAGACGTCCTATTTCATCGTATTCGTCTGAAACAAATAAAATACTTTATTTTTAATCTGCTTCTTTCTATATAAACTAATAGCATAGAGTACAGAGTTAGTACCCTTTGTAATATGTACTTCTGATTGCAATGTTTCACAGTTTTCATCGTCTGTTACTTGAGCAATAATACAGCTAGTAAAAATTAGTGCGTTCATGAGTAAAAATATCGCAAACATTGTAACAAAGTGTCGTTTACTTAATGTTGATTTTGTATTTGAAATTTTTTTTTAATATGGTAAAGGTACGATCAAAGATCTTAACTGAAATGAAAGAACAGAAAATGAAACAAATGCTTTTATAGGTAGCTTCCCCTCCAACATGTAATAACTTAGGGGTGCTGAACTCCTGCTATGATATAATAGCTTAACTGAATCAGGATAAGTTCTCCCAGCTTTTACATTGTATACCGTTAGATTTTTTCTAGTATAGGGACAGTACTTTTTCAGTATTTTGCATTATGACTCTAATGGGCTTTTTATGTTTCAATACACTGTGGGTGTTTGTATCATAGAATCATAACTGATGTTGTTTAGATCTTGAACTTTTTATTCTTTCAGTGACATTTTTTTTACAATATAGTTTCCATGATGTAAGTAAAAACAAGAATATAATTTATAATTTATTTTCTATTATTGTTTAATCTTTGAATCAAATTAACATTAATCAATCTTATTACATTCAATGATCATCTCTCGTATTTCCTGGGCAATTATCTCTCAGATCCTCTGTATTCTGAAATGTTGTTCCACACCAAATACAATAAAAGTGTTTTTCTCTTAAATACTTCGTAAGAATGTCAAGTTTTTCATTAACAGGAAGAGTCTCGTCGTCTTCCTCAGAATCGGTATCATCGCTTTCGTCGTTTTCTTGAGGTAACCAAAACCATATTTCTCTAGGCTTTTCTAGATTCAATTGCATATCCAATTGTTCACAGATTTTCTGACTTTTGTATAGGTCTCCTTTTAATAATTGTTCCGCTCTTTTTTGTGCAATTCTACCACGAAAATCTTTCATATTTTTGTTATCTAATTTATCGCTAATCGAATTGGTTTTAACTTTTACTTCTTTTTTCTTAGCTTCTTTCCCTAGACCGTGTCTGTTTAACTTTACTTCAACACCAAGCGGTTCGGTCATTCCTGATTCTGTTTTACCTATTCCATGACCAGGTTTATATCCCATTTTCATAAGCATTTCAAAACCTAAAAATGAAGCAATATTAATGTGTGACTGTATATTATAAAACTATTTATATATGCAAAATAATAAAAATATACCTTTGTTGGTACTAGTAATTGCAGAAGATAAACCAGCTTCTCGTTTTTCTTCTTCAATATATTTAGCAGAACCTTTTTCTTTTAATTTTGCTTCAATTTCGCTTTTCTTTTTCATAAGTTCAAATTTTCTTTTATCTGCATGCCGATATAGAAGAGTCGACGAAGTATCTTTTTGAGATCCTTGCAAAAATTTATCTGACATATAATCTTCTTCGTCTGACATTATGAGTTATTATTAATATCTAATTATTATTAATAATACATAGTGCGTATTTGTGTAGGCGTGCGTGCGCGCGCGCACGCGTGCGTATAATGTATGTGACACGAGTACTTATGTATACATAAATTACATATTAAAATAAACTTGTTAAAATTGGAGGTAATTTTTATCCAATCAACAATACAAAATACAAAAACAGAAAAATAATTGTTCAGAAGTTATGGTTGTTTACTCAACGAAATATTGTGTAAACTACGTTTTAATATAGGAATTTCACTTCACTACATCCTTTTAGGTTATTTGCACAATGTTACCATGTAGAGAAGTCATTTGACAAACATTGACCTTCATATGTTTTCACGTAAGAATGAGAACCATATAGGTTCGCGTGCAGCGTTCGCTTCCCTAAGGGGAAGAGCAGAGAAGGAGTTTCCCACCATTCGCATTTGCTCTTGGGAGTGAACGCGTAACAGTAGAAGGAAACCCCCTCTATCCAACGTAGGTTGAAAACAAGAGTGATCCAGGCAAATGGTGGGAGACTATTTCCTCTACACTTCCCCTTAATCGAAGGAAGTCTACGTTGGATACGAGTGTACGTTTGAAGGTATTCATTTTTTTTTTTATTAAAATATTGATTTTTAGAAAATTCTATGCAATTATTAATATTGAATTTTTAAAGTAATCACATTAATCAAGATTTAATAAATAAAAATAATACATATTTTATATAAAAACAAAATGGGCGCCAGGCAACTAATTGCAATTTAGTTACCTTATTTCAAATAGATTTAACATGTCGTCGCGTTGCGTTTTTTTGTACCATTTATGAAATATTTTCGTTCTTTAAGTAAATAATTAAAGTCTATTTTTAAACAATACTTGAGTAATATACAATTTTAGATTTAAGATTGTTAAAAATTTTTTAAATAGATGAATGTTTCTTTTATATCTTTAATACAGGGTCATTTCTAGAAGGTTTTCTTTTTACGTTGATATTTTTATCCTCTTTTGTAAGTTATCCGAGTTAAACGATGTGTAAAGCAATATCCATTAATACCTGAGAGGAAATGTATTTTTTATAGCATGCTTGTATTTTGAAGACAAAAGTATAAAAAGTCATTTTACTTAGAAACGAGACTTAACAAAAAAAAGTAATGCTACTGTCAGTTTTATGTTCGCATAAAAGTATTAAATCATTTTGTTTTCTTATATTGAAACATTGAGTTTCCACCAATATTAAATAGTAGTTTTCATGATCGTTTGAAAATGCGCGTATCAAAATATTAGTGCTTATTATGAATTCTTGTTACGATGAATTTATTTAATTATATAAAAACTCTAGCGAAAAATGTCTATCTATCAAGTATTTTTGATGATGATGTAGTAACTTTGAATTTGATACACCGTTGTATTCGTATATGACTGTACTGCCGCCGGTCGATAAACAGCGAAACGCGGAACTGAAAAGCACCGAGTTAAAGGAACGTGGACTACTTGTATCTCAATACAGTAATGCTATACTTCGAGAACAATATTTTTGGTCTTTATCAAGTTGATTGCAATATTATTCGATTCATTGCGTTCAAGTATTGTCGATTACGTATCACGTGTCGTATACTTTTCTAATAAACTTCCTTGAATGTAACAACGAAGACTTTAAAGTGCAAGGAAATTTGTGCGAAGGACGAAAGTGTGAAAGCGTACGTTCACCGCTACTTGCGCAAAGAAACATATCTGTTGGCTACTTTCAGTGCATTCGAAAGATTTAAGTTGAATTGTTTGTTGAAGAAAAAGCTGACGTGATTAATTAAAATTTCAAAGAATGTTCTGGATTGATGAACACAGAACTGTAACAATTGTACGAGAAATTTCATGAAAAATATATATATACATATGTATATATATTAAAAAAAAAATTAAAAAAGAAAAAAGTACACCTAGAAGACTGATGGAATAGCAACGGAATTTCTTTAATTGCAGAAACATGTGAATTCGTATCTGATGATTCGTTGAAGTTGACAAATATTCCGTTCCCAGAACATCGAAGTACCGCCCTGGTGATTAAATTGTAGGATTGGGTGTGAATGCTAACTTTCGTAATAAACTGATACATCAGACAATGTTCAATGACATTAAAACGCGTAATTTTTGCTTTCCGAACTCCCCTTTCTTTGGTGTGTGTTAATTGTTAATTATTAAGTTTTTTTTTATACATGTTTTAAAGTGTGCTCAAAAGGATTTGTTATCGTTTGGATTTTACATCGGCTATGGTTGTAGCCAGTGGTGGGTGGGTACAAAATGCCAGTATTCCTGCCAATCAGAATAATTCCAACCTGAATGTAAACACTGCGCAAAATAACAAAATGACAGCAAAAGGTATCTTAATTTGCCGTGACAATTCTCATCCTTTTCAAGATCGTATGTTGTCATTAGAACAAGCTGTTAAAATTGGTCGTTCCGTAGCACGTGCCAGAGCTACTCCGAACAATGCAATTTTTGATTGTAAAGTATTATCTAGAAATCATGCGTTATTATGGTATGCTGGTGGAAAGTTTTTTTTGCAAGATACACGTAGTAGTAATGGAACATTTGTTAATAATCACAGACTCAGTCCGGCTGGTTTAGAATCAGCACCTAAAGAAGTATGTTCAGGCGATATAGTGCAATTTGGAGTAGATGTGGTAGAGAATACAAAAAAAGTTACGCACGGATGTATAGTTGCAACATTAAAATTATATTTGCCAAATGGGATAGAGGCTAAAGCTAGTCTTAGTACATCGGTCACATCGCCGGTTAATAATGTTTCTCTGGAGGATTTATACAAGTTAAATCAAGTTATGCAAGAAGCTTCTAGACGCGAGAAGGCGCTTCATTATAAGTTAGAATACCTTCAACAGCTTGTAGAAAAAACTAGAAAAGCTGCTGATCAGTCTTGGAAAGCGTTAATAACAGAGGATCGATTATTGTCTTGGGTAGAGACTATTGAAAGTCAGTTGGCTGTATATTCTGAAAATTACAAAGAGGATGCGATCAGAAGCGAATTAGTGAAACTTCAGGAAGAAAAAGCACAATACCAAAATGCAGCAAAGGAGGCATTGCATAAAGTATTTTTAGAAAAATTAGAGGTAGCTGTAACGTTATATCAAACGCAAGCATGTTTGAGTAAAACAGAAGGGGAGTGTCAAAGTCTGCATAACGTAGCAAAATTTGCTCAAAGCGAATTGCAGGAAGTATGTAGTAAATATACAGAAGCGCAAAAAAAGCTTCAAGAAACTACAAACAAGTTGGAAGAATGTGAGAATAAAATGAAGGATACAGTACAAAATATGGAACAAGAAAAACGTGAACTTGTAAAAAAACTTGAACATCAAGCTCAAATTGAGAAAAATTTGCAGGCAAGGTTACGTGATTCTCGATTAGATTCTGTTAATATATATAAACAAATCACTGCCCTAAAAAATTACATGCAAATTTTACAAGACATGAATTCAAAATTAGTAACAAGTAGCATGATGGATTCAAAGGACGAAGACAATCCTATTAATATTATCCTAAATGAGTTGAATTCGATTCATATTGATAATGCCGAGCTCGATGCGGAAACTAATCTTTATCCTTTAAAGGATGAACAAGATAATCAAATTAATTCACAAGATAATGATTCGGTTCAGTTGAAAAATTCTGATCTTATCTTTTCAAAAGAACAGTTGGACGACTCGTTGAGTGATAATGATAATTTAACAGAATATATTTTACTACCATCCTCTCGAAGAACGTTGGTTAATGGAAATGGAAATGGAAATGGAAATGTAAATATAAATCTAGATAATTCAGATAGCAATTTAGAATCTGATACTAATTCAGATGCAACGGATGATACATGCAGTATTACTAGCGACGATACAAGTGAAAAATCTGTTATAGAAGTTAAAAAAGAAGAAGAGGAAGAAGAAGAAGATGAAGAAGAAGCTGCTAAGGCAAGAGAAGAAATTTGTCTACCTTATATATCGGAAGTTAAATTTTCATCCGAGGATAGTGACAAACAAGCAGCTTTTCGTTATTCCGAAATTGTAGGAAAATTAATTGAAACCGAAGTAACGGTTGAAAGAAGCGTCGAAAGTATGAATAACGTTAAGATTTTGAACGAACCCGTCTCAAAAACGAAAGAGCTTCTTTCCGAAGGTGAGAAAAAAGGTGAAACGGATAAAGATGATAACGAATTGGATGAAGAGTTCTCCTGTGAAGGAGAACATTTGGAAGGAGAATACGTTAAAACATTGAAACCATTGTCGAAAAATGATAGTAGTCAAAGTATACATACGAGAGAATACGTATTACAAACATTAATAGGCTCATTGGATTCTTTAAAGGCTGAAGATGATTTTGAATCGCAACAAGTTATTAAGAAAGAGTTGGAATGTCTGAAGGATTGGTTAATCTGTGAACCTCACGAAGATGTTATCGGAAAATTAAAAGAACTTTATTATCGTGCTAAAAACGAAGCTCAAAGGATTCAAGAACTCCACGAAGAATTAGTTATCTTAAAAGAGAAATATAATATACTTATCGAAGAAAAAACTGACCTCTCTAAAAAGTATACAACCCTAAAAGCACAATGTGGTGATTTGTTAAATACAACTTATACAGTACCGATACACTATGTAGCACCCATTGTCATTATGTTAATATGGATGCTGCTAGAAAAGTTTTTTTAATCTTTCTTTCTCCTCTTTTTGTATATACCTTTTACGATTAATTAATATTGTATTGTAATTAATATTAATATTGTATTTCTTTCTTTATCGCTAGTTTGTTAAAAAGCTTCTGAGTAAACGGAATAAAAGAAATCGAGTGGTGTGTAATTTCAACAAATAAATTTTTATATGGACAAAATATTGAGAACTGCATTACATAATATATATTTTTTCGATACGCGGTTGTTGAAGCATCGATCTCGAAAAATTCTGAGAATAAATTACAAGAGATAAAGCAAAGATTCATCGTGTTACCATTTCAAACGAGGAACCAAAATCAAATGAACAAGACAGATTTGTAGCAATAAATGTGTAAATAGAAGAAAATTTTAGGCTAGGAGAAATGTATTAGAAAACGTATAGACAATACCAGGTAAAATGTTCAACATGCTGCCAATCCGAATATCATATCTTCTTTAAAAATATCAAGCACTGCACGCCCAACAAAACTCAAATATATTATTACATAGATTATAAATAACGTTTATATGCAAAAATCGATTTTTATAAGAGCTCGTTGATATATCTAATACCTTGATCAATTTTCTTCTAATATTTCTCTTAGAATTAGTCCAATTGAATTTAGATTTGTATTCGATGAGGAATACTCGATACATATTTAATTAATTGGAAATTATTTGTGTTCAATCAGTCAATATTGATTTCTTTCTAGTTTCTCTTTCTTTTTTCCTTTTTCTTTAATATTATAAATTCCTACAAAATCGGAAAAAGATTAAAAAAGAGAAGCTAAGATTAAAGAAATCAAATTACCATACTTTTCGATTGATAATTATATATTATAATTACAGTTATATTTGTTTACGGTTTAGCTGTAAATTCGTTGAAACAATATCATGTTAATATAAATCAATCATAAATTGCATTCTTTTTTTTACGTATACATATAATAAAATGTATCAAAAGTTCTTGGACAGAAATTTTTTTTTTTCTAGCAGGTGTGAACAAATTATTAGATCTAATTACAATATTATCGGCGGTTCTAACATCACTTTTCGACGATCTTGGCTTTATTTTCTAGAATAAATATTTTATTAAAAAATAAATTTTCTGTTTTATCAAATGATAGGAGACTTCTGTCTCTTTCAAGCTATCATTATTTCTTTCTTCAAAATTGATTAGAGTAAAAGTTGAGCTTTTCGCTGAACTATTTCACAAATAAAGGAAAAAAGTGTGCATCTCCAGTTTTTTTTTGCAAATCAATTGAAATTCTCCATAATTTAGATAAAATTCAAAGTAAGTTGAATGATGACCACTTGAATTACGGGATAGGAAGCATGAAGAATTTGATGTGGGCGTTGGCCAGTCTTGAATTCTACGAATGGCTGGAAGCGCGTTCTAAATTCGCTCCAATTTCAAAACAATAAAACGAATGGTAAAAGGCAGGAAAAAACCGCTGATAATGAAATTTTGTCCAGGGATTATTGCTGCACCCTGTTAATCGTTTTCTGTACATGGAAACAACAATTTGTTGATACGCAACGATTTTCATTTGAATAATAGTTTCTTGTATTTTCTCACTTCATTGTATGTGTACGTTTTCTTTTGTTAATAGTAGCATTGACGACAATAGAGGCATATCTATTCATGCGACCTAATAAAACTTGGAAAACAATACGAATTCTTCAGTGTGAGATTTTTCACTATTGATTCTCATTTAATCATTGTATTATTAGCGGATTCACGTACATCATGGCCTATCTATCTGTTTTCTAAAGTAAGAAATAAAAAAAGAGACAAAAAAAAAAAAAGAAAAGAGGATACTTCCTAGTTATACTTTTTCTATCAATTCTTTTTTATACGAATATAATTATAACTGTATTTTCTTAATTCACTAATAGCTTAATTACAGTGCCATTACCCGATCTATGTCTGCCCTTGTTAAACGGCACGTGATCGATCGAAAAATAAAAAGATATATTCAATTTTTTCCTCCCCTTCCAATAAAAAGAAACGTTTGAATTTCCTGCTCTGTCATGCTTTATACGTGTTACTTTTTCTCTCTTTAGTGAAATTGTATTAAGATCGTGAAGGTTTATATATAAATAATAAGGCGATACTGTACATAACATTGTTGATATAATCTTACTATTCATGTAATAGTCATATACATATATTATATATATAAAACAGAAAAAAGAAATAAAAATTAACTGAAGTTCTTTACTCTCCTTCATCAGAAACCTGTGTTTATTCATGAGGATGCTTGTAATATTGTGAAATGTGAAAAGAATGAAAGTTTTTTAATAAAACAAAATTACGCGGCGAATCACATTATTATTATTATTATTATTTTATTATTATTAATGTTATTTTGAACGACACTTTGTCTACTACTAAAATGTCTTTATAAACAATTGAAAGAACTAATCCATATGTGACACTTAAACTTTATTATTTTAATTGAATGATAGATTGATTTACAGTGAATTCGATCGATAGATGTTAATAACAAGTTTTCTTTGTTCAGATAATAGCACAGAAAAGTTATTCTCCTATTCTTTTCACTAATGTTTCTGCTACAATGAGCTGTTTTATAATTACAGCACGCACGTGTAACGTGCGAATAATAAGGATCGATTAAGAATTACTTACGAGGTATGAGCGCAATGTATCATCGATGAAGAAGCTGAAAAATAAGTTGGATAGCGTGAGAGGCGGGCAACCGAGCAAGACAGGAGCAATTGCAGTTGCAGGTGCACCCAATGCAAACGGAGATGTATCGCCAACCCGTGTCTGCAGAGATTTTCTACGAAACGTATGCCATAGGGGGAAACGTTGCAAATATTTGCACGAACGTTCCGAGGACGATCCCGTAGAGGAATACACGTTTTGTCATGATTTTCAAAATGGTATGTGCAATTGGCCCGGTTGCAAATTCCTTCATTGTACAGAAGGCGAAGAGAAAAGATTCAGGGCGACTGGAGAGCTGCCTGCTCATATAATGACCAGGCTGAAAAATAACAATGAGAAATCGGAATATCCTATGTGCAAAGATTTCATTAAAGGTAGCTGTCAAAGGACGAGCTGCAAGTATAGACATTGGAAAAACGATGAACAACAACATAATTTAATTACAGCTTCTCATCATACTGTGTCTAGGCCACAGCACAATTTTAATGGTACTAGTAACGGTGAGAACCGCAGATACGAAGAGGATAGAAAGTAAGTATAATATTACGAAATTGTTCAAATGAATTTTTCTATTCAACATTGTTACAGACAATGTAATTTTATTTTTTCATAATTTCCTTTCATGTGTTTATAGTTTTCACTGGCAAATGGACGATCAACATAACTTAGTCACCAACAATGGTTACAATGCATCATCGCATCCACCTGATTACATTGGACCTCCTGAACCAAAAAGGCGAATAGTTTCTGGCGAAACTGTTGTTCATTTTGAAGCCTCGCCGCTTGTAGGACAGCATGCCCCCCAACCAGTCACTCCAGGTTACTATTATCCGATTATACCGCGCAACGAGGCTAGAGCAATCGTTTTGGAAGATGAAAATGTATTATTAAGGAAGAAAATAGAAGAGTTGAAAAAGCAAGTTAGTTTAATATAATTCTATCGTTATAACTTCTTCTTTTCTATTTTGTTTTCTACGCCTCGTTTCTGTGCATTTCTGTGTGTGTGTGTGTGTGTATATGTATATATATATTGCATTCATTTATTATTCCGCAGGTTAGCGATTTAACAGCGACTAACGAGTTTCTTTTGGATCAAAATGCTCAGTTAAGAATGTCTGGAAAACGAACTGCAAATGTAACTGCTGTTACAGTACCTGCAGTTACTATTACAAATACCGTTCCACCGTCGCAAGCTCCGACTCCTCAGCAAATGGTTAATGCAGCAGTAGCTGCTGGTACTCTTCGTACAGTTACTGCAAGCGTTGCGACTGTACCTGTAAGTATAGCCACAGTCGCACCTGTTTCTATTGCAGCGGTCTCAATGGCACCAGTATCTATACCTCCACCCATCGTCACGATGGCTCAACAAACAATTACAATGAGCGGTTCAGGTCCACAGGCAACTAATCAACAACCACCTAATACGCAACAACCTGCCAGTTTACCTTTATCAATATCTGGTGCCACTGCACCGTTAGTTTCTTACCCTATTATGACTCAAGAACTTAGGCCCGTGTTGCAGTAAATGAGAAAGAAACATCTAATTAAATAATGAAGAAGAAAAGCTCAAGTACATAAAGAGATGTTCTGTGCATCCAGTCTTTCAAACTAATACCGTTTTATTTATATTGTTTCTTTAAATATGAATGGTGAATATAAATAATGCAGAGCATATAAATAAATAAATACAAGAAAATTATATTCTTTAGAGAAATACAATGTTGAAAGTATTCAATGAATAACACAACATCCTAGGTCTTTAAGTAGGAATTCATAGAAATTATCGTACAGGTCTGTTTTTAGCAATGTACTTTCAATGAAATGTCTCTTATTGAAATCATTCAAACGTAAAATGTACTTTTGTTCCCGTTTTCACTGATTTGCCTTGTAAAAAGATAATTTTTCATTACGTTAACATATTGTACGCAGCACGATACATGTCCAAATTGTGTATAAAAGACTAATAAGGATATATCGATCCAAAGTCATGTAAGGTGGTTAAAGATGATATTCTCCTATTCCTTTTGAAATATCCTGCTGATATGAAGGAGATGAAAAATAATTTTGTAGGTAAATTTTTGTATTATTAAAAAAGATAATAGATACGAGTAAAAATTGACGTCGTAAATGAACTTAGATAAGAATCGACTCTTTTAGGCTAACATATTAAGATAAGTACAAAATAGAATGAATTCTGATAAAAGTTAAAAGTTAAGGTTTACCGCTACTTTGAAAATAGCGGTGAACCTTGCGACTGTTCTGTAGGCGATGCTGTAAATAGTATTCTCTGTTGCTTTCATATTTTGCAAAAACAATTTTTATACTTACATTTTTTAATAGATAAGTTAATTATTCTTATAAAATAATATTACTT
This sequence comes from Osmia lignaria lignaria, assembly GCF_051020975.1. Classification (NCBI taxonomy): domain Eukaryota; kingdom Metazoa; phylum Arthropoda; class Insecta; order Hymenoptera; family Megachilidae; genus Osmia; species Osmia lignaria. Next base: position 14,148,263 of record NC_135041.1, read on the forward strand.
TAATAAATTAACTACTTGTCGTGGTCTTTTGAGTTTTTATAATTTACTTGTAAATGGCTTTGGGTTCAGCTGGTGGAAAATAGAAACAATGAATTTAAACCTGACCCATAAATGAAAAAGCAGGTACACAAACTTATCATGCGCATATTTGCTGTATGTACATATTTTATGCAATTAGTATAAGAAATTGAGCAATAAGTACTCGTGTATTTTATATATGCATACAAATGTATAATCTTTTACTTATAACTTTATGTTAATAAGCGTACATGTTAAAAATACTTGCTAATTTGGTAAATAAGTTGATTCATAAGTATGATAAATGCATTATTGAAACCAAAACATAGTTGGACACCAATATTTATAATCATTTGTACATGAAAAATAGTTATGCTGTAATTGGTAAAGGTCGAAAATTTTTGTTTCTTATCCAGTATACACCTGCTAATAAAACAGTACAACAAAATCCAACTATAAAACGTAATTTCCAATGATGTTTGGAAGCTTTTAGAACATTAATGACTTTGATAGTTTGTTCTCTCGTATCGCGTTCGCTACCAGAATTTTCAATAACAAAGTTTGCCATTTCTGCTTTCTTTTCCAATGACATTTGCGCGGCAACTCTTAATTTTGCTTTAGCTTCAGTGAAACCTGTTCTTTCCATAAGTCTTTGCAGCTGCAAATCTTCTTCGCTAAAATCAAACAGAAAATTGTTGAAAATATCTTTCATTTTTATATACCAAGCATCTCTATTATTTAACGTACCAAGTTACAACGATTATTTTATATAAATAATTTAACATATGCTCTGTTTCAAAAAGCAATGGTAAATCCATAACTATAAACTGGTGACCTTGCAGAAAAAGTTTAAACGTTTGCCAATATATTTCTCTGTATATGTCTGGATGAGTGATAGCATTTAATTTTTTTCTTTTTTCTATATCATTAAATATTAGATCACCGAGTTTAACTCTGTCCAATTCACCTGTATCTAAAAATACTTCTGGGCCAAATTCTCTCTTTATTTTATGCCAAGCTGGTTTTTCTGCTTCCACAACTATAATGTATAAAACAAATTCGTATTTTATTTTATTTCATTTTATTTATATACAGATAAATATAACAACAACCGTTTTAATAATTTAGATATAAATGAAGAAATATGACTGAAAAACAAATTAAAATGTTTTAAGGAAACATAACTACTAAACATTTCAATTTCATTTTTAACCTTTTCTTGCAATCTGATCAGCATCGATGACAGGTATTCCATATTCCCGAAAAATAGCAGCAACACTACTTTTCCCGGTAGCTATTCCACCTGTTAGTCCCACTAAAAACATTTTCTAATACTAATTACTGTATGTTTAATAGCTTGTTTTAATAGTTAAGTGAACATTTTAACTTGCATCAGTATTATAAAATTTGATGCTATTTAAGCTTAGTCATGTTACGACGGTTTTCACTGAACCTGATAGCATTTTTTTGTATAATTTTGGCGACATGATACAAATTTTAAATACATCTACCAACAAGAAATGAATAAAATGAACAGGATAAGGTATAATACTTTAATTGGTTACAACTTATTCGAATGTGGATACAACAAGGTAAATCAAATAAATAGTATCATTCCGAATTATGGTCTATCCTTCCAACTTCCTTTTAATAACACGGAAACATGTCTGTAAGTGACGCTAAGACGTTGTACGCATGCTCGAAAACAAGGCAGAAACAATGTTATATGTATGTGTAGTAATGTGTACTCTTGCAATCATAGTACCACAGTATCGATCGAGCATCAAACTTTTGTTAAAAATTCAAAGTAAACATTATTTGCATTAACTTTAAGACGTTCGTTGAATGATAACCACTTGATTAGCGCCAGTGTTGGTCGCCGTGGGGTTTTAGTCAGTAAGAATCTGACACTCCCCCGCCACCCTGCCCCAGGGGCTGGCGGGGGGTCTTATGCAAGATTTCCCCACGTTAAAAAAAAAAAAAAAAAATCCTTTACATCCCTACATTCCTCACATCCCTGCATTCCTTATATCCCTGCACTCCTTACATCCCTGCATCCCTTACATCCCAGCATCCCTTACATTTCTGCATCCCTTATATCACTACTTTCCTTACATTCCTGCATCCCTTACATCTCTGAATTCCTTACATCCCTGCATCCCTTACATCACTGAATTCCTTACATCCATGCATTCCGTACATCCATGCATTCCTTACATCCCTACATCCCTTACATCCTTGCATCTCTTTCGCAAGCATCCCATTATTTTGCAAAAACTTTAGCTCCCTGGCGGCAAATATTTGATTTCGACGCCGAATCAGCGCCATCTGGTTTCAGAAAAAGGAACTAAACCTTGCCGAAGTTTTGGCCCTCTAGCGGCAAAAATGTGAACTAAATTTTCGACGTCGAATCAGCGCCATCTGGTTTCAGAAAAAGAAACTAAAGCTTGCAGAAATTTTGGCCCTCTAGCGCCAAAAATGCGAACTAAATTTTCGATGTCGAATCAGCGCCATCTGATTTCAGAAAAAGGAACTAAATCATGCAGGAATTTTGGCCCTCTAACGGCAAAAATGCGAACTAAATTTTCGATGTCGGATCAGCGCCCTCTGGCGGTAACAAAAGGAACTAAATTTTACAAAAATTTAAATTTAAAATTATTTTTCGCGAGACTACTTACCTTTACTTACCTTTACTTACCTTTACTCGAACCAGTGGCCGTAAGTATATTATTTATAATATATTTATTATAAGGGTTGAAAGGATACAAGAGATGCAGGGAGAATTCAGAAGTGTAAGGGATACAGAGATATAAAGGGTACAGAGATGTAAGGGGTGCAAAAATATAAGGGATGCCGAGATATAAGGAATGCCGGCATATAAGGGATGTTAAGGATGCAGACATGTGAGGGATGCAGTGATAAAGGGTTGGGCCTCGTGAGGCCCTTAAAGACAAAAAAATAATAAATAACTGGGAAGGTTGAGCCGAGGACCATGAAGAGGGATAAAATAATAAATAACTTGGGAGGGTGGTCCACGCAAGGCCCGAAAATAGGGGTAAAATATTAAATAAAAAGATAAAATAATCGGCGAGGCACACAGATGTAATACATAGAATCAACACGTTCATGCTCCTAAAAAGTTTATTCAATAAGCTAAGAAGATAAATACAGCAAATTCTTCCTTTTAATAATGCGGAAACATGTCTGTGAGTGACATCTGAAAACAAGTAAAACCCTTATTAAGGGACACTTTTTAAGGAATACATAAAAACTAATAGGACTGCGCAAGGGTCAAAGTTTTCATAAGATAATAGCGGATCCTGCGCAACATATTTTCTAACAAATCAACTTGGTGCATTTTAGAAAGCGCTACCGATGCAGCGGGGTCCCTAACACCCCGGACGCCATAATGGTGGTATGCAAAGAGCGTTGCCTGTGCTCCGGGGTCCCTAGTACCCCGGATGCCATATGTCGGTATGCAAGGAGCGTCAGCCCTGCATCGGGGTCCCTGATACCCCAGATGCCATAATGTCAGTATACAAGGAGCGTCACCTGTGCATCGGGGTCCTTGATACCCCGGATGCCAAGATGTTGGTACGGAAAGAGCGTTACCTGTGCATCGGGGTCTCTGATACCCCGGATGCCATAATGTCGGTATCCAAAAAAATAGTACCATCTATCGGGTGTCGCGGAAGCTACGCAGCAACTTACCGACCGACCTGTCGGTAAGCTGTAAAGTATTTTTCTCCATTTACGCATAGATGGCGTAAAGATAGCATTTTTATCAGTTTACCGACCAAATACAGGTTCACTAGAATCATTAATAATTTTAGGCATAAATGAGTGGTATCAATATATTCCTCAAAGAACTGTGAAACGTAGAAATACATATCGAATCTTTTTAAACAAATACATATTAAGATTTTAACTAGCTCATAAGAGATGGTAAACGAAGTGTCAATAAATGTTTTAACTTTGAATTGCTGGTAAGTAAATATCTAATAATTATTGAACATTAATTAATATTGAATAAAAATTAAATTAAAATAAATATTGAACAAATAATGAACACTAATTTATATGTATTTGTTGTATTTGTATCTTAAGTATTCATTTTTTGTATTGTTTACAATTGTTAAGATTGTTTTTATATCCCTTATATTATAGGGGAATTCCATATGTTGCAAAAGATAGAAAAGCTCGCATGGCAGCAATTGCAGAAAAATTTGCTACAGAAAATTATGATGTTATTTGTTTACAAGAGGTGTGGTCCAGTGATGATTTTAAAATGATGAAGGCTAAAACTCAAGAACGACTCCCGTATTCACATTATTTTCATAGGTAAATATTTATATAAAGATTGTTGCAGTAGAAATGTTCCTTTTACATGTTTTAAATATTAAAATGTAATTTATATTTTAGTGGAGTTGCTGGATCAGGTATTTGTATCTTATCTCGATATCCTATTGAAGATATAATATTTCATAAATGGCCACTAAATGGATATGTACACAAAATACATCATGGAGATTGGTTTGGTGGAAAAGGAGTTGGTCTTTGCAAACTTAAAATTTATAACTTAAATATTCACTTTTATATTGCACATGTAATGAATTATTAAAGTGTTTATATTTTATTCATATATTCTTTGAATTTTCAATAAATAATAACTGTGTTTAATGTTTCAGTTACATGCAGAATATAGCAGATCCAATGATGAATATAAAGCACATAGAGTTTTACAAGCTTTTGATACTGCCCAGTTTATTAGGTTGACTTCTGGTAGCGCTGATTCTGTAATATTGGGAGGTGATCTCAATGCAGAATCTCAAGATTTAGCTTATAAAATTATGTGTGGCATTGCTGGTTTAACAGATGCTTGCTCAAACAGTTCTAGTCATTTAGGGACCAATGAATGTGCCAATAATAGCTACACTAGTTCAAAACTTGCAAGAGTTTTTCCTGAAGGAAAGCGTATAGATCACATTTTATTCTCAGGTTCAAAAAATATTAAAGTATGTTAAATTATCCCTGTGTATTTAATACTTTGATTATAAGAAATTATTTATCAAATACTTATTAATTATTATGCTATTTATAGATAGAGGTAACAGATTTTCAACATCCTTTTCCAAAAAGAATACCTCACAAAGATTTTAGTTATTCTGATCACGAGGCTATTATGGCAAGTTTTAAATTTACCTCTGGTAAGTTAATAAGTATAAGTATATATCAGATAATGTATACTGTACAAAATTGAATACTTGTTAACACTTTATCATTATTGTAGGAAGCAAGTCTCAGTGTACAAATATAGATATTAAAGATTCATTGAAAGAGGCTATAAAAATATGTGAAAGATCACTAAAAAATGTTCAGCGGCAACGATATTGGTATTTATTATTAGGTTTTATATTAATTGTACCACTTATTTGGTCTATGGGATTGGATTGTTCTATTGCATCTTATGGTGCAGTCATTGGAATTAATATAGGTCGTCTTTTTTTAACTGCAGTATTGTGTTATACTTTATTTATGAGTTCTATATGGAATATTATAGAAAAGAATGCTTTAAAAGCAGCATGTCTAGGAATGGAAATTTATTTAACAAATTTAAATAATAATTTATATAAACAGTGAAATTATATAAATTATACAATTACATAACTGAAAATGATGATTTTCTTTTTTAACTGTTTGGTTAAAAATATCGGATATCATCATATTTAATAAGTAAATCTTAGCATTTATATAATATATATATTATATATATATATATACGCATTAATGTTTTTACTATCATCTTTATACGACAATAATTAAATTAAATCGTTTTCTCTTTTCTATGAATTACAATTATCTATGTATCAGTAATTGCATATAATTTTCAATTACAATACATTTTAAACTACATTCCATATTTAATAAAAGTAAACAATATTTTAAATATCTTACATTTGTAGAAAGAATAGACGACATGTAAAACATTTTGGTCAGTTAATAGTTTCCTTAATTTTTATTATTCCAAACCATGTGATTCCATAAATCGTATTTATTATAAGTTCCTAACAAAACAATCGATATTCATTGCAAATAAAGTATTTAATATTTTTGTTGTTGTATTTAATACATTTCATTATAAATAATTCCACAATGTAAAAAATTCTTATTGTTAATATTTTTAAAATAATTTTTAAATTGAAGTTGTTCAATCTCATAAAAATACAATATGAAATAATTATTTAAAAAAATTATGTATATGTTTTCTGTTTTATAGTATTTAGTTAAATAAATCAAATTTACACATCAATAAAGTCTTTATTAAAAATTCTGATTATATTTGGTATTTATTTATTTTATATCACATTCTGATATTATATTGTGTATGTGTATGTATTCGAGTGAACGTATATGCAGAGACTATCGCAGTATAAACAAATATTATTGCCTATGAGATTTTCTACTAGCTGCATAATGGAGCAATATCTTTCAGTACAAATATATTTAAATATCATGTAATATATTAGCGTTATATGCTTTTGTATATAAGTATATATAAATTTTTCTACAATAGATTATATACAATATAGACGCTTTTGAGCAAAGAGGCTCCTAATAAATAAAAAATGTATATACGAATGTATATATAATTGACTATGTAAATTGTACCCAAAGGAATTTAAATAGAAAATATTGCGTTTCACATATGTCGTTAACATTATTTTTTGTTTTCATGAACATATGCTTCAACAAGCAACAGTGCTAAAAGAACTTATAATTATGGAATGTAAAAACAATTTAGGCACTCTTTGGCTGTTTTAAATTTAAGGTAATTGTTCAACATAGTTCTTTGGGACCAATCCTGTTTTACCATTTAATGTACCTTCTAACCATCCAGGTTCCAAAGAGGCCTTTACTGTAATTGAAAATTAATATTAATATTCTGTAAAATAAATTTGCTTTCTTTACGAAATTGAAAATACAGCCAATTATTTTTTATACCATTTGTTATAATCTGATTTGGTTCAAACGATAACTCTCCGTCGCTTTCGGCTACACAAGCGTATAAAGTACGGACTCTCCTGAAAAAAAAAAAGATATATATATATTTACTTGTTAATGTTCAATATGGTTTACCTCGATTTCAGTAATAATTGTATTTACCAAATGCCAGGTACCTGTCCAGGACTTGAACGTCCACTACCGGGTGATGTGTTAATTCTATAAAAGATATGTAAGTATATTTAAAGTACGAATTATAATTTTGTTTAAAATTAAAAACTATTAATAAAGGACTTACACAGATACTGGTGGATTATTTCGTTGAGTGTAACCTGATGGATAATGTACAGGCATCATAGAACCACGTTTTTGTTTCACCGGTAAATCGGATGAAAACGAGTGTGGATCGGGTGCAATTGATTCACTTGAACTACTTGTGTTGCCACTTGTTAATACTATATTTATACAATATTAATGTTTGTTAAACTATGAAATATGCTGACATATAGAATATATATATATATATATATATATAATTATAACCTTTATCTGCAGAATGGTACATGACATTTGCATTATTTAATTTGACACGTCCGCTGCGACTATCCAGATATGGCGGTATTCTGTGACTTGTATGCTCTACTTCTTCATAATCTCCATTTTTTCGATCATCGATAGAAGGTGTTTTAGTAACAACTGCTGATGGACCGTCGTAGTATGGCCTTGTAATGTGCTTCATAAATAATTTAATTTTAATTATTATATTGGAAAACTAACGAAAAATCTTAAATTATAAATTTATATGTAACTTACATGTCCATGTGGTGAAGACATAACATGTACTGGGTATTTTAAAAAAGGAGTACCGTTACCAGACGACGCCGATCCGTCCTCTGTATTTACACGCTGTGACCTAGGAGGAGCAGTGTTTTGTGTTGAGCGTATAGTATCTTGTGGTGGACCAGCAATTATTCTTTCACAATTTTCAATTAAAATTTCAACTACAATATTATAAAATTTAATATCCATTATAGAAGCAACTGTTTCTTCTTCTGGTCTTAATAAAGACGGACCAAAACATACAGCCAAATTTCCCACAGTCATTAGATTTTTATCACTCTTTTTCGCGACGCTGGAAAAATAATTTGATTTTACATATTTTTACAGTAAACTACGTGAAATGTAAATTATTAATGCAATAAAATATAAATACATACCTACAAAGATGTCTAATAAGAAGAACTAGCATATTAAAATTTGCTTTTGGTAGTCGATAAACAAGATTATGAATATCACTTATACGTGCTTCTTTCACTTCTTGTTCTGTTAAAAGTTGCAATAACAATAATAATATTGAACAACATACATATATATTATTATGAATAAAATTTAAGTTGAAAAAATTGAATTTATATAGTAGAATTAACACTCTTAATCAGGATTTTAAATAAAATAATATTATAGAGAATACCTATACGCACTCGCAGCTGAAATGAAACTGTTATAGTATCGAAAAGTCATTAACGGTTCGGATAACGTCCTTAGGTAAGTTTTTAATGCACTGGTAATGGTTTTACTTTCCCATTCGAAGCGGTCTTCAAGATTAAGTTTTTCAAGTTTCCTTCTATCTAATCCCATTGCTAAAAGCTTATTTACTTTTGAAGCAACACCAACAACTCTATATAGACCTTGCTCTTCAAGGCCTAACAAACAAGTAGTGGATAAATTTAAAATTATTTTATGAAAGAATAGTCTAATAAAATATTAAAAAGTATTGTACATTACAAATGGCTATATTGATCTTACCCCTTTCTTCGAGAGCTGCAATACATTTTGATACAAACATAAAGCCTGTTTCATCTAAAACATTTTCTTCGGATTTTGTTGATGCACCTACTGCAGCGTAATTCTAGGATTGAATAATATTATATAGATTTTACCTTACTGCTTGCTTAATTTTACTTAACTGCCTACCTTAATGCTTACTGATTCTTTGCCATCCATGGCATCTAACCACAACTTTCTATCTTCTTCAGATAGTGCTTGGAATGTGTATACTACATTAGGCCTGAAAAAATAAAGAAAACTGTGACATACAATCAATAGAAAAAAAAAATATATCACAAATAACATTTATTATTTTATAAATCATTAGTTTGAAACTATAATTGTTTTTACAATTACTTCGCATTAAAATGGCATCATTTTATTAACAATAAGTTTAATTTTAGATGAGGTAAGAGTAGGTTATCTATCACCTACCTTAAATTCCCAAGAATGCAAAACGTATCAAACTTTGAAGAATAGACATTTAAACATAAAACATAGTATCTGGTTAGATAAATCATTTAAAGTAAACTACTATGCTCCAGATTCTACTGTTAAAAATACATAAGACAATCATGACTGAAGGTACATATTATGAGCACACTTACTTATCAACAGTGGTGATGTCAAAACAGAAACGTTTTTCAATTGTATCTGACATACGACGTATACAAGATGCTAGCGTTAGAACTTCTTTGCTGCTCTATTAAAACATAATATAGATGAATTTTTTAAATAATAAATTAATACAAATTCCATATAGTAAAAGCTTCACTTACAAATTTCCCAGTAAGCTGATTATAGGGTATCATAGTAAATTCTTTCTTGTCTTTCTGATATGTACAATACTGTTTTGTCCATGTTGTGCCAAATGCTTCTGTAAAATTAAATACATTTATATATATCTCTCTCTCTCTCTATATATATATATATGTATATATATACATTAATCACATTAATGAAATTTATTATTAAAATCTATGCACTTACTTTTTTCCATTAAAAATAAATAGCCTTCACGGGTGTACAGTTTATTGACTCCACTTTCTACAGCAGACTATAAATTGAAAATATTACTACTATATTTGTAGCACCTTATTAACCCTTAACGGTCGTATGTCTGCTCTTAGCCACTAGCACGGCATCCGCGTATAAACGAAATACGACCATAAAGGGTTAAAATTGACATAAAATTAATATTTTTAGACAAATAACACACATAATAATTTTGGATATTTCCTTCAGGATATTACAAATAGGAAGATTTGCGTTAAATATAGATATTGATATTTGTACAAAACAAAAGTACATACCTTTTTCATATCCTTCATTTTATTCATAAGCGATTCTGTTTTATCCCGGGTAGCAAGGAAATTGTCTCTAGTCTTGTGAAACACACACACACACATAAAATTAAAAATTAGTAAGCTAATTGTCATGCTGTTATCCTAATAATATTTGCACCACACAATAATTTAGTAAGGAAGTTACTCTTAAATATTTCTACAAGTAGTTTCATATTAACAACTAATTCAATTATAAAAAATTGCTAATATTAAAAGTATTTTGAAGTGCCACACAAGACATTTAAAAATACCCAAATTATATATCTCTTAATAATCTCTAAGACATTTGGGGTATGTTGTGTCACATTTTTTTATGATGATATTAATAATATATGTATAAGTAAATTATATTGTAATCCGGCCATGATGATTATTACAACCCAAGGAAATTCTTTTTGTTACTTTTCTGATTACTGTTAGTAATAACTTTTCTATTTGATAATCCTATTTTGTATTATTTTTAATAAATAAAAATATGTATTATTGCGTTCATTATTTGTAAAGCAAAACTGTATGTGAAACAAAATGTGCACATTGCAATTCAAAATAAAAACGCCTACTTTACCAGCAATTTCTAATGTAAATACAAAATTTATAGATAACAAAGTGTAAAGTAACAATATTTAATGTACTTATTTAGGCATCAGCCATTTCAATTTTAAGAGCGAGGGAGAAAATACTCGTCAACGGCCTGAATGGCTTAATGATTAAAGCAACTGTTTAGTAAGTGGAAGATTTTAATTCGAATTCAAGCTCAGAAATATTTGTCTCCCTACACATTTAATATAATTATATAAATAGATGTTACAGTGTACAAAGCAATCTTTTATCCTCTGAGTAGTGCTAATGTAAGTAATCCGTTTTAGAATCGTGCTTCTTTAAAATACTAATGCTTCCTTCATATATCTTTAAGCAATGAAACTTAGAATAATAAGGAAAACCAACCTTTTGTATTTTTAATTGTAACTCGGTCATGTAAGGTTTAAAGTCTTTAGCAACTTCATGGCCTTGATGATAGAAAGTTAACCAGCCAAACATAAAACCTAATAACTGAAAAAAATATTATTATTATTATTACTGTTAATCCATAATACTCTTTTATAATTCATAGAAAATATAACTTACAGTTTCAACAAATTCAAACTTCTTTCGTTCTTGTACTTCTTGAAGTAAGAATACATATTCTAAACTGGCTTGACAAAAATGTCTTTCAGCCATTTCCAGTGTAGCGTCAGCCTAACCATAATATATACTAGATTAGATTGGATAGTATATATCTTTTACCTGTATTGTATATAAGTAACATTTATACCTCTTGCAAAACATTGTCTTGTTTCTTTGTAGACAAATTTAAATAACGTTCTTGACTTTGACAAAATTTGATAGTTTGTTTCTCAAATTTCTTTTTTCCTTCCTGCAAGTATATTACAATTATATATTTTGTATATATTATTAAATACAAAAAATTTGAATAAATTACCTTAACTCCCCCAATATGTTCTTTCCTAAAGTTTTCCAGTGGAAGTATAATTTGATCATCTGCACGTTTAAGCTAAAAATAAAAATTCACTGAATTAGAAAAAAAAAAAATCGTGACGAATAAATAAATCTACTTATATAAAAATGAGTTTAACCTAGACATTAAAATAAATGTATACATAAATAAAATTATCGAAACTTATCCAAAACTAAATATGAAATTTATAATACGAGTTAATAAATCATTTTTAAAAAATATTAAATTAGATATAATCTAGTAATTCTAGTTTTTAGAAAAATTTTGAAAAATATGCTGCCTTTCAGCTGCTTGAAAAATTGGTAGAATTACTTCCATTTATTTGATACATAAATGAAGAAATGCTATACATGAAATTATTACAATGTTACTATTTAGTCAGTAATTTGTTTTTATTATAAATACATTTGTGTATCAAAAGATAGATACATCAGTTTATGATGTAAACAGGAAGTGTCCTAATTGTTAATACATACAAATTGTGTAAAAATTTTAATTATTTATGTTTTAAATATTGTGTGCAAGTAATTGAAAATATCAGAAACAGTACAAAATGGTAAACATTATTAAGCACATTCCTCATTTAGGAAAAGAATATAGATGTATGTATGTGTCCTATGTCCACACAAATGCACTAGTATTGCTATAATGAAACAAGCAAAAACAACAACCTTCATTTCACTATTTAGAAAAAGATTTATTTTGCATATCAAATATCTAATATGTATAGCTTACCCCTGTATTACAGATGTATAAGTATGTAATTTGGTAAAATGTTAAAATAACACTAAAATTACATAATCTGTTTTGCATTTACAAGTATAAAATGCTTAAAAACATTGTACCAAGATGTGTATATACATAACAAATACATGCAATAATATATGAAATTTCTATTTGTTAGAAAAGGATACTAAACAAAGTGTTGGAAGCTGTTATATGCTTAAAAAAAAAAACATTTGTGTGCAATCAGAGATATAAAGATTTATGTACATTAGAACATATTAATTTACTTGATTTTAAAAAGTACTGAAAACAAGTAAATGCAATTTAATATACAGAACATAAGAACTTTGTTTGAAAATATGACTCAAAATATATACCCCTAATCAACCAGGTTCAGCTCCTTCTACAACAATACGAAGTTTCTATAATAATATTTTTGATATCTTTAGAAACAAACAGATAATACCTTTATTAATATAATTTTAAAATAACCTGCATAAACATCTACTTAATGACTCAAATATAAATGGTTCATTTTATAAATAATAGCAATACATAATTACATACATCAGTACATAAACTGTCTTGACTTGCTGGTATCAAAGTGTAAGATTTAATTTTTACATATTATATTGCTTACTGATAATAAATTAAAATATCCTAGATATTTTTATACAAATTATCTTTATCTACAATCATCTTCTCCAACACATATAAAACACATTTATTTACTAAAAACATTGCATACCATGCGATCCCTTTCATCCTCTATTGATGCAATAAGTTCACTAAATTTCTTAAGGCTTTGCGATATGTGACTTTCGTCTTCGGTTTGAGTTTCCCCAATGCATTCAAAGCTAAAATTTTGTAATGTTTTAGAAAATGCTTTCTGGGCTTTGGATAAATCTAAAAATAATTCATTATTGACTTATTATTAAAATTACATATTTTATCAAATTTTAATCAATTAAAATTATTTGCAATTAAAAAAATAATTAAGGTACTTATTAATAACCTAAATAAAAATAAAAATAAAAATAAAAAAATTGTAAAAGAAAAATTAGTGACAACACACAGTTAAATACAAAATTGTTACATACCTTAATTTTATGAAAAATATCGTTAAGAAATATTATGGCAAAACAGAATAAAATGACAGCAGCTGTTACATGCGCATAGAGAGAACAATAAACTTACTTTTGGCAGCTAATAAAAGCCCTTTGACCTCCTTGATGAGTCGTTTAATCTGTTGATTAGTGTTCTCCAATTCACGTTCATGATAATGAAGATTTTCTCGAAAGTAGGGACTATCAGTTAAGCAATCCGTAAACTCTAATGGTTTGAGGCCAACACCCATTATTCTTGATTGTATATTAAAGTTCAAATGTCATTAATAAATCAAAACAACAGAATAGACAAATCAACACTTATAATAAGTTATTAGAAATTGCGATTATTTATTTAACGAAGACACAGTCTTATCACAGTACACGTATTAAAATACTTCGTGCGACAAACGTTCTTTAACGTAAAGCAAAATCAATTCGTAACAATTTTCTACTTTATTGATAGTCATGAACAACGATGCATTTTCTTAATTTTCGTTAAATCACTAGTACGATTATATAGATAGGAATTTTATGATGTCGATTAATGATCACGTATACCCTCTTGAGTAAGAGATGTCAACTATGTATTAAATGGCGGGTTGTTCAAGCTACTTTACAATACAATTTATAACCTACAATAACATGAAGTATGTTTTAAAAATAAAATGATGATTTTACTAATTTCTAAATTAAAGTATGCTTAAACTGAAGATTTACAAAAATTCGTATTTAAATTTGCAACACGTTGATTATAAATCATTAAGAGATGTAAACCTTTTACTTCTATTATTAAAAAAAATATCATAATAAATATTTTTACGTAAGATATAACATTTGTTAAAATATTACTTACAAAGATTACAAACATTCGTAAAAATCTTGAAGCGAAATCTGCCTTCTTTCATTAACTTGGAATGCATGTATTTCCCACAAACTATGAAACACTTTTTTGGATTAATATTACGTTACCAAAATTTATTGAATTTTATACACAAATATCGATCTTCGATATAAAATATTTACATCTTGAACATAGTCGTATTATAATCTCAAACATAAACATGAACAATTTATTTAAAGAATGGAATCGTATTGGTAATAAAAACTTAAGCAGTGCAGTTGTACCACAAATGAGGATATTTAATACATATAAAGATGACGCTTTTCGATTACAAAAATATTATAACACGATAATATTGTCTTTCAATTTAAAAAGACTTTCTTTTTGGAAAATGCAAATAAAGTGATTGAGCTATTTGCAATTTATTTCATAACTAAATTTCTTCAGAAGTTGGTTGAACTAGTTAATGCTGCTTCTCTTTTCCACTAATAATTTTCCTGACGTATTTATCCTCTTTTTACACAAGATCAGTATTATATATATATATATAAAATACTAACTTTGCCTTTAGGTTGTCCGATGTTAGTTTGAGTCTATGAAATGTAAAGTGAATATGTCGCTAGAGCGAAATGTGGACAATTTTCCAGTCTATGATTGTGTGGTGTTTGTATAATAGGTTACGTTGTGTCCTAAAATGACGTTTATAACTTGTAAATATTATTTATCTGACATTAAATAATTTTTGTTGGTTATTAGGTCTCGTTGACACGTATGTTTGATATCTGTAAACTTGTATATATACTATTTATCAAGTGATATGAGGTTATGATAAAAAATTAAGTTAAGTTACATCCTGTGTCCAATGTTTACCATAATATCACTTTTTGGATCTCGTGGAGGTAAATAGCCTATTGTTTTTGTATTACTTGAATTATTAAGTTGTAATCAATGTTAGGTCATAAACATTTACATAACCTCTTATATAGCGTGCTTGTTTTGACATTCGGTGAGTTCACGTTATGATTAAAACGCATTTGTGTATATTTATCACTAACTTACTGTTTATTAATAACTGTTTATTTTGGTAAACTTCATTTATTGTTATTGTTATTCATTAATTTATAATTTTCTCAAATGTTGATGCAATATTATATTTCAAATGTTTCTTACAGTATTTGAAAGATGAGATATGAAAGACATTAGTCTCATCAGTAAACAAATATATGTAAATAAAAAATATATGTGAAGTTTAATGTATAAATCATTTAACATTGGTATTTGTTATATATTGCAATAAATTATATTATTATTTGTTATCATATTTCCATGTTGAATAAAACTGTCTTCAAAGTTGTTATCGTTGATAATTTTTCCTTAAATATGTATTTAATACTGTATAACTTAGCAGCAGTTGAATGAAATTAAATATTTTAATATGACTTTATATTCATTTCATTAAATGAGATTTTTATTTTATTAAAAGTTAATTTGATTATTTCAGACTGTGAAGATTCATTATTGTATCAGATATGACATTAAGTGATATTAGTAATCAGAGAATAAAATGATTGGTGCAGCCTGTAGTTTAGAAGATGCTTGTCGGCAGGCTCAGGTATTATTTGCAAATTGTTTTCAAATAATTTTTATTGTGTATTCTAGTTGTAATATATTAGAAATATTAATATTACCAAGTATATTTATACAATATATTTTTTATATAGGATATGATTAATCAAGTGTCCAAATGTTGGAAAAATGTTCAAGGGCAAAATTCTTTGAACTTGACATCTGATAAACCATCAGTTCAAAGGAAGGAGCAAAATCATTCTAAACATAGCATTCAATCTAAATTAACTAGATTATATTTTGAAGAACTTACTAAAGTTCCTCATGCAACACCTGATTCTGTATTGGTATGTGAAATGTTTTTTTTAAACATTTAATGAACAAAAAGTATTTAACTAACTAACTAACAATATCTTTATTTATTCAAATGCACAGAACAATCTTGAAAATGAATGTGATCTTTTGGGAAGGTTGGTGCAAAGAGAAGGTTTACATACATTAATTGTTAATCTCTATGCTGGTAATAAAGGATACTCATTAGCTGTAAGAAATAGGTGAGCATTTTATGTTTCTTAATAGATACACATGTCTTTAGATTATCAAATCTTTATAAAGTACACGCTAATTAATTGATTTTCTGTAACAGTGATAAGGGAAATCAATATGATAAAAATTCAATATTAGCTGAAACACAACTGATGGGTTATGAACAGGGTGAATTGCTTTCATGTATAGATAATGGTCAGTTGCCTGCAATGTTAGCAGAACAACTAGAAACCAATCATTCTCATTTATTTTATGATGGCTGTATAATAGCTGAAGTTCGAGATTATCGAAAAACATTTCCTCAAACTAAAGCTGAAGTTCATCATGTACTTCTTAAACCTACAACACAAGTGAGAAATTTGTTTTTTTTTTCAATTGTACAAGAAAATTGAAAAATAATTTAATAAATTAATGTAACGTTTAATATATTTTAGAGTGTACTCTCAGATGTATCAACATTAACTAGCGATGGCGACTGGAGTCACGAAGAACGATTAATGTTAGAATCACACTTAGTGGCGGCTACCCAAGGACCTTTATGTTTGGATCCAAATCCTATTCCTAGTTTAGCTACAACACGACTACGGCAGTCTAAATCTCTACTTACCGATCACCAACTCATACGACAAGCCAAAAAGTTTTCTCAAGTAAGTTTCTATTTCAATTAAATTGTTAATCAGCTTCGGTACACTGTTAATAATAATATTCATACAGGTTACTGTTAATCGCAAAAGAAAATTGGAGCAATTAGCTCAGCCAGAAGGATTAACGATACAAGATTTAATGCAGAAACTAAAAGCAAAAAGAGGAGTAGTTACAACCACTGCCTGCCCCCCACCTTCTCTTACGAATCCTCCTTTACTTCCACCAAATACACCCATCGATGTTTTAAGGTGCATTCTAGTAATGTATTACTTTAATGTATAATATTTCCTTTAGAAACATTGTACTAATGTTATATTTCATATAAAATAGATTCGCGAAAGCATACGAACGCCCGCGAGAAACAAAAGACTGTTTGCCACAGGTTATAGAAGAATATATATTAGAAACTGGAGGAAGTCAAGGTGAAATAGATCACATAAAGCTCTCAATTTTGCAAAGACCTTCTAATTCCGAGTACCTGGGAGAGCTTTATATGGATAAGAATCATCGTGAAGGAGAGAAAAATGGATCCGCATGCCGGTATGTAGTTATTGATAAAAATTACTACATCTCGAAGATAAATAATTGAAAGTTAATTTTTTTTATAGATTTACATTAGGTACGAGAGTTCTGGCAAATCATTACATTCAACAATTCACGGAAATATTCACTGAAGAGGGTAGGAAAAATGTTAGAATAAAACATGTTGTACCAGGGCAGGTCCCTCGTGTAACATGTACACCTGGTATGCAACGAGCACATCAACAGGTATGCGTTTACTTAAAAAAATTCAAATTAAAGTCTTTAATTTTACATTACTATGTTACTAATTATACATAAATATGTTGTTTTAGGCGCAACAAGCAAAAGCCGCGCAATTAGTTGCTCAGCATTTACAACAAGCTCAATCTCAGCACGTGGCACAGCAGGTGAAGTAACAATTGGTTATAAAATCTTTTATTAGGATTATTTAACATTTAATAATAATTGTTTTAGATTTTATCAAGAGCTCAAGGTCAGTTAAACACTTTGGCTGGACAGGTGGCTTCAATAAAAACTATAACAGAAGCTACCACTTCTGCACAAAATAATTTGACATGTGTAGATTCATCGAACATACCACAAGTTATTGCCCAAAGTGACGCTTCGTCGCTAAGTCCAGGGCAATCTTTGACTAATGGTGGATCAAATGCTTCCACCTCTGTACAAATTGACAATTCTACAATGTCAGTTACTGATGGTAGTTCATGTAATGGGTCTGGAATTTTAGTTTTTCAACAAAAGTCTACCAATAATATTAACAATGCTACATCTACAAATGTTCCAGTTTTGGTAGGAATTATATACAGCTATATGTTTTATTTTAATACTTAAGTAATGTTACATGTATATATATGTATATTTTCTTACCTATAGCAAGCTCAGTTACAAGCGGGAACGCAGAATTGTGTTACGGAAACCGTTAATCAGAACCAAAATGAAATACCATTTAAAAAGCACTCTACCAATCCAGCAATAACTGCTCTTGTAACATCTCTCATGAATTCTGCTCAACAATTTCAACAGCAAGCTGCAGGTTTGTCCTGAAATTGATATAAACTGTATTAAAAAGGGGAAAGATGTGTCCCAAAAAAAAAAGGCAATTTATTTCAATATTCTTTTAGCAAACGCTGCCGCTGCTGCTATGAATAGTAATACACAGACTCCAAACAAATCAAATAACGCTGCGATTCTTAGTTTGTTAAATAGTAGTCCTGCCAATTTGACTCAGCAAAAGGTTCAACCACGAAGGATCTCATTGAATGCTTCCATCCCATCTAGAGTTCTTAGTAGTCATGGAAACGTTATTAATGTCCCTAATACTACTGGACAAGTAAATAAATTGATCTTATGATTGTGCATTTCTAAAATTATCATAATAATGAAAATATATTTTTTAGGTAAGGGTAAGTTTAAGTTCAACTTTAACAGGACAATTAGGTTGTAAACAGCAACCGGTAAAAGCCACAGCTGTCAGATTAGCTCGTGTACAAGATCCTACTTCGACGCTTGGGTTATCAATGCCGGGACTTTCAGCTCTATTAGCGGGTGTGCTATGTTTGTAATATTTTTATATAATTCAGTACATGTTAATTATTAAAATTTATTACTTAATTACAATAGGAACGCCGTCTGCAGATAATCCAATACCAGGAATCAATTCTGGTTCTTCTCTGCTCGAACGATTAACCGCTTCCTCCAGTCAAAATAATCAGGCTGCGACTTCAATGACCACCCCACCATCTACTAATGTAAATTTGCAGGGTGTAAATCTTACTAGTCTATCAAATTCCATCAACGGTCTTCAGAATGTTCAGGTTGTGAGAAATTGCTCATTTTTATATACATATAATACAAAAGATAAATTGCTACCGTATTCTTTCTGCAACAGGTATCATTTCCCGGATTATCACAACCCATTACAATGTCGCTAAATGTATCAGCGACGACGGGTTCTGTTACGCCTACAGGAGTCATTGTTTCTCTACCTATATCTTCTGCAACCAATACTTGCACTACGGTTTCTAGTGTTAGTTCTTTTTTTGCATTTCATACACCTATACATATATCGCGCAATTGATATGTATCAAGTTAATAAACAAATTACGATTCTGTTTAGATGGTAGCTACTACAGTTGTTACAACAGCTATTGCTGGAAGTACACCAACTGTAGTAATAGCTAATCCTGCTAATACTCACTTATCATTACCAATTGGTACGAATTATTCTTTACAATATATCATCTTTCATTTTTTCCTGCTGAATTATTTTATTTAATAAATTAATATTTTAGCCCAGATAATACCATCTGGAGTAAAAGGATTATCGCAACAAAATATACGCAGCAGTAATTCTGTCACTCTTTCACAGGTATTTAAATACATTTTGAGAAACAACTTTGTGAATAATTTAAGTTTGACAATTTCAAAAAAATGATAGATATTGTCTTTTTAGGGTGGACAAGCAATTCAGCTTGTTGGATCTCAAAGGCCAAGACTTAATCATATGACTCGTCAAGTACAACCAAATCAAGTTAAGTCGACTGTTTTACCAAATCAGTTAGTAACTGTTGCTAAGACGGTTACAGCAAGTCAGTTAATATTATCTGGTAACAAACAGGTGTTAACTCCTATAATGGGTAAGTTATTATAAACACCATATTATAATGTAAGGGTATACCGTTTAGAATATTTTAATTAAGGGGGGAAAAAAAAAATAAAATTTTTTTTTCAATAGATAAAGAAATTAAAAAATGTTCTGTTTATAGCAGCAACGAAACCAGTGCTTATGGCATCCCAGACAACACCTTCTTCCCAAGTAGTACCTGCAAATAAACAAACTTTATTGACAAAATCATTGCATGCTAGAGCTTCTACAGGACACTGTAGTCAACAAACTCAAAGTCTTGGAGTGGCAACATTATCACAGCAACAGGTATGTCCTATATGTAACTAATGTCAATTTTACAATTATCATTAGTTTTACACTATAAACTTCGTCTTTTATAGTTACAGAGAACTCTTGTCAAACCTGTACAGCTTCAACAGTTGCAATGTTTAGCTGCACAACACAAAGTAGCGGTTGCAACCGGCAATGCGCAAAATAGAACACAAATCGAGTCTCAGAGAACTTCTACATCTACTCCTGGGGAAGATCCAGCCTGAATATGTTCAAATAATTAATAATGTTTCACATTACATTTAAATAATTGAAACCTGCCTAGAAGGAATGTAACGGGGTGTTTGTATATTACGTTAACGTGACATTTATTAATTTTAATTATGCTCGCAGTGATAATTGTAAATTATGAAATTTTTATTCGCGATTAACCGATATTTATCAATGAAGACATATTTTATAAAAACCAGCGTAGTTTATATTTTTCTGCCCATGTGCAATAAATTATTTCCCTGAAAATAAATTTTACCTCGGAATATACTTTGATGGCGGTTTCAATTATTGTACATATAACTTATATATATGACATGATTTGTTTTATATTAAAAAATATAATAAATATTCCATTTTTTATTGATCTTTTCCCTTTTTCAAATTGTTCATTTAGATCAAATCTTATATTAGAAATGTATTTGTTTAATTAAAAAGTACTAAATATTGATTATAGAATATGTAAGGAATTTTCTTCCTTTCGGGATTCTAATTTTATTAATTACGTACGTAATTAAAACATGCCATAATGTAATACACGTACAAACCATTTTAAACAGTTATTTCCAGTAGTTTTTATAATTACAAATACTGAAATTATTTTTATGATTTTTCTATAATTTGAAATGAAAAAGAAGTCGATCAATTAAAATTTTATAAGCATACTATTTTGATTAACTTAATAGTTATAAATTAGATACTGACAATTTTTATAATCAATTTCGAAAAATAAAATAATAATCAACATGTCTCTGCTTAAACAGATAACAAATAATAATGTATAACATACTTGTAAAATATTATGATGCAACATGCCCTTTTTACATAACTATTAAATCAATATTTTATCACATAATACATATGCATATAAATGCAACACTTTAAAAGTATTTACTAGTCAAAATTTTTTTTATACATTATTTAAGATATAATTTAGTACAAAATTAAATATGTGTTGTTTAATTATTGATATAAAGCTTTTATCATACAATAGTACTCGACTCATTATGGTGGTTTTAACATATAGGAAACGACCCATTCTCTAATTATTATAATTAGTGTAATTATCCTCAACAATGATTATGTCAGTAATAAACAATATAAAAGCTCTGTTTGTTAATTGGCATTCAGTTCCAGCTGTATGCATTCAAAAATTGTATTTTCCCTACTCTAATTTATATAACTGATTTTATCATTCCACTAAGTATTTATCACAAGATATAGTTGTATAAATAATTTGGGAACATTCCATTTGTTTATAAAAATATTTACATAGAATATTTCCTCTTTTTCTTTATAAAATGTAACAAAAAAAATTCATAAAATAACTTAGTTAACAATAAGTGCCATAATTTTTTTAATGTATGTACGTTCTTCATCGAACGTATTAACACTTGATATTTACATGTGCAAACCGTAAATTAACATGGAATTAGAGTAGAGATAAATTTGTCTGTATTATATGATGTACATTTTTTCTATAATCAGTCTCTTTATCGGAGATCTACCAATACCTGCTTTGCAAGTATATAGTAACAATATTAGACTTTGCCTATCAAACTTCATTAATAATAAAATACTGTGCATGCTCTGCTGAAGATACATATCGCTTCTTTATAGGTTATTTGTACTGTATCTTGCATTTATTAGTGCATAACACAGATTATAAATTACAACTTTCCTTTTATAAAACTAATCAGTTTTATATACATATCTATCTATATCTTTTGTGTTTTTCAAATAATGTTCTTTAAGCGTTATAAAAATTTATCAGTATTGAGCATTGGTAATAACTCTTCTCACTATAATGTCATCAATATCATTGACTACAGAAGTATACATACACTTCATGATATTGATTATAAATATAAATCAACAAACGCACTCATACATCATTTCAAT
The DNA here is from genome assembly GCF_051020975.1 of Osmia lignaria lignaria. NCBI lineage: Eukaryota > Metazoa > Arthropoda > Insecta > Hymenoptera > Megachilidae > Osmia > Osmia lignaria. The sequence continues at coordinate 14,171,016 of NC_135041.1, forward strand.
AATTATAAAAAATTATCTTATTTTAAACCTTTAATAATGGTTAATCCATTTCTATCTCAGTATTTGGTGTACTTAATGCTTTTGCAGTTTGTAAATCTTTGCTTATTTCCCATTCACTTTCTGGATCAGAAGAGGTATTTAAACCACCCAAAATGTCATCCTCTAAAGATATTTCTGATAAATTTTCTATACTTTGTTGGTTTCCGTCTGTATATAGAGATTCGGTAACAACTATAATAAATTTTTACAATTATACATGTAATTTTTGGCAAACGGTATAACAAAAACGTCAATAATTAATAAATGTAATAAATTACCGTCATTAAATGTATGCTGAGATAACCATGTAGGTTCATCCCACTCATCAAATTGTAATTTTGTATTATTTTCTACCTCGTCTACAGATAACACTGCATGTGATTCTGTATCTGTGACATCAAATATTTCTGTCACCTGCACTTTGTTATTTTCATCCATGTAGTAATACGCCATCACCGCTTCTTGTTCAGACGTTACCTGTAACATTAAAAAAAGGTATCAACATAAGGTTTAATATCAAAATTAATTAACAATATACGTATATCACGTACTTGCAAAATATTTTCGAACGTATCATCAACAGTTGAAAGATCAGACATATTTATAACACAGTTTGATTTATTGTTATGGTCTTTCCAGGGTTGTCTAGAAAACAAAATAATACATTGTAATAATTATTGATTAAACAAACTTGAAACCATCAAAACTTACAATTCATTGTATTGTAATGTTAAATTCAGATTTTTTTTATTTTTATACACATTGTCAGTCTTTTTTGTTGCCTCCATATCGTATATATCTGAAACATATGAATGACACGTTATTAATATGCATATTAATATTTATAATTATAATGAATCATGTGAAGCATTACACGTACTTGATCCATACTCTGTTATAGCCAATTGACACTTAATAGTTTGTGGCATTTGTTGATAATACACATGGATTTTGGGGAATATTATACTTAATTGATCCAAAAAGAATGTTCCTAATTCTAGCAAGTTTCTTCTCAATTTGGGAACGTTCAAAATGAATCTGAAAATAAAATATTTATGATTTATTATGTAAAATGGAGAGATATGACTATACAAACATAAAATTCTTTTTTTATAATAAATATAAGCATATACACATATCAAGACAATATATAAATAAAAAAACATAATTATTTTTAAAAGTGCTCGGTAAATTTAAATTTTATGCCATATTTCGATCATGTATGATAAATTTTCACGTATAAAAATGAATGTATATAATTTTATTTTTCATAAAAGCATGTGCTTACCGAGAAGATGTCATATGTTTAGTACAAGAAATCATCTGTGGATGTGTATGAAGAATACGGCCAATTACTTTGAATTCCAACGAACGAGTTTCTATCTTGTTACCGATAAAACTACGTGACCACATGCATAATGTTAAATATATATACAGTATTAAAGAAAAAAAATTATATGAAAAATAAATGGACTACATACATGAATTCTTTATTTTGAATAATTTTGATTATTATTACTTTAACAATAAGTGATACTCGACTTTGCATAAAAGTTAGTAAGCATATATTTTAAAAGATATAATTACTTAATAATTGAGTTATTAGTTTAATAGCGTGCAATTTCAAACAAGCAATAATTCATGCATACTACGTGCTTTGTTAATCACCGTTAAAAATACACACATAAAATTTCATGAACATTAAAAACAACGTTTAATAAAATTTCGAAATTGGGAAACTATAACACATAATATAATAATAAAATGCTTACTTAGTGAGAGTTGCATATACTACATCTACTGGTAAGGTGTATGGTAAGCTAAGCAATGACAAAAGTTTTACACTTTTATGTTTGAATAACCAATTAATCAACCCCTTATTGGCAGAATCAATTGCATCTTGAAATATAGTCATAACTGTCTCAGGTAAATTTGACACCAATGCTTCCTACAACATATTTTCATATTTTCATTTTATACACATTTGTATAAACGTACCACTTTCATGAAATAACATAATTTAAAATTGATATCAATCGATATCAATGAAAATATAAATGTACCTGTCTATGCATTTTACATTCTAAACATTCAGGATCATAATCCATATTATCATCAAGAGTTTCTGAGACAACAAACGTGGACTGTACTGCAAGACATCGAGTACAATTAAGTAAATTATTGCGATGAAGAAATCTTAATGCATCATCAAATCCTTGTTTACACATGTTTGAAAGGATCTGTAATGTATACATATTTTTATTGTGTATTTCAATAACTTTATCTGCACACATTATTACTACTTTAGCTTATCATGAATGTTAGTATAGGAATAATACTACCCTACAAAGGATATAAAATCACATAAGAGATATAATGGAATCATAGATGCAATCTTACCTCTGGATTAGGTGGAAAAAGTATCCTTGCAAATCTGTATATATTTTGTCTTGAAAGCTCTATACTTGTATTTGCAAAATTCACCTATAAATTATAAACATTTGTTTATTATTTTTTACACACACGTAAATGATGTAATAATACTTTTTTTCTTACAATAAGTAACTCACATGGAACAGTTGAGAGGAAACATCTCTTGGACAAATATCGCTCTCACCACAGAAAGGACTAACAGTAATTGTATTTTCATCAAGAGTGGGAAGATTGTCACTGAAACCACCATCCATATACCTAATACCGTGAAATCGTGGCGGTAAGAGACCAGAAAAGATGGGAATGAATGCACTTGCTAACAAAGCCTGGAAAACATACATTTTACAGATTATAAATTTTTTCTTTTCTTCTTAAAATATTACAAGTATAAAACATTGTTATTAGTTTACCTGCAATAAATCTTCCCTAGAAGAAAACTGTGACACGATTACATTTTTTCCATCGTATACTCTGGTCAAGGAGACATGTAGTTTACCGCTTACTCGAATGTGGGCATCGTTTGGAAGGAACTATAACAAATGTAAATTTCGGTAACGCGTACTAATTACAATTAAAATATTTCTGTATCTTATTAATATTTTTATATTTCAAAAAAAAAATGATTAATAAGTACCTTTTGTAAACTTTCTAACAATATTTCTTGAACGTTAAACGATGGACTAAATGGGCCGAGGGTTCGCTGCCGTGCTTCACGCGCAACGCGCAAAACATTACTTGTAATTTCCCCTGTAATCATTACAATTATTATACGAAGGAAATAATCAATTATAATATGAAACAGATTACTATGATTGATTTTGAATTATGAAGAGAAAAAAAATCAAAAACTGCAAATATGCTTGTTTTCGTTAATCATGTATGTATGTAATTTCAATTGATCAAGGTAATACTATTTAATCTATAAATGATTATACTTTGGAGAAAAAAAAGAAATGGAATTTCAATACATAATTTCATTAGAAAAATTACAATTGAATTCATTTTTCCATGTACTTTTTAAGATATATTCGAGTATTTATAATTATTGCGTCAAGAAAAAGCAATCATTCATATGTTTATCTTATCAAAAGTAGATACTTGATGTATTTTGATTTTATCAAGATCAAGGCGTTTATGTTTAAAATTCATTTCTACCTATACTTGATATATTATAACAATAAAAAAGCAATATTTATTTATTAAATTAGAGAGTATATTAGCTAAACGATATTGTACGGTGTTCAATGTGAAACGCAAAAGACGCAATTCGCTACATCGAACTTTTATCCCTGACGAGCTATGCTTCATTAAACTTCCGTTACACGTTGGAAGTATGCGTTCGTTGATATTTTTTAATACATTCACAGCAATAAATACGAATAGAGGACTCGTTGATGGTCAATACGTTACCGTGAGGAAACGCATTATTCATTTGCCAAACTGAAGGCCATTTTTTTTAGTCCTGGAAATGCTAGGCTTTATGATATTATCTTGTAGGTTTGAACATTTTGCCTGCAAGCAAGTTTAAATTGCCTAATTTACCAAGAATGTTACTTAAAGAAGGTAATACGAATCTAATGAATACGTTTAGAATGTTAGATAAAGCCTAGCATTTTCAGGAATAAAAGATGTCCTATTAAAAATTTCATTAAGCATCGCGCGATAAGCGTGTTGGTACCGGAAGTTCAAAGTCACCTTTGTCTTTTATTTGTTAACAAAATCGTGTTTTTTTAAACGATGATCAAACAATTTATAATTATTTAGACTACGAACATCAGCTGCGATTTCGATGATTTTTAAATATGTTGTAAAAACAATTTATTTTTATATCAATCAGATTTTATATTATCTCTGATATCGTCGATATGATACGGTTAAAGTTTAAACAATATCTTTAAATGTCTGGTGATGTTAAATCCGTAATATCTACCGTTTTCATGATCGAAAAGAATAGCAAACAAAGAATTAATATAAATACAAATTCTTTTTCTTTGTTACACAAATATATCAAGTGTTTCGATCACAAAGTAAACTCCGACTCTCTACTGGTGTGTACAACATCAATAAAGGAAGCAATTGTATCTAACGCAAACAAAGGAATATTTGTTTTGTAGCAAGGCAATGCTGACTCGTGCAGCGATAGATAAGAATGTATGTACGTATGCACATATGTACTTACATAATATTTACACAATTTATAAAATACAACGAGAAATCCATGAAATCAAAACAGAATAACAAATTATGATAATACTTTTCAGTTTTGTTGTCTTATAAATAATCTTCTTAGAAGACGTACGTATATTAGCAATATTTATATTTTTTTCTTTCTTCTGTTATTTCGTACACGAACCTTCTGTGTCGCGAAATCTTAATTACCATTTACTAATTCAAATTATGTTTTTCTGGATGGAATAGAGTTTCTGTAAACTTATTTTCGTCCTCCGTTTTTGAAGACTGCGCGAATTGGAAGGCTTTCAATATAGAAAAATTTTCGTTTCAGTTTTCTGTTACGCTTACTTTACACAAATAGATATCGTGCGTATACATTGTGTTCGCATTATCAAGCAAAATTAAATGGTATCGAATGAAGGATCACGCGATGCGTTTATCGACTCCGGAAGTGAAGACGTTTCTCATGGATTTCCCTATGACTTTAAACAACATTTAAACTGTAATTTTTCAATCCTTTTAAAAAATATGACAATTTTTAAGCATATGATCCAGAGTTTATCTGTTTATCTTGTATTAACGATAAGAGCGGCTCTGTTCATTGTCTATTACACAAGTATGTAATACGGATATATTATACAATATATATTCAATTGATTGATACAAATGTCAACAAGTTATTCGTCTAATAACTTTACAGTATGCAATAAAACGATTAGATAGTATATGAAACACGTCGTTTAAATAGATGCCGCTAACCATTTTAATCTTCTTTTAGATACTAATTGAAAGAGCTACTTTTTCAATTGAATCACTGAATTCCTTTGTTATACGAAATATGTATGTACATATGTATATGTTAAAAAAAAAAAGAAAAAAAACTCGATATAGATAAATCATCACGCAATACTACATCTGAATCATCGCTTTCGTCAACACGCAATTGCTAGCAGCAGCATTATACATGTATTATACAAGAATTATACATCTAAATTATGCGTATCTGTTATCGTATATGCATATGTGGTACTTAATAATATGTATTACACATCATCTTGCGGAAGCGAAGCCACGGAAAATATGTCAAATGATATTCTCGTTTTGGAAGTAAACAAAAATGTAGATAAAAGGTAAAATCATGTTTAAACGGGAATCGGAAGAACTTGCTACATACACTGCTTTGATCATGAATATTTCAATCGCACGTTTCGACACGTTATCTTCCGTTTTTGTAAATCATAAGTGTTTGTAATAAAACAGATTTATGCTCACTTTTTATATATTACTCTTCCTGTATTTATAAATTTTCTAATAAAAATTATAATGCAACCAGATTTCTGGACTGATTCATTCGCTGCTTACCACATTACTATTTATAGTCTATTTATTTGTTTCACGCATGCATACGTTAACTTAATAATTTTATGAAAACTTTATAATCTGAATAAGAAAATTGAAAAGTATTTGGATAAAGTGTTATTAAAACAAAGGATACTTTTCTTTGGTGCAAAGCGATAAACTCTTATCAGAATAAAAAATGATGGGTAGCGCGTCATATAACTCATGCTAATATGTCTATTGTAATTGGTTGCGCATTGTGTTGCATATTTATTACCAGTCTTACTTGCAAAGAAAAACATTTGATAACTGTTCTTGCTACTACTTCCAATTTGCTTCTTCTAAGCTTGACCTACTTATGAGATTTATCTGCAAGATGACCAAATTTATTAGTAATTTAAAAATAATGGGAATAACAATTATAACCTATTAGTAGGCCTAAAATATAACAAACTCTGAAATATTCCTATATGTAATAATTTGTGGAAATTTTGCTGTAAAAGTTAAGAATAGAATATGTTGGTGGCCGCAAAAATATATAACCAAACTAACCTCATCCACCTTTTCAAGTACAGCATGTACTATCTTTATTTAAAAATCAGGGTGCCTAGATTAGATTTTTCGATTAAATTTGCCAATTTGGAGCGTGGGTAGAAGTCAATATGACAGTCACTTGTTTTCGCCCATAAACGTATCAAAACCTACTTAACCTTACTTTTTTATTGTAACTTTTACAGCAAAATTTCAACGAAACTATGAATTTCCGCAAATAATCACATAGAAATTATTAATATACTCAATAAGACGAATCAAACGATGTATAATTTGTCACGATTGCTGAAAGGGTCTAGGAATTGTGGAGTGTATAATACATTTATCCTAAATACACATGACGGAGACGAATGTAAACCTTAAATAAATACATACGAAATAACAAAATCGCGACAAGTGACATTGTAAATAAACAAAGATATTTACAGTTTAATTATAACACGAAATCATTGGTACGCTGAAACAATTTGTTCAACATACGCGCAATGGATACAAAATGTGAGATGTATAATATCAGAAGTCATAAAATCAAAGCATAACATTGAAAAAACTAATTGTTCGAGATAATATATATCTGTTAGATATATAAACAAAGGAGTTCACTCACCGAGGGGTAAGTCACAAAGAAGACAACAAGCAGCGATAGCACCAGCCGATGCACCACTAATCTTATCCAAAAGAATGTGTGGAGCGTATTTCTTGAAGCACACTGCCACACCAACGTGGTAAATACCAAGGAAGCCACATCCAGCAAACGATAAATTCATTTCGGAATTCTCTTTAATGTTATATCGTTTGCTATTGCTCTGTTTATATTGATTATCAAGAGTAATTGTATGATAGATAAAAAAATACTGATTTCCTTTCTACGACACTTTAAACATCACTCGTAACGAAAGCGCTCTATACGACGTTTTCGTGCGACGTCCAAGTTCGAACTGTCTGTAATCGTCCTTCGCCGACAACAACAGCCTTCCAAAACTCTCAAGCCTAATCTTGAGTATGATTGAAAAAAATACATGTTACAAACAGTGAGATAATACACGTTTGATGACGTGCGGTTTGTAAATACTTACTGGATCCCTCATTGGTTAACAATGATGGTGTGGTGATCGCTCCGCCCACTTCAGCGTTCTTAAACTCATTCATTCATTGTGCAATATTCCTTCAGGTGAACTTTTTTTTTAATTAAATCATAAAGTCTTTAACATTTATCTATGATTTTTAATTAGAATATATCCTATAAGATATAATTAATTAATTCTGTAAGTAAAACATATTACATTTTTCATAAAAATCAATATTATTTTACATGTAAATGTTTTCTACTTTTAATACTTTTGTTGAAAACATCAAATTTAAACTGTACATTTAAAATTAAATTTAACTAACTTCGATTTCAATTATATAATATTTTAAACAATAACTAAGCAGTGTAAAGGAAATATTAATTTCCGCGATTTTAACTTCTGCAATTGTGTATTTACAAAATAGGAAAATTTTAATTGAATACGCGCCAATTTATTTGTATTATTTTTGATAACCAATGAGGAAACAGATTTTATCCGAATGGTCGCTAAATTATAACAAACAACATTAATTGGTTAAAATATTAAAACCACGACGATTGGTAGTTCTATATTTAATTAATGTATTACTAATAATTAATAAACAAATAAGAAATGAAAGGAAAATATAATTTTGTTTCGTGTTACAATAATAAATTTGAACACATATTCTACAAAAAACAAACATTTGATATTATTGGTTAATAGTTTGAAATCTCTTTAGGATTGGCTGTTTTTGTAAATGACAGTTACTTATGAATCGACAGGTTCTTTAAATAATTTATTTTGAAAATATAAAAGGCCATATTTTTTATCATAAATAATCAATTTTATAAATATAACATTAGTTATATATAATTTTTAAGTTGCCACGTAGTCATTTACTATTTTGAGAATCAAGTTTAATCTTGAATAAACCATTTATTTTATTGCATAGGTTTGCCACATTTTTAAACATTTATTGTTCTTAAAAATTTGTTGAATTGTTTCAGTTTAATATAACTAGTTTGTTAAAATGATTGGAAAATAATAATAATAATTATTATTATTATTTCATACTTAAAAAAGTAATTTTTGAAAACGACGCAAATTTCAATTACATTGTAAATTATAAAACGGATGTTTAAAGAAACAACTTTTTTCAAGAAAGAAAGATATAAAATATATAGAATTATATTGAAAACAAATATTAAATACAAGATTTTAAATATTATTGTTGAAGTGAAGAATTTAACGTATGTTTTTTGACACTTTCTAATTTGACACATAACCAATAAATGTCTGTACAGGTTGAAATATAAAATAAAACGAAGTTAAAATGGGTGAAAACGAACAAACGTCACAAACATTACTTGTGACTTATGGAAATTCTACTTCATTAAACGAACCACTTTATCATGCTGTGTATATACCTGAAGAAAATCTTGATAATTTACCAGAAAACAATACAAAAGGTACAATAATAATTTAATCATTTGTATGTATTAGTTTTCATTTTTAACGTTTTGATATGTTTTATGTTTTGAATATCACAGAAAATAATCGAGTTTATCAAGACAAAGCAGAGGCTTTAAAAGTAATTCAAAAATTTAAAACTGGTCGTCTGAAATCGTTTAAGAAAAGATCAGAAGCTGAAGAATATGCAAAGACTGGTTTTGAAAAAACAAATTGTGTTAATAATACTACATTATCTACTATAGTACCTGTAGTAGAAGAAAAATCATCTGATTTTAAAACTCCAAGGTCTCAAGATCTTGTATGTTTTAGAAATTTAATTAAAGATGGAGATTTGTACGCTGTAAAAACTACAATATGGGGAAATCCAAAATATTTAATTGGTAGTGGTGACACTCCTGCAATTTTACAAGTAAGATAATGTAATATTTATAATTATATTGAAATAAACTAAACATTTAAATTTTATCTTTACCTATTATAGGAAGGATGTCGTTATAATGCATTGCATATTGCAGTTAGAGCAGATAGACCAGATATGTGTGAGTTAATATTAAGCACTGTTGGAAATGCAGAATTTATAAAACTATTTTATGGTGATGAATGCAAAAGCTATGTGGATCGTGCACAGATCATGCTAGATCTATATTTAAATACACCTGATAAGGGATTGAATGAAACTCCACTACATTTTGCTGTTAAATTTGGTCTAAAAAATTGCGTTCGAGTTCTTGTTTCATATCCTTGTTGTATAAAAACATTGCCAAATAAATATAAACAGCTACCAATAGATGTACGTGATAAAATAACGAAATATTATGTAGTTTGCTAAATATAATAATGCTCGGTTTTCTGTAGAAAACATTATATTTTTAATATTACAGATAATTTGTACTAGAGCCTGCCATGACGACACAGAATTAAAAAGACAGATACGTTTATTATTGGAAGATCAGTATTATGTACCTGTATTAAGATCGGATGATAATTCATTGCAACCTGTTATTGGAGAACCTTTCTCCCCAACTAATCCTTTGGTATGTTAAAATTCTTCAACTTACGTTGCAGGAAATTTTATAAATGTTATTTCTTGTAGAGTTTAAACACAGATCCAATCAGTCCACGTTTAGAAGTACGTGCATTTGCTGGACCAATGACAAAGTCTCGTGCGGTAGAATTTAGAAAAAAATGGAAAACTCCTCCACGTCTTCGTATTACTTCAGTTAGAAATGTAAATGATGCTGAATATAATACTACAGATAGTCCCATTAATAATTTAACTTTAAGACTACAGGATACGGAAAAGGGACTTGAACGTGTTGGAAGGTATATTTAATTGTAAATTTTTCTATCAGATATATTGTAACCATGACATATTTAAAAGTTTTTTGAATGAAATAAAAATTGAAATTCAGTATATAATTTTTAGAGACTTAGCAGAAGAATACGAAGTGTCATGGAAAGAATATTGGCCATTTTTGAATGATTTCGCAGATTTTCGTACTACAGAAGGTTTAACGAAGCTTGAGAAATATTTAGAACACAAATTTCAGTTACTATATTATAGCCAGGTATAAAAAAAATTAAGAAAGAACTTTTTAATAACTATCGTAATATTTAAAAAATAATTTTTTTTATAGAACTCAAATAACGGAGTAACAGATTCAAATTTAAATACAGAAACAGAAGTGAAATTAGTTCAGGAAATAGATCATTTATGCAATGAATTACAATCATGTTCATTGCTTAATATAGTCAATGAAAACAATGTTGGTAGGTATTAATATTTTTTCCTTTTTGCGAAAATAGTTATTAATATAATGTTACCTTTTCATTTTAAGATGAACTCGAATTTTTCACACCTCCATCATCACCAGAATTAACAGAAGATAGTTCTGATGATGAAATGCAAACTGCAGAAGAAGGTCCTGGAATATTTCTTGAAGGGTAATAACATATAGATAAGTTATTATTAGATAGAATCTTTTATGTAATATTATATATTTTTTAGATATATACCGATGAAAGTTGATTATGCGGTTTATAATGCAGTATCATCGTCAATAAATCCCGTTACATATCCAAATATTTATCGTTGGCAACATGACATGCAACTTGTTATGAAACATGATTTGCATAGGTAATGATACATTCTACATTTTTTTTATTTTGTATTTAACGCCTACAATAAATGTATTGTTCTGTATATGTTAATCATGTTTCTTTTTTCAGAACGAACAATCTGAGGATAGTTAAAAAGAAATTGATTATGACCTTCTAGGTATGTGAAATATCGAAGTGTTGAACAGTGTATAAAAATAAAACTGTATAAATTTTTATATTATGCACAACAAGAGTTATTCGTTAAATAACATTAATATACGTCAAAACTTATTAAATATATTAAAAATAGTATATTTTCAGAAAATTTTATATAACAATGAAAGAAAATAATTCAAATAATTTACAAAATTTTACATGTTAAAATTTTATTTTTATTTTTAACGAAAGAATCATTACACATTTAACTTTTTTAAATTTAGTATTTATGCAGATACTTGCTATTAATAATATTTATTCACAGTAACATTATATTTTTTTTCAACTGATCACTTATGATCTTTTTCCAATTATATCGTAATTTGTATATACTGTTCTTTCATTGAATACGTTTAATATATATATATATATGAATATGTATATGAATATCTATAATTCATACCAAATTAATTTAATCAAAGACTGACAGGAGCTGGTGGAGTTTGTTTCAATTGTAAAATAATTGACCGCATTCGAGACACATCTTTAGAAGCACGGGAAGATTTTGGGTTAAAGTCGCAAAGTTTTGCGATGCGTTCCCATTCAGTTCCTGGTTCCACTTCATCAGCTTCCGCTACAAATTGTTTTTCTGCGTTTCTAAGAATAAAGACGTTATATTAATTAAGGTACAACACATGTAACAATTAAAATTTGCGACAATACTTGTATGCTGTGTGCATTAATGATATTGCGCAGTACATGTTTTATAATTTCTAAGTTTGTTTCTTACATATACCGAAAATAGCACCGTAAAATTCAGAATTCGTTAAAACAACTTCTACTTCCATAACAAGAGTGATATTTTATTTACGATACGGTATTCTTATTTATGTAACAAAAATTAATACAAATATTTTTAATACTCATTTTAATTTCAACTCATAAAATATATAATCAAAAAAACTTTATATTTTTTATATGTTATGGAATTTAAAAAAAAAAAAAAAAAAAAAATGATAAGATAAATTATATGTAATACATATGTAAAACAACAATCAATAATTTTAATAATAAAGTATTTCATATTCATACTTTCAATGTAACCTGTTCATTCTAATACTTCTTCCAATTTCATTATCTCACATATGAGATAATCAGAAACAAATTTTAAGTATAATTGCATCAAGCACAAAGTACATATACCAATTGTCACTAAAAAGCAGCTAACATATAAGAGAATATCTAATGTTTTTGGTGCTGTTTTGCAAGTATTCTCATAAAGTATATAAGCAAGCTATATTATACAGCAATGCAATGCAATTATACATGCAAAAAAATATAGTGTAACTTACTTGGCTGATTCCCTAAGAAGCAGAATGAAAATAATGTAATAGTATTGTAGTACATGTTTTAAAATAATTCAATAAAATATTTACTCTTATATAAGATAAAACTTTAAATTGCATCTATTAATATGCGATTAAAAATTGCTATATTGACGAAAAATTTCTTCAAAAATATTATGCGAAATAAAATTTAATTGAATGGTAATTTTAAACATTACCTGTTTGTAGTTTTTGTTTTACTGATAGCTTCTGCATGATGTTTATACCATTCCTCTAGCTCTTTTCTTGCTGCTTCCCTCCATTCTTCTTTCTTTTTCTCTTCTTCAGCATCTATTTAAAGAAAACAATCATATAAATAACTAAATAGTAAATCATAATTGCAACAAAAAGGTGTAGTAATTAGTATAATAATATGATACCTTTTTCTTCTAGTCTAGCTTTTTGTTCTTCTCTCCACTTTCGTATTTTTTCAGGTTCTTCTTTTACTGGAGGAGGTTTCGATGCAGTTTCTAAAAGTAATCTTTCTTTTGTAAATCCATCTTTTCTGTTTCATAACAAATTCAGATTACCTATTACTGGTGGTGCTTGTGGATCAGTAGGCTGTCCAACTGCATCTATTATTTCAAAGCTACCTTCAGCATCACCACCTGGGCCAACTTAAAAAATTTGAAAGTACATTAGTTACATTTGAAATAAATACTATTTAAATAAAGATATGTCATTATGCTTCTTTATAATTTAACAAACATTACCATCTGTATTTGATATTGTTGTAGGTGCAGTAATAGAAACTGGAGGAATTTCATCCTCAAGTCCTGCCAATTGATCCTGTTCTCTTGCTACAAATTCTGCTACAGGATCCACTTCTGGTTCAATGACAAAGTTGTCACCAAATGCATCCATATTGTCTAATAATAACATCAAATAAATTGACAAACTTTATTATATTTTTTAAACAAATCTTACATACATGTATTATTTGTTTTATAAACAATTATGGGAAGAACAAGTGTGTTCTTAATTCATAATAATACATTTTATAGGTTAAATACATGTATTATGTGTAGTTTTACTGTTATTTAAATAATTTAATTAAAAGTAACCTAAAAATCATACAATTATTTAAGAAAGTTCAAGTAACGAAGGTATTGAAAATATTTATAAAGAATAGTATACAAAATGAAACAAATTATTTGATTTTAAAAAATACCATGAATGTAACATTAAATATTATACCTTAATAATGTTGTGAAATGAAATAATCTTAGGAAACACCCCCAACCGTCCTTAGATTCTTATTAAATATCAACTGCAAATTGTCAACGTCAATACTACTTTGGAGTACAACGCACACATGCGCACAATTAAATGTAGTAGTTATGTGTATAAATCAGTACTACCAACCTTTTGGGAAAATTGTTTGATATGTGGATCTCATAATAAAAATTTAAATTATTATTAATCACTTTAACACACCAGCGTTTCCACCACAATAATGTGTATGTATTTTTAGTACAATATCAATAATAAATACAGTTATTATTCTTACACGTTCTATTATTATGACAGATCACTGGCAACAAAATTTAGACATTAATATATGTAGAGCAAGTGTTCTGTTAACAATCATCTAAAAAATGCATATAAAAATACAATTCCTAAATAACATAATTTAGAGCTTCGTACGTTAATATAATGACGAAACTCTAAAAATAGTTATTAAAATTTACCTACAACCTATAATAAGTATAGGTGCTGGTGAAATATGAAAAGTAAAATCAATATGTTTGTTTAGACAAAACATATTGACCAAACATGCTAATAAAGAAGTAACTCGTACATTTCATTTGTGAAACAATAGGTCAGTCTTGCCCTAATCCCCTCCTTGTTTTTCATAACATGGGATTCATAATGGGAGGTTCGTTATTTCCATAAATTTACAGATTTTTCTATTTTTTTCAATGCCTGCTAAATACTAGGCATTTTCTTCTTCATCTTCAGAAGTTAATGTCACATTATCAATACGTCGTGGTAACAACAATGCTACATGTCCATATCTAAATAAAAATATATTTGATACTCAGTTCCAGTCTTTATAAGAAAGTTAAATGAAGTGTTAAACGCTTGAACTTACTTGCTGCTCTTATATTTCTCTTGTATAGCTTGTTGTTGAATATTTAACGCATTACAGAAGGTCGTGTTTAGACAAATAACGCATTCCTTCAGATCCTTTAAACTATAACCTGTTGATAATTCTATCTCATGCGGCCACATCTCGTCTAATAATGTATATCGTGCAAGTGCGATTGCAGATGCAGCTAAATGACTAGGTAAAAACTGTAGATATGGATCTCCTTCAAGCATCGATAATTCGCACAGATACTGTAAAATTATATTCAAGAACTGGAGTAATACATTAATAATATAACAAATAACCGTTATTCACTTACCATTGCTAAGAATTTTATTTTTTCTGAAAGATTATTACTAATACAATATTCCATAAGAAAAGTAAGCGGTGTTGGTACAGTCAGATCAAAGGATAAAACCCTTAAAATTAAATGTTCCATACGTAGTACATGTTTCTTGGTATAGGTATCATCCGTAATATACACAAATTCTCCTACATCTGGTGGATAAATTTCTTCATATTTTCTACAAGATTAATAATACATATAAGAAACTCAAGTTATCAATATATGTACATATAGATGTTAAAAAACTTACGCAGCAATAAACATAGCTGCTGTGCCAACCAGCTGTAATTTTGCTCTTACAACACTCATGTATGATAAGAAACGGTCTATATAAGAAACAGCTAAATAAAGTGTTTCAGTTTGTAACCGATATTCTTCAGCTACTTCAACAAGCCAATCCACCAGTATTGATCTCATTGAATATGTTATATCAGGTTGTTTCTTCATATACCCTGGTTTTGGTCTGTGCTGTGTCTAAAAAAAATGATTTTTATTTTGAAGTAATGTGTTCACATAAGCTACTTCAAAATCAAAAACAAACTTTACTCTTGGAATCTATTATAAATAAATGAGAAAATATATACCTCTGCTATACGTAAATAGTTATATATATCAGCTCTATATTCATCCACATCATAAAAATTTGCTCTCAATTCCTTGATAGACTCTCTTCGTTTCTGAAGATCTTTTTTGGAAGAGGAATAAGTAACAGATTTTTCTAAAGACATTAGACTGTCTTGTGAGAAAATTATTTCATTTTCTTTCTTTTGATCTATGTCTTGAGTAGCATTACAAAATGTTAATAAATTTGAGGAATTGATAGGATTCACCTCTAACCTTGGTTTCTCTCTTTCAAACTTAACATCTTGTATATCTTTTATTTCTTTTTTATCCTTAGTGTCTCTAAGTACAACAGAAGCTTCTTCTTCTAATTTATCTTCATAGATTTTAAATATAACTTCTTCTTTCTTCTCCTCATAAATTTTAAAAGGCTCAAATTGTGTAGGTATAACTGCTTTTGTTCTTGGAAATTTCTCATCTTTATAAATTTCCTATAAATGAACGAATAAGACCAGTCGATTACCAGATTATGTAATGTTAAAAATTATTCATTACATTTATTTATTGAGTGCAATAAATAAGGTAAATTGTCGATATTACAAGTCTACAAAAAAACGCGGGAGCAAAAGTAAAAAAGGCATGTATACGTACTGGTTTGGAATTACGTTTACAATTATTGTGAAGTACACCTAGAACTGCACGTTTTGGTGCTTGTAACGTTTGATTTTGAAGGGGCACAGTAATATTTTCTTTGCCACGACGAACATCCACGATACGATTTTCTTGATCTTCATGTACACGAATTGTGGCCATTATTCAGATTTAGTTTTTTTACTTAATATCGTATATATAAATCGAATATTTCTTTTTTGTATGTTATTATTATCTTTTAGACACTGCACATGCTCTTTTTTTGTTCTAACGAAGTGTATTTACCGTCCATGCATGGCAGTCAAATTTCGAAGCTCCAAGCAACCCAACAAACTTCAGTTGCCGTTTGATTTCAAACAAACGTAACTTCAACAGCTGGTGATACGTTAAAAGCGTTGCTCAAATAAACCAATGAGAACAGCATGTCTCTTACAAATCGCGAATACACCAATCAGATAAAATTACGAAAATTTGTGTTCTTAAAAGTATTCCACCGGCATAAATAAATATAAAATGAAAATTATTATTTATACCAGAGAGGAACATGTTCCTCTCTCCTTATACTTGATAATGAAAATAATCTTACTTATAAATAAAAATTTTTCTTTATTTTTATAAGTAATTTACAAAAATCTCTCAAACATTTATCTCGTATAGTATCTGTTTTACATGCGTACGCACATATATTAATTTCAAATTTCGAAACACAATTCTTTGATTAATTTCTACTAAATATAAATTAAGATACACTTACTATCATTTGTAAATTTAAATATTAAAAGTTATAAAATGATTTTAGTTAATTATTAAATTTATTTAAATTATTTTGGTGTTTATTATTAAAAATATACCTAAAGTCATCTTTTCAATCTGCTCATGATTGAGTGTACGAAATTCCAAATCTGTTTGTGGGTAATATGTTGTTGCAAGTTTGTGACGATTAAAATTAAGCTTATCGTTGTTGGTTGGTTTTGCTTGATATATCAAAAGTTTATTTATACAGAAGTTTGTAATGTTTTTACGATATCAGCAACAATTAATATCTCGATTGATATTGCAATAAAAGTTTAATGCGAGAGAATCAATAAGCGTAAAGGTTGAACACGCAGTCACGTATTTCGCGTGCAAACAGTGTGTGAAGTTGGAGTTTTAACCTCGTAAATAACGCTTTGCATTAAGCGGTATATTAGGTGTCGATCAGTCAAGGATCTAAAAGTGATTTAAGAAAGTTTACGTCAAAGATAATGAGTCCATTAAATCGGGGACCTTTATTAGGACCGCGAGTTCCACCGGCTGGTATACGGCCTCCTCCACCTCCAAGATTTGGAGGTAGACTACCACCTCTTGCTTTCCCCCCAGGAATGGCACCACCACCTATAAATCCAGTTTTTGGCCCAATACGACAAAGATTACCGCCACCACCAAGACCAGGTGGAGTAAACAGACCCAGTGGTCCAATGCCACTGTTTGGTCCAAGAGTTAGAGCTATGGCCCCAATGGCTCTACCAATGGGCTTAAGAGGTGCAGGACCTCGAGGACCATTAATGAGACCTTGGCATAGAAGAGCACTACCACCTCAAATTTTGTCTCATATGAGACCACGATTTTCCATAGGAAATGGTAATTCTAAAGGGAAACCATTGAACAATGTGAAAAAAGTTAGCAAACTTGATGTAAGTATGAAATCTGATATTTATGAAGTATAAATTTAATAGCAATATACAACTTTATTAGAGTAGAATAAAACCTAACATATGGTTAGTAATTTATTTTAATTTTAATTGTTGTTAAAAGGAGCATTTTAAAGACTACATCTATCTTGTGTAAAAAACTGCTTGCATTTTTCTTTTGTATTTAAAATATCACATTTAAATAAAATGGATTTTTTAAAAAGGTGGAAGAACTTAACAATTATTTTGTAAACATAAAATAATTAAATATATAGTGTAGAAAAACTTAAGATTTAAAATGTAAAAACTGTTATTAAATTCTGACCAAAAGCCATTATGATTATTCAGGAATTAGAACTAAAGAAGCCATGGATGACTGATGAAATTCGTAGTGAAATACAAAAGAAAAATAAGCTGTATGCTAAAGCAAAAAAGAATAAAGATGCAAAAGAATGGGAAGAATTTAAAGATTTGAGAAACAAAGTAACCAGGATGATCAGAGATGCTAAAAATGATTATCTTGCAAAACATCCAGAACAGGTATTTTTTCAATTTAATTTTGATATGTATAATATAAAATGATGTTTTTCATTGATAATAAATTTACAGTTAGTGTGATAAAAAAAGTTAATAGCTTTAACATTCTATTTATAATTGTGCTACAACTGTAAAGATTTATGATACTCATGTTATACTGCGAAAAATATAACACCATTTACAGTTTTATAATATACATACAAAATTTGTATTCTTAATATTTAACTATTGTATAATGAAAAGAATTGTACTAAACATTAATTTTAGGTTCATTGAATCAATAAGTAATATACAGACTAAATTTAATATGATCTGATTTCTGTCATGTTACTAAAATCTTTTTGTAAATATTGTATGTGGAAAAAAAGTAGACCACCCTGTATAAATAAGTAATTTGCTATGTTTTAAATATAATTAGTGTTTTTACCTTAAATTTCTCTATTCATATGAAACATACTTAAAGGACTGTATTTGGTGTATCCTTTATCGTAGATAAAATAAAACATTCACTTTACTTTCCAGTCATTTATAGTAAGTATTTAAAAATATGTTTTAGGTCTGAAGATGTTATAACACATAACATTTAACTAACTTTAGAAGGTTTTTATATACATGTTTATACTTTATATAAAATCAGATTTTTTGTTTTTAATTTATAGTTAATATACAAATTAATCAATTTAAATCTAGAATATAAGAAATATTGTTAAATTGTTTTACTGAAATAAAATTAATAATATTACTTATATTCAAAGTAAGCATCATTTACAATGCTTCATTAACTAGTACACTATGTACTTAATTTTATTTTATTTCAATCGAAGTTGATAAATTGCTTTGCTTACAGGGTGGTCAAAAAACAGATGATAAGAATACGATTGAATCCGAGGGTGTTCAGAAAACTGAGAATGCGACTGAGCAATCAGAGCAAATGGAGCTAAAGGAGGAGACGCAGCCTTCCAGCAAACAGGCACAGTCTTAAGCTTCAGGCTACTCCTCCTATAAAGAATTGAACAGTCAAATTACACAAGTATTCTGTTTTCAAACTTCAGAACGATTTGATTCCTTATTCTAACATGCAGTATGTTGAAAATACTGCTATTAAGATATCTGTATCATTCTTAATTTTTCATATTTCCACTTTCCATCATTTGTAGATTATCATTATTTTGCAATATAAGTTCATTAGCATTTATAATATAAGTGCATGCTGTTAAACTATTACAACAAGACAAATTCGGGAAGAATAGAGTTTATATAGTTAAAGATATTTAAATAATAGATATTGTCTTATTTCGTGTAATACTTATATAAAGAAAATTTTTTTTTTCATACTTAATTACATGCTTATGAATGTAAGATTTTGTATATTTCGTGCATATTTTCCATGGTAGAAATATTAAATATCTATTTCTTTTCTCAAGTTAAATAAGGACTGGCCTTGAAATAGTTATATCAAGCTCTTTAATTGCTCTTTGGCCAGTACAGTGCTGTAAGCTATAACATTCTGAATTAAAAGTTATATGATAAAATGATCTATGTTCTATTGGATATGTAAGTAAAATTTATATAATAAACCAGAATAAAATGTTTAGATAGCTTGTGGCTCTGTATTAGTATATGTCAATTTTTGTAATTGTTTTGTTATTATGTGTCGTAGTACTGAATACATTTTATTAATTTCAATGATACACGACTTCCACAAAATATAAATTCAAAAAGGACATAAATTTGTAATTAAGATGCGTATTGTAAGAATAAATCGTATTTCTATAAGTTCTAAATCTGGTGTTTCCAATTACTTTGTGAACCACTGAAAGAAAGGCAATTACTATTGCATATGCGTTGAATAATCGTTCTGAAATATGAAACTGATGTTCCTCCATTTTTTGCAAGTAACTTTTGTGTAGATATTATTTTTCTAAAATTGTTTATCAATTGCACATATTTTATATTGCCATGTAAGAAGATTATATACTATTTACATATTAAATATATTATTTTGAGCGGTTCACAATAGAAATTTAGTATGTCTTCTAAATTTCAGTATCATAACGTATATATATCCAATCAAACTCTACATTTGAAAACTTTTATATGCTATTTAAGTTGCATCGTGTATTGTATATAGTATATTGTGTTTATCACAAAATATTTTATTTGGGCAATTATAAACAAAATCTTAATTGATGCTAGTAATTGACTTAAAAAACATTGATAAGACATTTTTGTTTCTAGTATTTTAATACACTTGGAAAATGAATTTCTGAATACCCTGGAAAACATCTTAAAATGAAACAATTATTTTTATCTAACATAAGTAATTATATTTTTTAAACATATTTGATGTGTATATCAAGTAACAGTTTTGTTTAAAAGATCGTGAAAAAATACTTCTATAATATTATAAATACAATGCACATAGTCAATCATTTTTATTAATTTGTTACATTTTTCATGTAAGTTTAAATACTCCGGTGATAAAGTACTTAATGTACAATTTCTGTATATGTAAAGTATAAGAAAATGTATAAGTTATTATACCTTAAGAAATTACTTAAAAGATACATTATTTTTCAATTTTCAAATAGACAATTCATTGTATAATATTAACAAGAATTGGTAAAATTGAAAAATGAAGGTACGGAACAAAAATCATCTAAAAGTAGTAAAATACCAATCATTGTTACTTATAAATAATAATTACTAAGAAGTATTTTTACATTGAATTTCGGTATAAATAGTGTATAAAAGATATTTGAAGTAACCGTTTTTAGGCTCATCTTTATCCAAGTGATGGGGAACCTTATGATCAGAGAGATATAAATGATACCAGTTCAGAGGATGATGAATCGTTTTATTGCGAAGTATGCGATAAAGACTTTTCATCAGAGGATGCTCTTTCTAAACATAAACAAGAACATAAATTTTGTGGTATCGATGGATGTACTTTTTCTGCTTATCCATTGCTTGTTGAAAAACATATAGCAATGCAGCATAGTACTGGTTTGTATCATAAAATAAAAAATATATCAACTCCAGAAGATATTGAAAAATGGATAATGGAACGGAAAAAGTAAGTTATAACAGAAATAAACAGAAGAAAAAACAACTGGAAATTGTAACATATAATTTTTAATTGTATTACAGGAGATATCCTACAAAAGTTAACATTGAATTACGAAATGCGGAAAAATTGGAAAAAACACAAAGGGGAGAAATAATAAAACAAAAGCAAGATATTACCAAGCAACATAAAAGAAAAAAGTTGTTACGCTCTCGCAATCGAAAAAGAACAGTACAAAAACAACCTACTGAAATTAGCAATACCATTCAACAAAAGGAAACATATAGAGGTTTACCTGAATTCTGTGGAACGTGTAAGCATTCAAGCAGTAAATTATCTACAGTTTAATTTTTGAAATATGCTTCTTATACGAATAAAATTTTCAGCGAATTTACGGGATACTAACTTGCAGATAGAAAGTAAGACTGATGAAACTATTGAAAATGTACCTGAGGAAAATATCAACTATATCTCTGATGAAGAAGAAATACCTACTACATCATCAGAATCTGTGACTACTACTTTGAACATACCTAATTTAGTAGCAAATTATGAAAGTAGTTCTGAAGAAAGTAAGTTTTAAGTATTTACAATTAATTTGTTACTTATATTAAGTAATCTCATGTATTATTATTACTGTATTTATTTATAGGCAATGGCCCTCTAGAAGTACCAATTAAGAGAGAAAAATTGGATAATTTGACAGTAGAAGAAAATGATATTAAAAAAAATGAAAATGAAATTATCCATAATACGCAATCAAGTGTAAATATACAAGAACGACCTGCTCCTCAGTCGTCAGAAAAATTGATGTCTAAAGATTTTAAATCTAAAAAGAAACAAAATATTGAATCAAATCGGGATTTAAAAAATAAAAAACAAAAATGTGAGATAAACAAGAAACAACCATATACCTCACAATTGTTACAAAAACTACTTTCACGATCTATACAGCACGAAAGGAATTTAATTTGTCAGTGTGTAAAATACATAGTAGATAATAATTTTTTTGATTGACAATAACTAATGTTCTATAATGATATTTGATAAAGAAAAATAAATAATACAACAATATTTATTTCTTGTTTATTTTGTTATATATATGTAAAAACATTTTACGTTCATTAAGTTTTAAAAGAACGTCTTATCTTTTTTTTGTACTGCTTCTTTGGACGTTCCAAAGCACTGTCATCTTCTGATATTCTTTTCTCACCACTTTTTATAGATATAAGATTCTTAGCTTTCTTTCCAGAAAGTACATTACTCCATTCAGTTTCTGATCCCTTGATGGCATACTGTTCTAAATTTTCTCTTTTCAATTTTTCTAATTCAGCCTTTTGTTTTGCTTTCAATTCCTGCAAATAAAATAATAAGTACATAATTTTACGTTTATATTCAAAAAATACTATCAAGTTTTTTTAAAGATTAGGAAACCTTTGCTGCAGTTTCTAATTCATCATGCAAACTTTTCCCATTGATAGGATTTAATTTGACATCTTCATTGCTCGTTTGGATTTTCATCATAGTACTCTCAATAAAGTTCTCCGCTATTCCATTAAGATACTGTACACATTTCCGTATAATGCGATTAAATAATGCAAGTAATTGTGATGATGGTAAATCTAATTCTTCTGCTAATTTATCAACAGTTTTGTGTTGTAAACCTAACCCTAATAAAATGGCCTGTAAATAAAAATATTACTTTGTAAATAGATACCCGTCAAAAGTTATTAATTACATTAAAGTAATAATTATTACCGATTGTACAGCTGATAGATGAGTATCGCTCATCATATTTAAAAAGTACAAATGAGCTAATGATGGCAATAAATCCATTATTAAATGATAATCTGCCATATTATTGCTATACATGGATAAACGTTTTAAATCATAAGATGTAAAATATACATCTAAAATCTCTTTTGTTAGTGCTAAAAGAAACAACACAACTCTTATATTAGTATCAAGTTAATTGTATCGAAAAATATGTACAAAAATACTAACTTGTAGTCTCTGGCTTAACCGTTTTATTGATTAATATGCTCAATGCCAATGAAGATGGATATGAATTAAATGAGAAAGAAAGTAAATTTATAAATCGTCGTCGAAAATCATTCCAATATGCTTGCAACCACTTACTATCTTCTTGTTCAAAATTTAGCTTATACAACATTATACACGAATACTCTCCTGTTATATCATTTGGTGTTTGTCTAAAAGATGACAATAAACATATTGATATTTCATTTATGAAAATAATAATAATGAATAATAATAATATTCACCTCAAATATACAGGTACGAAATTAGCCCGTTTCCAAAATTTCATTAATTGTTCAGTAACACCGAAAGATACTCCAATATAATCCAAATTTTCTGGACGTCTTTCAGTTAATTTTAAAAGAAGCGGTGGAAGAGAGGCTCGAGGTTCTGAAAGATTCTTATTATAAGAATAAAATCACAAGTTTGAGATATGGTGTAAAAAATGTAATTACCAATTTGTTCTTCTAACAAATTCACTTTCTCATCTTCAACTTTAGATATTTCTGTGTTGCATGTTTCTAAGGGTGCTTCACTAATATTAAGTATTTTCATTTCATAATACTGTTTCAATAATTCTAATGCTCGACTGCCATACCCCATCTATAACACAATTGTTAATTAAATATAAGTCAACCTTCACCTTAGCTATTATAATAAAATAAATTTACTCCGTGATAATCGGGATGTGTTGCAATGCGAACAATGCGTGCCCCGGCTAACATTGGAAAATCTTGATCTTGATATTGTTGTGCCATAGCCCATGGTATGAGATCACCAGCTGCTTTGCGCCCTCGGACAAGACCATCATTCACTGCATTTTTACTCATTTCACCTTCTAAGCAAATCTATATATTATGAAAAAACATAACAACTACAGAATTAAATTTACGTTTATATTTACAGTAATCTCTATGTCATGTAAACTTACTTGAATGACAGCTAATATTTCAGGTAATGATTTTTTGTTTGAATCTATTGGTCCCAAGAGGCAAAAAAGATGATGTGCTGGTGCATCAGACATCATTTGTAAATCATTTGGACTATTCTAAAGCATTATCCAGGTGTAAATAATCTTAAATTTCTTAAGTATTATATCAAAATACTTACTTTGTAATGTGAAGCAACATAAAGAGCAACTAATCTTTGTAAAAATAATTCAGACGCTTTATGATAAGAAAATAATGTATCTCTGTAAAGACAAAATATTATCATGTTGAATAAAATGTTATCAAGTATTTATAGTTAACATAAACGAATAAATCACCTGTTTATATAATATAACTGGCACATATCAGGAGGCGGGCATCCAGATAATATAAGTGTATGTGTAGCATTTAAACATAATAAATCACACAGCCATTGTTCAATAGAATCTCCTGGCTTATAACGAATAGATTCTTCTAAAGTGAGTTCATGCAACTGCCTTCCAATAACTGTCTTTTCATTCTGTTGTTTTTCACTCTTTTCATGACTGTTTGAACCAACAGTCTGACTTCTCAATTGTTGTAATAATTTTAATGATAAAGATCTACCTGTTCCTTCGTATCTATTAAAAAGATTGAATAAGAATAAAAAGATTCAAGGTGGTGAAAATATGAAATATATTATAATTACCCATTAATAGTTGATGAAAGAAATATTAAATAAGGCCCAAGCATGGCTTTCACATAAGGAAGTGGTATTGCAGCAGCTTCATCAATTACAAGTAATTCAGCTTGATTTAATTTATATGCATCAGTAGGATGAATGTACTAAAAAGAAAAAAATGGCTTTGTTTCATAACATTTATGTTTGTATTTTCATACATATTAAATGTATTTTACCTGAATTGTCTGTCTGTGATCTCGGAAGACGTTTACACGTACAGTAGCTTTATTAAATTCAGGATTTGTAGACTGTACAAGACCATAATCAAGATGTTCTTGGTATCCCAAACCATCAAAGCCTAAAAATCACATTGAAACTTAATATTTGAAAACAGAATATTCCAATATATAATTTACCTTTAAAGACGAATTCAAACAAAGTATTTAAATTCTCAGGACTTGGACTTGAAACATAAATGTTTGAGTAACCAAATGTTATAGCTCCAGCAATAGCTAAACCTAAAGCTGCAGATTTTCCACGTCCTCTAGCTGCAGTTAAAGAGACAGTAGATCTTAATGTTTTCTCTGATATGCATTCAATAAACTTTAACAGTGCTTTAGCCTAAAAATATTTTAATGCCATAATTGTTATTACGTATTTTATTTATTATTAATCTTTTTTATATACACGTATTATTAGAATTAGTTTCTATACAAACCTGATCAATTGTTTTACAGCAATTAACAAGAGAAGAAACAGGTTGTGTATCTTTTAAACTTTCTTTCAGGATATCTAATTCTGATTGCTCTTCAGAAGAAGTTAATTTCTGCACAGGTTCGATTTTTAAATTATGCGATGATATAGGTAATACATTTAACTGATCATCAACAACTAAACATCTTTTACACGAAGCAAGAGATAATAAAAATCTTTCATTAAAACGACCAACAACATTCTGAAAAGTAAAAAATATAGAAAAGTATTAATGCAATATTTAAAACTATCTTTAAGTTAAAAAGATAAAGATTAATAATATACTTGATGTGCTTCTGTGCGAAATCTCTGATGAACATCCATGTTCATTGTGTATAATTGTTTTAAAGAATTCACAGATTGTAAAAGAAATACAATAAGTCCTCCTCCTTCGATAGTTTCAATAGTACGCGCTAATAAATTTGGTGTAATTGCTTCAAAATCCTAAAAGAAGTAATTTCTTATTTAGATTACTATTTTAGAAGAAATGTAATAAAGAGGAAAACTAAGAATCTTACTTGTAAAACACACATTCCATATGTATTTCCCAATATTTTGTGTGTTTCATGATAATAACAATATCGTATATTAGTAGAGACAACAAATAATTCAAATGGATCATCTTCATTAACATCCAATTTCCCTGATTTAACTTTCTTTTGTATAGACTTCATTCGTTTCTTTCTGTGGCTACTAAATCCTAGATCTTTTTTATAACACCAAAGTACAGAAGGTCTGGCTTTTACAACAGATTTTGATAACATATGATGTAGCAGAACAATCTGAAAACAATTTAATTATATTTTTTGTTCTCAATCACGATTCACAAACCTATATAATAACTTTCACCAACCTGATCCCTTGCTTTTTCTCCGATAACAATGAACAGTGTTCTGTGTCCTGTATTAACACCATTCTCTATTAAAACGCGAATGCGGTTATCTATCTTCTTACGCACCATCTTTAAGTAGTAAAATATTCTTTTTCCTTTTTAAATTTTAATTTCAACACAATCTTGTTGTGTTAGGTTGTGCGTCTACTTTGTAAGGTTAATGTGATATTCCACGTGCAACGATAATTACATTTTTAGTAGATAGTTTAATTGCTTCAAAACTATACCTGAAAAGAAATACAAATAAGAAATTATTCATTTTTACAACGTTATACAAGTTTATAAGACAGGTTTAGAAAGAAGGAAGATAAATACATTCAAATATGAAAATTGACTCCAATTGGGCTACAGTACTGTAATGTAATTCTGTCTAAATCGGTACAGTAGAATGTGACATGAAAATGATAAGAAATTCCTTGAACAAACACAACATGCATCACGTGAAAGGTCTTTTCTACACCTTGTTTGTGGTTAAAGTATACAAAATGTATAAAATATATTGATTTTTTTCATGATTATATTTTTTTAGTGTAAAATGAACATTGTTACCTGAAAGTCTTTTTAAAATTCATACCACTATAATGTAAATATTGAAGAAATATATTAATATTTATTAATATTTATTTACAGCATTTTTAAGCAATAAATGATTTAGTCATCTGTAATATTTGCTTGTCATAATTATTTGTTCTACAATTCTACTGTTACCTTTTTTGTCTAATGTATAAAGGTAGAGTACATCATAAGCGAAATCTTTATAATTATAAAGTAATGTATATATACTTTAAAAATTATTTTAACCTTTTTTATATTACAGTATATTTAAAGTACAAATAAAAATGTTTGAAAAAATTCCACTGAGGGAAGCTATTGCGAAGTTGGATGTTCCTGCAGTTGTAGCTCTTGGCAATCCTTTGCTGGATGCTTTTGTATTTCTGAAAAACAAGGATTTACTAAAAAAACATAATCTTACAATAGATGGAGAAACTGAACTTACAGAAGAAAAAATGCAGGAATTAATGGCAGACTTACAACTAGAGTTAATAAGTATATTTGTTAATAATTATGAAGTGTTTACATTGTATATAGTTTATACAAATGTATGTATCATTTACTTTATTTCATTAGTTTAAAACAAATATAGAATTACAACTGTATATTTTGTGTAAAAGGTATATACAATGTAAACATTATTATACTAATATTTATTTGCAAATGTTCTTGATTACCTTGATTCATTATTATTCTAAATAATATTACAAATATTAATGATGTCATTAATGATATATGAAATAGATCAGAACCTACAATTAGTGCAGGAGGATCAGCACAAAACACAATGCGAATTTTAGAATGGCTTTGTGATGAAACTTTTAAAAAGCGGTATGGTATTTATTCTGGAGGACTTGGAAATGATTCAAAGGGAACAACATTGAAGAACTTAGTGAGATCAGCAGGTGTGGATACAAGGTTTGCAATGTTCTCAATTTTTTTTTTTAATTTTCATACAATAGATCTTTGTAAATACATCTTTTTCCAGATATGCAATTCATTCAACTTTACCTACTGGACAGTGTATAGCACTGATAAATGAATCATCTCGTAGCCTTGTTGCAAATATAGGTGCTGCTGGTGTATATACTACAGATGACTTCAAAAGATGCAATCTGTCATTAGATAAAATAAAAATAATTTATATTGAAGGATTTTTTATAACTCACAGTTTTTCTGTAGCAAAAGAACTTGTTACACAGGCACAACAAAGGAATATAATTGTAGCTTTTAACCTGAGTGGAGTATATATATTTAATGTATATAAATATTTTTTGATTCTAAATTGATACACTAATACAGATATAACGAACATGATGTTAACAACAGTATTATATTGATTTTTATAGGATCATCATGTAGCAATATGTGAAATGGTTGGACATGCAAACATTGTGTTTGGAAATTCAAGAGAAATGGAAGCTTTGGCTCAAGCATTAAACATTACATACGACGATGTAACTGACATACCATTTTTACTAAATAGTCTTAAAAGAATAGCAGTTAATGTTTACAGTGTGTATACAAATTGGTGGTCTCGCGGTGGAGTATTTGTTATGACCCAAGGTGGATCTGCACCAGCAATTGCTGTTTATGGG
The DNA here is from genome assembly GCF_051020975.1 of Osmia lignaria lignaria. Classification (NCBI taxonomy): domain Eukaryota; kingdom Metazoa; phylum Arthropoda; class Insecta; order Hymenoptera; family Megachilidae; genus Osmia; species Osmia lignaria. The sequence goes on from NC_135041.1 coordinate 14,200,065, forward strand.
AAAGGTTATTCAGTTCAAGTAGGTCAATTTGTTCAACCATTTATAAAGATCAATCTGTAGATTAAAGGGTTGACTAATGATTGTACTATATTTTATTTAGGTACAACCATTTAAACCGAAAACTCCAGTTGTAGATACAACAGGTGCTGGTGATTCTTTAGTAGCTGGTTTTTTAGCAGGTGTTTTAGCTGGCTGGGAACCAAAAGATTGTTTGGAATATGGTTGCAAAGTAGCATCCTTTATGGTAACAAGACTTGGAGTCATATTACCAACAAATGTTCCACCAGATTTATTACAATAATGTTAATGACTTAATATTTAGATATAGTTTGTTATTATCTGTTACTTATTTGCCTCGTGTAAAATTCTATGAGTAATTTTTACTCAGAGTTTTATTAAAAAAAAGAAAAACTTATTGTGATAATAGAAATGTATTTATGTTTATATATAGTTATATGATAGTTTTATGTCAATGTTGCAGAGAAATTTTTAGTTTATTTGACGTTATATAAATGTTCTATTTGTGAAATCTATTAGTGATTACTGTTTTTCTGATATAAATGATGTTATGTATTTATCTTATAGAATTTATATATTAGTAAATGGACATAAGTAACATGGTGCTAATGAAGTTCTGTTTTCAAAATTTTTTAATTATTCAGTTATTCAGTTATTCAATGAAGCTTTAATAAAATAGGAAAAATGTTTGAATATTCTACTTTATTATATGTGTAGATCAGTTCAGTTTTAACCTTAGAAAGATATGGATCTTGATGTTAAGTTATCTGTTATCAATTTTTAAATTGATGAATAAAAGATGTTATGCATATAAGATTAACAATGTTGGTATATAAAAATTGTACAAATGTATTTTTGAATATAGAATACATATTACTTTGGAAATTATTTCATTTTGATTTTACTATCTCTAATGTACTTATCTATAAATTTGTAAATAAATTAGTACAATTTCTTTCATATTTTAAAGATTAAATACAAATTCCTATTATTCATTCACTGAGAGACCATAACTGTCATACGACGAATTATAATTTGTAAATGGTTATTATAGTATAGTAAATACTACATAATAATATAGCGTTATAATAACCATTGCCATATTTCATATTTATAAATAAATTTTTAATAATATTTAAGTAAATTTATGAACATTTGAAACACGTAATATGAGCATGCTCTTACCTTACTACTGTAAGCAAAGAAGAGAGGGCAGTTTGTTTTTTACGCGTAAGAAACTTGATTGAAACTAAAAACTTCAACAATGTCTATGGTAAGAATTGAAGTGATTTATATTTACATGGATTTTACATTAACATTTGTTTTTGCTATAACACTAATGAAGATAATAATTATTAAAAGTATCATTTGACACATTTTCTAACCCTAGTTCCTGATTGGAATAATATTAATACAGATATTTTAATTGTACAAGATTTAGAAAAATTAGAATGATTAGAAAGATTAAAAAATGTATCAATAGGTTACAAATATAATTTATAATATATATTATTTAGGAAGTTTTAATATTATAAAGAGAAACTTCTGAAATTTTTAATGCTAACTGATAGGAATTTGTACATTTTGTATTTCTACTTTAATTTATTTATTTTTAGCGTCCAGATGATCATAGAAGAAAATGGAACAGAGAAGAGTACGAAAGAATAGCACTTCAGCGTCTCCAGGATGAAATTGCTGAAGAAGAATTGGGCATTCCCAAACAACCAGCCGTAAAAAGGGAATTGCTCAAACAACGAGATTATAAAGTTGACCTTGAATCTAAATTAGGGAAAAGTGTTGTTATTAATAAAAACACACCATCTTCTCAGACTGGAGGGTAAAGATAAATTTAAAACTCTTTAAGCGAAATGATATGAACATAAAAATTATAATATACAATTATTATGTTTGCAGATACTATTGTAATGTTTGCGATTGTGTTGTGAAGGATTCAATTAATTTCTTAGACCACATCAATGGAACAAAACGTAATCAATTATGCTTAGAGTTATAAGCAATATTTTAATGATGTTAAATTGTTATATTGTATTTTTAGATCAGCGTAATTTGGGCATGTCAATGAAGATCGAAAGATCTACATTGGAGCAAGTTAAAGCCCGTTTTGCAATGAATAAAAAGAAACTGGAAGAAAAAAAGAAAGATTATGATTTAGAGCAAAGAGTAAAAGAATTGAAGGAAGAGGTTTGTTTTGTTTTTTGCATGTAGCTTTTTATAAACATGTTCAATTAGTTAACAGGATTATTCGTGTTATTTATAGGAAGAAAAAATTAAAGAATACAGAAAAGAGAAGAGAAAAGATAAAAAAAGAAAAATTGAAGAAATCAGTGATGACAATGGTGGACCTTCTGATGAAATGGCAGCAATAATGGGTTTCTCAGGTTTTGGTTCTAAAAAGAAGTGACAGTGAAATATTATCGGATTATCTATAAAACAATGCCTTTTGAAACTTTACTCTTAGAGAAGATTGCAGTGTTAGGTATTCGTTTTTTTGCAGAACGTTTCATTTGACAATTAACATTGAACATTACAAGATCAGGGATAAATAAGACTGATCTTAATAGAAACATTGATCTTTTATATAAATATTTATGTTTATAACACGTTCAATAATTTAATTTATTCCCTTTTTCTTGTATGGTCAATGTTTTGAAAGTACGGATACTTTTTGTATTTGTATTCGATACGATAAATAATACTTTTTTAAATATCATGAAAGTATATTGATTTAGAAAATAATAAAGACAGAGCTATTATGAAAGTTATGGGAAGTAGCTTTGGCCTGATCAATCACTTATTGTTAATCTAATTTAGAGTAATCGCAACGCTACAAATCAAGCTTTCAAAAATATATCTATTTACAGTTTTTCTGGACCACTGATGTAAGAAATATTATTTAAACGATGTTTCCTGACTTGTCAATAAAAAAGTGTAAGATTTTATAACTCAAATGCGTTATTATTAACACTTATTAAATGTTTTCTGTAGCTGTATCATGATCATTTGTAGGACTTTCTCTCTTGTAGTTTTAATCTCTCGCTCTTTAACTCGGCTCCGAGAAGAAGGAGGAGAAAATAAATCCAGAGGAGGGTTCTGCGAGACGTAGCTCACACTCACAGGAGCGCGTCCTTTGCATGTATACGTGCACTCTCTCTTTCTTTCTTTCTGATGTTGAGGAGAGAATGTATCGAGGAAGATCGAAACAACCAAGCGTGTATACGCTTTTCCTACCCAGAACTTAAGTTCTGGGAGTTAACTCGGTTCATCGTTGGAATCGTAGTCCAGTATAGTCGTGGCCACGAAGAGTCCACGAGTGCCGCCATTTTTCCGAAGGTCAACCATCTATATTAGTTAGGGAATCGGAAGTATTAACTTTAGAGGTCGTTCCTCCGTGAACCAGTTTGCACGTGATTTCTGCTTTTATACCGAGAGTGCACGTGCGTCAAGTGATGTGCATCGATTTGACGTTTCAATATTCTATACCTTTTCTTTTTTTTTTTCATTACAAATTTATCATTTACTGCTAGAGTATTGTAAAGTTTATAACGAAAGGAACGGGGGGATTAAAGAGAATCAAAGATTGATAACTTAAGAATTCATGCATGTTTTAAACGAAGAAAAGTTTGAAGGAAAATGTGACGTTTTAAGATATCTCGTCAGAATGTCAGAAATTAAGATATCCTGACAGAATCCGTTGTGGTAGAAACTTTTGATGGACATCGAAATAACTTAACGTATGCCTTCAACGGGGGTGTTCAGTGAACTTGTGATTTAAGGAAAACAATCAGTTTAACGATGTCACGAAATCTTCAACCTATTCAGGAATGTAATTCTGGAAAATCAAGTAAGTAGAAGATTATCAAGGTGTTAAATTTGCAAATAATAATAATATTGTCATCTTCTACCGAATAAACATTGTCTACCGAGTATAATTCAACGAATCACGTGAATTTCTTTACGCATGTTGCACGCGTTCGGCAGAGCACGGTTTCTTGTTCTGAAACGACTCGGTACTTTCCCTTTTCTTTTCCACGGAAGTGAAAATAATCGGGCTAGAGTGAATTCTATCCATTATACTTTAAACTCTAAACTTTTAACTCTTGTTTTCAAAATTTCTGCTTACTCGCGCGCGATCGATCGCCTCTATCAAATAAATCTACCGAAACGATCTACCGCTGATCACCGCGTTCAATTTCTTGTTTATTTCAACATTAAACTAACCGATAAATTGATATTAGATATTCTATTAAGATAGAAAGGAGACGAAATAGAAAGTTTACATTTATAATATTATATGTATAATGCTACTATTTATATGTAATACGCACTGCTGGAGATTTCAATGCTGGGATAGAAACATTTTGCGTCTGCAAGAAGAGTAGTTTTCTTGAATATTAATCGATGTAAATGCAAATCTAAATTAGTTATCCAAGCTTTAATGTTAATATTATAAATTTTATTTGAGCTACTTTTCGGAGCCGGCCCTGAATAGAAATAATAGAATTAAATAATGAATTAAAAGAATATTATCAATATTCGAAATGCTTCTTCGCTAACGATAAAAACTGCTCTTTAAACGAAGAGTATCGAGAAAGTAAACGTCGAAAGTAATGGATGAAAATTACCTCGAGAAGAACATAAACGATATACGCGTTCCTCAGAATTTTCTGAAAGTCTTTCAATGTCCAGTTTCTAACAGGTCGTCTCTCGGATTTTGTACAACAGTGTCCCCAATCGTTAGAGGTTTCTCCTTCGGTGTTTCACCGACTAAAATGAAAAAACACGTTTGTTAATGATCCTGTAACGATTCGTCTTCGATCACCGATCTATCCGTTACGATCGTGACGATTTTATTCCTGTTCTTTTTATACGTATGCTTCAACTTCACTCTCGTTTAAAGTACTCGCTTACCCGAAGAATCATTCTCCGATTCTTCGCTTTTCTTCTTCCTGAGGATTCGAAAGAGAAAGAGAGAAACTCCGACCCGAATCTCGAGGCTAAAAAAGCTTTTGTTATCAAATAGAAAACGAGAATAACAGTTACCACGTCTTTAACAGAGCGAATCTTTGCTCAGAGTCACGGTGTGATTTCAATAGTTGTAAGTACCGTGCGATTAAATCTCTCTGTTACACGTTTTTAATTGAATTACACGCGTTTACTTTTGGATAATGATCGACGTATAACAATAGCGCGCTCCCTAATTTCCTCCGATCAACTAATGGCGCTCGATAATTCCCCCTATGCAACTGACGCGAGTTTCTCCAAGGGTTGACGTTTACCAATTATTCTAGCGTTTACTTTTGGATAATGATCGACGTATAACAATAGGCTCCCTAATTTCCTCCGATCTAGGTGGTTAATTAATTGACGCACTATAATTCCCTCTATGCAACTGACGCGAGTTTCTCCAAAGGTTGACGTTTACCAATTATTCTAGCCTTTACTTTTGGATAAAGATCGACATATAACAATAGGCTCCCTAATTTCCTCCGATCAACTAATTGACGCACTATAATTTCCCCTATGCAACTGACGCGAGTTTCTCCAAAGGTTGACATTTACCAATTTTTCTAGCGGTATATCGTGTGTTCAACTATTCGCCTAAAGATAAACGTGTAAGAATTTGCCATGGTACGAGGCAACGATTATTATCGAGCAGCAGAACGCTTCGACCTCTAACACCTGTTGGAGACGCGCGTCTTCGTCTCGGATAATAAAAGGGCTTGGAAGCGTACGGTGTTCTCACGCGAGAGAAAAGCATGCTTCCACCTTTACGATCTTCCTTCTTCAAAGTTAACGGTCCTTTGCTACTATCCGCAATTTTCCGATGACAACAGTTGGTTCTTGCCCAAGGTGAAACACCTCCTGATGCATATGTCAAACGACCACGAATGAACATTGATAATGAAACGTAAATCGTACAGACAAATCTCTGCGTTTAGATTAGTATTACCGTAGCGACATTACAAACATAAGGCACCGGATGATTCGATACTTTATTCACCATTTGCAAATGAAACGAGAAAATCTTTTTGGGAATTTAAAAGAAAATCGAAGTAAATTTTAAGTAAAAAGCCACGATGGATGTGAAACCTTTTTCGTCATCCTGGTCACGAACGAGAGCCAGATCCATACGATCGACCTCCAGCCACCTCCACGTCGACGAAGAATTGTTTCTGGTTAAACCAAAGCCAAGAAACGACATTTGCCTTTTGTGGTCGATCGGGTGTGCAACCCGTTCGGTGGAGGAACTCTTGGGAAGAAGAAACAATGTAAATTAATCTCGTGGTTGAAGTTAGAGCTTATCGACACGTTTAGTATCTAAATCTTCCAATTACCGATCCACCGTCTTCGAATATGTTCGTCACGCATTGATCGTGACATCCGGCGGACCCAATCACCTAGATCGTAATCGTCGCATCCGACAATGGTGGCCGAACTGACGGACATACCGATTGCGAGCGTAGAACGAAAAACACCTACGGTTGACCCAGGGAAGCTTCGATCCTCTGCCAGGCGAAGGAACCGACCTAGGTGGATCCAGACGGCGACTCGCGAGCCGATTTACAGCGTGTTGGACAGCAACGAACGTGTGGTACCTAGGAACGATTTACCCGTAGGTGTAAAAAGGAAGGTGGTGGTGATCAGCGCGGTGAAGAGCGATAAAAGAGGAGATAAACCGACGGCTGAAGAGGTAGAAGATGAAGATCCTCTTTACAGCGTGGTAAGGAAGCCTAAGAAGGTTCGTTTACCATCGGAAACCGGCGGCTTCTTCGAGAGAAGAAGCCTTCAGCCCATCAAGGAAGGCTCCTCCGAAGAGAAGACTTGTTCGCGACAAGAGGAATTGAGAAAGTGGTTGCAAATCGCTTCGAAACAGCTCCCGGAACCACGACGATTATTTACTCACGGTGAAATGTACACGAATCATCCTGGAGATCACGATCAATTACCACGATCCGTTTCCATGCCTCGAGGAATCGTTGGTCTAGTCGGACCTTACCGAGTTTATCAGAATCCGAACGAAAGAAGAGAGTACATGCTCCAGGAAGAGGAATTGGTCGAAGAGGTGGTCGATTCCGTGAGTGAAATAGCTGCTCGGGAGAACGATACCAAGGAACATCGTCAGAGAGCGAAATGGAGGATCAGGGAGGAAGACGAGGAGACCTTGGTACCCGATATCCGTGACATTCCTGGCCTCGAAGAGTTCACCGGGGAGGTAGACAATAAGGAGACGTCCGAATGGAAACAGGTCGACGATCAGAGTACCATCGAGTATAATAAAACTGAGGAGATATCGAAATCTAAGGACGAATCTAAGGGTAGTTTCAGTGAAATTCTCACTGGTAAAGAAGAGAGAGCGATTGATGTGCCCGATGATACTTCCACTATTTCTACATCTTTGGTGAAGGAGAAGAAGGGTGAGAGAGATCGTTTGATTATTAATTAAAGAGAGTAATTACTATAAAAGATTTTCATTATGGAGTGGATGATGAAATATCCTTCACACGCGACACGGTTTCGTTTATTAAGACGTCTGGAATTTGTATGCAAGTTGCTCGTTAGCCATCGTACGGTATCGTACGAAAAGAAGCAGCCTAGCGGTAGATACGACGTGGTGTGCTTTGTCGAGCCTTTGTCTGGCTACGTGCGACGTGTCTTTATTAGTCGACTTGACCAATATTCCTCTGCAGTCACTGCTAATATCTAATTCGTTTCATCGAATAACGGTATTGCAATTGGCTGGCCCGACTGTTCAGGATTTAGTCCGAAGGTGTGGAGAACGTTCACTGCCCTCCTTACCTCGGAGTTACTTAAAAATTTGGAAAATTAATTTTATATATCTATATTACATCTTACGATCAAGGATTTACGTAGAAATGTTGCTAGTTGAATGAATATCGTATACGGAAACGTTAAACGGCTCTCATGAATCTCACAGCTCAATTACTTTTTATCGTATTTTGTGGGAATGAATAGACATCAACTTTCGCTGTTTTTCTGCCTCTCGTTTTGTTTCCTCTCTTTCACGGTGTAAAAGCTTTACGTTCAGTATCATGGATCTCTTGATTCTTCATGGAAAATATGAGATAACTACTTCCGGTATTATTATTGAATTTAAACGCGGAATCAAGAGTTTTTATAACTTCGAGAAAAGTGAGATTTTATCGTTGATAACTTTTCCAAGCACGTGACTTTCTTTCGTATTTCAAGGAAAATAATATGTACAAGTTTGTGGATCCGTTTGAAAAAGATTCACCGATGGATCTGGGTCACGGATCACGATCACGATCTCGCATGACGAGCAAATGTCTTTCTGTGTCGTTTATATCGTTAATGACGCAAAACTGAACGACGCGCATTTCGTTTCATGGAAAAGAAAGTGGAGAAAAGTCGTCGGGTCTTTTGAATCCGTTCTCTGTGCCTCAACGCGATATCATAGGTTTTGTCTTCGATGACCCTTTACTTTCACGTTCCACTTTGCACTCCGTTTCATACCTGCTATCAACGAAATCATTAATCATCGAAGTGAGATCAATCTGAGATCAAGTTTTGGCTTTCGTAATTAACGATTGCTTTTTTTATTGTCCCGCGTTAGATGAATTATCTGTCGCGATAATTTTGAAGAGAAATTCTTCTACAAGAAGGAAAGTACATTTTTCACGGAAATAACCAGTAGCGGTTGAATTCTTTCTACTATAAATTACACATTGATTTGTTATCGATGCATCGTTGAACACAGAGGTACGAATGAATTATTCAATAAAGAGTTTCTAACCAAGTCGCACGTGAAATTCTTACGAGGTGTATACATACATTTTTTTTCACGTATATTTTGCGTTGATAGTTTTTCGCGAACATATGTTTACCCAGGCTCGTTGAAAAGATAAAAAGACTTTAATTCTGTACCGCGATTAACGTCTGTTTTCTTTCCGTTAATAATCGTTTGCACTTTAAAGCGCAGTTAAACGCTTGGCATTTGATACGCGATGCTTGTCAAGATCAAGAATACCGTTTAATATCATGGTAAATGTTACACAGGATTTTGTTCAACTTCTCACTGCCCATATGGCGTGTGTCTATTTCGAATGAACGTCAGATCGCTATAAAAGATGTTAGAGATAGCATTGTCATTTTTAAGAGATAGTTTTACTTATCTAACTACAACCACTTTGCCCCGAAAATCAAATGATCATTTTTCGATGGGATTCCAAAGATTAATCGAAGGAATATCAAATTAGAAGACTACAGTCATCATTTTCTGCTACGGTAAAGGAGCCGTTTAGTTTCATGTGCCGTAAAATGAGGCGATTAGTCTCGCATGGCTGAAGTATCAAAAGAAGTATGCAGCTGTGCAGGGACAGAGTTGTCGTTATCCTTTTAGAAAAAAAAAAAAAAAACAAGAAAAAACAAACGTAATCTGCAATGATTAAAATCAGCTAAAAAAATAAACACGTTGGAGAAGATGAAGATTAAATGACCGATTTAAACTTTTTAGGATCGTGGTAATGATCTATCTTTATCACCTTTGATATGATGTAGTACCCCTATCTATCATTATGATGAAATTCTAAATTCTAAATTCTAATGTTTCATTATACACTTATTTACAATACATTAATTTCAAGTCTCCTCTTGGCTATTAATTTTGCAGATTTATGCGATGTACTCGTACAAGGTACTCGCCAGGCTTTGAAAAATTATCGCACAGACATATTAGCGTGAATTAGAGAGGGACGATATAATTGATGCGACAGGTGGTTGCAGTGTATTTTTTTTCCCTCGTTCTGGTAGCGTGGCACGAGTAGCTCGGTTAATAATAATGCCGTAATAAGTTATCTAATTACCTAGCCACGCTCTACAAGACGAACTATTAACACCAGATTGCCGGAGCGAGTCAATTTGACTCATTTACGATTTTATTGCTTAAATTATTTTTTTTAAAAACATGTTGGTTTTTAACTAATTCCTTTCCTTCCCATTCCAAAAATCTATTTATCCGGCAATCTAGTGTTAATCGCGATTTGCAAAATCGCAAAGTGTCCTCTGAAATTGCGAAATAGCTAATTTTCTCTAGTTTTCCTACATTGCAATAAAATAAAAGTTGCAATCTAACTTTAGGAAAGTAATTAACTTCTTCTGAAATTTCAAAGAAAAAATGGTTTCCAGGTCGTTTTCCAATTCCATAAAAAAAAAAGATTTCAGTCTTCTTCGACGTGAAAATAAAAGCAACGTAAGCTGAACGAAGCTAAAAGAAACGAACATCATCATCGTCCTCCTGGTCATCTTCATTATCATCATCGACATAATCATGCACATCATGGTGACCACCACCACCATCATCGCCACCACCATCATTTTGTATCCACTGGAAGATGTTCTCTTCTGGGTTACTTGGCATTCTGTTTCGCGATAGTGTCCGGAGCGTTTCTTCCTTGTTATCTCTTCAGAAAAGTTGTCGATTCTTCATCATGGACGGTGTTTCGAGGGTACCCGTCAACGCTATCGTCTTCTTTTGACAAAAAACGTATAAACGAGGTAAACCTTGAATATCGTTATCGTATACCAAACGATCAATTTCTTATATACAATTTAATATTAATCGTGAATCGTCGATGATTCGTTATAAATAATTGGCGTGTGATTTATAGCTACGATTACGAATAAAAGTTCAGATTGATCTTTTTGCAAGAACAGGAAGAACGCGAATCTCTCGAATCCTTCTACCAGCTGACAGACGAGTTTCTACTTGCTTTTTCTGCAATTCTTCAACAACGTAATGACGGTAAACCGCAACAGCTGAAATTCGCCGCGACCCAATTTCCTACCAACCGGATCAGAAATTTCACTTGAAATATATATATCAATTTTATATTAAAATCGCTAAACAAATCACGTAACATCCCTTCTTGCATCATTAATGACGTTTTATAAATGATGCGCCCATAATTCATATTCAAAATGACACATGAATTGATTTTGCAATTAATATTATATCCCCTTGACAGACACAAAGCGATGGTACTAGAAAATAACGGAACATCTTTTACCCTTTGAAAAGGCTTATTAAAACCGGTCATCGCTCGGCAGCCATGGCTGTCCATTTGTAATGGATCACCGCGAACCTTGTTGAGAAAAGTCATCGTGGATCGTTTTTCATTTCACGGGATTTCAGATACGTCCATCTTTAATATCATTTTTCAGATCTTCGAGGAATTTGAATAGGTTCGAGATTAGCGATTCTCGTCGATCGAGCGCAGGTTTCTCGAGTTCCTTTCATAAATATTGAAACGGGAGGAAAGTGAAAATATTGAACGATTAATCTAATTTTCGGTGCGTCATTCAATTAAATCATCTCGAGGCTAATTCCGAATCGTTTGATTATATTTAATCGAGTAGAACTGTTATCTGTCGAGATAGACGTAAAATTTTCCCTGGAATTAATTACACGGTAACGCGCTCTCGTTAATTATCAGTTATTCAACTCATTTTCGTATCTCGTGTAGGCGGAAAAAAAAAAAATAAAAAGAATACATATAGACTTTCGAAGAAATTACTCCTATTGTTATTAGAGGGATCATAATCGCTAATTGAGGGATCATGGTCTTTGAATAAAAGAATCTCTGCTGAGAGATTTATTATACGTTCGGTCCATCGCAATCCCGTTTTCTAAACTTTGTTTTCTCCAACATTTTCTTCACCCGTAATTTCGATTTGTTCCGTTAAAGCTGGCTATAAATTATCGAAATCTTTCTACCGAATCCGCGGAGGTACGAATTCTTGTAGCGAAAGTTACGCGTGTCACTCCACTGACCCAAAAGGCCAAAGAGAGTGGAGTTAATTAAGACGAGTTTTTTGTTTTTCTATGTACAATTGTTCGCAAATGATTCGTTTGAAAGACTTTAAAAATGTTGCAGCCAGCAATGAACAGAACGACAAGGACAGCCTGAACGAGACGGGAAGCACAACGGGTGGCACGGTGGAGGGTGCACCTGGGGGTGCCCCTAACAGGGGTGAAAGAAACCCTGAAACCGAGGGTACTACCGTCGAGACAACGAGAACCTCGGTCCCTTCTAGGTCTCTGGTCTCTAGGATTTTATCTAAGACACGCTCTACGAACGATCTACTGGACCATTCTGAGCCCTTGTAAGACTAATTTTGGCTAATTTATGTAATTAGAGCGAAGAATTTTTCTGACCTTTTAACTGAAAATCTAGATTATCAATTTTGACCATTTCTTGCAAGTCGATCACAGGGTCAGAGATCAATGATCGGAGAAACCGATACCCATGTTAAATCTATAAGAGAAATCGGAATTACGATATCGCGCGAGCTTTCAATTCGCGTGTTCCGTAAATTAAAACTAGAATTGTTTTGTTTTGGTCGACTGAATCTCTAGATAAAGTAATTTGTAATATACTTTTACGATTTTACTTACAGTTCGCAGCTATGGATCGTTCTATCGAATGTCTACGGTCAACTTATCATCGTGATGATGATCGCTCTGTGCTTGGCAGAGGTGATGGATACACCTGTTCCTCTTCTAAGTTTGCAAGTAAGTCGAGAGATCTTCAAATTTCTTCTAGATCTAAAATTTTCGAAACAATTTTCTCTGCATTACTTTCAACAAAAACAGATCAGTAATTCAATTTGCTGACTCACCATAGTCGTATTTGTCGAGCTTAAAAAGTTTCTCTCTTCAGAGATAAAAACATGACGCCAGAAGGTGTTCGGCCTGTAAAACATTGCGAATATTCTAGTCAAAAGGATGTCTGGTAACACGTTCGGCAATATTTCATCGAGCACTCGTCGGGGAACGGCTATCGCAATCAGTTGAACGTTGCAAAATGCATAGAGGTAGCACGTGCATCGTGCTCTTTAATTTTCGCGTGCTCCGTCTGACCAACGTAAAAATCATTTTCTTTTCCGCTCTGTGACGATGAACTTTACGATCGTCGTACATTTTTTTCAAAATTTCCGTGTTAAATAACGGTACAAGAACTCACAGATGCGCAATTCAGACCGAGAATGCACCTAGGTTGCACTTTGAACAACTGCGTTCGCAACAGAACTATAAATTAAATGTTCAGTAGTTTCTAACAATAATATTCAATTTATATACCACAGATGATTTCCAAGTAGCTCGTGGCATGTTAAAATTATACGAATGGAAAATAAGATTTATGTGGAACACGAAGAAGTTTCAGCCTGATGATTAATTCGAGTTTCTTTTAATAATCATTTTTATGATTATACAGTGTGAAATGGTTAAAATGTATGCAAATACGATAATCTTTCCTGTAAACTCTTCAATCACGAATCTCATCACTACCGATCAGACAAAATTCAGAACTAATTGCATTCGTTCCATTAAGCGACATATGGTCGCGAGTGTAACATCCATTATGTTAAAACACAGTGATACATCAACGTTGACCGTGAAAGATCTCTGAAAGGTAAGAAAAGCAAACAGCTGACGGTATCCCGATCGTTTCACTTCCTCTCGAACGGCATTCGTAATTATGCCTCCACATTTTCCCTGGTATTATGGATCAAGTTGAGTCGTGATGCTGTTGGGTCACGGTAACAGTAATTCCAGGAATCAAAGCTACGATTTTCAAGGTAATTCAAGTATCTGGTACACCTGGTGGTGATTCTGAATTACGAACCAAGACCGTAGATCTACGCTCTTATTTCATTTACAATTTCATCGAGTTTTTCATTCGAATGAAAATGATGGATCATTTTCCAGGGAGTGTTTCTGATGTACCTATACGTTGGAAGCATAGCGGTGATCATCAGTATCTATATTTGGGTGTTGGTGGACAGCTGTGGAAGTCTTGGTACCGGTGCGGCCGGTGTCGACGACGCGGAACTCGGTGGAGCGTCCTTAACCAGGTTCGGATCATTGAAACGCGCTCACATCTCGCGATCTAGAACAGCACCGACGAGTTTTTACATACGTGTCGGAGCGCTACGTAAGTTTCTCCTGTAGTATTATTTATCTTATGGGTATTGAAAAGTAACAGTCGGTATTCCTGCAGTCTTTGGTTTAGCGACCCTCGTCTTCAACGGTTTGGAAATGGCGATGCATTCGATGATGCAAGGCGCTGAATGCTTGAGCGACGTTGTTTTCGTGCATCCGGTACTTCACGGTCTCTTCACCTTCCTGCAAATGCATTTCCTATTCGTTAATTCGCAGGTGGGTTGATTTTCAATTTTTCAGACTCTCATATTTAGCTGAGGTATAAATGATTGATTGTGTATTAATTGTACATACAGGTACTCGTAGAACGATTTGGATTAGCAGCAAGGTTCGGATTCATCCATCTGGCAGCAACGAATATCGCAGTATGGGTTCGTTTAGTCATTTGGGATTCTGCTCAAGAGTGGACGTACTTCGTTCACCTGGCGCAGCGAGGTTTGCACAACTCCGTTTCACCCTTGAATCTCCGTGGCTTCCCAGAATCACTGATAAGACATACTCGAGATTTGATAGGTTCGTTTCCCTTTCAACTTTTAACAGCATATATTTTCAACAAACTATACGTTTACATTTCAGATCATTCTTCGAGCGAAAAGGACGTCTACCAACCGTATCAACCAATTTCGAATGAACAGATCGATCAAGTGATCGCCTTACAGGAATGCTTGAACACAAATACCCTGGGTCAATTATGGACATCTAGTATGCCGTTTCTCTATCCGTTTATAGTGCAATTCAGGTACGTATCTCGCAATGTTAATAATTCTTACAGTTTCTAAAACTATCCTGTTTGATTTTCAGTTTGATCGCTGCTGCTGTGACTTTCGTGATGGGTCAAAATGTCGGGAGGAGTCGTCTGGTGCATAAACAGAAGTTCCATGGCAGCAAGGATCTGGCTAGTCACACCAAAGTTGGCTGCGACGGTTCCAGCAAAGGTTTATTCCTCGGCATACTCTGCATGGTTGCTGGCATAGTAGTCATACTGATCTTCCTCGTCGTCAGAGAAGACGAACACTTCCCTTCGGCCACGTTATCCTGGCTGACCTGCGGTACTCTGACCAGCATTTTAACCCTGAGCACCTTGATGACCGCCAGTGGTCTCGTTCAAGTACGTCAGATGTCCGTGGTGAGCAGAGCACCGGCAGCATTGGACAGCCTGCTGTCGAATGTAGCTCTGTTCGGAGTTCAACTATACTCCATTTTCACCATCGTCGTTTCCGCGTGTTCCTTGGCTCTTCTCGAGGACGTGAGCAACGAGACTCGAGGAAGATACATCATGTTGCTAGCTGCGTCCATCTTGCAACTGGTCCAGTCTTTCGCTCAAAGTACCTTAATAGCAGAAGCCTCGAAGAGATCCTGTATAACCCGTTTCCAGATAATAGCAAAACCTGCCAGGCAAGTGATCACTTTCCTGTTGTTCAGCAATTCCGTTCTCTGGGCGTTCGACACTGTGATCACCCAGAATTGGATCTCGCAAGAGCTCCAGTTGAGATTCTTCGGAGTCCTCGCCTGGGGAGTTATATCCAGGATCGGTCTTCCTTTATTGATCTTCTACCGGTTCCATAGTTGCGTGTTGCTGCTAGAAGCATGGAATAAATGTTATAGAATGCCGAGAGGTGAACATCCGCTCAACTGACGACACAGAACGCTGCGCCCATGTTTCTCTAGGTTTGTATATATCACTTTTAATCCGTACCAATGTGATACCTGATGAAATTATTTCTTCTTCAGATTGCAGCCGAGATCGCACCGCTCCTATTGTCGCAGGAAGGTAACCATAAATCTACGCAAGGGTAACGAATGGTCATCCACGATCCAGAGAACCCCGAAGAGATTGTTCAGCCCGAATTCGGTGCATTTCGTTCCTTTCGTCGACAATCGGCTCTACTTCGACCCGAATTCTTTGTTTCGCATCGAACCAGCTCTTATGGATCTCTCCAACTTGGAGCACGCTCTACAATCGTCCAGAAGAAAGTTGCAACGTCATCACCATCATCATCATCATCATCATCATCATCTTCATCGCAATCATCATCATCATCATCATCATCGTCGTCATCAAAAGAAGCACCGGCGCGTGGTCAGTGATCCAGGCACAAGAAATTGGAACACCGATGATCTAGAAGTGAAACGACATCGTAGAATGTTTAGCTACGACACTGGTATCACTGGGCTCAGATTGTTGGAGACACCGGTAACCGAGGCTGACAAGGAGGTTCTATCACCTGACGAGACGAAGACGTCGACATTCAGGAAAGTGCCATGGCATCCGAACTTGCACATGCTCAAAATCAGAAGAACGTAGCACGGTAAAATGACGTACGATCTGGGTCGTTGGAATGATTCGACGGGAAATATCCAACCAGAGTTGCACGATCGTTTCGTTACGCGCTTTTCACTCTTCTTTCTAGAATCAGAATTCTTTCTATTCATTTATTATAGATATCCTTTAGATCGTTCCATGGTCAGTTATAGTTTAGTCAAGGGAATTATTTCCAAAGCTTGAAAAAATCTGTAAAAAATGAAAGTCTAAATAAGTGAAAATGTAAGAAGAGAATTTATAGACGTCGAGTTGTTACTTGATGGAATAACGGGTAACGATTATCCCTAAGAGTACAGTACCTTCTTTTTCTTCATTTTACGTGCAATATTATCGTTTGTAAGAAATAAACAGGTAGGAATTTATTTATTGTGCAAGTCATGCAGATAGTACGTTTTAACTATTAGCCATCGAGGTTAGGTTTTTTATTTTTCTCAAGCAGAACTATGTGATTATTATCGTTAAACCGCGTAACATTTCTCTTTTGTATATATTTATTTACGAGTGTTCTGCCGGTGAATAAGAACTGTTGATATTTATACAGCACTATATGATATATTTATTGAAATCGCTTCAATTTATAATGAAATTCATTTCCTCGGTAGAAGATATCGCTATAGAACGAATTAGCAGAGTATCGTACGAGGATAAAACGAGAAGGAATTTCATGAACGAACAACGACTCAATCAAGGCCAACGTCTGATTGTTCGGTAGAGGGTGGTGGTGGTGGTGGTGGCGGTGGTGCTGCACCATCGGTACTCGGGAAATTCGGCATCCCACCTGGCATACCAGGAATACCAGCACCACCAAATTTCGAAGCCATCTTGTTGATAAACGCCATGATCTTTGGATTCCTCTGGTACTTCAAGATGGACGCTGGATTCGAGGAGATCTCTTTACAGAACTCTGCTATTTCCGGCTCCTGTGAAAGCAAAATGATAAAATTAGAAAAAAAAAATGTATAAAAATACTTTTAAAAAACCCACAACAGTTTACCATTAGAGATTGTACAATCTCAGCGTCGTCTAAGAATTTACTGAAATCGGGCATTCCAGCAGGAGCGCTTCCGGTTGGATCTGCTTGGAAAGTACGAAAGTTTTCTTGAAAAGCTTTCGCGCTTTCTTGAGCGTTCTTTATTCTATCTTGCCTTTCGCGTTCTACCTTCTCTTGCATCTTGCGTTCCTTCTTTCTCTTGTGTTCCACTATTTTCCATGCCTGGAAATAACAAGTAGAATTAATGAAACCTTTAATATTCAAGCAGAGTTTCCCGTGAAACAACACCGTCTGTCCAAGACACATTGTGACCTCATACACGATTACGCTTATTATAGACCACGAAGCAGCCAAATTGGCCGGTAAACTTCGTTTCGAGGATCAATATTTTTCTTCTTTTCGTTAATCGCGGTTTACGATCTTCCTTTTTATTTTGAAAATGGTTGAAGGAAAGGGGAGTAGAGATTGACGGGCGTTGATCTTACGGAGTTAAGAGACGGGGAGAAGGTGTTGAGTGAAGTTTGTACGGGATGAAGAAGGTGGAGATAAGAAGAAAGGATAAGAAGTGGCGGAGATAGGTAGCAAGCGCAAGAACTTTTGCACGAGGGAGCACCACCTTATACGGCGGCGACCCGGGCTTCTAAATATAAAGGCGCCCGTCGTCCCGACGCTCCTCTCTGTCCGAGAGCACGCATTTCGCCGCGAATCTCTTCTCTTTGCTACACGCTTGCTTGCGATAACAGCCAGCTGGAATTTTGTTAATATTACTTTACGCTGGTATCGCAACATACTTCCGATTGAAAGCATAGAAACACTTCTCTTAGACCTTGTCCTCGTATCACTCATGTATTTTCAGAAGCGTCTAAATACTAGATCGTTTAACCAAATTAAATCGATCGCTAGTCAATGTCTTTGCGATCTGCCTGCAAATTCGAGAAAACCGGGCCGCCAAGAGGTATTTTTAAAATTACGACTCTACCAACCACCAGTGTCATCAGATTGTAAAAGATGAAGATAATGAATCTCCTCCTGATAAAAACCTAATCAGAAGTGTCTTCGACCTTCTGAAAGTCAGTCAGAATTTCCCATTCCCTTTCCTTTTCCTTTGGATAGTTTAATTTTAATTCAAGCCATTAGGGGACATCCGGTTCACGGCTACCTTAAAGTACGCGGAGTATATGAAAACCGAGCGGAATCTCGGTGTGATCGAATGAAAAAGAGAAAAAGGTGGCTGTGGGGTGCGAAGTAGAGGGGCGCCTTTGGGGTTTGGCGGTAGTGACAATGCCAGTTCCTCGCGGGCGAGTTGGAGTCGAAGGCGACTACCGAGTTAGACGAGCTGCCAGCCCTGGCTCATCGTGTAGTGCCTAGTGAAACGAGATGACGGGCTCGCGGCTGAGACCCGCGTACTTCGTGGGCCTCTTCTTGGCCCTTCTAGTCGTCGCCTTACAGGGTGAGTGACCTTCATTCCCAGGAAGCTTCTTGCCTCTTTGAAAAATTTCCCTTTCTATTTCATCCCTTCTTAAATTAATCATCTCGAGAAGATGACCATCCCCCTTTCAATGAGAAAGATTCCTTGTTTTACCCTTCGGTATACATCAGTGTCGTCGACTGTAATCGAACGATTTGTTATCGCGTTATTTATAACGAAGCATCAAGCGTTTTTTTTTTTCTGTCGGTGTCGTTTGTTTGCGTTAATCGTATAAATAAAGGAGGGTCGTGACTCGTGAATGCCGATCGTCAGGTACTCGAACTTGTTGCTCTTCGAAAATGTTTAAGAAGAGTATGTTCGGTATGTTCAAGGTGAAAATTCGGGAAAATGGTCGGAGACGTAGAAATCTGAACGGTCGATGATGTGGTTGACGTACTGACGAACGTGTGACGAGCGACGAAGGTCAATGTTACGTAAAGTCACTGGTCTGCGTCATCGGTTCCTGGCTCGTCGAACCTCTTCAGCATCGAGCAGACGCGCTCGAAACTGATCGATCGGCAATCTATTGCATCGATAATCACGACGATATCGTTAAAGGAAAAAAAAGGAAATTTTTCATTTACGTTTGAAACACGTGACATGCATTCGAGTTATCGAAAAATAATTTTTTTTAATCGATGTCCTGTTTAACAGAAGGGTGTCATGTACTTATGGTCGAATTAACGAAGCGAAACGAGGACGATCGAGTAAAAAATTTTGATCGCGTATTCAAGGATTCGTTATTTTGGGAATGAATGGAAACCGACTGTCAACAACTGGCAAATAATTACATAAGGACGGATATAAATCCGTGCCAGATTCTGCTCGAAATTCTGTAAATTCGCCGGTGAATTCCGCGTAAAGAGTTCGCTTACGAATTTGTAGATAAATATGAAAGAAAAAAAGAAAAAAAATGTATCTCTTCAACGATAAGCTGATTTGACTTTTACAGCGAAAGGATTAAATGAATAGAGATGCCTGAGAGCGCGAAACAAGCCTTCAGATTCTATCTTTATTCTTGCTAGCTATGCTTGCCAAACGACAGTCAGCTTACCTCTGCTTCCATTACCCATATCTTGACATTTTCGCAGATTATTTTGCAGCTGTATAATTTCAACATATTATCTTACAAAATCGCGATACTATGTATTTGCGGCCGCTGACGTAGCACCGTGCCAACGATCATCAGACGGAATTTTCAATTATAAAAGTCTTTGTAAATTTTTATTTACAATTAATCTTCTCTGAAAAATGCTTAGGATTATATGAAATTGTAACTGTTCAATCTAGCTAGATTTTCATCTAGCGACAAACAAAAGCGTGTAAAATGATAGAATCTTGTGGCAAAAAGCAGCCGAGTGCAACGAAAATGAAATTTCACTTTGAAATTCGCGTAACTTCTACTTCTTAATCGTCACCCTCGATTAGAAATTTAAGAAAAATCAAAGTATCACTGTAAATCTTTTGCTTTTGCATTTTTAGTTAGCCAACCGCGATAAATCAGGATCATCTTCGCGGTTAAGAATCTCGGTCAAAGTTGCGTGCAGATTTTCTTTTCTTTTACTTTCCTCTTCTATCTAACCGATAAAAATACGTTTCGCTCATCCAATATATAAATATTTTCAAGTGTTGCTCGGCTCAAAGCCGCCTACTCGCCGCTAAACTTAGAAACCGGCCTGGTCCCAGGTACTGCCTAGAAAGATGATATCGACATTTTCATCGACCGAGATTTTACGTCCTGTGTGCCACAAATTCTGTCACCGACGTCTACATTTTCCCTGGAATATTTCGCGATAAACGTACGCGTAGAAAAACGATGATCAACCTTAAACTTGAAAGAGAACCGACGTGAACGAGGACGAGTTAACTAGTCGTTGAAGTGTAAAATATAAAAAATTAAATAACGGTACGATGAAAAAGAAAATTGATAAAATACAGTTTCAGAAGGTCGATTCTGTTACAAATCTCATTTGTAACTTTCTATAAATCGTACTTGGTAGCATCCTATCTATTTCTTGTTGGCTACTTCGTAGCATCGTATGTTGGAATGCATTCAAATTACTAATACCTCTTTCAATTTTCAAGGTAGTATCCCTATCTACATATAATAATACACTGCTCTGTTTAAATATCCTAATCGTCATCGCTTATAATATAATTTATAACGTTTCAAAAATCTAACGTTCTTCATCGAAACAAATCCCCGGTGTTTAGAATCATCTGAAAACTAAATTTTCATTAATAATTCTATTTTTTTCCAATCTGTTTATCGGAACACGGTTGTTGTTTTTCATCAACACCTGTCATTGCCCGAGCACGCGGCTGACCCAGCTCTGCGTAACGACTTTGACAAGATCTTGCATCACTTGGGTCAGATATTTTTGGTGGTCGCGTGGCGTTAAACCCTCTTTGCTAAGCTTCACGCTCGGTTATCTAATACGCTCCGCGCCTTCTTTTGGCACCTTCTTCTGGCAGCCGAAGAATTCTCCAAAATTTACGCCTTACACCGAATACCTCCTATGATAATTTCAGGAAGATCCTTATTCACCTCGATTAATTTCAGGAGTGCAAAGCGAAGAAGAGCTAGAGGTGCCGCCGGAGGATCTATGTCGACCGTACATTGAGAAAGCGTTGAAGCACCTCGGTACAGGTAATGTTCAGATGTTGAAGGATATTCATCTGGAGCATAGCAATTTCTAGAATGTTTCGTTTGAAGGATCTTTGGAGCAGACCAGTACCGAGGCGGGGACCGACGCCGATAAAAGTCACGAGGAAGGAGAAGAAGGTGATGGGAAACCTGCGAGCGAATATGTAAGGCGTGTAAACGAATCGAGATTAAAGTTTAAGAAGAATACGAACGAGAAGAATGACTTTTTTCTTTAGGATGCCGAGCCAGGAACCGATGGTTCGAGAGAGGACGTGGCTACCGAGGAGGAGAAACAGGAATCGGTAGAGGCCGAAGGTGCGGATAGTACGGAACAAGGTGAAGAAGAGTCTGCTACCGCGTCCGCAGAGGCCGAGCAAAGCGCTGAGGCGGATGAAACCGAAGAAGGTAAAAATTTCATAAAAATAATTTCATTCCATCCGAATGAAAATATTCGTATACTGTGTAGGTGAAGCTGAAAAGGCAGAAGAACAATCTGCGGAGGCGGACGAAGGAACCGAGGAAGAGAAGGAATCTGTGGAGAATGTAGAAGGTGCCGCAGACTCAGAGCAAGATGGAAGCGAAGAGGAGAAGAAGTCTGGGGAGGAACCGCAGGTGGACGAAGAAGCTCAGACCGAGGATGGAAAATCCGACGAGGAAGGTGACGAGCAATCTGCCGAAGAAGCGAAACTCGACGAGGAGAAATCCGACGAAGCCAAGACCGAGGAAGAAGAGACCGACTCGAAGGCTGAAGAGACGGAAGAAGTAACGGATGCTGCGTCCAAAGAGGACGATACCGAGGATAGCAAGGCGGAGGAGGAGACTCAGTCCCAGGAACAACCTTTAAGCGAAGAAGAAGAAGGAAAAGAAGGATCAGAAGGTCAAGAGGAGAGTGCAGAGGGTCAAGTAGAAAAAGAAGAAGAAGAAGAAGAAGTAAAAGAAAGCGAAGAGGCTGTAAAATCAACGGAGGACGTTAAATCAGCCGAAGAAGCTGGAGAAGAAAGCAAGTCCGGGGAAGAGGAAGGAAAATCTAGGGAGGAAGCAAAGTCGGACGAAGAAGAAGCAAAGTTGGATGAAGAGGAGGCAAAATCTCGTGCCAGACGGGAAGTAGGCGAAGAAGATGCTGACGAAGCTTCTAAAGAAACAGCTGAAAGCGAAGAGGAAGAAGAACCTACCCCCGAGGAAGACCTGATTCAAGAAATCGAAGTACCAGAGAACCTGCGACCACGCGAACACATTAATCAATTACTGAAGCTGGACGAAGAGAACGAGGACAAAGAACGAGCTATTGAAAAGATCGCAGATGTTATTCTAAAGGATTTGAAGAAGGTCTACGACAACGCTATACAGCCATTGGAATCGTTGTATAAATACAGAGACTTGAGCAACAGGCACTTTGGTGGTGAGTATAATTGACAAAGATGATTAACGCGACACACCGAACACCCTTGGTATTCTTCCAGATCCAGAAATCTTCTCCAAACCGCTGATACTGTTCATGGGTCCGTGGAGCGGTGGGAAATCTTCCATAATAAATTACTTGCTCGACATAGAGTACAAGCAGACATCGTTAAGGACAGGTGCGTAAGTAACGAGAAACTTTTGAATTTTGTTGTGCGAGGATGCTTCGACTGAACGCTTAACACGGTCGGCCGTGATCTCACGCCTATAAAAAGAAAACTTTAGCGGTAGAAGCATGCCTAGGAGCATGAATATACAGATAGTGTTTAGGTGGTTTGAGAAAGTGCTTAGAGGAGCAATGCAAAACGGCAAATGGAAATGACACAGGAGCCGAACCATCTCCGGCCTACTTCAATATTCTAATGCACGGCGATGAAGAGGAGATCCTCGATGGCACCCAACTCGCCGCTGACTGGACGTTCTCGGGATTGCAAAAGTTCGGCCAGGGTTTGCTAGATCGTCTCAAGGGTTTACGACTCGACGACAAGCTGCTTAAAAAAGTGAGTAACACATTTTTTTTTCTCTATTCAAAACACTTCCGTGAAACTTATTTACCTGTCGCTCTGTATACCACCGTTTGACAACAGGTGAACATCGTGGAGATACCGGGGATCCTAGAAATCCGAAAGCAAGTCCAACGTTTGTTCCCGTTTAACGATGCGTGTCAGTGGTTCATCGACCGTGCAGACATCATATTTTTAGTCTACGACCCGTCGAAATTAGACGTTGGACCAGAAACAGAGGCGATCCTTGACCAACTTAAAGGAAGGGAGCATCAGGTAAGCATCGATTAACGAGTTCTAAACAGTGTGTCATCATAATTGTATAACGCGTACTTCCGACAACAGACGCGCATCATTCTTAACAAAGCTGATCAAGTGAAACCAGAAGAACTGATGAGAGTGCAAGGGGCTTTAATCTGGAACATATCACCGTTGATGTCCAGCGCTGAACCACCTGTTATGTACTCAGCATCGTTGTGGTCCTTGCCGTACGAGGCTGGTGCACCGACCAGATTACTCTACGCTCAGGAACGTGCATTCCTTCGAGATCTGAGAACTGCCATTGACAAGCGTGTTGAGCACAAAATAGCGAGCGCCAGAAGATTCGCTGTAAGTTACCCTTCCAACATCTTCGTGCGATTTCCTTTGCGTAAAAATACTGTTTCCATGTGGCTATATTTTGCAGGTACGAGTGCGCAATCACGCTAAAATGGTAGACTGTTATCTGACCACCTACTACAACCACAAGACATTCTTTGCAAACAAGAAGGAGATCAGTGATAAGATCATCGAGAATCCACAGGATTACCACATCTACGAGGGACTTAGCACACTTAAGAACATATCGCGTTACGATTTGCCTGATCCAGATGTTTACCGGGACTTCTTCCGACTAAATCCTCTTTACGACTTCCCTCTATTGAGCTCCACGTGCACCTACTTCCGTGGATGTCCGATCAACAGACTCGACGTGGCGATCGCCTACGATTTACCAGAGCTCGTTGGCAAATACAGGAAGTCTGTGGAACAAGTGATTCATGAATACGAAACAAATCCTTCTAGTTGAGTACTGGAAGACGAGTACTGAAACAGAGCTCTTGATACCTGACACACCGAGGTGTGCAGTGGGAGCAAAAATAAAAACTATAAAGAAAGAGCGACAAGGAAATGTTGTTTCTTGTTTCTCTCTCTCACTCTCTCTCTCTTCCTCTCTGTCTACTATAAAACAACAGTAAAGTAGGATCGGATTGCCCTTAGGTGAACAGAAAATCTAACCGGCTCCTAAAACAATACAGAAGATTTTTAGAAGACTTTAAACAGAGCTCTCCTGAAATTTGCAACAAACATATTTAGACCAGTTTAATTGAAGGGTAAAGAGAAGAGATAAAGATATACTGGTTGGTTTCTTCCATAGGTAAGCAATGGATATTGGTGACGCTATGAAACAAACTATTTGATCATCGTATGCTTAACATACTTTTTAAGTGTATCAGTGGATTGGAATGTCAAAGGCTTTTTTCTCAAGATAATACTTGTGTTTGGAGGACAGTACGAGTGTTACCATTCCAATCTAAATAAAAGAAAATGAAAAAAAAAAAAACAAAAAAAAAATATAGTGAGTTTCCTTTGAATGTGTTCAAACGCAACTTTGATCATACGGTTTTGGAAAAACGCATCACGATAATAGTGGGGTCCTACGATTTGATGTATCGATGAAATGTTGAAAATAAAAAGTGAACTCGCGTGACAGACCTTTCTCGAACCTTAGTGTAATGGTTGTGCCAGCTATTATGCAGCATCGTGACTTCAACCGTCCGAAGATCAGACGAAAGAAGCAGTAATTACATATTATTAAATATGTAAAATGTATAAAAATATTTCCATTGAGAAAGAGATAAATATGATCTCTTTTTTGAGGCTTTTTGTGAAATACCTTGTATAAACAAATTGTGTTCTTATTAAAAGTTATAAAATGTTTATTAAAAAAACGAAAAAAAAAAAGAACCTATTAGTTTCTCGATAACATCTTCCCACATTGAAGCATAAACTATATTTTTAATGTAAATGAATATATTGTTTGTTTTAGTAAAAAAAAAAAAAGTTGATTTCTAATGTACCTTATGTAAATTAAATACCTCTTATAAAACATTGTGTTATTAATGTTCACACGTGCAGATTGTTAGTATTTAAGTTTAGTAGATTTAATTTATGTATTTCTCAAATAGGAATATCTTGTGATCCTAAATATATACATACATGCTACTCACATTAATACATTAATTAATATCTTCAAGATAATATAAAGATATTCCAAGATTCCAATAAATACATAAATTAATTAATTTAGTTAAAAGAGATTATAGCACTTTTCATATGTACTCATACAAAATAACAAACTGAAATGAAAGTACTTACATTTGGTGTAGCTGCACGCAACCATTCGTCAGCTTCATCATCATAGTCAAATTTACAAGCAAGTCTCAAATCGTTAGCCGCCTCTTCGAATTTTCCAAGTAAATGATAGGCCCTTCCTCTAAATTTATGAGCAGCTGCACTATCCGGATTTAATTCCACGGCACGGTTACAATCACGAATACAAGCATTAGGCTTATTCAGCAATAAATACATATGTCCACGTTTTGCATAAAGCAAAGATGCC
The DNA here is from genome assembly GCF_051020975.1 of Osmia lignaria lignaria. Classification (NCBI taxonomy): domain Eukaryota; kingdom Metazoa; phylum Arthropoda; class Insecta; order Hymenoptera; family Megachilidae; genus Osmia; species Osmia lignaria. The sequence goes on from NC_135041.1 coordinate 14,226,134, forward strand.
TGTGGATTTATTAGAATAGCTTCAGTGTAAAGCTGTATAGCTCCCTCATAATCTTTCTCTACGAATGCTGATATAGCCTCTGCACGTTTGCCTTGAGATTCTGCAATTTCCTCTTTTGTTGGCTGTAAGGTAGGATTTCCCATTTTTTGTGGAGTATCTGTATCTGGTTCTATAACATTAAATAAATGTCTATTAGTAACTAAACATAAAATATTTTATGCATCTCAAAGAAAAGTTATTTACCAATGACATCGCTCATGTCTAACTCCAAATCACTTTCCTCAATTTCTGCCTGTGGCTCAGCTGCAGTTTCTGGTTCTGATTCAGGTCCAAGTTCAGCTTCAGCTTCTGGTTCTTTGGACACATTTGCACTTTCTGGTTTTTTACAGGATGGTTCATCTTTAGGTACTTTTCCACCAAAATGTTCAACGAAAGATTTTATAAAAGAAAGTTCAGGTCGATTTAATATTGTAGGATCTACCATACACAAGTCAACAAATATTTTCAGCTGTGCAAGATGCTCTGGTTTAAAGGGGATAGACATTTTGCCACCTATAACGAACAAAAACCAACGGATGTTCTAAAAAACTATAAACATACGCCATTTTAGCATACAATAAAGTCTTTGCGCAAAATGTATCAATTGCAAAGCAAGAAAATTAATGTATTTTATATGCTGCACTTTTATTGGATGACTTGTAATATTTTTAATCTTTTAATAGAAAAACAAAAAAACTAAATTATGAAAGCCGGTGACAAACAATCGTAATGTACTTACGAATTTATGTATTTATCAGGAACAATGACTTGACGTCAATTTTAATGCAGAATATGAAATAGATCTTCTAGAAATGCTTATTCAAGTCAAAATACAGCTGCTGCCTGTATTTTTGCTGTAATAAATCAATCTTCTGCAAAGCACAACAAACTACGCAAGAAAGTGGAACGAGTAAATAAGTTCCAGATTCGATTCGCCGGATCATAAAGGTCAATACACAATTCTGCTGATTTGAATGATCTGGTGATGATATTTCAGTATGCGCAGACGCATGCGTAAAATGAATGACAGATATTTATTTTATAACGTTACAGAACCTGCTTATTTAGTATTTTAGCTCAATATTCTCGCGCGAAATCGGTTGGTGTGTTATTTGTTGAGGGTATCGTTATTTGCATTTAATGTTTATACCATTCAAATATATTAAAACAAGATGAATAGGAAAAAGTTTTCAACTCCTTCTGCTGCAAAAAAGGCCAAATATGGGTAAACATTTGTAGAATATTTACTGTAACCTTATTTCACTTCTTACGTAGAAATTTATATTCACATCTTTATGCAATAAACAATAAAGGAAATATTTTCTCCTAGTAATAAATCTAATGTTAATATCAAAATAATTTTCATTAACATGTACGCTAGGAATTAAATAAGATCAATCAATGTTACTTTAATTATCAATCTTGCTTGGGCTATTAACTTTCCATTGATTTTTCTTTTTTTATACTAGTTAATTTTCGTTTTATTATTACATTAATTAACAGGGATGATGACGATGATGATTTACCTGGTTCATTTGAAGCTGAATTGGCTACTATGGATGAAACGGAAGATGATTTTGGTGATGTGTCTCAATTTGTTGAAGAGGTATACGTAAATTGAATAAATAACTTGGTATTTTTATATAATTATTATTAAACTTTATGTATTATTGATTAACATAAATTGATTAGTGTAACATTAGACCTATTGAAGATACATATTATTGATTGATATTTCATTATTCTAGCCAGCTGATGTTAAATTAAATGATAAGCTATTCAGAGTGAGTTAATACCTATTGTAAAAATATATTCATTTCAATATGTTTGCTGAACATATCATGCTGAATTTATTGCAATTCATTAAATATTTCCCTATTTATTTTATATCTTTTTAAACACATATGCAATTCATTATCTCTGTATGAATTTATTTGTAATTTCATAATCATGGCTTAATAAATATTTCATCCTTTCCCCTGCCTAATGTTGTATTTTTAATGTCCTTCATATTGTTCTATTGTTTGTAACTGATATTTGGTATGCAAAACATTAGTAATAAAACTAACTAAATTATTTTTTTTAGGGTCCTGAACAAGAGAACATATCTTCCAGATGGAGTAGACCTCCTCCTCCAGACTTAAATCCAGAGGAAGATGCTTTAATTTTCCAACAAATAGAGATTGATCATTATAATGGTAAAAATTACCACAAAGATGACTGAAATAAGTAAAAAAAAAGTCTAAGATCTTATATTTATTTAGGTGCACCATTGGTTGGAATGCCAGGTAGTACAATACCACCTGTACCTATAATGAGAATGTATGGAATCACAGAACAAGGAAATTCTGTTTGTTGTCATGTTCATGGATTTAGCCCATATTTGTACGTTACAGCACCACCCAAATTTACAGATAGTCATTGTAACAGGTTTAAGGTACATACATAATCCTGAAAATCGCTAATACAAACATTGTCTAAACAATTTATTTCAATACATTTTTCAGGATGCTTTAGATAAGGCTATATTAAAAGATATGAGATCAAATACAGAGAATATTCAGATAGCTGTTTTAGCTGTTGAAAGAGTGTACAAACAAACCATGTATGGTTACACTGGGGATGAAAAATCATTATTCTTAAAAATTACAGTTACATTACCAAAATTAATAGCACCTTGCAGGCGATTGCTTGAAAAAGAAAACATTTTTCCTGAATTTGTTCATACGTACCGTGATTTTGAGAGCAATATTGATTTTGATGTAAGGTATGTGCAATAAATCTAATCGAAATTTACGATTTCATTATGGTTAAGAGCCCTTTAAATGCATTGTCATGTCTGTTTAAGATTCATGGTCGACACGTCGATTGTTGGATGTTCCTGGATTGAACTTCCATCAAAAGTTTGGAAATTGCGTGGTCGTCATGGACACGATTTACCATCGATTACAAGATGCCAAATAGAAGCAGATGTTGCATGGGATGCTTTCATTTCTCATTCACCAGAAGAATGGTCAAAGATCGCACCATTTAGAATACTCAGTTTTGATATTGAATGTGCTGGAAGAAAAGGTGATCAGTTGTTTTCCATAATCATTCTTTTTATTTTATACAACATGATATTACATAATTGTCTAAAATTTGGTGTTTAGGTATTTTTCCTGAACCAAATCACGATCCTGTTATTCAAATTGCTAACATGGTAATAAAACAAGGAGATTCAGAACCATTTTTAAGAAATATTTTTACACTTAATACATGCGCGCCAATTATTGGTTGTCAGGTTCTAAGTTTTGATAAAGAACAAACGTTGTTAGAGGTATAAACACATTCAGGATTACATCTTTCGTTAGGAATGATTTAATGGGTACAAATTATATTGCATTTTCTGTAGAAATGGGCTGAGTTCGTGAGACAGTTGGATCCTGATATTTTTACAGGATATAACATAAATAATTTCGATTTTCCATATTTAATTAATCGAGCACAACACCTTAACGTGAAGAATTTTAATTTCCTTGGACGAATAAAAAATATAAAGTCTGTAGTCAAAACGAAAATAATTCAAAGTAAACAAATGGGTCGTCGTGAAAATAAATCCGTCAACTTTGAAGGAAGAGTTCCATTTGATTTATATTTGGTAAAAATAATGTTTCGTTAAAACGCTGTTTAAACATTAATACAAGATAACAATTTATAATTATATTTTTTCTTGTAGGTATTAGTCAGAGATTATAAATTAAGATCTTACACTTTAAATGCTGTCTCTTACCACTTTCTACAAGAACAAAAAGAGGATGTTCATCACAGTATTATTACAGAATTACAAAACGGAAATTCGCAGACGCGTCGAAGGCTTGCTGTTTACTGTTTAAAGGATGCATATTTACCGCTTAGATTGCTGGACAAACTGATGTGCATATTTATTTACATGGAAATGGCTAGGGTTACCGGAGTTTCTATAGCTAGTTTGTTAACCCGAGGGCAACAAATAAAAGTTGTTTCACAGTTATTGAGAAAGGTTGACAATAGTAATAAATATACATGTATAGCTATTATTATGAATTATAAAATTGTATTACATGTACGGAATTTTAGATCCGGGAAAAAGATTATCTGATGCCAGGCTATCAAAGTCAAGGTAGCGAAGACCAGTTTGAAGGTGCAACAGTTATAGAACCAAAACGTGGTTACTATAATGATCCAATTGCAACTTTGGATTTTAGTTCTCTATATCCCAGTATTATCATGGCACACAATTTATGTTATACAACATTATTAAATCGCGAATGGCAAACTAAACATGAAATTGACCCTGATGATATAACTAAAACCCCAAGTAATTCAATGTTTATTAAAGCTAACGTTAAAAAAGGAATTCTTCCCGAAATTTTGGAAAATTTGTTGTCGGCTAGAAAAACAGCAAAAGCTCAATTGAAAAATGAAACTGATCCGCTGAAACAAAAGGTCTTAGATGGTAGGCAATACGCTTTAAAAGTATCAGCTAATTCTGTATATGGTTTCACTGGTGCCCAAGTAGGAAAATTACCATGTTTAGAAATATCTGCCGTAAGATTTTACTATCTTAATTTCTTCTAATACCGATGCATTCTTTTATAATGACAATAACATTTTCAGAGTGTTACCGCGTATGGACGGGCTATGATAGAACGGACAAAACAGGAAGTAGAAGATCACTATTGTACTTCGAACGGATATGAAAACAATGCTGTGGTCATATATGGTGATACTGATTCTGTCATGGTTAAATTTGGTGTTAAAACGATAAAAGAAGCCATGGCACTTGGAAAAGAAGCGGCAGAATACGTATCCGAAAAATTCCTTAAACCAATAAAATTAGAATTTGAGAAAGTTTACTTCCCATACTTATTAATTAACAAAAAACGATACGCCGGTCTGTATTTTACTTGTCCAGAGAAATATGATAAAATGGATTGTAAGGGTCTTGAAACTGTTCGAAGAGATAATTGCCCATTGGTAGCAAACATGATGAATACTTGCTTACAAAAATTACTTATCGACAGGTAATTAATTGCCGTATCTTTAATATTGTTTACTTTAATGAAACATAATTATTACTTTTTTTTTAACAGAAATCCTACCGATGCCTTAAATTATGCAAAACAAGTTATAAGCGATCTTCTTTGCAATCGTATCGATATTTCCCAGTTAGTAATTACAAAAGAATTAACCAAAACAGATTATACCGCTAAACAAGCGCATGTTGAATTAGCGGCAAAAATGAAGAAACGAGATACAGGAACAGCACCAAAATTGGGAGATCGTGTTCCATATGTATTCATAACAGCTGCTAAAGGAGCACCAGCTTATCAAAAGGCAGAAGATCCAATTTATGTATTAGAAAATAACATTCCTATAGATACTAACTATTATTTGGAGAATCAACTATCTAAACCTCTTGTACGTATTTTCGAACCAATTCTCGGTGACAAAGCTGAATCGCTACTTCTAAAAGGAGACCATACTCGGACTAAATCCGTTGCTACATCAAGAGTCGGTGCTCTTTCCGCTTTTACGCGTAAGAAAGAAGTGTGTTTAGGTTGTAAAGCTGTTTTAGCTCCGGAAAGAGAAAAAATGGCTTTATGTACTCACTGCGAATCTAAAGAAGCAGAAGTTTTTCAGACTGAATTGTATGTTGGTAGGAAATTAGAAGAAAAATTTTGCAGATTGTGGACCGAGTGTCAAAGGTGTCAAGGTAGTCTTCATCAAGAAGTAATATGTACAAGGTTTGTTTCACAGTACAATTAACATTTACGTTTCTACGAGGTCAGACATTTTTTTTTCTTTACATTATTGTACCTTTCTTTTCTAGTCGTGATTGCCCCATATTTTACATGAGAAAAAAGGTTCAGATGGAATTAGATACCCAAATCAAACGAATCGAAAGGTTCGGAACTCCACAGTGGTAGAGTAATAACCAGGAAAAATGTCAGGTACGCTTACACTTTGCATTTAATATTTGTGGAATATTTATTATGAAATAGTATTTATACCAATTGTAAATACATAAATTAATTATCAAATTTCATTACACTATTAAAAGATGTATTTGGACAATCTATTTAAATATTATTCATTATTATTTGGTATTCAAATTAACTAATTTTTCTAATAAATAAAAATTAACAACGTGTATTTTACTGCTTTTTTTTTTTGTTTTTTTTTTTTAATATATATATATATATATATAAAAATTTTAAATGAATGCCACTTAAAATACTAATCTCATGTCTATTCGGCAGTAGTAAACTTTTCCAATTTTATGTAACAAATTTATAGCGGTATTCAAGATATTGTGCTTTAATTATAAGTCAGATTTTCTTGCCTCTATATTATGTTTCTTATAAAAAAGGATATTTTATATATAAGTGTCTTACATTATATGAACGAAACTAAATCAGTTACAGATATTTACATAATTATTCACAGAGTATGCCAAACTATTGACACATTAAATGATTTCCAATTTTACTGTAATGTCTATGAATGATTGCCTCGGCCAATGGTGTAATAAAAGTAATATATTTTTGATAATGTACAGTATACTTTTCATTGCTAGTTATAATAATGATTTTGTAATTTGTTATAAAATTGATTAGAAACTGATAGTATATGTATTACTTTGCGCACAAACAAAATTCGCTTGTCCAAAAATTCGTGTTACGTCATTAAATAATAAAAACTACATTATAATGATGATAAAACGTCTGATGCCGATGCAGAAAAGATATTTAAATGAAAGATTCTCTATATTCATTTTATTAGAAGTTTGTAAAAAGATAAAAGTTTTAATTTACTTTTATTTCTTGCATCACATTGTGTAAAGTATGATAAATTATAGGATAGATTTTTTATGGAATTCGTAATGGTATTTAAAATATAATTATAATAAATAAACAAAATGTGGGGCCCAGGCTTTGCACGGGCTATTCGAAGTGACAGTCATATGACTAGTCTTCTTAGTAAGGCTTAGGTAAAAAAATGTTTTTAATAATGTTAATCATTTTCTACTTTGCAGTGCATTTGATAACCAGTCCATTGCTTGATCAAGCCCTTCACCTTTTGTTGCAGATGTTTTGAAGATTTGGAAGGTTCTGTTTTTAAGAGCATCTAACCCAAGTGCCTGATGTACCTCTGCAACGCTTAGGCACCCTGCCATGTCCTGTTTATTTGCCAAAACTACTAAAATGGCACCTTGTAATTCTTCTTCCTAAGAACATATTAATATTAATTTAATTCACTTTTAGAATTATGAATGAATTGTACATTTCTAAAATATTGTAAGCTTTGATGTTTGTATAGCTACTATTCGATTGAAAGTTTACTAAATTTTTAATTTTATATAGACAGCAGGAAATACTCACTCTTAGCATATAAATTAATTCATCTTTTGATATGCCTATCCTATCTTTGTCAGCTGAATCAACAACATAAATTATTGCATCTGTGTTAGAGTAATAACACCTCCAATACGGTCTATAAATTTAAAATACATTAGTAACTTTTAAAGGCATCATACCAGTCTTTAAGATTAAACTATGCATATGCATAGTATATGGATCATACCTTATACTAGTTTGACCTCCAAGATCCCACACTTGGAATTTTAAATTTTTATATGTAACCTGTTCTACATTAAATCCTATTGTAGGTATTGTTGTAACCACCTCACCTACCTGCAACCTAACATACATAACTTCTAAAATAGTTTTTACTGTGTAAAATTCAACAATGACATCAAGTTATTCTTAATTTTTGGTTATAAAAGTTAACAGAATAATGATATTTGAACATTCAAACAAACATAAATAAGACAGTAATTATGACGTATGTCACGTCATGCAAGGTGTATATATCTATATATATATACATGTCAAAATATAAACTGTCAAGTGAAAGAGGGAACTTGTCAATGTGCAGCCAACCTGTACAAGATTGTGGTTTTCCCGGCACCATCTAAGCCCAGAATTAAAATTCTCATTTCCCGACTTCCAAGCAAGTTACGAAAATAACTTAATAATCCTCCTAGAAATATGAAAATATAAAAGTTATAACGAGTTGCCTGCGGATCGCGTAGTATTTATATTCGCTTGATAGATTCGGTGATTTCTGAAACGTGTACATACATATATTAGAAAATGATCGTATAGCTTACCCATATTGATAACGTGTTATATCCAATTCATATAGTATAAATTAAAGTTTATTGTCAAATACGATAACCACAATTGTATCTAAGTAACCGGGGCGCACACCCCTTTAACTGTCCACTGATACAATTCGCTTCAGAGATCACTTGCTGACTTGTATCGTTATTCGAACTTGCGTGAAGTTTGTTCCTTTTCTTGCGCCTTCGATATACTAACTAGTGCACAAATTACTATATTCAGGAAGACATTTTTCCATACCACCTGCCTTTCAAATATATTTACGCACATTTTCCTTTTTCTATTTTCATTTAATTACTCCGTTCCAATTGAGATTCGATGCATCTGTACACAATTTATATACTAAAGTAATTTACAAACATAAATTGATTTCTATTACTTCATAATTCATGTTTTATACACGTGTTTTTATAAATGGAATTCAAATGCTGCTCGAAAAATGTTGCTTGGAAGGAGGTGAAATAAAAGTACACAATATGTATGTTCAATTAAATTTTTAATATATAAAATTATAAATAAAAGCTGATGGAATGGAGAAGTATTAGATACTTGAAAGTTTTAAAATTCTAATTACGCTAATGATAAACTCTATTGATAATCATTGTAATGGTTCTTCCAGGTGCTACAAGATGGCGGGATTATCGTCTTCTACGTTCGTTCTTTGCCGAAGAGGATGTTTTTTGTAGGCTGGACCGAAAGTGGTTCTGCTAGGATGCTGCACAAACGCGGCGCCTGTGTTGCTAGTAATTGACAGCTGCCGAAAAGCGGCGACTCAGTCGGACGCGTGTATAAAACTGTATTTTGTGTCCCATAATGAGATCGAATATTTTACTCGCAAAGATTTAAAAAGAAACACGGTGAATTATTCTTTATACATCTATCGCTGTAAGATTTTTATATACGTCATTTACGCCTGCGTGGTTGAAAAAGTTCATATGTGTTTACAAGTTTCACGAAACATCGTGGTGCACATTTAGCAGCGATGATGTATACGTTTGCGGCGTATTCCGTACTTATGCATCGTTTGAAAGCATAGCGGAAGTCAAAAATGTTCCTGCAACGTGAACATTGAACGATCAAAGTGAAGTTTATGTTAAATCATTTTTTTTCTCAAAGTGTTCACCGAATGTGCTCGTCGTGGCGACCATGTACATATGTTTATCTTTACCAACACGTTGAAAATACTTCGGTAAGTTGTCTGACTAATCCTATAACGATACTACTGGGAAAATTCTAAGCATAAGTTAACAAATAATTGATGTCAACCCCATATGACAGTGTTTTATTTATTTCAATGATTTTCATAATTTATAAATACATAAATTGTAAAACTGATAAATTTGAAAAGCTTGCGTGCATTAACTGTTCTAATAACTGTGGAAACCGGTTTTCCCGAAAATTAAATTTTTCTCGACCGCACACGACGTTCCCTTGTAACTTGGTGTATTTTTCTTGAAATGTAAGCAGCGCTTCTATATCGTTTAGAAATCATAAGGTACCGCGTAAATTCACGAGGAATAATTTGGATCTCTCAAAGGATTTACAGCTAACTGGTTACCCGTGTAGATTGCACACTCGCAAGAGCGCTCCTTTGATAGATCGTCATTCTCCTCAGACTTTCGCCAGTTCAGTGACGTATACGGAGACATTGATACAGAGTCCGTATCGAACGTTGCTATCTAATGATCACTACATATGTCAAATATTATTTATTCTGTTATAAAGAAAAATACATACAAATAGGTAGTTAACATATTCGCGGGCCTTTACTCGATATCGCATACTCGATTGTCAGCGATTATCTGTATTAATCGATTAATGCGCAGAATTATGCGTATCGCGTGTAATGTCGAATCGTATTTGTTCAGTGACCGTAAACATAGTACTTACTACTATAAACTTTAAACGGCAGCAAACGAATGCCCTCGGTACAACTTATTAAATCGTACGTTCGTTTACTTGCAAGGAGGGCATCCATGGACCCACTGGTTCGTAACGATCTCATAAATCATATTGATCTACGGTTCTTCGTGAAGCGTTTACACGCATTCTATTAACGTCGAGAAGAAATTATGAAAAAGAGCAATCGGTAATGTATAGAGTGATACCCGTCGATGGAATGCATCCGATGGACCGTGTCGTTGGATCGATGGGATGAGAATGGAAAAGAGAAACGTATAAATAATGACAAATAGGAAGACGAGGAGCTAGCTTATAAGAAAGGTCATCGGGGTTTGGCGACATCCTGCGGAAACAGGAACACGGTCCGCGAGTTTTCTAAATACGCAATCGAACGACAAGATCAACGAAACGATCGAAAAATTCGCTGTAAGATCATGGCATGTGTCGCTGTGATAGCAGTAAGAGTGAGAGAGAGAGAAAGGGAGTGATAGGGAGGGGTACACAATGTAAAGCCGCGTTTCTCCTGCGAAGAGGATCGCGGCAAGGGTTCGAATAAGAGGAGCGGTGGTGGGGGCGGAAAGATACAGGGGGAGAGGGTAAAGAGTAGGACAGAGGGGAAAAACGATGTGAACACAGGTGAGAAAGAAAGAAGGACGAGTGAGATGGGTATACGCGATATAGGTTTTGGTTTGGGCAGCCGTTGGAATGCGGCGGCCGCGGGGCGGACGACCGTACACCATGCCACGCCGTATGTACACTCGTACACTCGATGCCGTACCACCTGGTCGGTGTACAGGATTCAGCGCCGCGTCCAGCACATTCCGTGCCCCAGGCAGAATCGTACTTTTGTTTACGCCCACGTGCATCACCCTGAAACACGAATTTTCTTCTGGTTCTTGTGAAATCACACGGACCAGGTATCGTATTATTTCCACTGTCTCACTGCGCATGCGTAACTAATGCCCGCGTTTATTTTTATTGTTTCACTGCGCATGCGCGATAGATCGTCGCGCGCCTTCCAAAATCTGAACGATCATGAGTGTTGAGTATTTTTTGGTTATGTTTACATTGTGGTGGTATGTTCTTATTATTTCACTGAAACACAGATCTCCGTTAGAAATTCCCAAACTCCCTTCGGTACAGCTAATCACAGTAGCTTGTAAATTACCCATAAAGAGGGAATTCTTACGTTTGTAGAGGAGGATTGTCGGTTGTGGAGGTGTGTATACGTGATATACTACGGGTCAAGATTAAGATAAGGTTAAACGTGAGTTTTGAGCTAGAGCGAGTCTGTGTTACCCAGCGAGAATCTTGTCGGCAACTTTCAGTTCCTTTGAGGTTGATCCCTGATTGGTATCTCTGGAGCTGCTTGACAGTTATGGAAATTAAAGGAATCTGTTAACGTTGACAAATTGTATTTTTCATCACGGGACAAGAAGAATGTTGTACACCGTTACTTCCTAGTAATAGCATATCGGGCATACATTATCGACCACGTAAAATTCACTTATTTCATTACAAGACGTGTTTGTAACTTGCAACATCAACCGATAGCCTAATATGACACTGATTGTAGGCGCCATTATTCAAAACACAAGGTAAGAAAGTATGGACACTTCCGGGCGCGCTATTTGAATTTTAAGCGCGCAATAATACAAATACGTTCATACTAAAAACTGTATAAGTAAACTATCAAATAACTACAAAGCTTTCAGATAGTTGAAGGATGGATAAGAATGATGAGAAGTAATGAAGTGGAAGTAGAGCAGAACTTGAATACGAGGAGAAAAGGAGTCGTAAAGAATTGTACAAATAAAAAAGCAAAGCACCAGGAATCTTATAGGAGGATTATAAAAAATTGTGTACAACCAGGATTCTTTAAGTAGGCCATGAAGAAATAAGGCAATTGGAATAATAATAGGCATAGAAACGTATATTTAGAATACAAAAAGGTATCGATGATTAATTTTTTTTTTTTCTTTTTTTTTTCAATTTTTATTCGCACACGTTTATCCGTTAAAGCTGAAAGCAACGTGTCCAGTTGACCCACTTATACATTCTGCTAACAGGATCATCACGAGACAAGTTTGGTACTGAAGCTGCTGGATCAAAAGTGACCACATTACAAAGAAATTCTTTACCTTTTTAAGATACATAATACATATATAAGAGTTGAAAAAATAAATTGAATGCCATGTTTGGTAAGTTGCAAAATTTCCAATCTATACATTCATGGAAAATAAAAAAGGCAATTTCATTTCCTTTTCAAACTTATACAAGATTTAAAATTACACCCATGACGATCTGTAAAGATTGCAGAGACCAAATGATCGCAAAAATCAAGTCAGAGGGACGTTTTTTTGTTTGAGGTGTTTGATGAAAGAAAAAGGGGATCAGAAGTGCTCATTTCTCTGGACAAAAACAGTGGAAGGATCCTGAAGAATGTTGGTATTCCGCGAATATCGCGTGGATGAAAATTCTACGAAAGGGCAGCGAACATTGTGCGCGTGCTTTCACTTTGTGAAGAAACACGGGGGTGAGAAGGAGGAGGCGAGACTGTGTTCCCGATATGCACGTTTAAGGAAGCACTTTGGGAGCCAACCAGAGTAATTGCATACATGGGCTCCCATCAAACCGACCAACACGCTGCAACTGGTCAGCTTCTCTCGTTTGCAGAATCTTTCAAAAAAAGAAAAAAGAAAAAAAACAAAAAGAATCGAACCAACCTGCGCCATTATTTCTCGCGCCAGGACTTACATTTTAATTATTTATTTATTTAAATAGAGCGAGGTGAATACAATATTTATTTATTTTTGGCTACGTTGAGGTTTTAGTAGCTCTTGAAAACTTTCAAACGCATCAATTTTCTTTAACAAAGTACAGGCCTGCTTGATAAGGACTACGCTAGTAATTATCACGAATAGCACGTCGTCTAAGTGATCGAGGTGTCCGAGTTTACGAGCAACTGATTGAAAACCAGTTATCAAGTAGAATCGCCTGGAGGTGCAACGGCGTTAACGGAGGACAGAACGATCTGGCTTCGAAATAGGAAAATTAAAATTAAAGGTGAACGTGTTGCTTGCCTTTTTTTCGTGATCGTTCATTCGTGACCGCTTGCATATGAGAATGTTGCCTTCTTCTGTATGAAACTTGCTTGTTTCCCTGTACCGTTCGTTGGAAGAATATTATTGAATTGTTAACGAGTTAAATGGTACACTAGAAATAACCATACCAAGTATGTTATCCAATAAAAATGGTCTAAGTAACAGAGGTTAAAGATAGTGAAAAGTAATAATTTCAATTCATGCTTTAATTTGAAATTTTTGATCATTGACGACCTTTCATTCAGTATTGTTTCAATGCATATTTGAATAAATTATAGTAGAGTAGTAAATACAAAATGAGAAATGAATCGTATATAAGATTGCATTGACCCGTAAAAGGAGGCAGTTATTTCATATGTATATTTTTTCTTACCATTAATAGATTGCGTAATGAACGGGTATCGAGCATACCTGCAATTGACCCCGAATGGAGTTCATAGAACGTTCATTATTAGTCCATATAAAGTGTAGGAGTTTTGCAACAACATTCCAGCAAGAAATAGAATTTTTAGAATCAAAAGGATTGAAAATCTAATGAAAATTGATTGAAATATATAAATGATTTAATAAAATAATTAATAGAGAAAGTTTGGGTAAATTTACAGGAATTGTACTGGAATTGAAGCGAAACAAACGAATATTAACATATTCGCTGAGTTTCCAGCGATAATTAACACTTTCCACGGTGCGACAACAGACACTAAACAGTGGAATAATTATTTCCTCTCATCCAGCGATAACATCGGATCGTCAATTATTCCTTGGATTATCCAGCTGTTCGTTAATGACCTTCGAGATCGCGAAGAAAGTTTCGCATAATTACTTTCCTCCAAAGATTTTCCCAATCGCAATCTTCTAGATTTCTCATGAAATTTCTAAGCGCTCATTGACGCTGACTTTGCTTTCGTTCTTCGCGTTTCATTATTTTATATTTCTTGCCAGAAGAAAATGTTTGCAACATATATGTATATGAAAGCGAAACTGAAACAATACTCTTCTTCTTTATTTCTGAAACATGAAGGGTTAACTACCGGTTCAAAGACCTGGGAACAATGTTAAAACGTGTTAATATTTGCAGGTCTTGCAGCGTAAGCCGCAACGGGAGACACAATGAACGTCGAACGACCAACGATGGACGGTTGCGGTCAGCAGCCGTTGTTTTTGACCGGGACTTCCGGTTCTGGCGGTATATCCAGTCCCCAGCAGCAAACTGTCCAAACCGGTGCGCCTCCCGAACATTATGGAGGACCATTGAGCCTGAGTATCTGCATATCCGATTCCGGCCACGAGATACTGCGACCCAAGCCACGTCGGTGAGTCCTCCTTTTCCCCTTTTATTTTTCTCCTCGCCAGGCTGATCCGCTATCGTGTAATCGATATCGATCTTAACGAAGATCTGATTAATGATCAAACGATCATGGTGATCCTAGCCTCGATAAGAGTCCATTAAAATCGTCAGGGAATTGAATTCCTTTCTACACGAAACTAGATAAAATCATCTTTTGAAAAGTGTTATGCGATTAGACAAGCGTAGGTATCTAATTGGTAAGACTTCTTGTCGAAATAACGTATCGTAATACGACTGGTACGAGTTTATAGGCATCCAGCCGAGTTTAATAATTTTAATTATTGTGTAATTATAGTAGCAATAATTTTTCACATGTTTTTTTTTTCGGCCCAATGTTTAGCGGGATCTCCAAACATCGCCGTTAAAAGATCGTTCAGCGCAGTGCGGTGCAGCGAGCGATCCGATTAAGGATCATTAAAATTTACGATGTACGTAATTACGAGCGATTCGATTAACGATGTCGAACGAGCATATATTCGTAAGACACACCTCCCCTTTCCCCATCATTTAGTTCCATCGACACCACTCGTGTTCCTCTCTCGGCAAGCCACTGAAAAATCTGTTCGGCATACAAATAGCTACTGAAATTTAAGGGTTCACGTAATAGGTCCACAAATTTCGGAAGTTCGTTCACCCGATCTCTGTGTACACGTAACGGCCACGAGACACCAACTAATACAACGTGTAAATAAAACTTCCAGGTACCGGATTCCTTTTTTCCTTTAAGCCTTCGAGTTTAAGGGATGCCAATAACAGAATCAACGAATGCGAGTTTTAATAAACCGACAAAAGTTGAGATTCTTTTCGAATACTTCAAAGTTATAAATTATTTCAAATAAATTGGAGGAAGTGATTGTTACACTTGCTTAGAAGATAGGACAGAAAGAAATTGTAAGGGGTAATTTATTAAAGTTTGTGTCATTTTGAAAAGGTTACATTGCTCGGTGATACGATGATGAAAATTTCTAGGTCGAGAGTGTAACTTGCAAGTACTGTGTACGTTTCGGTTCATTGGTATTCCGCGATGCGAGCGTGTCGTGTGCACACTTGGTGATTCGTATGTAAAACAGGGGCCCATCGCGGCCTTATCAATATGTATGACACCAACTTATAATCGATAATAATTGCCCATCGATGCGTAACATTAAAATTATCGATTGCGTATCATATTCCACTCGATTTCTTTTTTTTTCTTTTTTCAATATCTGTTAAAAATAGCCTCTGTCTGTCACGCGAAAGGGTTAGCAATTCCTTATAGGGATCGAATTTTGGAAAGTTCCCTCTTCTTTTTTTTATTCAAAAATAATTGTTATCAGCGGTGTAAAAATTTACACTAATCAGGAATTTTCCTGATTAACTATCATTAATCTATGATAAAAGAAATTAATTATTTTCTGCCAAGTGCCACTTGGCATAATGTTAACCCTTAGAATTTTTCACCCTTAAAAAAAATCTACTTCCAAGAAGGTTATTTTGAATTTTGAAAAAATTAAAATAATTTCTGTTTCGTGAAACTCGAAGAAAGTGTGTAGCATCCCCGACCAGCTGGTGCAAAAGAGATACTAAGAAAGGAAGGGCAGAAAATGGAATAAAAGGAGTAGCAGATTAAAGGAAGCTTAAACGATGGGTTGTATTTTGAACGAGTCAGTGACCCGAAAAAATACGCCAGTCATCTTTTTCGCTGTAATCGTGCGTGTATGCATCATGGAATGCGCGAATATAATCCCTGTGCATGAGAATGATAATCACAGGGGATAAGAAGAGGAGGAAGAAGAAGAAGAAGACGAAGAAGAAGAAGAAGATGAAGCTAAGCTTCTACTTGAAAAGCACCGGGAATTATTTATGAAATCAACGGGAAGCACCGTAAAACGAGTGGCAAACGAGTAACGCTGTTTAAAAATCACGATTTATTTCTACTGCGATTGATAGATTGCTTGGTACTTGAAACTGTAAATGAGGAAATGAACTATGCTTCACAGCGTTATTACCAGCTAGAGTCGGATAAAATAAAAATAAATACTAATAATTTAGTAAAACTTATACGTTCTTACCGTCGTTGTAATAAATAAAATAATCTTTCTATAATTTTAAAGGGACTGTACTATTATGTACAATCGTACACCATAACTCAGTGGGAGGAATGATCATCGAGAGGAAAACAATAAGTATTTTAATAAGACAAAAAGTCTCATAGAAATCAACGATCGTCCCGCATAAAACAAGCACGGACAAATCGAGCCAAGGTATCAATGAATTACGAAACGCGAGAAGACGAGGAGGATGGGCGAGCGTAAAATATTCCGCGTGTCGTCCACGGGTTATCGAGGGTTATCGAAGAGAAAGCCTGTCCGTGTAACTCGTTGGCTAACCGATTTACGGTGACGTTCTCTCTCGGGTCCCGTTCCGTTGAAGTGCACCAATGTGTACCCGTGTATAAGCTCTCTCAAAAACTATACATTCCTCGTGTCGAAACAAATCGAAAAGTCCTTTACCATTTTTCGATCCAACGCTTAGTTTCCGAGATACGAGAGATTGAAAATTGAACCCTCGACTTCCGGGGTGAAATTCAAACGGTGCACCCCGGAAGTCGACCGTCCAATTTTCAATCGCTTATATCTTCGCAAGGAATCCTCGGATCGAAAAACGGTAAAGGACTTTTCGATTCATTTTGCTACGAAGAATCTATCGTCTCAAAGGTGTACGCTGTTTTTGAAACGCTCCGTACATCTTGCGGTTATGTCGTATTACGTAAAACAATTACATCGAGGCTAGCGTTAAATCGTACCTAGACCATGGATATTACACGTCGAACGTTTTTCCATGACGAACTGACACGCTATAAAGTTCTCAACGACCCGTTAAGAATGATAACAATGGGGGGATTGCAAACGCTCGTTTTATTTGTTACGCTATTGTCTATTTCTTTTACTTTTTTCTTTCGCTGGATGGCTGGTCAGCGAACGTAAATCTTTTTCTCAAAAATTTGTCTTCGATTCTTGGATGCTAGTTCGCTTTCGTTTCTCGTGTTTCGAAAGAATAGCACAATAAGTGCCATCATTTTCACCATCCTCGAATACAGATGCAATTAAAAGAACTCTCACAGCTACGTTACACTTTCCACTTTAATTCGATTCATCAGGCGAGTAGAACCAGGCTTCTACTCTCACTTTTCATAATCTTCCCCTTTCATTCATCGACTAATCAACCGGATACCTCTTCCCTATACGAACCAAGTCATCCTTCTCTTCCGGCGTGTTGATTCAGACGAAATAGAAATTGTATCAACACCGCGAAGAATTTCGCGCGATCGTGCGAAAAAGAGAGCTCGGTTTAATTAGCCGTTTGAAAGTCGGGGGAACGTTAAGTGGGAACGGGGTGATCACGATAATAAACCGTGCGTGAGAGGATCCACGTTTTAATGCTTAAGCAGATCCGACCGAGATATTTGGGTTA
Source organism: Osmia lignaria lignaria (assembly GCF_051020975.1). Taxonomy (NCBI): domain Eukaryota; kingdom Metazoa; phylum Arthropoda; class Insecta; order Hymenoptera; family Megachilidae; genus Osmia; species Osmia lignaria. The sequence goes on from NC_135041.1 coordinate 14,244,190, forward strand.
ACGGCCTCTCTCTTTTCTTTCCTTTCCTTTCCTTTCCTTTCCTTTCCTTCCTCTTTTCATTCGGCCCCACGATCTTTAACTAGCTTTTACCGACTTACCGTGTAGCATCGCTAGGTCAGGGACGTGTACTTAGGGATAAGATCAAGTTCAATCTTCAAGGTGTAATTGGGAAAAATCTTCCCTCATCTCCACCTTTTTCCTTTCTTTCTCGTCAACGATAACATCTTGGTTACTTCTCAGTTCGGTAGGTCAGGTATCCGACTCGCTGGTTCGTGTTCAATTTCACTTTCTTCAATTTCACTGATAACACTCGTCTGTTATACTTACGAATGTCTGTAAGTACCTAATCGATTAACAAAGAGACAAATTTTCTGAGATTAGCGGTAAATCATTAACCGAAATGTAATTATAGATTACACTTGTCAATCTATCGGATTAAATGACCAGTCACGCGAGTCATGAAGTTGATTATGTAAAACGACTACCTGAAGAATTTAATATAACGATAGGAGATTAATCGCATCGAATCTTATCCTCATCCTCGATGATATAGAAAGAACTATTAATTACAATATTGATACGTTTGAAAGTTGGAACAATTTTCTCGTTAAATGTATCCTGTCTACTAGAATGTTCACTCGTAGAAGGATCACTTCTCAGACCTCCGTTATTGAATGAATGACTCACTCCTTAATTACTGGATGACTAATCATTCTTACACGATTGTTAAAGCTTGTAATCGAAATTCTACGGTTGATCAAAGCGATGCTTTCATAGAACTTCACATTTTTTATATACTCTCGTCAAAGGGTTATCAAATGTAACGACCGTTTTTCTATTTGTTTTTCTAATTAGAGTTTACAAATTCATCAAAAGACCGGGGAAAGATTGAAATTTATAAACCTAATAAATCGCGCTAATTAATACGCTTAATAATATCGTTACATAAGCGTGATGTAACCGCGATTTACGTTGCAATTAATTTACGGTTCGGTAATTAATTTAATATTCCCCGAAGCAGTGTGTCGCCCTTGACACCGGAGTTTCGCTAGATGAACACGGACAATGTATGCCTTGAACTCCTCCTCGGAAAACCTTTCTTTCTGGCAGGAACGGGTTATGTTATAGATTAAAGACTTCCGTCGATCCTCCTTTTTTTTATTCTTCGAAGGGATGCAAGCTTGGACAATCGTGCCTCTGTTCGGCGATAAACATTTATGAATCCTATCGTTAGCGATTTCACTTAAATTTAATTAGCTTTTAATTACCAACGATAACGAGAAACTCGATCGCGTTGTTTCAACGAAGCGATGATAAATCATTTATTTTATGAGAATTCACGTAGAATTTTAATTAAGAAATTCTATAAAATCTCATTTTTTTCCCCCCAAAAAAAAGGGTTAAAAAAGAAACTTGTTATGGAATGGAACGGCAATGAAAATTTCTGTGGACATAAAATTAACAAAGAAGGAGGTAATTATCATAGTTAAATGATAGAATTTTTATGAATAACTCGAGAAAACGATGTAGTATAAACGAACTGAATCATAAAACTGCAACGAGTTAATAAAAAGCATCGTGCAAGTTTATACACCGCTAATTGATAGCCGGTACAGTCTGCTGGCATAAAGTTAACAGTAACAGACTAAAATAATAATGCTGTTTGCAGTCGGTTGCCCGTAGAATGCAGTCGGTAAACGAAAGAATTGAGGGGAAAAAATATAAGTACAAAGACCGGTTTGTCTAGGAAGTAAAATTACCTTATGACTTTCACGTGGAATTTATCATCGACGGATTTCAATGAGAAGCATGTTTGTTCGTGATCAATTAGAACATTATATGTACGTATCACCCGTGTTTGTTCCATGGGGTTTACGTACGTTTTACGGTAGAATAGTCGTTTTTAATGGTACTCGCAGGAACGATTCTGGCCTAGTTAATTGTCTACCTTCCGCATTGTACACCCTGCACCTTCCACGTTAATTACACTTAGAAAACCACTGAGAAATCTTCAGCGCCATTGTAACGGGTCAACAGAAAATAATGACACATCTTGCTGCTTTCTTTTCCTATTTTTAATTATCTACTTAAAATTTCTCGATATTTTTTCTTTCTAAAATTCATTCTCATATTTCCGTTATCCAATAAATGCCACTTTGCCCCCTCTGTTTCTATAAAGACCCTCGTAATAATTGAAGCAGCTGCTTCATTAACCCAAACTTTCTGACCCGATGTGTTTCAATTAACTCCGGTCCACCGAATGGATCTTGAAATATTTTTCTTTTTCAACTTCGATCGTTTTATTTTTCAATAATTTCCAATAATCTCCTCCTTGAAAATACTTGTATGATCAGTCAGTTAATAACACATCAACTCTGTGAATATAATTGATTATTAATTTAATTTTTTCTTCCAGATGATTATTTAAAAATGATGCAGAATTGAGAGAAAAAATTCAAACAGGACGTATACCGAGGTACCAGTGTAATTGTAAACCCTGTTGAATCGTAGAAAGAGATAAAGGAAGCGATTTAAAACGATAAAAAGGACGATGTCCGAGGATGGTCACGGGGCGTGAGTTTAGGGCAATTCGAGTACACAGTCATAGGAAGTAGGATGGTCGCCGGAAGTCTCTCCCCCGAAACTACTCTACTCTACTATAGACACTATATGGTGGGGTTTCTAAAGAACACGTTCGTTTGCACTCTCCCGTTTCCTCTTGGCTTGTCCAGTGAAAAGAGCATAACAGTTTACAAGTGGCAGCCAGCACTTAACCACGCGATGAGGGACAAGAAACTCGCTACGCGTGTGATACACCCCGCTCGTCGATTAAACTCGACCGACTTCTATCATCCTCACATTTTTCCTTCGATACTTATCATTTTTACCATTCATCATAAGCTGATCGTTGTGCTCTGAATGGTCGCGCGAGTGAAGTGACAAATAATAAATAATAATCCATATTTACCGATATTCTGTACAATATATTTTGGTATTTCGGAATTTCTTTTACGGGTCATCGATGATTTCAAGGAGAGGTATCTTAGGAAAATTGTATCGATCGAAGCGTGGAGCAGAGAACGGTGAAAGTCGTGCAAACTCGCGTTCGCAATCCGCGTAATTGGTCTACTCTTGTGTTCTATGTTCGGTGCACGCAGCATTGTAAAGCCGCGTAAATGGTCAAGGAAATTTCTAATTAAATTATTATGCCATTGCTCCGTAAACCCGGAATCGAATCGGAAAGAAATCTCCCCGATTTACGGAATAATTGCACCGTTTCCTTTTTTTTTCTCTTATCAGAGTGCAAGAAGATTGACATTCACCTAGAACCGTGGATGAAATAAGAAGAACGATCGCGTGATAAGCGGCTTTCGTGATACTGTTACGTAGTGCTCCGAATGGAAAAGAAACAACGAAAGGAAAGTGATACGAAACTGTCTCCTCTGTTCGCCGGCATTGCGGTCCGCGATGGAAGTGCACGCGTTTCACCTGTTGATATGAAGAAAGAAGGCATAGCCACAGTTTCAGTCGCGTGCCGGCTTCTGAAGAGAAAGAAAAACGCGTATCAACGAGGATCGTTCGCGGTAATTTACGCTTCTTCGAGTGCAATTTGTCGCTATCGAGGCGAAACGTACCGGTCTAACGGTGAGAAACTGTAAACGAATGAACGATCACGAACGCTAACACGTTCGTTTCTTTACAAATAATCTGTACCGCTCGTTAGAAACTTGCTTTCCAATCAATTTGGATGCTAGATGATTTTCTTACGACTTCTAACGGGCAGATTTATTATCGATCAAGAATCGATCGAACATTCGTTGGATTATTTAAATATAAGTGAACGCTGATCAAAAGCTTTACTGTTCGCCACCGGAAGTATCCACAGATTCGTCAGGTTTCTTGGTATAAGCAAGAAAAAAGAGGTCACACCGCGAAACCTCCACTCCGTTTCCGGTCGCAGACCGATTCGTTTCCTCATAGTAATCGACGAAAATGTTCATCAAATGAATGACATGTCGGCGATACACCGTGAATCATGCGGTGACGATTGTTACTGCGTGATCTGTCGGGAGTTGAAAGATTGCAGGATGGCTGGCAACGCGGAGGGTGGTGCTCAGGGTCGCCGCGAGGGCATCAACTTCATCCTGCGTCGTGGTCTGCCCTTCGTGACTAGATCTCCGTCGAGGGAATGGCTGGAGACGGATCTGAAACGCGAGGATGTCAGCTTAGAGGAGAAGTGTCACTCGCCGGAAGTGAGGCCAGTCAGGAAAACCGACAAAGACGTGGCTCATAAAACCGTCATCTACTTTGGAGACACTAAACAAAGAGAGAAAGAGAACAGACTGGGTCAAAGAGACGTTTCTTCGCCGATTACGTCCAGAGATGAATCCAGGATGTCGGACGCAAGGAAGGTGGAAACCGACGGTTTCGAACAGGGCAAGAATCTTACGGAAAACGAGGACACCAAGGTCACTCACGAAATCGTGGTGAACGTTAGCCCGAGTAGAGAGGACGTGTTGAAGATCGAAGAGGACGAGAGCCAGGTCGAGGATTATTGGTCCTTGCCCGGGGACAACAGCGGGTTCAAGGCTGACTGGAGCTTCGTTCAGCAATGGCGCCTCAGGGGGTAAATCAAGCGTTGCGTTTGTTCAAGCTGGATTCTTCCCTCGATCCTTAACGGTTTTGCGAAAATAGATTCGGATTATAAATGGACGTAGACTTCCGCTCGAGAATCATCAAATTCCGTACCCGTCGAGGGGATAAAAAGCAGTAATTTTTTCAAACTCTAAAGTATCGCACGCGAATGCGCTTCCAGCGTGGAAATTAACTACAAAGGTGTACAAAAGATTCACGTGATCGATAAGAAGAGCAATCGTGATCCACGTGTATTCTATGGATCTCGATCTACCTCTTTCTTTCCAGTGATTATACGAATTTTTTTCGGAAACGAACCCAAGGAAAAAATTTTCCTTGAATTTTCATTCATTATGGAAAGAAATCTGTCGCATCTTCGATAAGGGGATTACATGATTCATTTTCTTTTCTTTTTTATCGCTCTGTAGATTACGAGTCGGTTAACCGAACCGAAAGTTCGTGAACGTAACTTTCCTCGAAGCATCGTTCTAACGGAATATAAGCCTTGGGAACAGATTCCTTATTATGTGCTCGCTTTCTCGAGACACGGTCAAAAAGAAGAAGAATCGAAACCGACTCGCTGGAATTATTTGGTAGGCAATTAACGTGGAAACTTACCTAACAGGATATCAGGTTTTATTTCACATTTTCGTGTAATGCCATCCGAAGAAATTCTCAACGTATTATTCGCAATTATTTGACAATTCGAATACACGATAAGAAATAAAAATTTCTAACTTGTTGTTTCATTCACAGACCCGGCGGTGGCGGTGGCGGTGGCAGTGGAAGGGAATTGTATTGTCCTCCGTATTCAAAGGATTTTACGGAAAGTTCAACGAAAAACGGTGTCCACAATATGGTTCACATGGTAGCGGAAAGGGACACGGATAGCGTAGCACCAACGCCAACGCCTCAGCACCCTCATCATTCTCAGCATCACCATCTCAGTTTACACGAAATTCGTGCGCTTCAGGTATCTGATGATTGTATACCATTTCACCGTCCCATCAACTACACCGAAAGAAGATACTCAAATAAATTCCTAGTTGGAAACGTGGTTCATTTTCATTAATCAAGTATCAAATGGCTGATTTTAAAAACATGGAAAATTCAACATAATTTTTAACGCTTTTATCCCGATAGATCGCATTGATTTTATTATCTATCAGTATCTGTAGATACGTACAATATGTCCGCAAGGCAGTGTCATAAAGCATCAATATTTTATATTTACAGAGGCGACCAGAATGTACTGGTAATAGTTCCTCGGATGAGAATCGATCGTCGGGACATGCGAGCATGTCGGACACGGGTGGCCACACGAGCAGCAGTTCACCACCGCATCGTCACCACAGAGCTCACAGTCCCCAACAGTTGAACTCGGTGCCCGAAGACGATCGTTTGTCAGCCTCGGTTACACAGAGAAATGGCAGGAGTAGATCCGGCCAGAATCGCAATAGACACAGAGCTACACCTGCCAAGGTGTCCTTCTTACGATGATCTTTAGAATATAATAAGTAGAAACCTTGCAACTCGTTATTGATCAAAGAAACCTTCCAATTTCTTAATACTTTATATATCGTTGTAGAGAGTCAGCTGATGTTAATATACACTTATCTTATAAATGAAAATTAATTTAAAGAGACAAATGTTGAATAATTGAAGATAGGTTAAATTATTATTACAAAATTTATATAGAATCCAATAGACCAATAATATCGCTGCAGTTGCAGGTACCCTGGTCCGGTTCCGGTTTAGAGGATATCAAACTAGCTATCCAGCAGCTGACAATGCGCTCTCACAAATCATCATCGACTTACTCCTCCTTGAGCGGCTCCGAGAGTTCAGAACCAGCTGTAAGGAGGCTGATGAGACATTCCAGCCTGGAAACTATCAACACTAACGTGACCAGCGCCGACGAATTCGTCTGGGTTGATTCGCACAATAGACTGGTGGAACTGCAACAATTACCCTGGACTCATCACGACGTCCTACGGGTTTTACAAAATGGTAGAACCAGGGAGCACATGGAACAAGTGTCGATGGAAACGATACCTCGGCTCTCTTATTTGTTGCAACGCGCCCTGGTCAGAGTTGGTCGAGAAACGCAAAGATTAGCGAAACCAGTTGGCCTTTGCAGCAAACACGAAGTGTACAGCGCGTTCAAGATTGTGCTTTGTCCGGCTTTGGCAGATTCTTGCACCAAGGTAAGGCAACGCGTTGAAAACTAAGATAAATACTTATTAATATATTTGTAAACTGTACATGTCTTACTCCTAGTGGAATTTATTGAAAAGGTAATATCCCACCAGCAGGAATTTTTACTTCATTTTATCAAACGCTTATAAAATTTCGTTTTCTCTTCGTACAGGCATGCTTAAGAGCCGCGGCTATGTTTGCCGTATCCGGTGATCAGCTGAAGCAATCAAAAGCATCTCGTTCAGGATTGCAGCTACCGGTAGGACGATTTCTTCGTTGGATGTCCGACGTACGGCTTGGAAGAATGATACACGAATACGCGGCGATATATTTGACCGCGGGTATTGAAAACCTTCTGGAAGAAATATTGTTACAATGCATACCTACCGATCCGCACACAACGTTAACCGCGACGATGCTGGAACATGCCATAGCGAACAGCGGTGATTTATGGGGTCTTCTGCAACCGTACGCGCATTTGAATGCTGGTCGAACAGCATCAGGTAGAATTGTATTTATTTATCCTTGGTATGCATTATGTTGTGGATTTTACATATACATTTTTAAGGTGCTCTGGCAATGCCACGTTGGGCAAGTGTAAGTTCCTTAAACTCTTCTTCGTCGTCGTCTCGCAGTGGAAGAGACGCAACGAGTTCAGCATTGGAACCATCGCTGTTAACCACCTGTGTCGGCTCGATGTCAGAGTTGATAGATTTGATCTCCAAAGTGGCACAAGCCGGACGTTCACCCATACCCTTAACAACCAAGGCACTGAACGCTTTGTTCTATTATATGAGGTGTTCACAGGTTTGCTCGTTTAACCTTTATCTCTTTTTACCTAACACCCACTAATATATGCTTATGATATAACGAAATATTATATGTATGTAGTTGGAGCATGGTGAACGAGGTTCTGGTATACAAGAACTCGCTTATGAACGAGCGTACGTGGTCCTTCCACCGTTGGTAGAATGGCTACGCGTTGCAACTGCTCATGCAGAACATAGACACGGCCTCGTTGTAGATCAAGACGATATTAATCAAGCTGCCAGATTGCTATTACCTGGAGTAGACTGCCCTGTTAGACCTATATGGTAATAAAGCACATCGGTATATTTATATTATGTAGAGGGTGTGTGAAACTTTTGCGTTCCAAATATGCAATCGATACCGTGTAGTTTTGTATAACTTATCAATTAACATTTATACAAACGCTGTATTTTCTCCACAGCTTTGAAGAAGTTTCAGTCTGTTCGAAACGCATCGATGACACCGAATATGTGCGTCTTCTCACGATGGATATGGCGTTCAAAATGTTAACCAGTGGTCGTGCCGATCTGATAGCTCAAGCTATGCCTCTTTTGCCATCAGCGAAAATCAACACGGTTAACGACAATGGTTTCACCGCGTTGATGATTGCTTGCATAAACGGGGATGAAACTGCTGTACTAGCTTTACTAGATGCTGGAGCGGACTTGAATATAGAAAGTCCACCACCTTCCACTGGTCAATTAGCAAACACACCTTCCAAGGTTCCTGTAACACCAGGGACATCGAGCACTAGAAGTCCTGTTACCCCATCTTCGATTATGTCCTCAGGGAAAAGTATGCAATCTTCGAGTTCAGCTTCCAGTTTACCAAGTCCTTCGAACAACGTTTCGAGCAATGTCTGCTGCAATCAAACTGCTTTCAATGCTGAAACTCAACACTGGACCGCTTTAACTTACACGGCATTGATGGGACACTGTAATATCGCCAGGATATTGTTGGAAAGAGGTGCAGCAGTGGAAGGTGGTGCTAAACCCAGTGAGGACAAATGTACAGTTACACCGTTGCAAGCGGCTACAGCGACTGGTAACAACGAAATGGTGGCACTGCTGTTAGCTCACGGAGCGCAACCATTTTTGTCGACGTTGATCAAAGATTCGTTTTCTTACTCCGGATCAGCGCAACGTGGTTGTTACAGGTAAGCGAAACATTCATCTTTTCATATTTCAGCTCTTTCTTTATTTTTTTAATTTCTTGTACAGTGCGATATCAGTAGCAACAGCTCATGGTCAAAGAAGCTGCCTTCACCAGCTATTATCTCATCCTCTGAATTTTTCTGCTAAACGAGGAGAAAAAGAGGTGTTGTCTTTGGAAGAGATTCTTGCAGAAGGTAGCGCAGCCAGCAGTCCGCAACAACAAACTGTAGATGGAAGAGGGAATCGAAGGGAAGGAAAAGAACCAGTTTTTAATAAGGTTCAGACAAAAGCTTTGCAAGAAGCGATGTATCACAGTGCTGAAAGTAACCATTTAGGTAAAATAAATAAACGTTTATAGTATTTTTTAATGGCACTTGAAGTATGTACTTTAAATTTCAATGTATCTCATAGATATCACAATGGAACTTCGTGGATTAAAAGTAGGTTGGACCTTACATTGTTGGATGCATAGTCTTGGAACAGCTCACGAAATGAGACTAGATTCCGTGATAGATCAATTGCTTCAAGATTTCCTTCAAGTGTGTCCAGATGATTATTCGACACAATTTGTACAAGAATGTCTTCCTTTGTTATTTAACATTTTTAGGTATAGTAAGGTAGGTTTCAATAAGAATGAAACGAAAGTTTATATAACATTTATATCATCCATTATTTCTATTTTTCATATAGAAAGAAGGCACGACTCTTCTTCTTGCCGACATTTTCTGTACATGCTTTGGGTGGGAACCGATAAAACCTATCAGAGATACTACACTTTCAAGTGGATCAAGAATAGATCCGAAATTTGTAAATAATCCAGAGTTAAGCGATGTACAGTTCAGAGTGGAGGGTAGAGTTTTCTATGGCCATAAAATTGTTTTAGTCACATCATCTCCAAGGTTTAGAAACATGTTGAGTTCCAAATTATGCGAGGGAAATCCTCCTATTGTACAGATTAATGATATACGATACCACATTTTTCAGGTATATATCATCTGAATGCATAAAAATTCCCGTGTCTTTTAAAAAGACCCTATATCAAAAATTTTATTTTCCAGATGGTTATGGAATTTTTGTACCACGGTGGATGCGCCACGTTAGAAGTTAATCAAAGTGATGTCTTGGAATTAATGGCTGCAGCGAATTTCTTCCAATTAGATGGTTTGCTTAGGTACTGTGAAGCGCAATGCTCTTCAATGGTTGATCTTGATAACATTGTTTCCATGTACATTCATGCAAAGGTATATTATTTAATTTAAATTATGTATTCCTAGGGATGGAGGATACAAAATATACATTTATCATTTGTTGTACAAGCTCCAACATTTATATGAAAACTTTTCAGGTTTATAACGCGACTCAACTTTTAGAATATTGCCAAGGATTTTTGTTACAAAATATGGTCGCTTTATTAACTTACGATGACTCGGTTAAGCGTCTATTGTTTGCTAAAAAACTGCCAAATCATGATGTCCTCGCGGGCCTTCTTCTTACGTTGCAAGCGAGAATAAAAACTAGACGATCTCAGCAACAAAATAAAATAAAAGCTTAGAGATATCATGTATCGTATACAGCATAGCGGTATCATTATCATTTCGTTTCCGCTTTCGTCGTGTATAATTATCAACATATATAGGTGACGTCACTTATAAAAAAAAAAAAAAAAAGACAAGATATATACATCAATTAAGACTGAATGTTTCATATTTTATCTTGAACTTTTTATCAGGTATTTAAATATAAATCTCCAGTAATTTATATCAGAGGATTATAATTTTCATGCGCTGTTTATTTACTTCTTTCAAGGTACTAATAGAATTTAAGAATGATACATGTGTGATGCAAATGATACATCTGTTTTACGCTTGTTGTATAGTGTTTCTTTAATTTTTTTTCTTCTTTTCTTCTTCTTTATAGTTTACAAAAAAGAAGATTCTTTTGTAAACTCTAAAGTATGAGATATAAATGTATATTATATATTGTTTGAACTATAAAAATTACATACTTTGTTTATGCATGTATAATAATTAAGAAATTTAACTCTCAAAAATAAATGTTCAACGCAGAAGTTTTAAATAATAGTGTAAATATAAAATTAATTATCATAAAATATACAGCATAATATACACTATAAAATAACTTTCTAGCATTACTAAACTATTAATATATACAACAAGTAAATATATATTTTGTACATAAAACGGATTAAACGGTTTAATTGCAATGAAAAAAGAAAGGACATTATAACAAAATACGCGTAATTGCAATAAATTATAAATATTGTGATAATATAAACTAAATAATAATTATTTTACTTCTCAATGCTTAATAAAATTGTTTATACTTTTTATTAGGCTTTTGTTTACACGTAATTATTAAATCTGATAGTTTATCACAATACAGCAATGTATTAGAAACATAAAATATAAAGAGAAAATCCATGCAAAGTAAAATATTACGCTAACATATGCTGTTCAATGCTCGCAAAGACCCTTATATGTATAATATATTGCTCCTTTTTTTATTCCATTTTAATTTGAATAAATGAAATCCCTATTTCATAATAAAATTGTTGCAAACAATGCGCCGTATTCGGCAAAAAATAAAAGATGAAACTGAATTCAATAATACTTAATACTACTTTGTAACACACAGTTCCATTATCACTTTAACAATGTTAGCATTATATATAATGTGATTTATTTTGAATGTCAATGGTTAGTTGTATATACAATATTTAAGTTATAATCTTAATGATAATGTAATCACTGGATTTTTAGATTTTGGAATGCCTAATAATCATATGAATCAAATCGATCTTCTGAAATTGGCTATCTCAATCTTACAATTATATATGTAATATATTTTTCATTGTTAACCTGTAAGCTTTAGCAGATGTACAAGCGATCTATAATAAACGATAAAATCCTAATGAAGACTGATTATAAAAAATTATATTCACAATTTGTACATTTCTATTATGCTTTGTAGATTATGATTATAAACGTTTTGTCACTTCATATATGTTCATACATGCTTCCATTTAAATATATTATACGCCTAAAAAGTTTAAGTTTAAAGATGATCTCAAAAAAAGTCATTATAGGCATCCTCTGTAATATGTGATACAAATAGTAAAGTATATCACATATTTTGGTGAAATTTTCTTAGTACCCGTGTTTCCATAAAGGCAAGACAAATAAAAATTGAAGCACATAACATACATAATTGATTTATATAATGAAACATTTTAAATGGTTACAATTTATGTGAAAGAGCAATGGAGCAAACCTTGTTTAGAGCATGTATAAATTTATATGGAAAATGAAATACGAAAATATTATTCCATATAGTATTATACATTGATGCTGTATGTAATAATAAAACATTCATCAGTTATTTAAGTATAAAATTTCTTATTCCAAAGTAAATATACGAAGCATTTACAAACATATTAGTGAAAAAAGCACTTATTGACAATGAAATCAGAAAACGTAACATAATGGTTAATTATCACTTTTCATCACATTCATTTGATTAATAAAAATTGAGCAATGCCTATGGGTAACATTTATACTATATAATAAAAAATATCGTACTTATCGAAGAAACAATCATGTTAAAACACACCAGTACATACTTTAACAGAGTTGTAAAAGAAATTATTCAGTATACATTAACGATATCGTTTGTTACCAATCATTATCACCAATTTAGTGCCACATTTATTTCATATAGCTCTAAGATAAACTAATCTCCCTGAAAATTATTTCGCATGCTTTTTTAGCAACTGTAATATTTACTGTAAATTATTGTTTCATACTAATAAATATTAAAAATATTATAGATTATAAAATAGTTGAACAATAGAGTAGACAATTTTAATATGTATTCTCAACAAACAATATATGTATATATGATACCATAAAATTTGAAACTATAACATTAACATCACCTCAAACACTTGTTGCATTTACAATGCTGTACATTTTATTGGAGAATAACATATAAAACAATTAAAATGATTTATCAAATTTACTATGAAATAATAGTTTGCACATACAATAGAAGTGACAATAACTGCTTCATATTAATTATAAATTTTTTAATCGCTTCTTGAAAGAAAAGTGTAAATTTATTTCATTCGCTATTAGAAACCTGTTATAAAGGATAGTGCAGGTATTCAATATACCTTTGTTATGTTTTAATCTAAAACAATTCAGATTATTTTAAAACAAAGACTTTAAAAAAGCAGAGATACATTAAGAATAATATAAAATGTTTTGAGAGTTTGAAAATAATCAAAAATAACACATTCAAATTACATATTAATCAATTTACAAATGAATATAAAATAAGTCTATCCTCTCCCCATATTGCATTGTCCAATATACAAACTGGCAATTTATATTTTCCTTGATATTCATCTTACTATCAATATAAGACAGATTGAGACAGCCCTTTTCATCTGTTCGTATCTATGGTGGTTAGGAACGCTAACTTAGTTTAGTGACTAGAATAATAATTAGTATAACAACGACTATGATCGCAAGTAACAACAACACAAAAACTTTTCGCCGATATTTACTTAGGTAATTACTTCCCTTAATTAATTCTTGTGCACCAAGCTCCACGTTTCCATGTACATTTTCTATATTGTTATCTATCGTGTCTGTGACAGAAAAAAACCGTAAGAATTCGCGTTAAAACATTTTCATGAATACAAAACATAATTACTTACTGATCGTATCATTTTGCTGATATACAAGTGCTGAAAGCTCGCGCATTATTTGATTTACATCTAAAATATCTCCTTCGATTCGTTTTACCCTATCTTCTCGCTCGAACAGTAATCCTTGTTGGAATTCAAGACTCCTAGGCACGTAATAAAAAAAAAAACAATTGTTTGTAAACTGACTACTTATTTCTATGTGATCACTACCATCATTGCTTAACTTGTATTAATATACATTGAAACAAACTTACCACACATTCAAGTGCATTTTATAGCTTCTCTATATTAATAATACATGTTGTAATCATTTAATAATCTTTAAATTCATGCTATAAAATCCACAAATTATGTTTATCTTATAAAAATCATGAGGAAAGCATATTAAATTATTATTTGCTAACAACTTATATAATGTTAGCCATCCCTGAACCCATTGCTTGTGTCCATACTGTGAGGAACAGTCAAGCTCTCTTCACCACTTGCATGTGCAAATACATTTATTTATGAATAATTATGAATGATGTTTATTTTCAGACCTTTGTTTTGCTTGTTGCTCATCTTCTTGCACTTGAAGCAGACGTTGTTGTTCTTCATCATCAGGATCCATAGGATTTTCTATGCTAGTTGCAGGTAAAATATATCTCTTCATTTTTGCTGCAACTGACTACAACATTTTTGATTGCAAAATAAAACAACATACAACAAACTCATACAAATTATACAAATCACTGATGCAATATCTTCTACCTTTTGCATGTCTGAGTATCTTTGCACAGCATCTTTAAAATCAGTGGTAAGCTTTTCAATTTGTAATTTCTGTTGTTTATCCCCTCTTCTCATTAGTACTGTCAGTCTTGCAATATCTTTACTTGTCTGAGTTATTACCTGATTTGTGCTTAACTGTGTTACATGCCTAACAAAAGAAAAATAAGATTTTTACAAATCTGAACATACAAATGAGATTTAACTGTGCATACACTATAATATATTGTTTTAATTACTTACACCTTATCTCTTAGATCTTGATTATCTTTATTGGTTCCAATATTTTTATTTGCACGTTCAAGTATCTTCCATGTTGTATTAATTGTATATATATTTGTAGTAATATTTTCACTGAGACTATATAGTTCAGTAGGACTAAATCCCACGTCAGGTACATCTGACCGTTGATCAGTGGATCCATAATTTTGAGAACTATGAGCCATCCTAAAAACACATATAAATGTTCTATAAATTCTTATATTCTATCACAATAGAAGATTTATAAAGTGTACAAGAATAATGTACAGGGATATTTATAAATCTACTTCATTATGGTTTTTATTTACAAGCATATATTTTCATGCATAAATATTTAATTAAATTATAAAATGATGTTTGTACATATCATAACTATTAAAACATTAATGAAATAAAACAGACTATTACAATTAAATTATTCATACAAATTAACATAACATGAATATAATTTTTTATTTGTAAAAATAATTTTCAATTTACATTTTTAAAATATATCAAATTAAAGACAATTTAGATATCAAGAATATCCTTATGAATCTGTTATAGGAATTATATTCGTAGTGAAGGAGATACTGGCTTATTTCGCGTAAATAATATTGCAAATTACAATTCCTGTAATGTGTTAAAACTATTTTATGCGATTGCATACTACAGAATAATGTTCAGATTCACTCAATGGTGCACGATGAATCACGTATAAAGAGTTCAGATAATGAACACGAAAACATATAATTGCATCTAAACATTATCAATCATACAACAAACCTGAACTGTTTTATCACAAGTGTTCTTAGTATCTAAATATAAATTGTTGTATTAATTCACATTTAAAAATCAAGAGAACTATTTTTTATATATCGAATCTTAGAAACTGACAGTTGCCTAAACGATCTAATCCACCGCCCATGTGATAATAGTCCCTTTGTATTCATAACTGTGTATTCAACAGAAACCTAGATTATCGACATGTAACATTTAAAAATTTTAATTCGTCGCTTTTACATATGAATTTTAATCAATATACTATAAACATGTATGCATTCTTTAGTAAAAAACTTATAATAATATAACATAGATTTTACACATCATAAACTAAATTTAAATATTAGAATAATTGAACACAATCTGTGTCTACAACACCGCCGGTACTACTTGATTCAACATAACATAAATAGTCATTATTGCATGATATTATACTGTAAATCAATGAATAATAATCCCTACAATGAACTTAATAACGTTTACACAAAATATATTGTTCATGTAAACGTTTATAGAGAATATATGGTAATATAAAATTATTTTCTGCTAACTCATAAAAATGTGTCTCTGATACCGTCTTATATATTACTACCGCCCGAATCAAAAGTAAAACTAATAATAAATTTATTTCAATATTGTTTTTTACATTTGTAATAATAAAAGTAAGGAAAAATAGTAATATATTTTTGTATTGAACAATTGAAATCATTAATGAGCTACCTTCCTCTGTAACCAGAGGTTAGTCGCATGGCGGACGCTGGCTTGACAAGACGTATGGTACGGAAGTTCCCGAGTACGACCGACAGATTGCGAAAGCCTTCAGAAACAACAACCGTCGGCCGTAAGTAAACGCTATTGTGATTTTTCATCATTTTAATCGCTAAAATAGTAAGCTTTTTGTTGTGTGAATGTCGTAATAGAAAATTTAACACTGGATTACCTCGATGCGTATGTTTTCTCATAACGAAACTCTCTAAAAATCCTAAAATTCGATAGAATTTTCTCGAGGGTTGCTTTGAGAGTTAATGCAGTACGTACATAGGTCGTGCGTCATGTCGGCTCCGAACGCATCTTCCGTTTGTCGAGTTCCTATCACGTTTCAAGTATCTCTTGAATATAACCGTAATCTTTTCGTATTATCGAATAATTCTTGCATCGATAGTAGAAAAAAAGAGTGAAGCGCGAGTGGTAATCGAGTGTTGTTTTACGGACAGTACGTAACTCCCTACTTTTGACATTTTAATCGGTGTGAGTTAAAGTAGGTTGATTGTATGGCTTCTTGCATGCTTATTATATGCTTTAGGTGTTTAGTACTTTAATTCAAAGCACTTTTCTTTAGTCTATAGAAGAAGAGAATTTTCGACGTTTGTGGTAACCCCGCGTGTCGCGTTGTTGAGCTCCTCGTTCGAAGAATTCTAAATCGGTAGATTATTTTTATTTAACTTCCAGGTTATTTCGTTGTTGAATATGAATCAGATTTATTAATTTATTCTAGAAATTGCAATACACGTTGCTTACGTCAAACGTTACTTGATCGTTCTTAAAAGATACTTATATTTTTATATATACATATATCCTAAAAATTTTTAATTTTTCTCGTTTTTTTCATTTTCTATTAATACATTAAAAATAATATTTCTTTCAAATTGGTAAATTTTCCGCTGTTTTAAGACATTTATTTTGAGTCGGATGCTTCACAGACTCTCTTGTAAACATACGTATGCACAAAGCACACATACGTATTCATCGATCAATGTGCACGTACTCGCATAGGCGTGCATGAAACCAAACAGGCGTGTACTGTCATGTTTCTGACATTTCATTAAAATTATTCTCATATGTGTATAGTTAATTTTTAAAACGTAATAAAACGATGAATCTCAGACATTTTTTTCCTATTTTAAAGAATTAGAAGCAAGTGTTGTGCCAATAATTGTTTTTTCAAACAATACGCTATATTAAAGTTTTCTTTCTTTTGCATTTTTTAATTCCAAAAAACGGTGATGGATATTTTTATGATACGAGTAGATAAAAATTGAGAATTTTAATGATTGCAACCTCGAAATACGATGGGTAGGGTATTACACGCGCACTCGTGGTAGGAGCAGTTACTGTGTGCCTTTAAATGCTCACCCATATGACTGTGTTCCTACGTCGAATGCGTGACGGCCTTATGCCTCTTTGTTACAGCAAACTTAAATGCTTATCGGACTATGAATAGACGTACTGATTTGCTTTCAGCTGTCCACTTTGTACAGCTAATTTGCACCTTACCACATATAACTGTGACACATTAAAACGATCATCGTTGAAGATTCTCATTAATGCATGTGCATCTAAATTTATTGAATGAAAAAAAAAAAGAAATGCAAATTACATTGTATTAATTAAGAAACATCGCATACACGTGAAATCTATTTAAAGTGGTTAAATTTATTGGAGACAAAGAATTTCGTTTTCCTTTGTGCATATAACTGTACTTGTTCGGCTTTCAACTATACAGAGATTCTTCCAGTTCGCAGTATTGTTAGTTACAATAGAATTGTCTGTCGCATTTAAAATTTGGTTTGAAAAAGTAAAAAATATATTGCATAAGTATTTCACTCAACTATGCAACGAAAAGCAAAGGTATTTCGCTCTCTTTTTCCCCTGCTGATCTTCTACAGTATCGGCCTTCAAAAGTTGGCAGCCTTGTTCTAAGTCGTAAAGAGCAACCGTCACGGCGCATCAGTGACGTGTCACGAGGAAACCAAGTAATGGAGTGTTCGAAATTATTCCGAGAAAGATAGCGATATTATTCTCTTTACGTCATTTCATTGCTGCTATCTCTTTGTTTATTAGTGACACACGGTTCCATTTTGTATATCAACATTTTTTATGCTCTCAATTGATATTTCATTGCTTAACACGAAAAAAAAGGAACAAAAATTTCTTTCCCTCTAATCATTTAATACCAATTTCCGCTAATTTAATCAGAGATTATAATTATGTTTACAGTTCTTTTGAGTCGAAGTTAAATATTTCTTTTTTTTTCCAGAAATTTAATCATTGTAAGTGAGAAGAAATTGCAACGCTTATCAGCATTATATTTTTTTCCGCGTTAACAATAATTAGATGTAAAGGTCGTTGCAAAAACATTTACTCGTAAATACTTTACTCGTTTTCGATATATTCGATAGATATTTAAATATATAGGTTTTAATTTAAAGCCAAGCAGATAAATTTAGAACTTGAAAGAAATTTCGATTACTTTGGTAATTTAACTGGTCGAGTTATCTTCGCGGAACCTTCGTTTGTTGAAGGTAATATAAATTTAAAAGGGAATAAGATAGAATACCGGTTTTATGCTTTAAAGAAATTTTTCAATGTCGAAACGTGTTTCGAACAACGACCTCCATTGTACAACCATACAGTAATGCTTATTCAACTGTATCATATCATCCACTTGAATCGTAGGGAAAACCTTGTACCTGTATCGATATTGGAACATTCGAACACTTCATAGATATAAAGATAATCAATAGTTTTGGTAATGTTAGGTAGCAAGGGTATACCTTGGAATTTACAGGGTAGCAGGGTTGGAATTTTCTTCTTTAATCTTTCACCCTGTAATAAAGAAAAGAGATTAGCTTTCCCAGCACGCACCCTTAATATATGGAACGCTCGGTAGAGGCGGTCTGAGGCGGTCAAAGACGACCTTAGTCGAACTCAGGACGAAGTTGTCCGACCTCGCCCGATCAGCCTGACGATAGAAGCCGACATCGGTCGAGGTGAGACGACGAAAGGTTCATTGACCGTCTGACCATGAGCCGCGCCCCACATACGATCCTCTCCACGTTTATCGTCCACGGTTTTTCGTTGTTTTATTCGTAACCTATACCTGAAGATTAAAGCCGTTTCCCTGAAGAAGGTCCTCGTTCTGCCCATTGAAGACCTTCACCTGTGAGCGCACTAAGGCCGCACACCTTAATCTCTGCCTTCTGCCATTTCAACTCCACTTCTTATAAAATTAAAAAGCATCTGATCTTTACTATTATGCGGAATATGAAACAAGAACAGTTACAATTTATCATTTATTGACTATAAAAATGAATGTCATGTATTAATTGTTTTGCATGATTCTATTTGAAAAGTATATTTGCTAAGAAACAGTAAAATATTGTTATGGTAAAAAGTTATATATTTAATCAAAAGGACTTATGTTTTCTATCTGTACATGAAATAAAGTTTACGCATTTAAGAAATCTTATCTATTTATGGAAATAAATTTATATGTTATAATTTGCACGAGTATTTTATCAATTTTACTTCTCCTGTTAGAAAGACATTAAGAAACTTAAACATTCTCTTATTTTATTGTACATGTTTTGATTTCTATAACGCATTATAATTTGTGGAGATAAGTAATTAATGCACGAATGATCAGAATCAGTTGAATTAAACTATGGAATCGTTGATTAGATTTGTCGAAAAAGAAATTCAGATATTTTGTAGAAACTGCATAATTACACCTGTATTTGTATAAGCATTTTAACTGCATGTTTCTTAATATACCATATTTTTGCATCATTAGGTACAAAGGCTGCATATTAATAAATCAAACATGGAAGGAGTAGCATGCGTGTAAGCAATTAATCATTGAAAAAATGGCTAGTATTTTTATTGTAATGTTTCTTTTGTTTCAGCTTCCTAAAGGAAGATCTGTGTGCTGTGATTTATCACTCAGGAGGCCGAAACACGCGCAACAACGGACAACCCCACAGGACCGGGGGGTGCTTCTCGTGTCTCGGGAGGAAGGTCAGGGTCTACAAAAGTTACCTTGGCTGTAACAGCCATACAAGAGCCGCTTCTTTTTACATCCAAAGAATCCTCTGTGTTGCATTATAACTAGTAACACTGAAATTAAAAAAATTCGATGCCTTCCAGGGACGATATTCGCTCCCTATCCACTGAGCAACGCTGGATCCCTCCTTCAACTGTTAGACGCGATGCACTCACCCCAGAAAGCAGAAATGATCTCATCTTTAGAAAGGTGCGGGGTATTCTTAATAAGCTTACGCCGGAAAAGTTCGCAAAGCTGAGCAACGACCTGCTCAACGTTGAGCTTAATTCTGATGTGATTCTTAAAGGTGTTATTTTCTTGGTAAGTTGATCGAATGAAATACGAATAGTGTTTACGATGTTTATAAACTGGGATATCTATTATCTATCTAACAATGTAAGGAATGGTTAAATGTGAAATTGTTATTCTGTTAGATCTTTGAAAAAGCACTTGATGAACCCAAGTACAGTTCTATGTACGCACAGCTGTGCAAACGGCTGTCTGACGAAGCTGCAAACTTTGAACCACGAAAAGCTCTCATCGATAGTCAAAAAGGCCAAAGCACATTCACACTTCTCCTTCTTAACAAGTGCAAAGACGAATTTGAAAATCGTTCAAAGGCAAGCGAGGCATTCGAAAATCAAGATGAACTCGGTCCAGAGGAAGAGGAACGCCGACAGGTGGCTAAGCGTAAAATGCTTGGCAACATCAAGTTCATCGGAGAACTGGGAAAGTTGGGAATCGTATCGGAACCGATTTTACATCGCTGCATCCAGCAATTATTGGAGAAGAAAAGGCGAGGGGGATCCAGGGGGGACACCGCCGAGGATATCGAGTGTCTTTGTCAAATCATGCGTACCTGCGGTCGCATCCTTGACTCGGATAAAGGCCGCGGACTCATGGATCAATATTTTCGACGTATGAACTCTTTGGCAGAGAGCAGCGATCTTCCTTTACGTATCAAGTTTATGCTGCGTGATGTCATTGAGCTACGCCGTGATGGCTGGGTACCACGCAAGGCTACTAGCACCGAAGGTCCAATGCCAATTAATCAGATCCGCAATGATAACGAAGAGTCTTCGAGGGGAAATGGCTTCCACAGACGAGAGGATCGCCTCGGAGCAGAGTTTTTAAGGAAAATGGGACGTAGCGGATTAGACATGGACATGATGGGAAGTATTCCATTGACTTCTCCTTCGTTTGGCATGCCACCTCCATTCAGCCCAAATGGATTCTCAGGAACATCCGGGGTTGGTTATGGCCGCCACAACCAACGTAACCAGCCGGGTTACTATCAAAACCAGAATCGTCACCAGAATAACTATCAAGGGAAACATAATCAACAGCAACATAATTCACCACAAAACTTCAATAACAGTAAGTCTTCCTTCGACTTATCGATTTGTATAGTTTGGTAATACAATATTTTCACTGATATACATATATTTTCTATTTGCAGATAGCAGTAAAGAACAATTACGCTTTAATAAAAACAAGATGTTGATTGGACATCCAGAAGAAGTATCATTAAGACCGTCAGCTAATTCTATGATGTTTAAACAGACCAACATTAATCCCAACCTACCTCTCAACAGTGGTACGTCTACTTAATTAATAGAATATTATTGCTTCTCTATAAAACATATAATGTAGTAGATTTGGTTTGATTGAAGATAAATAATCAAACAATTGGTTCAACCAAACTTTTAGCAGTAGTAGAATATATTTAGAGCATTTAGAATTTATCTTATCTTAATAAAACGACGCTACAAGAATATTTTTTCATTATTTCAATTGATAGATCTGTTCCCAGGAAGAGCATCGGAATTACCTCTTCTACGTACTAACACATTGAAACCCAGCTCGCCATTATTGCACAAGGAATTGCCACCAGCAATCGTGATAAAACAAGGTCCTGTAGATAAAAGGGAGAAAGCAAGAGATAGAAAAGACAAAGGAACTTCCAGAGAAGAGATACTAAAGAAAGTGAACGCATTAATGGACGATCTCGTTTCGCACACAAACATACAGGACGCAATAACAGCTTTTCAAGATCTTAAGATACCTGAACGATTTTTACGTCATGCAGTTTATACGTTATATTCTAATACATTAGATCGTGGAGACGGTGAACGCGAGCTCGTAGCTAAGCTCATCGTTGAATTGGTGAAAGCAGACGTGATTACTGGACAGCAAGTACACGAAGGATGGAAAGAACTAGTATCCAATATAGCAGAAAAAGAGAGTACTGTGCCTTGTGTAGCTTCTCACGTTGCCTTCTTAACAGCTAAGGCCATTGTTGATAATTTAATTCAGATAACCGATCTCGTTGCTGTAACAGAAAACGGTCAACATCATCCATTGTTTTTACTAACACTACAGCAGTTACATAAAAGTCAAGGCAAAGCAAGACTCACACAGATATTTAACGAGAGCAAAGTGAATCTTATCAGTCAGCTTCCTGAGGCGGACAAGACGAAAGAAAGATTAGCGGAAATTTTAGAGGACAGAGAACTGACCTTCCTCTATCCGCTTCTTAAGATTCAAGGTGACATATGGCGTCAATTAGAATATGACCCGAATCCAAATACTCTTTACAAATGGATCAAAGAAAAGTTAGAACCTTCGCATCATTCTAATTCAGAGTTTATTAATGCTTTGATGAACGTTCTTCTGAAATACATTACACAGGTTAGTATAAGTAATTTTATTAAATTTTCCTTATGTTGTATTGTATCAATTTTTATTTTTTTAATTTTTTTTTAATGTTTTATATAAATTACAGGAAACAATACTGGTACCCGGAGTTGATCCATCTAATGTAGCCAAATCAGTAATAGATAAAGAAAAGGCATTACTGGAAAAATATTCACGTTTGATGCGTTTATTCTTCGTGGATATAGAGTCTCAAGTAACAGCTCTACATGCGCTTCAAGCATTTTGGTTCTCGCACAATTTTCCAAAAGGAATGTTACTGCGATGGTTCGATGGTCTTTATCGATTAGAAGTGATCGAAGAAGATGCTTATTTCAAATGGAAAGAATGCGTTACTGACGCTTATCCAGGCAAAGGCAAAGCATTATTTGAGGTAAGTAAGCTTAAACTGATAATCTTTTGATATGTATATACTTATTTGAAAATTAATGAATGATTATTAAATGATGTAGGTAAATAGTTGGTTAACATGGTTGGATAATGCATCAACGGAAGATGAAAGTGATGATCATAACGACGACGACGACAGCAACAAAAACTACAGAATGCAGAAACTGTGAGAAGAAGAAGGATACGTTCTACAGGATAAACTATAATTTGGAATAGGATTTTACTATCTATATTACTGAACCAGGTGGTTTCAGTTTACTAATTGAGTTGTCTCCATCCATTACCACAAACGTCTTGTTAGTCTGTCAAGTCCTCGGCACCGAAGAAGAGGACTTTACCAATCATATGTCCAAAAGAAAAAAAAAAATATGGATAGTTTGCAGCCCCCTGAGTGGTTTGCATCAGACTTTATAAGCAAGAAGTTTTAGAATGTTTTAGATAATTGAATATATTGATTGATATGATTTAATAATCATATTTGGGCCAGCAGATATCAACATTCGCCGCTGTATGAACATTGGTGCAGAAAGAAAAGCAAGAAAAAATTTAGTCTGGTGAATTTGTGTTGTCAAAGTTTTTGTCTAGTATTGTGCATGTGTCACGTTTTGTAA
Source organism: Osmia lignaria lignaria (assembly GCF_051020975.1). Lineage (NCBI taxonomy): Eukaryota > Metazoa > Arthropoda > Insecta > Hymenoptera > Megachilidae > Osmia > Osmia lignaria. Next base: position 14,268,046 of record NC_135041.1, read on the forward strand.
GTCTTTTTGTCCGCGGCACCAGTGAGTCGCTTGTTATCTCTGTGTACCAGCTTTTACATTTATTATGAGGAATTATTATCTATTATTATTAACTATTATTATTATTATTATTATTATTATTGCTATTATTATTATTATTATTGCTATTATATGATTGATCACAACAGTCAAAATACATCGACTTTCCTAAAGAAACTATAAAGCAACAAAAATTGATCAGAAATAGAACCGACTCAGTATAATTAGTATACAATGTGAAAGAAAAGAATGTGATTAATAATTCTCTTTAAAATTTGAACGAATTTGTAGTATCTCAAAACGAAAACACTGAGTCACACTTATACACCAAACAAAATCACTTTTGCCCATGTACCTATTTGCTGCTCCATTAATTCTATTAAGTAACTAATATGAAATAACAACCAGCAGCCAACATCACGATTCACTTAACGTAACACATAACGAAAATTTAGCGATACGACTAAAAATCGTATTTAAAATAAATATACCTTGGTGTAATTTATTACAGATGGCCTCCTGGTTGTTCTGTTGATGAGAACCACCTTACCTTCATTTCCTGCCTGTAGTCTCCTTGTTAAATTCAAAACGCATTGACATACATGATCTTATTTAAAGCGTAACACATTCAGACCGACACGATGCCGTACGTTCGCCTAAGCAAAAATTAGTGCAATATTACAGCTTTCGTGATCGGTGAAGAAGAAAGAAGCAGACACATTTCATTTAGAGATTAATCATCGATTTTTTGTCGTGTACATTTTCACTTCCATAGCTTTCAATTTATATCTTGTTAAGCTTGTATGTAAACGATATACACTAAATATTAACATAAGAACTTGGATACATTTTTTCATTATTTGTGGATAATCTTTCAGAATGTTGTACATATTATTATTATAATTATAATTATTATTATTGTCATTATTATTATTATTATTATTAATACTATTATTATTACTATTGTCATGCCACTTTCTAGCTTTGTTGCCGGACTGAAGTGTTAAAAATTAGACTGCATTTTTTTTTTCTTTTAAATAGGTGGTTTGTAATCAGAGCGTCGTCAGTCCAAACATTTACGTCGAATAATCATTGTTAGTCTTATTTCTATTCTTTTTGAATACACATTTAATGCAAATACGGTGTCTCATTCATAAATTAAGATTTCATATTTGAGAAAACAAATATTATTGAATTTTGTGTAGCGAATAAAAATTGTTTATATTTCTGATAAATTAAAAAATAGAATCTGTATGTATTAAAATGTGTATTCATATATATATATATATATATATATATATATCATTGTTTTTATCTTATCATCGATGATAATGATTTAAATCCTCCCTGCAAAGAATTAAATATTAATTTGAATATAATATTCTTTGTACGTGGAAACACATTATATAGTGACATTAGTGTAATATTTAATGGGTATTTGTGGTAAATATTTACGTATTTTGCTTGCTGCGTTTTTATTATAAACGAACACAAAAAAAAAACATAACGAATAACATACGTATAATTAATAATTTAATCACGATATTAGTAAACGAACGCATCGATCAGCATATCCCAATTTCATCCGCAATGTCATTTTGTGATATTGTACTTCAACTTCATTAATTTATTTTCCCATGTGTTAACTATAAAAATTCAACCAAGAACAAAGGAAGAAAAACAAAAAATACGAATCATGTATAATATCGTCAGTATTATTTCTCACGTAACGGACTACATTATTATAATCGTTTTTAATTGAACATAGACATTAAACTGATGAAAAAAGTTTCTTTTATCTTTATCAATAAAATTTTGTTCCTAGAATTATCATCTCTACGATTTTCTCTGTAATTCTCTTACACCATTTCATCGTTCATTTCCGTAGAACAATAAATTATACAGATTATTTAAACATTCATTTAATACATAAATCGTTATACAATATTATTGTCATCCGATTTTTAAATTCACCCCTCTGCATTGACAAATGTCTTTCGAGCAATATTGTTACATTTACGAGGTATATAATTTTAATAAAGAAGGTACAATGTAAATGTCTTTATCAGTTTGTCTTTGGACGTCAAAGAGGTTTATAAATTATAACGTTAATTATAATTTAATTACGGAATTGAATCTTCCAGTGTTCCCGAAAATCAACCGTTGCGCCATCTATACAAAACCGGCTGAAACTACTCGACAACATATCGACCGATTACCAACAGCTATTATGACTTGTTGCGCCATCTATACAAAAGCGGCGCAAACTACTCAACAACTTACCGACCGATTCTCCGAAACAGAGGACACTTGCACCATCTATAGGTAAGCAGCGGAAGTTATTTACCGACATATCGACCGATCATCCGGCAATCGGTAAGTCGCCACATAGAAGTACTTACTTAATCCCATCTGATGGCGTTCACAAATTCACGATCCTTTGGGAATGAAGGCATATCCAGTCTTCTACTATCTGTAGTCACTGGACGATGCAGATCTCTGCAGATAGTTGCAGTAACTCTTCATATTGTGTTCTTGCCCTGTGCTTTTGACAGTCCGTTTAAATTTAAATATGATTGACATAAATAATTTATTTTTTGTACGCACTGAAATAATTGTAAACAAGTTTTGAACATAGTTGTTTTACAATCCATTGGAAACATGATATTGGAAATAAGCTATATAAGCGTGCAGTGTTACTAAAGCATATACAGTTTTCAATATTATTATACGGAAACAAAATCTAAAATATTAGTAAAAAATGAATGCGATCAGTTTAAATACATCGAACGCAGAAAATATTCTGTCACTTCTAGAAGAACTGTGCGATCTTTCTTATCCTCAGGTGCAACAAAAGCTAAACAAATACGTGAGTATAGTATCATCATTTTATGTGTACAATTTTTCGCGGTACGCATGCTTCTTTTTAAAAACGCTGCAGCTTATAAGCGGTAAATTTTAATGAAAAAAATTGTTTCATTAATTGGTATCATCTCAAAAGATTCAATTAAAAATATAACATATATGAAAATATGTAATTATTGTAATTGAATTTAATTCTACTTGTATTTTTTTTAAATGTTATAGATACAAAATGTAACCAAAGCAAAAGTGTCTTTTCTCGTCCCCATTTTAATAAAATCAGAAGAAATGGTTATTCATGTGATAGGAGAAAAAATCTTAGACAGAGAATTAAGATTTCCTGTAAGTAAGAATGATTGATAATGTCTAATGATTTAATAAAAGTTCTAATTAAAACTTATCACGTAATTTTTAAACATTGTTAATATTATTATTGTAGGAAAAGATAAACAAAATATTTTCATTTTAAAATAAAATGTATACCCTGAATGAATTTTTTTGTTTTGAGATACAACAAAGATAATAGCTTTAAGTATTATCTCTCGCTAGAAATAGTTTGCTTAGCAATGTAATCCTCAAACAGAATACTTAGAAACCTACATAAATGAAGCCATACATAGAGGTATTATTGATATAACGTTGCAAAACATTTCAAGTAATCTATATATATAAAAAGTGCTATCAATTACAATCATACATTTTATCATTATTCACACTTTTCTAGTCAAGGTTGTTACACCTACACATTTACAATTCTTTATTTCAACTTTTATTGAACAATCAAGTCAGCTTAAAATCCTTCTGTTGATAGGATTATGCACTAAATTAATTAAAAACCATACAACTAGAAGATACATAAACAATTTTCTTTCCTCCTTTTATATTGAAAAATATTTTTTAATACAAATTACAATAGTCATTTTCAGTATTTATCTATAAATAATTTTTTATAGGTATCAAATAATATTTTATACAAAACTTTACAAAATAAAAAACCAACTACTGCAGATATCACAATGCTTGATGAAGAATTATTACGTCACCTTCAACCGATATGTCCAATGTCAAAATCATTTCTAACAATTCCCATACAACACCCTAAGCAGAACCATGTAGCTTTAGTGGTTTCCTTAGTTGATGATAATAATCAAAATGAAATTACACAGGAATGTGCAGAAGTTGTACAAGAATGTTTTAGGTAATTTATATTTCTTATATTAAAAAAATTAAATTTTAAAAAGGTGTACAATTTCTATTCTATTAAAAATTTTTTTGTTTAAAGATTTTGCTTAGGATTTCTTCTAAACTCACTTATATGTTATGAAGAAACCCGGCTGAAACAGCAGTGCCAAAAGTTACTTGCTGTTTCTAGAAAACTTTTTACACATTTGGGTAATATTAATTTTAAATGCAATAATAAAATTAGTCATAACAATTCATATATTTATTACATTTTCAATGGTAATAAATAGGAGATTTTTCTGATCTCTTGAGAGAAATAATGGCTGAAGTTAGAAACTTAACAAATGCAGAAAGATGTTCATTATTTCTTTTGGATCCTGATCAGCAAGATTTAGTTGCTAAAGTATTTGATGGTATTGCCATGAAAGAAGTGAGTTTATGTTTCAAACATGAAGTTCTATGTTTCATAAATAAAATTGAAGATCTGATTATTTCTAGTCTATAAAAGAAATGAGAATACCAATAGGACAAGGTATAGCAGGTCATGTTGCAACTACTGGAAAATTACTTAATATCAGAAATGCATATGAGCATCCTCTTTTTTATAGCGGAATAGATGAAGTAACAGGTTTTAGAACTAGAAATATTTTATGCTTTCCAATTAGAGATGAAAATGGAATTGTTGGTAAGTAAATATATTATTAGATTACATTTTTAAAAACTAAAGGAATGAAACAATCTGATTTTTTTTCTGTATTATAGGTGTTGCACAGCTCTGTAATAAAAAAGATGGGCTGTATTTTGATGTTTTTGATGAAGAAGTTGCAACAGCATTTAGTATCTATTGTGGAATTTCTATAATGCATAGTATCGTTTATAAAAAGATGCAAGATGCTCAAGCAAGAAATAAACTCAGTAACGAGGTGATGATGTATCATATGAAGGTAAAACTTAAATTACTTACAGTTTTCCATTTTAAATAGAAAGTTGTATTAATATGTGCATATATGCAGGTAGAAGAAGATGCTGTTCAAGCATTATTGAACTGTAAGGATGAACATAATATAAAAGACTTTGATAAATTTCAGTTTACTCCTAGAAGTGTTCCTTATAAACATATGCCCTGTTATACAATCAAAATGTTCAATGACTTAGGTCTTATCAAACATTGGAAAATGAAATTATCAACTTTAGCTAGGTAATGAAATTTGTTAATTCTATTGTTGAAGCTGAATAATTAATTCACATCTAATGTTACAGGTTTATATTGTATGTTAAAAAAGGATATAGAGATGCACCTTATCATAATTGGGTGCATGCTTTTTCTGTGGCACATTTTGCATATTTGTTAATAAAAAATTTAGAGCTTATTACTGAGAATTATATGACACAGTTACAAGCTCTGGTCTTCTTAGTATCTTGTTTGTGTCATGATATAGATCATAGAGGAACAAACAATTCATTTCAAACTAAATGCAGTACAGTCCTAGCTAGTCTTTACAGTTCTGAAGGTTCTGTGATGGAGGTACTTACTTTGAATATAGCTATTTATAAATATTTCCAACTAAAATTCACTGTGATTATTATATTACAGAGGCATCATTTAGCACAGACCATGTGTATTTTAAATACAGAAAACTGCAATATATTTGAAAATTTTAATAGCGATGAATATAGTGAAGCATTAGATCTATTAAGAAATAATATACTTGCAACTGATTTAGCATCTCATTTTCGCACTGTAGAAAAACAAGAAGAAATGATTAAAAATAATTTTGACAAAAAAGATTCTAAACATTTAAAACTTTTTTTTAGTATGCTTATGACATGTTGTGACCTTAGCGATCAAACTAAACATTGGAAGGTATCCAAAAAGACTGCTGTGAGTAAAATTTGATGAACTTATTAACAGAAATATTAAATTTGAGTATACTTTCTTTATATCGGATTTTAGGAACAAATTTATGATGAATTTTTTTCTCAAGGAGATTTAGAAAAAAGTATGGGTAGTTCTCCTATAGAAATGATGGATAGGGAACGAGCATCTATACCAGATCTTCAAGTTCAATTTATCACAAATATAGTTCTACCACTTTTTATGTAAGTATATATTACTTTTTCCAAAATATTTTTAACACTTGTATGCATAAAGTTTGTAAATATGTATATCAAATATGATTACATGATTAAAAAAACAAGTAATACTTTTATAAAAAAAGAATATGATCTTTTCTCTTATAGATTGAAATATTAACAATTAAACGATTGTGTTTAATTTTATAAAATATTTAATTTTTTATAAACGTTTTATCAAAATATTACTTTTAATCTTTTATTATATTTCTTTCGTTATTTTATTTCTTAGTAATCTTTCTACATTATTCCCGGTGATACAACCACTTGTTCATGTGCTGAACGAAAATCGAGTTTTATGGGAAGAATCTAGAAGCATATTTCAGAAATACGTGAAAACAGGAATGAAAGGTATTGATATCTTATTGGACCCTACATTTGAAGAAGAAGTATTACAAATTTCTATTCAAAGCAATAATGATCTTTTATAAAATTGTACAATCAAAGCTATTCTAAAACACAAAGATATCAAAATCGTAATCTTTTTAAATTTAAAAGCAATAGAAGTACTCATTTATTGTTAGATGTGTCGAAATTGAGTGAAATTATTTCATGAAAAGAACGCTGGCGTTCTAAAAACTATTTATTTATTGCAAATTTCGTGTATATTAAAATGTTATTTCTATTTATTGTACATTCGTTATTTTCCAAAGACCGAAAGTCTTTACGTGTTGATGAAATATTTTTTTATTTATAATTTACACGAGTGAAAGTGTTCTTTACAAAAGAAACCATAAACTCTAAAAACAAGTACTAAATAATAATTTAATGTGATAATTATCTAATTTACACCAATTGTGAATGTTACAATTTATCAAATAAATGTGATAAATTTGAATATTGTTAAATAAAAGATTCTGTAATAAACTTATAGAAAAAATGATGTTCTTGTCAGAGAGTTTTGACTATTTAATTTAAAATATACTAGTACATATAAATAATGTATAAAAATATAATTAGACAATAAAAGATTTAAACATTTAAAATCAAGTGTCATATACATTTTGTTATTTCATGTTAAAAAATACTTGTAGAAAACCTTATAATTTCAGATTATTATGAACACTTACAAGTACTTATAACTTTTTTGTAATATACAACTGAAATAAAAATAAACTTTACAAGTTTTAAAATAAAAATGTAATTTTATTACTTATGAAGTCAATTATAATCAAAACTAAAGACGAATTCATTATGAGTTGTATAATTTAAGCACCGGTGGCAAATGGTGCGTCGAGGAGAATAGATGGCGCTTGATGCAGCGATTCAAATTGAACTGAAAAGTCGTTATGTTGTTCATACATGAGGGGTAAAACCATGGTTTACCAGTAAAACTAGTATCTTCCTGTGGCTTCCTGTCTGAAACACGAAATGGAGATTGTTGGTGAAGTTTTCTTTTCTTTCTTATATGGTGTTATTAGGGGATATTAATATTTATTGTGAAATTTTCTATTTACATTTTATTAGTTTGTGTATATACAAACGCAGAAGGTAAACCAATATTTTCTATAAGCAATTTTTAGTTCATTTAATTAATTTTATTACAACATATTTTTTCGCAGTTGTATTATAATGTTTACTTGCTGATATAAAAATATCTATTTAATTATCTTTTGACTATTTCGTTATTTCTTTGTAAATGTTATAACTATAGAAAATGATCATATATTTTTTTAATTTATTGCAGATTTCAAATATGGAGACACAATCAAGAGACACAATTAAAGCAATGATTACTAAGGATTTTTCAGATATTAATAACAGATATATGGAAGTTAAAGTATTTATTAAGGACAGTTTGAAAGATACTTTGGATTATCTTCATGATATAATTGCTCAAATACCGAACTCAGTATCTGGTCCTTTGATTACAAAAACTCCAAAAGTTTTAAGGAAAAAGGCAAAGCAACGTATTGAAACCATTCCAGAAAATGATGTTGTCGATCTTACTAACATGTCTTCAGATTGCACTGCAGTGCATGTAACGGTAGAAAATAATGATATAACAACAAAATCTGTAAATGAAACAATGCCTGTTCGACTAAAAAGAGAAGCTTCAAAAAAAGCAGCAGACAATATTAAAAAACAGCAATCTCTATCTCTTAATACAAAATTACGAAGACCATTGTCTGACCATGAAGCTAGTAATCTTGATGTAAAAAAAGTTTGTATCCTAATTATTTACATTATGTAATAAAATTGATCATAAATAATTAAGTATTTATATAAAATTTCTGTTATTTTTATTTTTCTTTAAATTTCTAGAAAAAACGTGAAAGCCAAACCAAAAGAAAGATATCTACCAGAAGTAGTTCAGACGAGGAAAGCAGTAAAGGACCTAGAAAGCTTACTAAGATGGAAGAAACTATTGTAATTAAAAAAGTTCCAGAAAAAATATCAGATTCACATATAGAGAAACAGTCTTCTCTAAAAGCGAATGGTAGAACATCAAAAAAATCTTCAACAGCAACAAGAAGTAGTAGTAGAAAGAGAACTTTCTCCCAGACTCAAGATCAAAATAGTAATAAACAATCTAATATTATTGATGATACAATTATTGCACCTGAAACAAATGAGATTGACGAACCTTCAATGTATGAGGATGCGATTGGAAAACCTTTGCCTATAATGAATTCTACAATGAATTTCAATTCCACCTATACTATGCAAAAGATGATGTGTGCAACGGTAATTTTGGAACCTTTATCTGCAATAAAACTAAATGAAACCGTAACAGTTAATAAAAAGAAGAATACAAATATAGATGGGAAAATGATTCAACCAAATGGTGAATTCAAATCACCTAGATTGTCGTCTAAGCTTGAATCAACTTTCTCGGTAACCCTGCAGGACAGGATGGTACAGTTAAAAGAAGCTATAGCAAACAAGGAATTTGATGAGTTACTCACAGAAGACGAATCATCTCCTGAAATAAAAAAAAGGCGACAAAATGCTAAAATACAGGAAAATACAAAACGACAAAAAAGAGTAACAAGATCTACCGTTTCAAGTGAAGATGAGATTCTTAGTACCCCTGCGAAACCAACATTAAAAGAGTTGAATACAGGCTCAACATTCCAGGAAGTGAAAAATATGTATAAATCAAATGCTTTATTTAGTCCATATGCCAAGGAATCTGTTAAAAAAAGAGTCGAAGCATTTGAGCAAGTTGGTATGAACAGTCCAAAACCTGCTATTGATATTGATGCCCCGACTAGAATGACTAGAACCAAAACACGAGCCCAGGCTGCTGCACAAGCAGAAATGTTAGAAATTTCAAAAGCTGCAGAAAAAACAGTCGCTCAAAAATTAGCACGAAAGTCGATTGCGAAAGCTAAGAAAATTTCATTAGCAAAACAATACAAGGATACCGATAAAGAGGTAACTAAAATACTATTCAATAGGTATTTTTACAATACTTAATAGGAATAAGATTTTCACTTTTTTAGAACAAGATTCAAGCAAAGCAGAAAGTTCTTTCGGAAAAAGTGAAACAAAAACAACAGAAAACAACTCCATTGACTAAAACAAAGATTCAGTTACCATCGTCTGTTACTCGTATTCCACATACTCCATTAAACAATTATTCTAACATAAATGTAAGAATTTTAACGTTTCGTGTTATAAACTATATGGTTTGTTCGAGTATTAATATTTGTTATTCTAATTTCAGCATGGAAAGGCTTTAAGCGACGCACGTACTAACATTATTACGTCAATGGACTCTTTCCTTCAACCTCCGAAATCTGTTAATAAATGTAATTCGACTGGCAAAGTAGAAGGTAAAAAAAGAAAATTGAACGATGACGATGCAAAGAAAAAACGTGAAGAAGTACTAAGACTTGTAACAGAAGAAAGGAAAAGGTAAGAATAATACAATTTATGCAATTTTTGATTTATATTACTGAACATTGTGTAAAATATATATATATATATTTGATATGTAGGAAGAGACAAGAAAAAGAATTAAAAAATAAATTGGCAAGGGAAGCAAAAGAGAAACAGGATATGGAGAAACGTCAGAGGGCTGAAAGGGAAAGAGAAGAAAAAGCACGGTTGGCCCAACAAATGCTAGAGAAACAGCGTGAAGAAATAGAAAAGAAACGTCTAGCTCAATTACAACGAGCTATGGTATAACTGTTTTTAGAAATAATATGAATGTATGCAATATATTTTAATTCTTTTAATAATTGATTAACATTTAAAATAATTTGTAGGAAAAGGAAGAAAAAAGAAAACAAGAGGAACAAATACGTTTGCAACGTTTACAAGAACAAGAAGAGGCAGAACGTATATTAGCTGAGCAAAGGCGTCGCGAACAAGAAGCTGAAAAACGAAAAGAAGCCGAAGCAAGAGCTCAGCAACAAACTGCAGCCGAAGCGATAAAAACTAAAATTCATATACATGGGACACAGGTGAGAAATATTCTCGATACACGTCGCTAAAAAAAATATCTTATTAAATAAACTGTTATTAATTTAATTTCCAGACAAAATATGGAAGCAAACATCACGGTCCGACAAATTACATTTTGGATAGTGAACCTGATGAGGATGAATCGGATGACGAATCCAGACCGAAGCATGTAATTCCATATTGGGCACACCGTAAGTATATTTTTACTTATCTACATGAAAATGAATTCTTTGTTAATTAATTATGTTTCCATTTATTCTAGCTCAAGTACGCAAATCTCAACTTGCGATGCAACGATACATTCCGGAAGGAGCAGTTTATAAATTTTTCGGCAGTAGGAAATGTACGCCAGACTTGACGAAATTGTTCCAAGGTATAGATAAAAGTAGATTAAAACGTACATCTAGTGCAATCTGGCAAACGCCACCGCGTTTTTCCATGATAGGGTCCGAAATGTTATAGTCTGAATTTAATGTTGCTGATTCCATGTTCTTATTAACATGAGTGCCTTTACATGTAATATAGAATGTTAGAATGAAATTAGGAATCATACTAATATTAATCGTTTTTAAGGTAGAAAGTAGATTCATTCAATTTGATTTGTCTTTGCCATTTTTATATATAAATGTATCGTTTGTTGAAGTAAGTTACTCAGTGTAAAAGTGACAACTTTAATATAAAACATTTTACATCAATAAGGTATTTTTATGTAGAATTATTTCAGAAGGTACTCCTTCTTATTTGTGGTTTTTATAAACAATTTCATATATAAATATATATGTAATATTTGACAATGTAATAGACACGGTATAAATAACTTGCATCACTTATTTTCGTTTATATATAACTATAATCTTGGCATTTGAATAATTTCCAGAGGTCTTAGTTTTAAATGCGTGTATATAGGTATCTGTAACATTTTATTAAATACATTTAAACTAAATAATTTTTAATAAAATGGTTTCCCGTGTAATATTTGCACAAAATATAGATACATATTTACATATGGCAAAGAAGTATCCAAAACTGGATAATCCTGGAAGATCATTAATAGTGATCTATCAATAACAGAAATAGTAAGTTTTCTTCCATCTATTGTAGTTTGCTTTCGTTCAGGAATATGTTTCAAAATGTCAGTTGTATCATCTTTATATTCGGATATTGTTTTTTCGGCATCTCCACCGAGAACCTTTTCATATTTATACATTATATTAACGCATCTTTAATTATTTGAAAATTTTTTGTTTGATTATTGATTTAAAAAGGGTGATTTAATTACTTTCATAGTAGTAGAACTGCCGAATCTTTTAACATCTGGTGGAAGTCTGTAATATTCGAAATAGTGATATACCGGTATTGTGGGCAAAATAGGTGACCATGGTCTGAAAGTTCCAAAGGTTGAAATATAACGTCCACCTAGTGTCCATAAACGTACTGTATGGTCTGCACTTCCACTTTAAAGTAAGTTAAAACAAGAATTTCAGTTACAGCTGCTCTAAAATTTTACTTAAAAATATATTACAAAAGTATATTTATTACCTAATAATAATACGTGCATCTGGGATTATTTGAATAGATGTAATAGCTTTTAAGTGACCATGTATAGAAGAAAGTAAAAGTGGTAGAGGTTGATTTCGTACTGCCCTTTTTGCCCTTCCATTAATTTTACTTTTCCATAAAAACGGAAATTCTAATCGTAAAAGAGGCATACATATTTTGGGAGGATGTGGCACCAAATAATTTTCAAGATACCAAACTTTAATATATCCAGCACTGTGCCCTAAGTAATTTCAAATACAATCAACTTCTTACTTTTTGATTCAGAATAACATATAGGAGTTTATTAGTTTGATCATTTTTTTTTTACCTGTTACAAGAAAATGATTTTTAGGATCAGTTGCTAATGATAGCGCACAATCACCTAAGGTATGAATAACTGAAAATGCTTGTAAAAATCCACCAGCAGGGTGGTGAGTCCATGTCTGTATCAAACCAGAATCAAGAGAAACTAATAGTGTTCCAATATTATACTCAACTGACCGTGCACACAAGAATATCATAGCTCGAACCGCAACAGTTCCTATAATGCTTAATGCTGATTCTTGATGTTTTGAAGCCGCATGAGATTTACTGCACATAAATGATTACACATGTGATGTAATTAAAAAACAGATAACTGTTACATGTTACATGTTACATGTATCATACCTTTTTTTATGAGCAAATTTTTCTGTTCTAAATTGTTGTAGTTTGTTTAATTCAATCATTTTTTCAGTCATTTCATATCTTATACTAAATCTATATGATATTAATTATTTTAAATTATTCTTACACATTCTATTATTAGCAGAATTATAATTTGTTTAAATAATGCAAATATCACCTTGACATTGGATCATCTACTTTGTATTTTCTATACGGTTGACCTGTTTCTAGTCTCCAAAGAATTATTTCTCCGTTATAAGTAGCTGTAGCTAACACTTGAGGATACCAAACGGCTGAACAAAGAATGTCATCAGTATGTTTTAGCCCCCAACTTTTTTTATATATATCTGTATCAGAAGTTGCAAATTCTACAACTTGACGGTTCCATCCGCTACATAAAATTCGATTTTCCACCCAAGCCAAACTTGTTATTTCACTGTATTAAAAATTTCAGAATTGCAAACGATTATACAAAAGTATTATAATTTAATACTAAACCATAATGAAACGTATACCATTGATTTTCGACTGTCATATTTCGTAAACAAGTACCAGTATTAAAATTCCATATCTTCAGTGTTCCATCACGTGTACCTGTTACTAATAATTGTTCTGACTCGTCAAAGCAAGCAGCAGTAATTTCAATATCATGGTGCTGACCATACAAGAATCTACTATGGGCATGTGTTACTAAATATAAGCGATTTCCAAGCCATGGATCCCAAACTATTATACAAGAATCTAATCCAGTAGTAACTACCTAAGTTTATGAACAAACTAATTAGACAGTTTATCACATAAACGATAGAAATTTTTGTATACTACATATGTAAAAGTGATACCACTTTATACAGATGATTGTACAAAACGCAGCTAACAGGTTTTGTGTGTGTAAAACCATCAGATGTTTCTTCATTTATTACAGGGTCACAAATGATGATTGCGATCATCGTGCTAGCAACAATCATTTTATGATTTAATGTATTATAAACTACAGACATCAGAGTATGTCCACCTAATTCACTGGGAAGACCATTATATGTCTATATGAAATAAGATAAAATTCCTGTAGATTTAATAAAAATACTTAACGATGTAGATAAATTGTTATTTGTAATACCTGAATACAAGATTGAGCTAGTACATCCCATACTTTGATGCATTTATCTTTTGAAAGAGAATATACACGTTTACCAGAATTCTGAACTACTAAAGCACAAATAGTTGTATGATGTCCTTGAAATTTGCAATTTGGTCTCTTTGTTACAAAAGGATTCCAAATTCTAACTATACAATCTGGTCCACCAGTTACTAATGACTGACTTTCTAAATATTTATAGTTTAAGAAAAACCAGTAATTAATGTATATTAAAATATGAATTTATTTAATTAATGATACCTTCACAAAAAGTAAAACAAGATATGCCCATGTTAACTTTAAATTTATATTGAATTCTTGATCCTGTAAGATCACTGACTAAAAGAGAACAACTACAACATCTACTGCTGGACATAAATGATCTTAGACTCTCATAATAAGCTACTTGTTTTACCCAATCTGTATGCATATTCTTAAATTCTATAATCTTCATTCCTTTTACTTCATCCTGCAATGAACATTTTAGAGTTAATAAATGATTTACAAAAGTAATAACATCCTAAGTAAAGTATTTGCCTTTAGAATAGATTCATAACGAATAAATAATGTATGACATTGAGGCTCTTGTTTGAATGGACCTCTCTCTGTAGGATTAAAAGAGATAATTTTAATAGATCCACTCATGTCTCCGCATACAATATGAGAATCTTCTTTGACATTTTTGCTAAAATAGTAATCCATGCATGTGATTGCATAATCTAGGCCTGATATCTGAATTCCAAGTTTAGGGTAAATAAAAATTTGAGTAGAAATGCATATTTATTTTAAAATGTAACGAACCAAAATTCTAAGATCAAATTTTTTAGCTGCAGTATCATAGAATCTTAAATCATATTCAGTAGAGCTTGTACATACTACTTGTACATCAGGCATTACTATCATATCAGTTATTAAAGTTGACTGTACTTTTAAATATGCTGGAAAGATAGAAATTTAAAAAACATACATTATATAAGCATTAAAAAATTGTGATACTAACGATTTACAGATTGCACAGTACGTTCATATTCTAAATCCAACGACCAGTAATTTATGATTCCTTCTCTAGTAATTGTTAAGTAAGATCCTCTGTGAAAACTAGCAGTTCTATTCTAACTATGAATAAATGAAGTTATAATAAAATTAATAGCTGTATTAATGAATAAATGTAAATACTAAGAAATGTACAGATAAAAGTTCAGGACAAAAGACAATTTTATGAATGAGTGTACGATGTCGTGACTTCAAAAGTTGAGGAATGCCTGTTATTGGAAGTTTCAATATTTTCCATTGCAAAGCATTATCTTTCTTTTGAAATTCTACTAGTAGATAAGAAATAAATTCATTCCATGAAACATTTCCATCTCTTTTTAAGTTCATCTGAAAATATTACATAAGAAAACACAAAATTAATTACATAAAGTAAGATAATAATTAATTAGAATACTGTATACTTTTTTTTTACTTTTTTAAATAATACTTCGAATTCATCTTTTGGCATTCGGATATGTAATATATTTTCAAAGGCACCAAATAATTGAGTGCTATTCATCTCTTCGTTTTCTGAAATCTATATTTAAATATTATAGGAAAAATAATTTTTTTTTTTTCAAAAAATTTCTTGTTTACCAAAAATGCTTCGTGCAAACGAATTAAAAGTTCTTCTGTACATTGTTCCTCGATACTTTTCGTTTTAAAGAAATTGTCGAAAGCTTGTTGAACGCTAAATCAAAAATACGATTAATATATAATCACAATGTAATTAATATTTGAATATGCACCAACCTGATATTACTATCAAGATTTTCCATTATTTAAAATTTTCTAAAAATATTAACCAGATTAATAACTGCTTTTTATACGTAGTTAAAATAAAAATAATATAAAAAATAGAAGAAATACACACTGAAACATGTCTTAATAGAACATACATCCTGAATTTTGTTATATAAGATTCATTAAAACTATGTGATAGTGTTTTAAAATAAGTTTTCCTATATAGTTTCCAATTAAATTTTTCAAAAAATTTGGCCCTCGAGCGGCAAAAATGTGAACTAAATTTTCGATGTCGAATCAGCGCCATCTGGTTTCAGAAAAAGGAACTAAACCATGCAGGAATTTTGGCCCTCTATCGGCAAGAATGTGAACTAAATTTTCGATGTCGAATCAGCGCCATCTGGTTTCAGAAAAAGGAACTAAACCATGCAGGAATTTTGGCCCTCTAGCGGCAAGAATGTGAACTAAATTTTCGATGTCGAATCAGCGCCATCTGGTTTCAGAAAAAGGAACTAAAGCTTGCCGAAATTTTGGCCCTCTAGCGGCAAAAATGTGAACTATATTTTCGATGTCGAATCAGCGCCATCTGGTTTCAGAAAAGGGAACTAAAGCTTGCCAAAATTTTGGCCCTCTAGCGGCAAAAATCGGAACTAAATTTTCAACGTCGAACCAGCGCCCTCTGGTGGCAGAAAAAGGAACTAAATTTTGCAAAAATTTAAATTTAAAATTATTTTTCACGAGATTTTACTTACCTTTACTTACCTTTACTTACCTTCACTCGAACCAGCGGCCATAAGTATATCATTTATAATATATTATCATATTTATAATATATTTATTATAAGGGTTGAAAGGATACAAGAGATGCAGGGAGAATTCAGGAGTATAAGGGATACAGAGATATAAAGGGTACAAAGAGCGAGGCGTTCTATATTTTAAAATATTTTATTAATTTTAATACATACATATTTGTAACAAATATGAAATACGTACGTATTGATCTCTCCTTTTATATACTGTGGGTTATAAGCAAAATAATCAATAACTTCTACCATGGAAAATTCGTTTATCTCCACAGGTGTATGTAGACATAACATAGTTTGTTGAAGATTTTGCTTTTTCCTTATGATTGATTTTTAGTTTCAATGATGGAGTTTTTTAAAGCATTAAGTTTATTTGACAGAGGAAGGTATGAAGAATGTGCAACAATATGTACAAATTTATTAAGAAAAAGTCCACTTGATCAGGTATATGTTTCTTATTAATATGTATTAATAATAATAATGATTCAGCTAATTCTCTGAGAATATAGTATTCTTAATTACAGGCTGTCTGGGTATTAAAAATGCGTACCTTAACATTACAAGTATACGTAGATGACATAGAAGGAGAAGAAGAAGGTATTGCTGAGACTTTACTAGATAATTATACGATATCTTCTATGCCCAGACCAGGAACATCTTTGAAACAACCTGGTACCTCTTATGCAGGACAATATCTTAGACCTAAAACGCAATCAGGTTCACTTCTAAAATTTTCAGATAAAAAGAACAAATTAAAATATTAGTATAGACACTTAAATACATGATGCATTTCAAAGGTCGTCCAGTCACGGGAGTCGTACGACCAGCTACTCAATCTGCAACATCTCAGTCACTTGAACAGACATTAAGAACACCAAGAACTGCTATGACAGCCAGACCAATTACTGCAAGTTCCAGTCGTAATGTTAGGTATACTGATTACTCTACATAATATTATGTGGTTCAGGCAATAGAATTTCAAAGTTAATGTAGATGTACATGTATAGATTAGGTACAGCATCTATGTTAACAGAGCCTGGAGGACCTTTTATACAATTATCAAGATTAAATATTTCTAAATATGCTAGTCAAGCTAGTATTGCAAAACCACTGTTTGAATATATATATTATCATGAACATGATGTAAGATATGTAAGTTATTTAATATTCCTAGTTAATAGTTTCTTGCAATTTTATTAATTACTATATTGCATATAGGCATTAGATTTAGCAGTTCAGGCAACCCAAGTCTGTCAATACAAAGACTGGTGGTGGAAAGTACAATTAGGAAAATGTTATTATAGTTTAGGCTTGGTAAGAGATGCAGAGCAGCAGTTCAAGTCAGCTTTAAGAGACTGTAAAACCATTGAAACAATTTTAAGATTAGTTAGAGTTTACATTAAACTTGATCAACCATTAGCTGCCATAGACGCCTGTAAGAAGGGTCTTGAACATTTTCCTAATGATGTGAATATCCTCACTGAAATGGGACGTATATTTGATGGCTTAAATAATATGAGCATGTCATTAAAGTATTATAAAATCATTGTTCAAGAAGATGCTTCGCATACAGAAGCAATAGCCAGTATTGGAATGCATCATTTTTATAGCGATCAACCAGAATTAGCGCTGCGTTATTACAGGTAAACATGTATGCAAATGTAATAGCAAACAATGATTTAAAACTCATTTTTATCTGCTTTATTTAAACAGACGATTGTTACAAATGGGTGTGTATAACACTGAATTATTTAATAATCTTGGACTATGCTGTTTTTATGCTCAACAGTATGACCACGTTATATCTTGTTTTGAAAGAGCACTTAGTCTTTCTACCGATGAAAATATAGCAGACGTGTGGTACAATATTTCTCATATTGCACTCGTACGTATAATCTTTTTCACATCAAAAATTAATTATAAATAAAAATTTCAAAATATTTTTCTTTCAGAGTATAGGCGATACAATAATGGCAGAAGAATGTTTGAAGTTAACTATTGTAAGTGACAATAGACATGCTTTAGCATATAATAATCTTGGAGTTATACAAATACGAAATGGAAATATAACAGCAGCAAAAACATATTTTCATGCTGCTGCTAACATTGCCAATTTTATTTATGAGCCTCATTTTAACAGTGCTTATTTAGCTTACGAGGTAGTACAAATAGTACAATAGATTATCCTTCTTTGTTTAAGATAATATCTTTACACTATTTCATATATTTTAGGTTGGAGATCTTCAAACAAGTTATATTGCCATACAAAAATCTTTAAGTGCATATCCTGGTCATTGTGATAGTAGAAGTCTTTTTAATAAATTAGAAAGATATTTTTCATATATGTAAAATTTTCACTATAGTATCAATATTATCTATATAGCACGTATAAAAGAAAGAAATACACGAATATCATGGAAAATTATGTAAATGAAATGATTATAATTTTAAACTAATAAAGTAGCAATTATTTTCTATATCACATTATCTAACTCTTTTTATCAAGTTTACATGTAAATATATAACAATTTAGTAATAATCCTTAAATATCATTTATTTATATTAGTACGTTTTATATGTAGGTAGTTATAATTGACATATAAACTGATAATTTTCTAAAGTTCATATCAATAAATGATATATGCACATACAGCAATACATTTTTGTCTATGGAATATTTGATAAAAGATGTATGCTTATATTTAAAAACTTTTAAAGTACAATGCAAGCAATGTTTTGCTTACCCTTTAATTTCTTCTTTACTTTGTGCACCAATATGGAACAATGTACAGTCCTGTTGTTGTAATCGATTTATATTTTATTTTATCTAGTACGAGATATAACCAACCATGAAATGACAAAATAGAATAAAAATATTGGATATACAGCTAAAGCTTTTCTCCCTGCAGGTTGACTGTCACCAAGAAATACCATTGATGCTAAAATATAATTATAAACATTCATATTTGCAATGGAACAAAGAAATCACTTATGGCATATAAAATACATTAAACTTGTACAAACCATATGTAGCCCATATGAATCCAATCATAGAGATAATAAACCTTAAACTAAATAAGAAAGTAGTTTGTTCTACCATTAATATAATCCTACAAAGAATTAGAGCAATTGCAGTTGGTAATAAGCAGTATCCTAGGACACAAATACTTTGGAAGAAAGATCTATAACATATTAAAACATGCTTTAAGTATACTTTTATATAATAATGCACTGTATGAATAACTGATAATAAAACAAACTTGATAACAGTGATGCTTACATGTTGCCACCAAGTAATTTAGAATTTAATGTAACAATCATAGATCCAATCCACACAATCACAAAAACCTCTGTAAATTCTGGTCCCCCATCATTTGGATCATTTGCTCTGTCAGAAGAACCTTGTAATGTCCTAAAATGATAATATAAAATAACTCATAATTATATAATTATAAAGAATAAAACATTTACAAGACTATAATATACATACATTGCCATGAATGTACATAACACTAATGGTCCCCAAAGATCCCCTGAAATTTAAAATATATTTTTTGTTAGGAATAAATGAATAATTTATATTGGTACATTATTCATAATATATTTACTTACATTCTTTTAATAAGCTTTTCTTTTCTTTAGGATATAAAACATGATAAAACTTTTTGCCTACTGCACAAACATCCCTGAGCTGTGATTTAAAATAACGGTACCATTGATTCAATATTATAAACAATAGAAATATTATGAACTTACAATTGTATCTTTAATTGGTTCATCTAAAGTATTAAAGTCAGGTTCTCCAAGATTTGATTTTTGTTTGGCTCCTACTGTCATCTCACCCTCGACATTTTGAGAATCAGCATATTCCATTGTAACCTTAAACTTAAAATAAAAATTATATGTGAGAACTACAATAATTAAATACAATAAACTAAAAATAATAAAGATCATTTGAAAAATTATAACATATTTACATCAAGTTTTGCATCTTCTGTTGCTGCCATGTTTGTTACCGATATTAAACTTAAATTATGAGGACATCAAATATATTACTTAATTGTTAAGTCGAAAAATAGTATTATCATATTAAATTAAATCACTACCATAACCGCGTAGTAATAGAATTAAATTATTCCCTTCCGACCTTTTACTACACACTTAAATAGTACATATATTAGTATTGCACGTTTAGAAACTTGTATACTTTAATACCCTTTTCGAATGACGTTTCTAAAAGTACAGGACTATCAAAACATTGTTTAACGTCGCATAATTACTAGGTAATTATGAATTTCAAGAAAATCAACAGCGTTGAATCTGTAGTCAGTGTAATAGGCACAGTTGACACATTTGATGCATAAAATTGATAAATAGATGGCAGTAGTGTGATATAATCACGGTTATAAACTTGCGGCTTATTTTGTTAATATTTTGTATCGATTGAAAGTATAAGTTTCCCTAAAAAAAAGTGAATACCATAGTATATTAACAATCAGTCATTACAGTAATATATAATTATTTTATTAAACTTTATATCATTGAATGAAAAAGATGCCACGCTTTGTTATTTACATTGTAGTCGTGTCAACGTTGACGCGTGTTACGCATGTGCAACAAGTTTTGTCGGACATAGAGAATAATCCGCCAATCAGCGAAAAACCGCAGAACGGTAACCCATCTGAAATTAAAATCTACGAAGAACTATGTAAGATTCATTAGAAATAATTTTGATATTAATTTTGCTACGCTTTACGGAAATTAATATTTGTCGAACATATAATAGTCTCGCGTTATATCGTTGCAAACAGAAGTGTATACCGCAGTTCACCAGAGTCCATAACTGCGACGCGCAGGTTGGAAGATGGCGGGG
Organism: Osmia lignaria lignaria; assembly: GCF_051020975.1. NCBI lineage: Eukaryota > Metazoa > Arthropoda > Insecta > Hymenoptera > Megachilidae > Osmia > Osmia lignaria. Next base: position 14,289,452 of record NC_135041.1, read on the forward strand.
GACGGCATCGAGCTCTCTGCTAATCGCTTTCCACTTCGTTTGGGAGTATCGCCAATCAGGGCGAAGATGCGTACTGGAGATGCGCGAAGAACGAAAACTGGTCTTTTCGCAGTTATGGACTCTGGTGAACTGCGTATATCATCACTATTTTTCATGTTATCAAATCTATTTTCCTATTATAGTCAGGAAATCATTCGTACATCAACGTAAAGAGCACACAGAAGCTATAAAACGTCTTCGAAATATAGACAACTACGAACGTTTATACAAAATGATAACGATTCTTGGTACAAAAATGATCGATATCATTGAGGCAAGTAAACAATTAATTGAAAGTACAGATTTTAATCCAGACGATAGATCTCTACCAAAAAATGTTACTATACAAAGCGGTAATCTTCTTTTTATTATTATAGTATTTTAAGAACGAATGGAAAGGAGGTTTAAGAAACATTATATACTTGTTTACAGCAATATCTACTACGTTAGAGAATACTGCGCTATTCGCGGATATTTTGCTACATTTTCCTCACATGACACATCGCATATTGAAAACACAAAAAGAATGGAATCCAGTTATAAATTGGTCCTTACATTTCACAAATCGAACAAAACATTTATTAGATGCAGAAACTCTTACTGTAGTTCATTTAGCAGCCCAAGAGTTGAATATTATCGAACGTGAACCGGGATACGTAAACCCCTATTGGCAGTCTACCGGCTCGCAAGGCGAAGATGAAGAGAAAAAAAAGAAGAAGAAATCGAAAAAGAAAGCACAGAGGGTACCTCGAATAACTAAAACTGATCTTTAAACAGATAATCACTAACATTCTACAATTTAATAGTAAGTTCTGACCTTCGCACAAGTATACTATATAACAAGTACACAATAAAAAAATAAAAAATTATATTTTAATATTCGTATTAATTTTAACAGTATGCATGTTTATAACTAATGTAGATTTGCATTTACATCGATTAATATTCAAGTAACCATTACTATTCTTGCATTCTTAGTCACAAAATGGGGGCCCTGCGTATGTTGAGTCAGTAAAGATTTGGTTCCACTATTTGAAAATGAATTTCGATCACTGTAAAATGAAGAAACATCGCCTTATAATGAATATAGTATTCTAAACTTTTAGATTCGCGAGGAACATATTGAACCTGATCCCATCCCTACCTATGAAGTACTTGAGGCCATCGCTAACGGTGGTAGAAAGTGGTCAGCCAATGAGCTAAGAACGGTTCCTACCGTCCGGTTCACGACTCTGTAACCATGGCAGAAGGTATTGCTGGCGAATCCTGGTTCGCAGTGCTGCAAGAGTAGCTTCACCTGGTGCACCGTTGACGACAAACCTCCGTGAACCACGAATCTGGAGAAACGAGTGTTGTGAAATACGCGAGGCAAAAGAACTAATTTATCTTGAATTGTACGGTGAAAATCGAAAGGAAGAATGATGACGTTAAGAAGAAGTCGGTTCTTACTTTGCGCCGCTTTGATTGTCGCAGGTAGGAAAAACCATACCACGCATGGAAATCCGTTCGTTTCCGTCGCTGTCTCGATGAAAGAGAAGAGAACGGGGTTCGAAGTAACACCGTCTGGCAATCTTTCATCGTCCAGTGCAACGATACTGGCTCGAAATTATTCCAAACTTCAGAGATTCTCTGAAGACAAGTTTCACCAATCCTTGAACAAAAGAGAATTTCTTCAAAGTGTAGATTATTTAGGAAACCTACTCTCCTTGATTTAGAAATATTTACTTGCTTTCTGAGAAATATGGTAGATACTAAAAACTATGGAATAAGCAAACAAGTTAATCATTTATGATAATTCTTGTTAGGTTTTTCTCATGAAGAAAAGAAACGTTTTCTTTTGTCCGTATTAATCATATTTTTCCATGGTTTTTATTTCGAACGAACGAAGTACTTACAAGAAGCTTACATATTATCGTGAATGTTATTTAAATTAATAACAAAGTTGTCAAATTAATTGATACCAGGGAATTACTGGAAACGTGGGTGCAACGGAAGAACGACCTTCTGTGGACATTCTCCTATTAACTTGCAATTCCTCGATAAATTACTCGTTTGAAACGAGTTATCTCAAATGTCTCTACCGAAAGTAACAAAATCTTGGAAATGAACAAGTTAAAAACGTAAACGATTAGTGGAACATTGGCTTCGACTTCGATTAATTAGGTTCTTTGGCATAGTGTAAATGAGTTCATCAATTATAAAAAACAAACCATTATTACATCAACAGGGATGATATAATAAAGGAAGACAAATAAGATTATACAAAATGGAAGAAAGAAGAAAGGAAAAGAAATAAGGAATTATTTATAGCGAATAGAGTTCAAGGTAATTCTCTTGAAGATGTAAAGAGAAAGTTAAGTCTAAGTTGATACACGAATCAATGTTTAATTAATCTTTCTTCCTAAAAGAGTCTCTTCATTACAAAATCATAGAAACTATTCTATACACGTTTCCAATATCAACACATTCAGAAAAATAAAATGTTTCTCAGGGTCTCCGGGTGTGTATATGGTCAATAAAGTTGACACAGATAAAAGTGAGAAGCTGGAAAAAGCAAGTCCACGAGAAGCACCTTTAAATTAGGTTCCCCAGGAGGTTTCACTGCTGTTTACATAAGTTTTGTCGTTCGTATACATATATACATACATATGTAGACATATTGTATCGTACATCTACCGATCGGAATTGCTAGCGTAAGAGTGTGCGTGCACGGCACCACGGCCGATGGAAATGCTGCACCTGAACGATTTACCACAACGTCATTGTCAGAGCAGCACCTTCACTTTCCACTTTGCCGCTAAGCTGATCTTTTTGTACCAATCAGACAGCGAATCGGATCAATTAAAGTATAAATATAGCGGAAGCCTCAAGTATTTCAAATATCCATTGTAGACGCTTGAAAGAATCACTTTTATTTATGAATTTTTCAAGCAAGCAATTTTAGTAGTTTATTAAGCGGTGTAAGACTACTTAGTTTCTATTTATGATTAAGTTATAAAACGATAGCGGTAGTTAATGTGTTCAAATTGGAGATTGTGAACGCGGTAACGCTAGTTTCATGCTTAACTGTTATAAAATCATAGGGAAGTGTCTTCCTTGGATTCTACTTTCTCTTGCTAGCACATCTGCACGAGATTTTAACGTGTTCGAATCTCAATGTACCAATCTCCGCTTAAATTTACATTCAATAAACTTTTATTAACATTAACGATAATGTTAGTAAAATGTTAATATCCGAAAGAAAAAAAAAAGACGCGTTTCGCACTCGACAGTCATTATATTCGAAACAATTATTCAGGCCGTGAAAGTTTGATAAAGAATTCCTTTGAGAATATATGGTGTTTACTTCAAAGCAACCACACCTTGAAACGGTAGGGATAGGATCACATCAGGAGATACGCCCTTTCAGTTCACGTTTCGAATAAAAAGCATTCCTGTAATTACGAATTCTACTCGTGGTCTCGTCTACGAGAGCATCGAGACGGTATAATGATGGTGATTCAAGTAGAAGGACAACTGAAAGCAAAGTCTGCATATTTGAAATGATTCTTTGATTAGTAATTTCATAAGCAGTAACTTGATGAAATAAAATTTATAAAATTCTTACATTCTTAGACGTAAAATCGTCTTATGGGGGCCCTGTAAATATTTCAAGTGTGTGAAATGATTGTGTTCATATTTCAGTAAGAGTGGTGGACACGAGTCGATGTTGGTCCTTGATCTTGCCACTGACCCAAATAACACACTTCTAACATATGGATATCACTCTCACTTTTATATTTTTTAAAATTTCTTTGTTCATCAATTAGAAAACAATAACGAGTAAGCGTTAAACGTTTGATTTCCAAGACTTACATGGATGTGTAATGTGCCTTCGAACGTTGGAATTCTTTACCACTATACGTTTCTCGCTTTCTCGAGCGTTTTTTTTTCCCGTGAATTTACCCTTGGAATTTCTCTCACGCATTTTCTATAAACATCTTAAACTTTCTGTATGCAGTGTATTCGATAATGTACGGAATGGATTTTTTCAAACATAAGTACTTGTTCCCGGATCCACCGAGAATCTGTATTTCCTCGTTTCTACGATAAATATAATTATAAAATATAGCTTACGATCAATTTAAAATGCGATACAATTAAAATACGAATAATAGAGTATACGATGTACAATAGTACAAATGCAAAAGCATAAAAAACAAGATACGAAGGTATTAACGTGTTTTAAATAATATTCAACCTTGACATTTCGCTGGGATTCCAGCATTATGGTCTTTGAAGGTTTCTACATACTTTCTTATAGAAAAAATAACTTTCTTTTCAATAAATCACGCGAATATTCTATGTATCGTGTTATCTAATAAACTTTTATATCGTGAGAATTTTATTTTATAGCTTCGGGACAGAAAAATGGTAAAAAGGATGAAGAGAAGAAAGATGAAGAATTTAAATGTCCTGAAGGCCAAGGTAACGGTAATTTTGCAGATCCAGCAACATGTAGAAGATTTTATCAGGTATTTTCTATTTTTCTGTTGGAACATTCTTTTTCCATAAAAAAAAGTTTTCATTTCTTTTGTATTAATAACAGCTTCTTCCTTCATTTTCTGTAATTACTATTTTTCTATTCATATGAAAAAAAAAAACAAAACATATATATATATATATATAAATATTTGAATACAATTTCAATAGTGCGTCGACGGTTATCCATACCTAAACAGGTGTCCATCAGGATTACACTTTGATGACATTAGTAAATTCTGTACATTTAAAAACGAAGCTCGATGCGGTCCAATCGCTACAAGTAAGTACTATTTACAGAAATTATTATTCATTTTACTATATATATTAATGTACATCACTTGAATTCTGTAGCTCCAGCACCAGTGACCGAACCACCAACTGACTTAGCAGAAAAATGTGACACATCAGAATGTCAATTACCATACTGTTTCTGCTCTAGAGATGGTACAATAATTCCTGGTGGTCTTCATCCAGAAGATGTATATACATTTCTTCTTTTTAAATTATTATTTTCATTTCTAATAAACTTATCATCAAATCTTGCATGTATTTCAGACACCACAAATGATATTAATGACATTTGACGGGGCAATAAATCACAATAATTTTGATCATTATCAAAAAATATTTAACACCGATCGATTAAATCCAAACAACTGTCCGTTGAAAGGTACTTTCTTCATTTCTCATGAGTACTGTAACTATAATATGGTTCAAAGTATAGCACACGACGGACACGAAATAGCAACTGAAACGATATCGTGAGTACCAGTGCTGATACAATGATCAATAATGTAATTACAATGAATAATATTTAACAATATTTAGATTGCAAAAGGGATTAGAGGATAAAGGGTACGAAGAATGGGTTGGCGAGATGATAGGAATGCGAGAGATACTTAAATCTTTTAGCAATATTTCAATAAGCGAAATTGTGGGCATGAGAGCACCGTACTTAAAACCTGGAAGAAATACTCAATATAAAGTATTGGAAGATTTTGGATACATATATGATAGCAGTATTGGAATTTCTCCATTGAAAGTGCCAATTTGGCCGTATACGCTTGATTACAAAATTCCACATGAATGTAAAGCAGGCACATGCCCTACTAAATCTTTTCCAGGTAGTAATAAATTTTATTTATATATTAGAAAACTTAGAGGAAGACAAACAATATCTTCATTTACTTGTCAGGTGTGTGGGAACTACCTTTAAATGCACATTATGTTGAAAGCTACGAAGGAGGGCATTGTCCTTACTTAGATCAATGTGTACTTCACAATCATGATCCTGAAGAAGTTTTCGAATGGTTACAAGAAGATTTTAATCGTTATTACGAACAGAATAGGGCTCCATACATGATGCCTTTTCACACTAACTGGTTTCAAATAAAGGAACTCGAACGAGGTTTATCAAAGTTCCTTGATTGGGCGGTTACATTGTAAGTAACTTCTTCAAATTATCTTCTCGGTAATTGATAAACAATACGAATTATATATTTTTTATTCTATAAATATATTTACAGACCTGATGTGTACTTTGTAACAGCTACACAAGCACTTACGTGGATAACCGATCCAAAACCAACAAAATCTCTGAACAATTTTGAAGGATGGTCATGTAAAAGGAAAGAAAATATTCCTGGACCACCATGCAATAATGCAAATAAGTGTGCTTTAGATTTCAAACCTCCAGAATCTAATTTTACCACTACAAGGTAAATGCTTAATGATATATACAAATTTTGAACGAACTGTACTTCATTCAACAATTTGCATAATTATAAATATTTTACAGATACCTAGAGACATGCAGGGAATGTCCCAATAAATATCCCTGGTTAGGAGATTCAAAGGGAACTGGATTATACAATGATAATTATAATCCTGAAAGGAAATAGAACTTTTATAAATTAGACAGATTATTAGACAGAGTTTAACCAATTCTCGTTTGTTGTTGTTTAAATGAATGATACATATAAGAATAAATTTAAAAATCTTACATTTGATTAAATTGAAAAGTTAATATATATTAAAATAAACAAATACATTCAAATATGTTTATTCAGAGATGGTCTCTCACCGAATGAATAATATTGTATATTATTATTTTATCATAGATATCAGTAAAAATATAAATTCTTAATATAAGAGCACCATATGAAATTATGATATACTTTATTAAAGTATAATTGACTATATATTTTGCTTTCATTCTCACTATTACAATTAAAAATCCAAATATTATGATAATTACATTACATTACTCACAATGACTTATCGTATTGGATACCATGGTTCAATTATTTCTGCAAATTTTTTATTTCCTAAAATATGAAAATCAAAGTGTTGATAAAGTATCAGCTAAAAAAGGGAACTTCATAAAATCATTTAGCAACTTACGGGGTGCAGGGAAACGTTCTGGATGCTGTTTTATATAATCTACCATCATTGCATCACGTTTTGCATATCGTAGATCCATAATATTCACAAGAGTTCTTCCTCCTATAAAACCCAGAATGCCAAGACCAATAGTCCAGTGTATTGCTAAATGTTAAAAAAATATACAATCATTAAGCACTTATTTTAAACGAATCAGAGATTAATATTAAATTCCCCAAGGAATTATTCTAAATAAATACAAATTTAAACTTTGTATTATCAAACACATAGATTATGTATATATACATTATATAACAGTAAATATTATTAGGTTAGAATTATGTACTGATAGCTTTTACTTCATAAACTTACAAGCATAATAAGGCCTATTTGACAAATAATTTTTAACAAACATTGCACCGACGCCGGTCAAAGTAGATGTTACTTCTGTTACATATTTAGTAACAAGTGATTCTTTGTAATTAGTTGGCCCTCGTATAAGATCAAGTGCCCACTGGGCAGGAAAGTTTCCTTCTTGGTCTTCCATTTCTTTCCTTTTAAATATTTTGATAAGTTACAAGTATGGTTATTTAAGTTTAAACAAAACAACAGATTTCTTAAAATAATGAAGAAGTAATTGTATATACAACTTTATAATACTATTTTTTCAACTAATCGAAGAAGTTTGCGCCTGCGTATGATATAGGTCAGTGATATGGTCTTAAAGCGCCATCTGTTTTATCTATTTATAAAAATATGAAACACTTCGCACTCCAACAGTCTAGCGCAGTCGGAAACTAACCGACTGTCGGTACCAAGTACTCCCCTGATATTGAAAGACGATCGGTAAGTAGTCGAGTAGTTTCCACCGTTTTTGTGTAGATAGCGCCACGGGTTAAAATAATTGTTGGTAATCGGTCGGTATGTTGTCGAGTAGTTGCAGCCGTTCTTTTATAGATGGCGCTAGAATAGAATTTTTAAAATATTTCATTATAGCGGTCTTTTTAAAATCGAAGTTTGTGGATACAAGTTTGTAAAACAATTATTTTAATAATTCTTTTGTGTTCAATCTAACTGATTGCTAAAAATTAGAATCAAAGGAAGTCAAAATTGTATCTGCAATAGGAAAGAATTTCCTAGTATATAAGTTGTGTACAACATTTATTAACATTCACATGTATTATTAGCTTGCACTTTTCGTAGAGAGATACATACATTGAATGCTATTCAAGTGATTAATTAAGAGTTTGCTTTATACTATATATTAAATATTTAAAAATAATACTATTCAGTTTTGTCATAGTGGTATATAAAATATATTAAATACACAATATTTGTAACATAATCAGATGAATTATGGTTCCCAATAGTTATCAATTCATTATACTTTTCAGAATTATTTTGATGAAATGAAATATATGTATATTAAAAAGAAATTTTGATTTATACTCTACAGAAAAAATATAGTATAATACATAATTAACTGCATTAAAATCTTGGAGTAAATTAGAAGTTTTTCCTTTTTAAAACATTTGGCATATTTATAGGAGAAATTCATGATTGTTAATGATTCGGTACCATTGAGATTACATTTACAGCTCTGAGATCATATTCAAGAACAATGACAGGTTATTTATAAAAAATATAATATTGCAATAAAATTTATTTCCTAAGGAAATATACTGATTCACATTTTGAAGTGTAAAGTTTTTATAAATTAAAACTACTAAATTCCATTTTACTATATTACTTTCACTTTTAATTATAATCATATATCACAGAAATTAATAGTACATACAATTAAATAAGGTACAAGATACATTAGAAACAAAATATTTATGAGATTTCTATCCCCAATTTAATGTTTTTTAAAAATTAAAGATAATTTTTTTCTTTCTGATATTTTATATAAAATATTATATGTTATTGCATTTTATCTTATTTCTAGGCTGAAATTCTAATTTCATAAACAATTCAAATACAATACATAACCGAAAAAGTAGATAACAGTACTTTCTGTTTCTTTTTCCCTGCCAATTCTTTTAGGTAATGCACATTTTCAGATTTTAAAAATGAAATATGGAAGTATTACAGTTATTATTTAAGAAAATAAATTATTTTAAGAAATGCTCATCAGCAATGCATGACTACTATGCATTGTACTGACTTTAAAAATTATCTAATATAGCACACAAATGCATGTAAATTGTTAAAATTAATTAATAAATATTAAGAACTGCATAGTAAGTATTAACAGTCTTTGTTATAATTCCATTTAAAAAGTTTTGTGGCACTCTTTAAAGGAACTGATTGAATTGTAACATATACACATTGACTATAATAATAAAATTGAAATGTAAAAATAAATGTTTCCTTTCAATCACTATTGTACGAATTCATAAAATGTATTATAATTAGTCCTGATACCCAATTAGTTGAATACTCTACATATACATATAAGATATAAAAGACTAATTTATAACGGACTACTAAGACTGTTTATTAACTCTGCATATGCAAGATAAGGCACACAATTGAAATCAATTGAATAACTTCAGAAACATCTTGTGTGTTGTGAGTATAAAAATCTCAACACCTTTTCAACTTATTACCGTCACACTTTGCAACTGATTGATTAAAAGTGTTGTGTAGCTAATTGAAATGGCTCGTAATATATAAGAGTTTTGTGAAAATCAACATTTTTTGTAAGTTATCGAGATAGCTCTAAATATGTGCCTCATCCCATACATGTGTATTTTTAAATGGATTCAGAAATAGATCAAATTATAAGAATAGCCTAGTTACATAAAATAAACACTTGGAAACTACTGCCTTTTTAGAATATGTTAGTGTGTATATCAACCATGGGAGGACCATATCTCTGCAGCTGACCTTTGTGATAAAAGATAATAATTAGTATGGAAAGACTGAAAATTACTTTGTAATATTGTAACTGTAATCAAATTAGGAAGCAGTAGTAGTAAAAATATTAAAATATTGATGCGTTATATACCTTAGACACGATTGGGGCATCGTATTCACTTGATGCCATAACATTACTGCTAAGAAGATGCTCCAAGTACGTAGGGGGCACACTATAGTTGCTAATGTTCCATATGCCAACCAAAAGAAGTAAGCCATACACGTTTGCATTAAAACTAATAATGTAATTGGCAAATATTCCCAAAGACGACATATTTTAGATAATTGTTTATCATGCAGCTTATTAGCTGTCTGTAAGCTATAAAACCATTCAATTTTGTAATTATTATACAAAATTAAAATAAAATCGTGTTTGATCTTACCGTTTATCTGCTCTGTGTCCTAAGATTAACATTAGTGGTAAATGGAAGGAAAATAACTGAAAAAATCCGTAAGCATAAGTAAAACCGCCAGGCAGATAAGAATTTTTCACAAATGTTCCCCAAGCAAAAATTACACCTGTATGATTTTCTATTACTTCTCCAATTGCCCATGGACCTTAAAAGTTAATATTTCTATTATAAAAGCAGCTTGTCTCCTGTTGTAAAATTATTGAAAATTATTAATTACTTACCAACCGTTAAATATAATGTATATAGTACTAATGGGAAAAAAAGACGGTCGACTGTAGATAGTATCCACAATTTTCTAAGCCATGCTTGAATAAATTTTATTTTGAATCGCGGTCGATGCATCTGATTTTCTAAAAATAAATTTTTATTTTAATTTTGATTTGGCAAAGAATTCGTATTTGAATAAAAGATGAAAACTACGAAAGGTCAATTTTCTGCAAGTAAATTTTAAACAATATATAATTAAATTTGCAGAATTTCATTGTTTTTAACTAGTTGCATTTATATTTATTTTTTCAATTATTAAAAGTTACTCCATTCTCATTTTATATTCAAATAAAATTGTAAAACATTTATAATTTACTTACTCTCGCATAATATATGAAGAAAACGAAGTAAACACAATGGAATTACTACCAAAACTAACACTGTTCCAAATAAGAACTGAAACTAGATGAAGCAAGTATTAATATACAGATTGATATTTAAATGTAATTATAGTATATACTACTTACAATAACACTGACATTCGACATTAGGATAAGCCTAGGTAAAATACGAAATGATAAACGAGATCCATCAAGGGCAAATGGTTGAGACACTACTGTTTCCCTGCCATCTACATCTGTAACTTGTGCCTGTAATTAAATTTCTACGTTGATGGTTTAATATAAAATATAAATTATTAAATGTGAAAAAAAATGTATTACTGAACTCGAATAGTATGGATTCCATCACTATATTCTGTTGAATTCCATTTTAAGACATATAATGGTCCATTGACATGTTCGCATTTCGACCAAGCTGAATCATCTAATCGAACTTCTACGATTTTTATTGGAGCGATCGAAAATGCTAATATTCTACAATAATAGTCATTATGAGTTAATATTTATTACAGAAAATTTTATTTTAATAATGTTTACCTAATGTATGTAGATTTAATAATGGACATTAAATTTTCTTTCCTAGGCATCATATACAAAGCATGTTTAGGATTAGTGATCAATACCACAGGCCATTCTTTGTGTTTCACATCAATAAAAGAAAATTGACCATGATCTATTGCTCCTAAACGATATCTGCAAGAAAATAAGATAATGTTAATGCTAATGAAATATTACATGAGAAAGTAGTGTTAATTTTATAAATATTACATTATATATTAAGTATAAATACTTTACATTCTGTTATCTTTCCAATCTGCTAATTCTAATTCAAGGAATCCTGCTTGTTGTAGCGTGTACATATTAGGCGCTATTCCACCAAGCATATGATAGTGTCCACAAAGATATGCCATGCTTTCTTTATACCTCCCTAAAAATATGTTTATTAAATGTTACTAATATTCAATGAAATTCGTAATATAATATATAAATATACATTCTGCTAATTTCTACCTATAACATTTCTAATTCCTGTACTTGATTGTGAGAGTATGCAGGAGGTAGGATAGTGACCAAACCACATTATATAATCCGCATTACTTTCCTGGGATTTATTCATTAACTCATGTATACTTCTAATTTCACGTTCATCTAACACACCAACAAAATTGAATGGTCTTCTTGGACCAGGTTTCAAACAAGCATCTATTGCAATGAAGGTATATAATTCAGTACCAATATTTATAGTATACATGTAAGACCTTGGATGTTTCTTTCCTTGAATCGAATAATTGTAATAATAGTTTTCTCTTGACTCAAGACTTACTACATTGAAATTATCTGAAAATTTTTAATATAATCAATAAAATTGTCTATCTAAATAATCTATTATAAATATAATTAAGTAACATATACCATGATTGCCTCTCACATCTAACCATAAGGTTCTTTTGTTAACTTCAGTATCATCTAAGATACGTTTATAATACTGCCATTCTTCTAATATTTGTTTTGATCCCATTTTGTCTTTGGTTTTTGCATCGGTAAGATCACCTATTAAATTAACAGACTGTATTATCAGTTATATATCATTTTGCTATTAAAAAAAAAATTAAAATTTACCTGAAGCAAGTACAACAGGTGGTTTAATAGTACCCACAGTAATGTTACAAAATTCTTTTAATTCTGTTATCCTTAGTGGATCTTGAAATATACTTATATGTATATCTGATATCTGAAAATAATTGAAATTCATTAAATAATATCAGTGTTTTAGTTAATATTTTTATTTATATTAATAATATGTTTAATATATTAATAAATTAATATCATTATTAAATTATATAACAAATAATAAATGAAGAACTAATTTTTGATTAACACAAACCTGGAGAAACCAAATTAAATGATCAGACGATGCTCCAATATCATAAAATTTTGGCTTTGACCAATCATTTCTTACATTTTTGTTAGGTGAAGTATCATCTAACACGTGAGTGTCAACATTAATTAAATCGGCAACATTTGCTACAAGTATTGATAACACTAATACAAAAACCAAAAGGAGAACGGTGGATTTTGTTATTTTCATTTCGAAAGAAATTTCTTAACGGCCTTATATAGCAATCTTGTTTGCACTGTTAAATTACCATGTGTTGTTTTTTTAGTGATCGTTCGATCTTTTATCAAAACCACCTCCTATGTTTCGGTGTTTACCAATTCTGCGATAGGTTATACTTCACGATGACTATGACAGCTGAAATGGCACAGTATATTGAAATCGGAAGACAATTTAGAATTTCGATTCTTCATAGTTTTATCATTTTTTACAATGTAATTGCCAATTATCAATCAAAATAAAGACACCGCCGAATCATTGCAGAATGTCAAGTAAAAGAGCTACTGCATTCTGCGCATGCTGACTCCACAATAGCGGTGCTCATCAAGTAGTTCAACTTATTAGTTAATTTAATTAATACCAAACATGTTGAAAACGGTATTTTATATAGAGAATGATTAAAATTTTATGAAATCAATTAATTATTAATAATCTAACTAATTTTATTGTCTAATATAATTAGAATAATATTGTACAAAAGACTTAAAATGTTAAAGCATTATTTCAGATGTTCCTCCATATATGTATAATGCTTAATTATTAAATAACTAAGTATACGTTTCTATCTTGTAATTTTATTAATAGGTATCTCTGAATTTCAGAATTGCTCCGTTAATATGACATATAAATTATACAATGAAAACCACTGAACTACAGTAATTTTCTTATTCACATCGAGAACATCCGCAACTGTTGTATGGTACCAATGTGTCTCTGCTCTGAAAAAACAAGGGTGCATAGCGCTGAATAGTAGTGACATATGTGACTAAAGTTTAATTAAACAACGTAACACTTTACCTTGATGTTCTAATTTCTTTCCCTCGACAGTGTCTGTGTCTACTTTCAATCGTATGTTGTACTTTGTTAATATCATTAATCTACTTTAGGCTGAATAATTGATTTATAGAAATAACTGCATTTTAAAGAACTCATTATATATTTCTGTAACCTATTTTTAGATGAATGGTTTCATTGTATGCCGAATTGATACAGCAACATACTTTTGATTGCATTACATTTTTTGATTTATATAAAGCAATGAGTATACATATATATTCGTATATCTAAATATAGACACACTGATTTCTAAAAAAAAAGTACATTTTTGTACTCAAATGATATACTTTTTACTTTGAAAATGTTCAAATTGATTCTGAATGATCATTCATGAATTATTTTTTAATTTTTATATATCATGAGTAGTATTTTCTGCTGATTGAATATTTTAGCATAATAAATTACATATGGTCGGATCGTATTACTTAAGAATTCGGAAATGAAGTTGTTTATGGAACGAAATAATCTATTTTAAATGCCGTTCAACTTACCATCGTTAATCTATTAAATTTATATTATAATCAAGTTAATTTCTATTTTATAAAATTTCAGATGGCAGCTAATGCACTTACAGAAAAAATTAATAAAATTCGGCAATTGAATGAAGAAATTAAAAGAAGACACGAGGTATGTATGATAATGCAATAAAATTGAAAAAATATGTAGAATCTCAAGTATTTTAGTGGCATTAATTTTTCTTATTTGTAAATTTATCTAATTTTTTTAAGTTTATTTTGTAAATAATTTTCCTTGGTAGGAAGTAGAAGAAGATAAGAAAAATGCAGCAAAACAAAATGCTTTAGTACAAATGGTACCGTCAACAGATTGGCCAGAAAGGAAAGAACCACCAGAATTTACAATTTCACCAAAAACCAAACAGAAATCAACCAAAGAAAGACACGAATACATACCACAGTCTCATTCTGGTGAAGGAAGGAAAATACATTCTTTTGCTCAAGTATGTTTTGAAATGTTATAATAAACTTGTTTATAATGTGAAATTTAAAAATCAAATATTTTTTTAGGGTGAAGGACCACCACCAGATCCTAAATACAACTTTTTAGCAGATTCTGAGCGAGAAGAACCTATGGAATATGCAAAAGAAACTGTTGGAAGTAGATCTACTAATAAAGGATCAAGAGGCAGTTTCAGGAAAAAAATTGGTGGAAGAGAGAATGTGGAGAAAGTATGAAAAAATATTGGGTTTATGTACATTTTTTTTTATCAAGTATTAAGAATTCTAATTTTATGTAGGATAATAAAATAAATAAAGGAAACTATAAAGATGAATCTCAGTCAGGATATGATGCTTGGAGAGCAGAAAGGAATCGAATTGACGAAGATCGTATAAGTAGACAAAGAACTGCAGAAGGCAATTGGCTCAGAGAATGGGATAATGATAAAGTATTAGCATATTTTTATAAGAATTCTGTTTATAATTTAATAACATTAATATAATAGATATGTATTAATGGAAAATGATTTATCTTAGTTCATATCGCATAGTAGAAATGACGAGTTTGAAAGAGATCCGAATAGAGAGCATGCACCTACGCAATACTATTCAGACAGACTGGAGAATACAACATTCCCTACATTCTCTCGTATCAAGAAAAAATATAAAGATTCTGGCAGAAGATATGACAATAGTACGTTTCATTGTTATTTTATCTCTTCATTTTAGAAACATACTATTTTACTAGAATATGTTTGTTACAGATAATGAACACGTCAATTACAATCAAAGCGGAAACCCTCGTCCTTACCGCGGTTCGGCTAAAAATGTTCATGGTAATCGTGACAATCGGTCTCATCTCACTTACAATCAGCACAGAAACAATGTATCTGCATCAGCAAAAGTTGCTGAATCTCTAACTTCTGAAGAAAGAACTGTTATTGCAACTGACAAGAGTATTAAGGTTACAGTAAATCAAAGCAGTGCAACAAAAGGACCAGTTATGAGTATTAAAGGTATTACAATTATGTATACTTTTATTACTATCGTTCATAGTATAATTTCATTATATTTTAATTTATTTATTGCGCTTCTTAGTGAATTCTCCAAGCATAGCTGGAACAGGCAGGGTTGGACCACGTCAAAGAACCCGTGTTACATACAGTCATTCGGACATTGATACACCTATGACTGAAAACGAATCCTTCTTCCGGCAAAAATCGTTCGAAGACAAATCGAAAGGGACTTTCTTTAATAATAATCAAAAGTTTTCTAACATAAATAGGTCTCATTCGCAAAGAAAGAGCGACTCAAGACCTCTGCACTATCAAAGAAAGGAGGGAAGAAAAGAAGACAATGATACCAATTTCCATAAATATCACGAAGCTGAATTTAGATCTTATTCGCAAAAGGATCAGCAGAAATCATATGTTGCTAAATCACCAAAACCTATGAGAGGAAATACAAAAATAATAAAATCCGAGTCTTCAAACGTGAATGTTTCGCAAAAAACAGTAGCGCAGGAAAGTTTAACTACTGATGAGACAAATGTTGAACACGATGTTGAACATGATGTTAAAACAGAAAACTCTGAATCGGTACAGTTAACTGAAGCTGATCACACAGAAATATCTACCGCAGAGACTAGTGAAATAAATATTGAAAACAAAACTATAAATGACATAATATTGAAAAAAGAATCAGAAGAAACTTCTCTGAATCTTTCATCAAATACAGAAAATACTGAACATGTTGACAAAGATAATGGTAACAAAGATTTAGAAGAAGTTGCAAATACTTCAACAAAAGATTTACCAGAAACTAGGGATAGTAATGTGAACAAAACTGATTTTAATAATGAAAAGAAGAGTTCAGAAGAAGTTACGAATCATTTAACAGAAGATGTCCAAGAAAATAACGATAGCAATAGTATCAACAAAAATGATTCTGATAATGAAAGGGTGAATTCAGAAAAAATTGCAAATAATTTACCAGAAAATAATGATACGTCTTCCGAAATAAATAATGCTCAGTTTAAAGAGGTACTTGTCTTAAATGAAAATAATGAAGTCTCCGACGATATCGTTAAATCACAAGAAGTTTTTTCACCTAAAGATGATCAGCAACCATTGGAACAAGTTGTCAAACAATTTGTACATGCCGATTGCAAGGATACTGAAGATCAAGTTAGTACACAGCAAACTGTGGAAGTAGCAACAGATAATTCTGTATCTCTATTGGAAACTAACACTCAATCTGTGATAGAAGTTAATGATCAATTAGCATGCAACAGTGAAGTAGTACAGCATCAAGAAGAAAAAACAAATGAAAATAATGAATCGTCCGATGAAATTTTGAAGGATGTAAATTGCAGTGAAACAAATCCAGAGGATACTATTAGTAATATGAATATCAGTATAAATTCAACAGAGGAAAAAAAGGAAAAAAGTGAAGAAATAATTAATGGGAAGGTAGAAGATGCGGAGGAATTATAAAATGTCACTATAAAAATAGTGTCGATTCTTGATAATATATTTAACGAATGTTATTCTTTTTAACATTAGAAATATATTTCTAATGTTAACTTCTTTTTATTATTTCAGTATATCATTAATTTAATGAGGGTACTGAAAATCAGAGATGTTGTTTTAATTATTCTATACAAGATTGTTATTTTTGATTTTATCATGATTATAATGTAGTTTTTAAAAAACATAGATGAATATATTTAATTCGTTTACGTTATCGAGAATCAGATATATTATCTTAAACTTCAACAGATATTTCTAAAGCAATACGCTTTAAAATAATTAACTAAGTTAAGATACTAACTGCGCACAATCGTTGATGTTATTTGATGAATCCTTTGTGGTTTTAATTTTATCATGTTATAAACCAACGTTGCTTTAAGTATGTATATTTTATGTTTACATACATTGAAAGTAATGTACTATGCAATGTCACTTTAATAGAGACAATATTATCTTTTTTTTTTTTTTTTCAAAAGAATCAAAAGACCGCAAAGGATCAGCATGTTGCAATTAATTAGCATAGTACTTTTACACATTTAGAAGTCTACGAGTCCACGATTCATGTTTCTAATATTTTGTGTAAAATTCTATGAGAATAGAGTACTAACATCTGTTCAGATATCGCACTTGAATAATATTTTTATAATTGGCTGTAACGAGCAATTATTATCAGAGATTAATATATGCATGTAAAAAAAAAATTGATATTACAATAACTCAAGGGCTATTGGCTTAGAAAGACTGCAGTCGCTTGCGGTGTTCTAAATGGTACGATATACATACACATTTATTTAATTTTAGTAAAGAGATAATACTATGTTGCAACTGAAGTTGTCAAAATCTAATCATGCTAAAACACTCATACGCATACATGCATATACTTATACATGTGCGTGCATGCACGCATTTTCTTTTTTTTTACTGAAAGATTATTTATTGCACGTTTCTTTTTTTAATTATATAATATATTGTTATTCACTTGCTAATTATTGGCTGAAATATGAAAATTGTACCGCTATATATTTAGCGAAGAAGAAGCAATAATTGAGTACTATTTGCCTTTTTAAATTGTCTTCATTTATCTTCAATTAAGTGCCATTACTGTTCAAATTGTTCCTGAGATTCTTCTTCATTTTGACTGGTGATAAAATCATTGGTTCCTGTCGCTAAATCTGGTGATGTATAATCCAAAGCCTTCATCAAGTTTGTTATTCTCAGCCACAGTTTTTTATTTTTAAGATTGTTCTAATATATACAAAAAAAAATTAATAAATAAAAATTGTTAGTAAAACTTTGTTTTCTTGTTATTTACTACCACTGAACATTTGAAATAAACACTCCTACTTAAATTTTTTTTATTGGATTTGATAAGTCGAAGGAAAATATACCTTGATCATTTCTGCGTAACATTGAGAAAACTCGTCGTACCTTTCAAGTGTCATATTTAATAAGCATAAATAACCCCATGTGTCCGCATTACGATTATCAATTATATTGGCTTCCATCAGAGCCATTTCCGCTTCTTCAAAATGGCCAAGCTAAAACAGATGTAATTACAAGAGTACAACATATGACGCATCCTATAGATCTTATAAAAGAAGAAATATTTTTTTTACCTCGTAACAACTCATACCGACCCCTAGCCAAGTATGCAAGGCTGGTGAGGTTTTACATGTATTTAGAAATAATCTTTTAGCACGGTCAAATTCATTGACATTATAATGATGATATCCTAGTCTAATAACAAAGATTGCACATTGTAATGATTAATGCCTAAAATAGAATTAGAAAACGACACAAGTAAAAATATTTTTACGCATAGGAAAACATGTAGATTAAGTCACAAGTATCATGAAATGATGTTACCTGATTTCCACTAAATGAGCCATCCTAGGTCTGTCAAATAACATACAAGCAAAGTCATAATATTCTACAGCTTTTTCGTCCTCACCCAGTTTTAGGTAACAATGACCCATCAAGCTACTGATTGAAAAATCCTAAATAAACAAATGTAAAGAATTAATAAAGCTAGAAAACTAGTAATGTAAAGATACACACTATTCCATAATTGCATTCAGCTTCCTTTAAATGGGACAATGCATCTTCAAATCTACCAGATAAATAATGTTCCACTGCTATGTAGTATAAAACACTAGTTGATTGATTGGAATTTGACATTGCCTGTGCTAATGCAATCCCTGCAAACTGAAGACCATCAAAATATACAAAACTATGTATTTGAAAATTAATATTTTCATAGCTATAAATAAGGAAAGCTATTAAAGTCTTAGCTGTTGATTTAACATTGTTTTAAAAATGTTTTACCTCACAAAAATGAAGTTTTAATAAAAATGTTGCTATCAATATGCACACATTATCCTGAGGACAATGAACCATGGTCCATGAAAGTGATTCCTGATCAAGTATTATTTGCTTAGTCTTGTCTTTAATACATTTCTCTGCTATCCGAAGTGTTAGATCTATTCCTAGGGTGGAACATTATACAAGAATGATCATCGATCATCACCATCCAAGAGTCTTCTTACCTGGATAATATTCAGTTCGTATATAAAAAATGTACAAACTAGCCCAGCATTCAAAAAATCGTGGGTAAAAGTTAGTGAGAGCTCTTAGAAAAGTTTCTGCTTCTTTGTATTCTCTATTTTCAAACAACAGCAGCGCGTACATTAACAATCTACGATTTTTATATAAAATTTATCAGAATTTATGTTTAAAAAAAGAATTAGATCTGCCTCGCTTACCCGATAGGATGATGTCTATCTAATGAAATTGCTTCTAAACAACATTCTTTAGCGCGTTCTACGTCACCAATTTTTTTTAAAAACATTGCATATTTTGTCCATGAGTGAGGATCAGATTTATTCGACGCTATTACCTGTAAAAATATTTTTCAGTATAATAGTGAAGTTCAAAGGGTTGATAAAGTTCACCGTTGTGTAATAATATCTAGCTCTGTCAAGTTCTCCAAGTTCATAAGCCTCTTCAGCATAAAAATACATTAGCTTTGAATCTACAGAGTGATCCAAGTCATCCGTGAATCGGTTTTCCACAATTTTATTCAACGCTATGTGCATTTGCTCCACCAAATAGGAGTATATCGACGCGATAAAATTCTGTAAATTAATTAAATCAATATAAGGGTGGCAGATTTTAGTATGAACAAGAAATGAAGTACTTGAGTTTCATTGGAATCCACGAAGTTTCTAGGCATATTAAATTTTTGATCCAGCAATAGAGGAACCTTTGACCTTAACGTGTTACGTATAGCCAAATATTGTCCAGTTTTATAAAGGTGTTGAGTGAAACACGCTAATTCGTCCTAAAATTTCATTTAAAATGAAACTACAATAATTAAATTATCTTGGTTTTATAATGTATTACTTCACTGGGATTAAAGCAATATTTTTCTTTGCTTTCCTCGCTTTGCTCGTTTTCTTCACGAAAATCCTAGCTTAAAGAAAAGAAACCATCAAATTAGATATTCATAATTTAAGTATAACGTTATTTGGATCATCGTACTCGATAACACTCGGTTATATATTCAGTCAATTTTTGGATGCAATTCATGAATTGTTTCTCTGCTAGCTCGCTAGTGTATACATAACGTGTCTTCTTTTCCGGTTTGGAAATCATGTCATATATTCTGTAATGGATCATTCTTCTTTACAAACTGCATATAAATATATAGTTTAACTATATATGTAACCTTGTAAAATCTTCTATGACAGTGGAAACAAATAAAGGTTTATAAAGTTCAACTTCAATCACTATTACTGTTGGTTCAGCATTTTCTGAAATTAATTCCACGCTTGGTTCGAACACTGTTTCCG